>NC_083111.1:29589575-30281241 GCF_949774975.1 Lagenorhynchus albirostris
ATCATGTCATCTGCAAACAGTGACAGCTTTACTTCTTCTTTTCCGATTTGGATTCCTTTTATTTCCTTTTCTTCTCTGATTGCTGTGGCTAAAACTTCCAAAACTATGTTGAATAAGAGTGGTGAGAGTGGGCAACCTTGTCTTGTTCCTGATCTTAGTGGAAATGCTTTCAGTTTTTCACCATTGAGGATGATGTTTGCTGTGGGCTTGTCGTATATGGCCTTTATTATGTTGAGGGAAGTTCCCTCTATGCCTACTTTCTGCAGGGTTTTTATCATAAATAGGTGTTGAATTTTGTCAAAAGCTTTCTCTGCATCTATTGAGATGATCATATGGTTTTTCTCCTTCAATTTGTTAATATGGTTTATCATATTGATAGATTTGCGTATATTGAAGAATCCTTGCATTCCTGGAATAAACCCCACTTGATCATGGTGTATGATCCTTTTAATGTGCTGTTGGATTCTGTTTGCTAGTATTTTGTTGAGGATTTTTGCATCTATGTTCATCAGTGATATTGGCCTGTAGTTTTCTTTCTTTGTGACATCCTTGTCTGGTTTTGCTATCAAGGTGATGGTGGCCTTGTAGAAGGAGTTTGGGACTGTTCCTCCCTCTGCTATATTTTGGAAGAGTTTGAGAAGGATAGGTGTTAGCTCTTCTCTAACTGTTTGATAGAATTCGCCTGTGAAGCCATCTGGTCCTGGGCTTTTCTTTGTTGGAAGATTTTTAATCACCGTTTCAATTTCAGTGCTTGTGATTGGTCTGTTCATATTTTCTATTTCTTCCTGATTCAGTCTTGGCAGGTCGTGCATTTCTAAGAATTTGTCCATTTCTTCCAGATTGTCCATTTTATTGGCATAGAGTTGCTTGTAGTAATCTCTCATGATCTCTTTTATTTCTGCAGTGTCAGTTGTTACCTCTCCTTTTTCATTTCTAATTCTATTGATTTGAGTCTTCTCCCTTTTTTTCTTGATGAGTCTGGCTAGTGGTTTACCTATTTTGTTTATCTTCTCAAAGAACAAGCTTTTAGTTTTATTGATCTTTGCTATTGTTTCCTTCATTTCTTTTTCATTTATTTCTGATCTGATTTTTATGATTTCTTTCCTTCTGCTAGCTTTGGGGTTTTTTTGTTCTTCTTTCTCTAATTGCTTGAGGTGCAAGGTTAGGTTGTTTATTCGAGATGTTTCCTGCTTCTTAAGGTGGGCTTGTATTGCTATAAACTTCCCCCTTAGAACTGCTTTTGCTGCATCCCACAAGTTTTGGGTCGTTGTGTCTCCATTGTCATTTGTTTCTAGGTATTTTTTATTTCCTCTTTGATTTCTTCAGTGATCACTTCATTATTAAGTAGTGTATTGTTTAGCCTCTATGTGTTTGTATTTTTTACAGATCTTTTCTTGTAATTGATATCTAGTCTCATGGCCTTGTGGTCAGAAAAGATACTTGATACAATTTCAATTTTCTTAAATTCACCAAGTCTTGATTTGTGACCCAAGATATGATCTATCCTGGAGAATGTTCCATGAGCACTTCAGAAAAATGTGTATTCTGTTGTTTTTGGATGGAGTGTCCTATAAATATCAATTAAGTCCATCTTGTTTAATGTATCATTTAAAGCTTGTGTTTCCTTATTTATTTTCATTTTGGATGATCTGTCCATGGGTGAAAGTGGAGTGTTTAAGTCCTTTACTATGAATGTGTTACTGTCAATTTCCCCTTTTATGGCTGTTAGTATTTGCCTTATGTATTGAGGTGCTCCTATGTTGGGTGTATAAATATTTACAATTGTTATATCTTCTTCTTGGATTGATCCCTTGATCATTATGTAGTGTCCTTCTTTGTCTCTTTTAATAGTCCTTAATTTAAAGTCTATTTTGTCTAATATGAGAATTGCTACTCCAGCTTTCTTCTGGTTTCCATTTGCATGGAATATCTTTTTCCATCCCCTTACCTTCAGTCTGTATGTGTCTCTAGGTCTGAAGTGGGTCTCTTGTAGACAGCATATATAAGGGTCTTGTTTTTGTATCCATTCAGCTAATCTGTGTCTTTTGGTGGGAGCATTTAGTCCATTTACATTTAAGGTAATTATCGATATGTATGTTCCTATTCTCATTTTCTAAATTGTTTGAGTTCGTTATTATAGGCCTTTTCCTTCTCTTGTGTTTCTTGCCTAGAGAAGATCCTTTAGCATTTGTTGTAAAGCTGGTTTGGTGGTGCTGAACTCTCTCAGCTTTTGCTTGTCTGTAAAGGTTTTAATTTCTCCATCAAATCTGAATGAGATCCTTGCTGGGTAGAGTAGTCTTGGCTGCAGGTTTTTCTCCTTCATCACTTTCAGTATGTCCTGCCACTCCCTTCTGGCTTGCAGAGTTTCTGCTGAAAGATCAGCTGTTAACCTTATGGGGATTCCCTTGTGTGTTATTTGTTGTTTTTCCCTTGCTGCTTTTAATATGCTTTCTTTGTATTTAATTTTTGACAGTTTGATTAATATGTGTCTTGGCATATTTCTCCTTGTATTTCTCCTGTATGGGACTCTCTGTGCTTCCTGGACTTGATTAAGTATTTCCTTTCCCATATTAGGGAAGTTTTCAACTATAATCTCTTCAAATATTTTCTCAGTCCCTTTCTTTTACTCTTCTTCTTCTGGAACCCCTATAATTCGAATGTTGGTGCGTTTAATGTTGTCCCAGAGGTCTCTGAGACTGTCCTCAGTTCTTTTCATTTTTTTTCTTTATTCTGCTCTGCAGTAGCTGTTTCCAATATTTTATCTTCCAGGTCACTTATCCGTTCTTCTGCCTTAGTTATTCTGCTATTGATCCCATCTAGAGTACTTTTAATTTCATTTATTGTGTTGTTCATCGTTGCTTGTTTCATCTTTAGTTCTTCTAGGTCCTTGTTAACTGATTCTTGCATTTTGTCCATTCTATCTCCAAGATTTCGGATCATCCTTACCATCATTATTCTGAATTCATTTTCAGGTAGACTGCCTATTTCTTCTTCATTTGTTAGGTCTGGTGCATTTTTATCTTGCTCCTTTACCTGCTGGGTGTTTTTCTGTCTTCTCATTTTGCTTATCTTACTGTGTTTGGGGTCTCCTTTTTGCAGGCTGCAGGTTCGTAGTTCCTCCTGTTTTTGATGTCTATCTCCAGTGGCTAAGGTTGGTTCAGTGGGTTGTGTAGGCTTCTTGGTGGAGGGGACTAGTGCCTCTGTTGTGGTGGATGAGGCTGGATCTTGTCTCTCTAGTGGGCAGGTTCACATCTGGTGGTGTGTTTTGGGGTGTCTGTGGCCTTATTATTATTTTAGGCAGCCTCTCTGTTAATGGGTGGGGTTGTGTTCCTGTTTTGCTAGTTGTTTGGCATAGGTTGTCCAGCACTGTGACTTGCTGGTCGTTGAGTGAAGCTGGGTGCTGGTGTTAAGATGGAGGTCTCTGGGAGATTTTCGCCGTTTGATATTATGTGGAGCTGGGAGGTCTCTTGTTGACCAGTGTCCTGAAGTTGGCTCTCCTACCTCAGAGGCAGAGCCCTGCCTCCTGTCTGGAGCACCAAGAGCTTTTCATCCACACGGCTCAGGAGAAAAGGGAGAAAAAGTAGAGGGAATTAGTAGAAGTATGAGGAAAGGAGGGTAGGAAGGAAGGAAGAAAGAAAGAAAGAAAGAAAGAAAGAAAGAAAGAAAGAAAGAAAGAAAGAAAGAAAGAAAGAAAGAAAGAAAGAAAGAAAGAAGCAAAGAAGGAAAGAAGGCAAGAAGGAAAGAAAGGAGGGAGGGAGGGAGGGAGGAAGGAAGGAAGGAGGGAAAGAAGGAAAGAAGATACAGTAAAAATAAAATAAAGTATAATAAAGTTATTGAATTAAAAAATTCTTATTTAGAAAAAAAAAAGGGACGGATAAAACCTTAGGACAAATGTTGGAAGCAGAGCTATACAGACAAAATCTTACACAGAAGCATACACATACACCCTCACTAAAAGAGGTAAATGGGGAAAAATCATAAGTCTTGCTGTCAGAGACCACCTCCTCAATTTGGGATGATTCGTTGTCTAAAGGAGGGAAGGAAGGAAGGAAAGAAAGAAAGAAAGAAAGAAAGAACGAAGGTAAAGTATAATAACGTTATTAAAATTAAAATTGATTATTAAGAAAAAAATTTTTTAAAAAAAACCATGGATGGATAGAACCCTAGGACAAATGGTGGAAGCAAGACTATACAGACAAGATCTCACACAGAAGCATACACATACACATTCACAAAAAGAGGAAAAGGGAAAAAAATCATAGATCTTGCTCCTAAAGTCCACTTCCTTAATTTGGGATGATTGGTTGTCTATTCAGGTATTCCACAGATGCAGGGTATATCAAGTTGATTGTGGAGCTTTAATCCGCTGCTTCTGAGGCTGCTGGGAGAGATTTCCCTTTCTCTTCTTTGTTCTCACAGCTTCCAGGGGCTCAGCTTTGGATTTGGCCCTGCCACTGCGTGTAGGTCGCTGGAGGGCGTCTGTTTTTTGCTCAGACAGGACGGGGTTAAAAGAGCCGCTGATTCGGGGGCTCTGGTGCACTCAGGCCGGCGGGGACGGAGGGGCACGGAGTGCGGGGCGGGCCTGCGGCGGCAAAGGCCAGCGTGACTTTGCACCAGCCTGAGGCGCGCTGTGCGTTCTCCCGGGGAAGTTGTCCCTGGATCCCGGGAACCTGGCAGTGACGGGCTGCACAGGCTCCGCGGAAGAGGGGTGTGGAGAGTGACCTGTGCTCGCACACAGGCCCCTCGGTGGAGGCAGCAGCAGCCTTAGCGTCTCCCGCCCGTCTCTGGGGTCCGCGCTTTTAGCCGCAGTTCGCGCCCCTCTCCGGAGTTCCCTCAAGCAGCGTTCTTAAACCCCTCTCCTCACGCACCAGGAAACAAAGAGGGAAGAAAAAGTCTCTTGCCTCTTCGGCGGGTGCAGACTTTTCCCCGAACTCCCTCCCGGCTAGCCGTGGTGCACTAACCCCTTCAGGCTATGTTCAAGCCGCCAACCCCAGTCCTCTCCCTGCGCTCCTTCCGAAACCGAAACCCGAGCCTCAGAGCCTCAGCTCGCAGCCCCGCCCGCCCCGGCGGGTGAGCAGACAAGCCTCTCGGGCTGGTGAGTGCCGGTCGGCACCGATTCTCTGTGCAGGAATCTCCCCGCTTTGCCCTCCGCACCCGTTGCTGTGCAGTCCTCCGCGGCTTCGAAGCTCCCCCCTCCGCCCCCCACAGTCTCCACCCGCGAAGGGGCTTCCTAGTGTGTGGAAACTTTTCCTCCTTCACAGCTCCCTCCCACTGGTGCAGGTGCCGTCCCTATTCTTTTGTCTCTGTTTTTTCTTTTTTTTCTTTTGCCCTACCCAGGTACGTGGGGAGTTTCTTGCCTTTTGGGAGGTCTGAGGTCTTCTGCCAGCGTTCAGTAGGTGTTCTGTAGGAGTTGTTCCACGTGTAGATGTATTTCTGGTGTATCTGTGGGGAGGAAGGTGATCTCCGCGTCTTACTCTTCCGCCATCTTCAAGGTCCCCCTCTGCTAGTTTTTTAGTAACATATTTAGGATCTTCTATGTATGGTATCATGTCATCAGCAAACAGTGACAATTTTACTTTTCCAATTTGGATTCCTTTTATTTCTTTTTCTTCTCTGATTGCCATGGCTAGCACTTCCAAAACTACGTTTAATAAAAGTGGTAAGTGTGGACATCCTTGTTTTGCTCCTGATCTTAGAGGAAATGTTTTCAGCTTTTCACCTTTGAGAATGTTGTTAGTTGTGAGTTTGTCATATATGGCCTTTATTATGATGAGGTACATTCCCTCTATGCCCACTTTTTGGAGAGCTTCCATCTTGTCAAAAGCTTTGTCAAAAGCTTTTTCTGCATCTATGGAGATAATGATATGGTTTTTATTCTCAGTTTGTTGATGTGGTGTATCACACTGATTGATTTGTGGATATTGAAAAATCCTTGCATCCCTGTGGTAAATCCCACTTGATCATAGTATATGACCCTTTTAATGTATTTGGGTTGGTATTATTTTGTTGAGGATTTTTGCATTTATATTCATCAGTGACATTCATCTCTAATTTCCTCTTTTTTTTTGTGTGGTATCTTTGCCTGGTTTTGGTATCAGGGTGATGAGGGCCTCATAGAATTCCTTTGCAATTTTTTGGGAGAGTTTCAGAAAAATAGCTGTTAATTCTTCTCCAAATGTTTGGTAGAGTTCTCCTGTGAAGCCATCTGGTCCTGGACTTTTGTTTGTTGGAAGTTTTTAAATCACAGTTTCAATTTCAGTACTTGTGGTTGGTCAGTTCATATTTTCTATTTCTTCCTTGTTCAGTCTTGGGAGATTGAACCTTTCTAAGAATTTGTCCATTTCCTCTAGGTTGTCCATTTTATTGGCATATAGTTGCTTGTAGTAGTTTCTTATGATCCTTTGTATTTCTTCGGTGTCAGTTGTAACTTCTCATTTCTAATTCTGTTAATTTGAGTTCTCTCCCTTTTTTTTTCTTGATGAGTCTGGCTAAAAGTTTATCAGTTTTGTTTATCTTCTCAAAGAACCAGCTTTTAGTTTCATTGATTTTTTCTCTTGTCCTGTTCGTCGCTATTTCATTTATTTCTTCTCTGATCCTTATGATTTCTTTCCTTCTACTAACTTTGGGTTTTGCTGTTCTTTTTCTAGTTGCTTTAGGTGTAAGGTCAGGTTGTTTATTTGAGATTTTTCTTGTTTTCTGAGGTAAGATTGTATTGCTTCCTGCTTAGAACTGCTTTTTCTGGACCCATAGGTTACGGATCTTTGTATATTCTTTTCCATTTGTATCTCTATATATTTTTATTTCCTCTTTTATTTCTTCAGTTATCCATTGGTTGTTTAGAAACATATTGTTTAAACTTTATGTGTTTGTGTTTCTTTCAGTTTTTTTTTTCTTGTAGTTGAATTCTAATCTCATAGCATTGTGGTCAGAAAAGATGCTTTATATAATTTCAATTTTCTTAAATTCTCAGAGGCTCACTTTGTGGCTAAGAATGTGATCTATCCTGGAGAATGTTCCATGTGCACTTGAAAAGAATGTGTATTCTGCTGCTTTTGGATGGAATGCTCTGTAAATACAAATTAAGTCATTCTGGTCTAATGTGTCATTTAAGTCGTGTGTTTCCTTATTGATTTTCTGTCTGGATGATCTCTCCATTGATATAAGTGGGGTTTTAAACTTTCCCACTATTATTGTGTTACTGTCAATTTCTTCTTTTATGGCTGTTAGCATTTGCCTTATATATTAAGGTGCTTTATGTTGGGTGCTTGTATATTTACAGTTGTTATGTCTTCTCAGATTGATCATTATGTAGTGTCTTTCTTTGTCTCTTGTAACCATGTTTATTTTTTAGTCTGTTTTGTCTGATATGAGTATTTCTACTCCAGCTTTCTTTTGATTTCCATTTGCATGGAAATCCATTCCCTCACTTTATGTCTGTATGTGTCTCTGGATCTAAAGTGGGTCTCTTGTAGACATCATATATATGGGTCTTGTTTCTGTATCCATTCAGCTAGAGTATATCTTGGTTGGACTATTTAATCCATTTACATTTAAACTGATTATTGATATGTATGTTCTTATTGCCATTTTGTTAATTGTTTAGGATTTGTTTTCATAGGTCCTTTTTTCTTCCCTTCCTCTTTTGTTCTCTTGTGATTTGATGATTATCTTTTTTTTTTTTTTTTTTCTTTTTGCAGTATGTGGGCCTCTCACTGCTGTGGCCTCTTCTGTTGTGGAGCACAGGCTTCGGACGCACAGGCTCAGCGACCATGGCTCACGGGCCCAGCCTCTCCATGACACGTGGGATCCTCCCGGACCAGGGCACAAACCTGTGTCCCCTGCATCGGCAGGCAGACTCCCAACCACTGAGCCACCAGGGAAGCCCCTGATGACTATATTTAGTGTGGTGTTTGGATTGCTTTTTTGTTTTTGTGTGGCCATCTATTGTAGAGTTTTGCTCTGTGGTTCCTACAAGGTTTTGATATAGCAGTCTATATATATACACGACTGTTGTAAGTTGCTGGTCTCTTAATTTCGAATATATGTCCAATATCCTGCATTTGTACTCTCCTCATGATTGCTGGCTTTGATATCATATTTGTTTGTAGATGATTTCCTACCTTTACTGTATGTTTTCCTCTACTGGTGAGTTTTTCCATTCATAATTTTCTTGTTTCTAGTTGTGGGCTTTTCTTTTCCACCTAGAGAAGTTCCTTTAATATTTGTTGTAAACCTGATTTTGTTGTGGTGAATTCTCTTAGCTTTTGCCCTTGTGTAAAGCTTTTGATTTCTCCATCAAATCTAAACAAGAGCCTTGCTGGGTAGAGTATTCTTAGTTGTAGGCTTTTCCCTTTCATCACTGTATCATGCCACTACCTTCTGGCCTGCAGAGTTTCTGCTGAAAATCAGCTGATAACCTTATAAGGATTCCCCTCTATCTTATTTATTGCTTTTCTCCTGTTGCTTTTAATATTTTCTCTTTGTCTTTCACTTTTGTCAATTTGATTAATATGTGTCTCAGTGTGTTCCTCTTTGGAATTATCCTGTATGAGACTCTATGCTTCCTGGACTTGAGTGTTTCCTTTCCCATGTTAAGGAAGTTTTTGGTTATTATCTCTTCAAATATATTCTCAGACACTTTCTCTGTTCTCCTGGGACCCCTATAATGTGAATGTTGGCGTGTTTAATGTTGTCCCAGAGGTCTCTGAGGCTGTCCTCATTTCTTTTCATTCTTTTTTCTTTATTCTGTTGCATGGCAGTGATTTCCAACAATATGTCTTCTGGCTCACTTATTTGTTTTTCTGCATCATTTATTCTGTTATTGATTCCTTCTAGTATATTTTTCATTTCAGTTATTGTATTGTTCACCTCTGTTTGTTTGCTTTTTAAATCTTCTAGCTCTTTTTTAAACTTTTTTTTTTGTTGTTGTATCTTCTCAGTCTGTGCCTCCATTCATTTTCTAAGATCTTGGATCATCTTTACTATCATTGTTCTGAATTCTTTTTCAGCATATTATCTATCTCCACTTCTTTTAGTTGTTCTTCTGGGGTTTTATATCATTCCTTCATCTGGAACATATTTCTCTGCTGTCTCATTTTGTCTAACTTTCAGTGTTTGTGTTCTCCATTCCTCAGGCTTCAGGATTGTAGTTCTTGCTTGTGGTTTCTGGCCCTGGTATGTGAGGTTTGTCCAAGGGCTTATTCAGGCTTCCTGGTGGGAGGGACTGGTGCCTGCCTACTGGTGTGTGGAGGAGGATCTTGTCCCTCAGGTGGGCAAAACTGTGTCAAGGGGTGTGCCTAGATTTGGCTGTGGGCTCAGGATGACTTTAGGAAACCTGTCTGTTGATGGGTGGGGCTGTGTTCCCAACCTGTTGGTTGTTTGGCCTGAGGCATCCCAGCACTGAAGCCTGCAGATTGTTGGGTGGAGCCAGGTCTCAGGGGCAAGATGGTGACCTCTAGGAGAGATCACACTTTGGAATATTCCCTCGGGGCCTCTGCCACCAGTTTCCTTGCCTCAGCAGTGGGCTATAGCTGGCACCCTTCTCCACAGGATATCCTCCAAAGCCCACAGGTATGTCTGGCTCAGGCTCCTATGGAGTCACTGCTTTGCCCTGAGTCCTTGTGCATGTGGAACCGCATGTGCATTCTCCAAGAGTGCAGTCTCTATTTTCCTCAATCCTGTGAATCTCCTGAATTTCAACCTGCTGGTCTTCAAAGCCAAATGCTCTGGGGGTTCCTCCTTTCATTGCCAGACCCCCAGGTTAGGGGCCCTTACTTGGGGATCATAAGTCTCACTCCCTTGAAAGAACCTCTGTGATATAATTATTTTCCAGTTTGTGAGTTGCCCACCTGGTGGGTATGGGATTTGAGTATATCACAAAAGCACCCCCCCTACCATCTTTTTATGGCTGCTTCTTTGTCTTTGGATATAGAATATCATTTTTTGGTAGGTTCCAGTCTTTTTTGTCAATGGTTGTTCAGCAGTTAGTTGTGATTTTGGTGTTTTTGTGAGAGGAGGTGAGCTCAAGTACTTCTGCTCTGCCATCTTGTCTCTGATTCCATGTATCTGAGGTCACACAGAATTTTTATACCTCTATATATGGACTCTGCTGGAATATGACTTAAACATATGGGTAGCTTGGACGTGCTTCCATACTCTTTTTTGCCCCACTCAAAAGTGACCTTCTGCAACACCTAACAAAATAGATCAGAAGAGATCTACCAAATACTTTTTTCTTTTTGGTGAGTGAGACAAGGTGTAACGACTTGTTTTTTACATGGGAAGTATGCCCCAGACTGGGGAACTCCTGAAATCTTTACTGATTTAACAGCAATCTCCTGTCCTCTGGAGCATTTATCTGACCAGGTATCCAGAGTGCATGTCACTTCTTTCTCCTCAAGTACAATTCACATGATACAATTAATATCATGGGCCTATCTGATGTTCTGTGAAGTATCCAGATGATTTAGGTCCTCTTTCACTACCTTGTGACAGAAGGTTAAAATTATCTCTTGGACAAAACAACAATAAAATATATATGTTATACATCACATGTGAAAGTAATGTTTTCTGATCTTCCTAATGGCTATGGAAAAGGATGCATTTGCTGGATGAATAGCTCCACACCTTATACCTGGGCAATATGAATCCATTCTAGTAAAGATATCATATCTGCTATATCAGCTGCTTTAGGGCTATCATGAAGCTGAGTTTTTAGCAGTCCATTTTCATTCACCATGATCTATCTCTTTAATTTTTTTATTTTTACATTTGAATGGGACAGATTTATGAAATAAATGAGATATGATGATGACCACCACCCCTGCCTCTCAGAGGGTAAAACTAAGCTCTGCAACTAACTCCAGGATTTGATATGTATTTTTTTATTTACTAACTTGGTCTGTTTCAGGAATTTCCACTTATCTTTTCCTACAACAATAATCCTTAAACCACTAGCCAAAGAATCAATGTGAAGGTTCTGACAGCTGCTGTGAATGTTCATTTCAAAAATACATTCAAGAGCTTGGAAAATGACCACTAAGTGGGCCCATGGACCCAGTGAAAAACTGTGAGATAAACCTTGGCCAGGACTCCATTTATTTTCTGATCCCATAATATCATTATCAGCTAAAATCCTATAACCATATGCTCTTGAAAAATATAAGTATTCTCCTTAACACTTCCTTGGTTATGGGGCATCTTTGGTGATGGACTGGGGGAGATCACTCTGTATACATTTGCCAAAGTATTGCAGAGTATTCTTCAAAGACATCTGGCTCTCTTCCAGTCAATGCAGTCTTCATCTGAGAACTGGTACAGATTTGAGAACTGGGCAGTAAACTGATTTTCTATTGGGGAAGCTGATCAGCCTTCTGTTCATTCATTCTTGATCTCTGTTGATTATATATTAAGCAATACTCTTGGTGACTGCTCATCTATACTTCCTCTAGGAATGTCATGCTCTCTGAGCCATCTCCATAGATCTGTATGTCAGGTCCAGCCCTGGCTATCATTAAGATCATTTTGTCTGCAACAGTAATTACTCTCACATTTTCTCTGACAATTAAGTGATGTCATATGTCCTCTGATATTCTGGGAAGCTATTGTCCCCATTAATAGCAGGGAGACCAGTTCTGCAACTTTATCTTTACACTACAGAATTCTCAAAAATATTGGTGCCTCCCTCACAAAGACATTCATTACTGCCTTGATAAATAGAATGTCTTCTGGATGCTCCTGAGAACAGCGTCAGGTGCAGAGTCTTTCACTCTTTTATAATGGATCCACTCTAGCACACCAAATTCTCTGAGCCTTTTCATTCTTGCTTCCACAGTTCTGAAATCTCTTCTGTATTTAATGTAGGCCATTGCCTTCTCTGATCTTCTAGTGGAGCTTCTAGTTATTAAAATGTCTCTAAGGGCCATTGCTAGGGAATTAAATTGAGTCATGGGAGAATGACCTATTTCTGACAGAATTTCTTCTATCCCGTTTAACATTCTACTCAGCACTCTCAGGATACATTTCCAGGTAAGCTCCTGCAAAACTACTGCAAAACTCATTAGATCTTACAACTCCTTCATCATAAAATTACTTTCTCCCTTAGTAGGCTCAGCAGTTCATCTATTGTCAGGCTATTTGACCCTCAGGAGGTTTGACCCTCACGATTGGTCTGGCAGACAGAAGAAGAGGTGCAACATTACAGATGGAAAGCATTGTCTTATAAGACACCTGCTTTGAGGCCTTTTCATAGTTTTTAAACAAGAGGAGATGCTCTTAATTCTGTCAAGAGGAAGTGGGGGTATTTCTGCTAGCTCATAAGACTCAAGATAACTAAAGTTGCCCGTTTCTTCACTGCAGCTATACAAGTATCCACATCTCAAATTTCAAGGTTCCAGTCTTTTCTAATAAGTCCTAACTTTGGCATATGAGCATTGCTTAGGTGAAAATTCAGCTGATGTTCTGTTACTTTTACAATTAATTCCTATGATTATTTAGCCTTCCAACTGCAGTGGATGACAGTCTCTTTAAACCATGCCAAGGAGGCACTCTGACTCCCAGAATTTGCTTTAACTTGTTGATTAACTGATTGGAGCCTGTCATTCCTCTCTAATGCGTTAGTAGCTCTCAGCCATATCCACTCAACTGCACACTAATTTTAGAGTTACTTTTCCCCCTGTATCTATCAAACACCAAAGACACGAAATAAGCTAGTGCATCTGTAACCTGTATCCTGTCCTAGATCACTACAGTGAAAGTCTCAGCAATTATCCTGCTTCATCATGCTTCAAATGCCATCTGTGATCAGTGATGGGGCCCTCATTGATATTTGGCCAATGAGAAATTCAGTTTTAAAATCCTATCATCAGAGTCTACTCTCTAGACTCTCCTGCCACCAACTGTCTTAGGTCAGGTTTTTTACTCATGAAGCTTGGAAAAGGGATTCCTATGTGAGGCAGGGCTGTCAGGAAAAGCCTGTAAGGGAGTGAGGGAAGGAGGTCAGGATAAAGGAAGAAGCTAGGTAATGATATGGTTTCAAATATAGTTCAGCCTGATTTCAAAGGGGGTTCTGATGCATAATTTGCACTGAGATTGTTCTGTCCAGGAGCAAAGGAGATGTGCATTAGCCATGGGCTGCCCCAGGCAGAGGGTAGACACAGGACCACCTGTGTATCTTTGGACAAGTTGACTCATGCCTGTCAAGAACAGTTCTTCGAGAAGAGTTTCAGTGTGAGCCATTGTCAGTAGCTAGGGATGGGTGCAGCAGCCAGATAAGGGAAGTCTAGTGGGAACATCCACAGCATCTGTAACACCCCATGGTAGAATATTGGGAGATAATGTAACATTAATAGCTTGACCTTTTGAGTTTTATAGACCTGCATTCATTTGGGCAAGATAATTAACCTTTCTGATTTTGTTCCCTCTACTGTAAAATGAGGATGATAACTCACCTTAAATTTGAAAGTATTAACTGAAGATGAATTTGTAAAGTAGCCAGTAGAATGCTTGGCTTCTAATAGGTGCTAAATTAATGTTATGTTGACTAAGCAAGTAGAACTTGGCTATTTTACAAGGAAAAAAATATGTTTATCTAATTCTATTTAACATAGAAAGTTAATCTCTGACTCTTAATTACCTCAAAAAGAAAATGTGGCACTGCACCTCTTAGTTCAGTGCAAAATAAATGAAAAAAAAATCAGACAAATGCAACATTGACATCACTTGTAGGAATAAAAGAGTGTAATATTTAGCCAAGATAAAGAAGCAGATATTACATATGCATTAATCAATGTGATTAATGTTCAAAGAAAGTGAGCTACTATTAGCATTTATTTTCAGCATACTACTCAGTAGTTTTTGAAAAGATTATTGGTGAAAAAGTGTGCATGATATAAAATTCCTCATGTGCATATAAATTTCTCTACAAAGTTCAGGATGTCACTTTGTTTCACTAATTGTTCTTTGGGTACCTTAGTGTGAGTGCCTTAATTTAGGTTCAGGTTTTCAGTCAAATGATCTTTTCTATAGAACAACTGAGCATTGTCAACTACTGCTATTAGCCCAGCATTAGCTATACATAAGCAATCCATTAAATTGCAAGACAGTGGATGTATACAAGGACTGTTTCTTAGTTCTTTTTCCCTCACTTCTTTTCCTTAATTCAATTTCATTTCATCTCTCAAAGACTGCTTTTTTTTTTTCTTTTTTCGGTACACAGGCCTCTCACTGTTGTGGCCTCTCCCGTTGCAGAACACAGGTTCCGGACACGCAGGCTCAGCGGCCATGGCTCACTGGCCCAGCCGTTCTGCGGCATGTGGGATTTCCCGGACCGGGGCACGAACCCGTGTCCCCTGCATCGGCAGGAGGACTCTCAACCACTGCGCCACCAGGGAAGCCCTCAAAGACTGCTTTTTATCTGCTAATTCTTATTTTCTAGTTCCCTTTGGTAGAAGGACCTTTGCAAATACTCTCTGTACTTGAATTTCTTCATCTGATTATAAGATTACTTGCATATAGTGAACGACACCTATTTACCCAAGAGCTTTTGGATATCCTTTGTAACTGCCTCTTGTGTCCCTCCAACACAATAACACACATGTTCACATTCACTGTGAACGTAATTCTTATTGTTAACCACTTCACTTTGAGGCTGTCCTCTAGGTAAGCATATTTATTTCGTATTTAAAATAAATACGAAATAAATATGCAACCAACTCTTAATTTAAAGTTATAGCATAATATGATGCAACAGAGCAATCATAAAGTTAACCTGCAACATGAAATTATTTTCGAAAGACATTGGTCCTTAATTATAATTTAACCTATGTAACCTGTTCTACAAGAGGTGACATGTAAGGACTAATCTATTGAACCCATCAGCAAATGGGGTTAGGAACTGTATATATAGACAGTGGCTTTTCAAATACACATCTCTCTCAGGCATTCACCTTTTTTTATGTAAAAATTCTTTAGACAATAGCAACAATAAAAAATATAAGATATATGCAGTACACAGCACAATTAATGCACCATAATTTATATCAGTTTCTAAGAGCATTTAGAATTGTAATATGCTGTACAATAAGTCCCCTACATACGAACCTTCAAATTGTAAACTTTCAAAGATGTGAATGTGCATTCACATGTTCAATCATGTAAGTTAGTTCACGTGTCTGGCATACATTTTCATGTGTGTGCATTCTCTACAAGTGGTTGTGATTTTGTGTACTTTACAGTACTCTATAGAGCACAGTGGTACAGTATGTTTATTTCGAGCCCAGGATGTCTGGAAGCAAGAGTAAAAGCTGTGATGAGGTAGCTGGTACTGCTAAGAATCACCAAGCTATAACGATGGAAACAAAAGTGAAAATCATTCAGAGATTGGAGAGAGGCAAAACGATGGTAGATATTGCTCACTCCTATAACACGAATCATTCAACCATCAGCACGATTCTAAAGAAAAAGGACAAGGTCATGGAATATGTGAAGTCTGCTGTGCTGATGATGTCGACAATAATATCAAAGAAGCGTGGAAAAGTAATGGAAGAGATGGAGAAACTTCTCCATGTGCGGAGTCCCGCTCAGCTTCATGCTGATTCAAGAGAAAGCTAAAAGCCTTTATGAAGACTTGAAGAAGGAACACAGTGAAGAATCAGAGGGTGCATCTTTTAATGCCAGCCATGGCTGCTTTCATTGGTTCAAGGCTAGGGCCAACCTTCATAACATAAAAGTAAGTGGCAAAAAAAAAAAACGGTAGCTGCCTGGGAATTTCCTGAAATGCTTCGGGAAATTATTAATGATGGTGTGTAGTTTTTTAAATTAATTTTTATCGGAGTATAGTTGCTTTACAATGTTGTGTTAGTTTCTACTGTAAAGCAAAGTGAATCAACTATATGTATACATATATCCCCTCTTTTTGGATTTCCCTCCCATTTAGGTCACCACAGCACATTGAGTAAAGTTCCCTGTGCTATGCAGTAGGCTCTTATTAGTTATCTATTTTATACATAGTATCAATAGTGTATATATGTCAATCCCAATCTCCCTTTTCCTTCCACCCCTTTCCCCCTTGGTATCCATGTTTGTTCTCTATGTCTGTGTCTCTATTTCTGCTTTGCAAATAATAACATCTACACCATTTTTCTAGATTCCGCATGTATGCATTAATATACGATATTTGTTTTTCTCTTTCTGACTTACTTCATTCTGTATGACAGTCTCTAGGTCCATCCATGTCTCTACAAATGACCCAGTTTCATTCCTTTTTATGGTTGAGCAATATTCCATTTGTATATATGGAATCTTGTAGTTTTGATTTGCATTTCTCTAATAAGTAGTGATGTTGAGCATCTTTTCATGAGTTTGTTGACCATCTGTATGTCTTCTTTGGAGAAGTGTCTATTTAGGTCTTCCACCCATTTTTTGATTGGGTTTTTTTTTTTTTTGATATTGTGCTGCATGAGCTGTTTGTATATTTTGGAGATTAATCCTTTGTCAGTTGTTTGTTTGCAAATATTTTCCCCATTCTGAGTGTGTCTTTTCATCTTGTTTATGGTTTCCTTTGCTGTGCAAAGCTTTTAATTAGGTCTCATTTGTTTCTTTTTATTTTAATTTTCTTTACTCTAGGAGGTGGGTCAAAAAATATCTTGCTGTGCTTTATGTCAAAGAGTGTTCTGGAAGGAGCATATTTACTCAAGCAGGTTTTTAATGTGGATGAGACAGGACTGTACTGGAAGAGGATGCCGGACCGAAGGAGGAAAGTTGATGCCAGGCTATAAAGCAGCAGAGGATAGGTTAACTCTGTTGTTTGGTGGCAATGCTTCTGGTGATATGAAGCTGAAGCCTCTTGTAATTTATCATTCAGAGAACCCAAGAGCCCTTAAAAACATAGCCAAGGGCTCTCTTCCTCTTGTGTGGAAGAGTAACCCCAAGGCCTGGGGCACACAGGCCATTTTCCAGGACTGTTTTTCCACCACTTTATCCTGGCGGTAAAGAAATATTGCTTGGAGAAGGATGTCCCATTCAACATTCTTTTTCTGCTCAACAGTTCTCCAGGCCACCCCCCATTCATGAATGACATTCATTCCAGTGTCAAAGTAGTACATCTGCCATCGAATACTACATTGCTCATCCAAACTATGGACCAGGGATTATAGCAACTTTCAAGAAATATTATTTGTGTCACACTTTTTGTCAGGCAGTAAAGGCGAGTGATGAATCAGGCACAACCTGTGACAGTTTTGGAAGGGCTATAACATCTACATGGCCATAGAAAACATAGACTTTTCTTGGTATGAGGTTATGGCCGTCACCATGAATGGGGTTTTGAAGAACCTTTGCCCACAGTTTGTTCATAATTTCCATGGATTTGAGAAGGTGGATGAGGTCTTCATCAACTTAGTGACCCTCAGCGAGAAGCTGGAGCTAGATCTGCAGGAGGATGACTTCATTGAACTCCTTGCTGTGCAACACAAGGAGCTTACTAATGAAGACCTGATGGAATTGGAGACCCAGAGAAAGGGTGAAGAGAGACAAGAGGAAGAAGTAACTGAAGAACCAAAGAGATACACGATGCTGGAAACAGCAAAGGGATTTTCTTTATTTGAAGAGGGACTGTTAGTTTTTGAGGCACAGGACTGGAATGTAGAACAGTACATGAAGGTTGCAACAGCTGTTCAGAATGCAATCCAGTGCTACCGTGTTATCTATGATGAGGAAAAAAGAGCTACCACCCAGATACCACTGGATCATTTTTTCAAGAGGGTAGATAGAATTGAATCCAGCAAGGAACCAGAACCTGTGCCATCAACATCAGGCATGAGTGAAACTGCAGCTTGCCCTCCATCTCTTATTGATGATCCTTCAGCTCTATCATTTCCCACCTCCTCTTCCTCCTCCAGTCAGTAACTCTTCTTGCCTGTTCACTTGATGTCAGCCCCTGTATGCCAGATGTTGTACTATGCTACTGTGCTTTTCAAGGTACTGTACTGTAAGATTTAAAATGTTTTATTTATTTTTTGTTTGTTTTTTATGTATTATTTGTGTGAAAAGTATTATAAACCTATTACAATATGGTACTATATAGCTGATTGGGTTAGTTGGGTACCTAGGCCAACTTTGTTAGACTTACAAACAAATTGGACTTATGAATGTGCTCTTGGAATGGAACTCATTTGTATGTAGGGGACTTACTGCATACACATGTGTGTGTGTGTGTGTGTGTGTGTGTATACACATATAACCTTGTCTCTGTTTACTGTGTAGATTAGGATATCCACTGCACTTAATGTTAATTTCAACCCCTTTGAGATTATTATATTTGATGGTAATTAATAATTATGAAAGTATGAAAGGAAATGGACAGATTTTAAGTTGCTTCTGGTTCCTGAAGTTTTCCTTCAAAAAAAATAGTGGAATGCAGAGTCCACACCATAGATGGGAAAAAATATCCACGCATGTTTACAGAGTGGTATTAAGTAGAAAAGAACAAATACATGGTGTTTGGACATGTGAAATAGTTCTTAAGATAGGAGTTCCCACTAGAGAGCTTATGGCATAGGTACCCAGAATTTGGGATCCAATAAATTTGAAATGATGAAAGTAGGTTTTACTTGCTATTTATTATCTTTTCTCATACCTCTCAAAGGCCAAAGACATTGCTTAAGTCCTAGAGAGGCTTCTCTGCAATTGTCCATGTTTGACATTACCTTTGATGAATTGATTCCTTTACTTTCTCACTATCCTTCAGCCCCTCCTATTGTTGTTTCCCTCCATATCCAGCTCATCATTACAAACACTTTTCATTGCCCAGTACCACAATCCTTAGATAATTTTTCTTGTCAAAACTCCAACTCTGAATGAATTTAGAACCCCTCTCCTTGGAACAGTATCCCCATTTTTTTTCTGTGACATTTTCCTAACTCACTGACCATTTTTATTAGCCTCTTTTGCTTGCTTTTCTTTCTCTACTAACTATAATTTGGTCCTGGGTCTCTTTCTCTTCTCTGTCTATATTCCTTTGCTATTCCATTCCCATATCTTATACAATCTTTTAAAAGTTTGAGGTACCAAAATGATATTTCTCATTGCATTTTTGACATGTTGACTTAAATGTCTCACAGGTCTCAAAATTCACAGGCTCAATTTTGTTTCCTGCCACCCAAATCTGTGTCCCTTTCTTCCTCTCATGCACACTATTCTTCCCATGTAGTCCTCCAATTTCAGTAAATGACATTAATCTGGGGGCTTAAAATAGAAAACAGTCATATTTGATATTTACTTTTCTTCATGCCCATATCAACCTATCAGAGAGTCATATTATTTTTATATCTGAAAGTATCTCAAATCTGGTCAATCTAACTCTACCACCTCCTCTCCAGTTCAGGAATCTTATTTAGGCCAATGCAATAACCCTTATCTTTACTCTATACAGCCTTCCAATTCACTCTGCATATAGTACCAAGAATGTTCACACCTGCTATTATCTCTTCTCTAATTTCCCAATGCCTCCAGGACAGATGGAAAAAAGAAGGAAGCTTTCCACCATGGGCTTATAAGCCTTTACAAGTTTGGTCTTTGCTCACCTCTCCAACCTTTACTGATGTCATTTCTCTTTCACTCACTATACTCCAACAAATTGTCTATTTTTCAATTTCTCAAGCAATCAAACTTATTACACACACTTTGCTCACATAATCGTGTCTGAATAGAATTTGTTCTTTCAGCTCCTAATTTCCCTTCAGCTTTGAGCTCAACTGTACATGCTAGTAGATTCTTCCATTAACATTACTGAAAATAATGCCCTTTAACCTCTCCCCCTCAAAACAACACACACACACACATACACACACACACACACATGCACACACATACATTTTTCACTTCTTTAAGAATCCTAGTTCCTTAACAGTTCTTATTTCAGTTTATTATTATGTGTTTCTTATTTTCTTGCTTTTTCTGTTTTTCTTACCAGAATTCTTGAGAGCAGGGAATTTGTCTTTTTGGCTATATATATCTTCATCACCTAGCAACTTGTGTGGCACATAGAAGGCACTAAATAAACAGCTTTGAGTAAATGGCAGAATGAGCTATCTGGACATAATTCATAAGAACCATTTGAAGAACTGAGATCACTTCAAATGTAGATAATGAACCTAGGAGAGTTGGACCTGCTGTGAGACACTTTTTAGAGTTATTGACCTCAAAAGTGTGGCCAGTGGAAACTGGGAGCATCATCAGCCTAGGGCCACCTTATTTCCAAAGATCAAATGTGACCAATTATCCACCTCCTTTTTAATTAAAAAAAAAAGTTAAATACTGGAGTGTGTAGATATTATTGGTCTTTCATCACATACTTCACTGAATTACAGAGAGGAACAATTTCTTACAGCAGAGCTAGGAATCAAATAAATGAGAGATAAGATAAATGGCAAATACCTCAACTATTAACATAGTCCGTGGATTGATAGCTAGAGGATACACCCTGGTGAATTGTAGGCAAAAGATATTCCAGATGTTTGCCTATTTTTTTCAAATACATTTAGACTATTAATACTTAATTAAAAATTTCAGTATATTTTATTTATTTAAAGATATTTATTGAACATTTGCCATGGAGTAGGAATTTATTATACGTTAATGAACAAAACAAGACTTCCTGCCCTAGTGGTATTTATATTCTGAGGGTGAAAGCAAACAATAAACATAATGTACAAATGAAATATGCTAGAATATATTAAGTGCCATAGAAAAAGAAAACTTAGAGTAGTGCAAGGGGATTTGAGAATGTCATTGGTTTTGAGGAGGTGTAGTACATGTTTAATAGGATGGTCAGGGTGAGCCTCACTGAGAAAATATTATTTGGGAATAGCTTTGAAGGAGGTGAAGGGAGCTCTGACAATATATCTGAGAGTTTAGTCCACCAGGCAGACAGCAGAGCCTAGGTGCAGAAGACACAGAAATCCTAAGGCGGGAGTGGGCTTAGCATTTCTAGGAGGAGCTAGGAGGCCAGTTGTTGCTGGAATGGAGTGAGATCATAGGTGTAAGGTGTAATTACTTTGGCTTTCATGCAATTGGGAGCTATTGTGTGATTTTGTATTTAATGAACATCCATTGTATATGTTCTAATTTCTGTGGTTCTGCTGCCCAGTATTGGGCTTCTTAACTTGAGAAATAGCTATTGTCACTTTTGCCTTCACTTTTACAAGTTTGTAATTTAACACACCTGATAAGGGTATAGTTGTATGCTTAACTAATTTCCTGACTACAACTTCTGCTTGGCAAAGGCCCTGAATTTTTTTCTTCATACTTGCCTTTTCACAGAAATATATTTGAAGCTTTACTTACCGAAATAAGTAAATACTCATGTACAGATTTCCAGTTTCATTTTTATCATTTACACTTATACTCACACAATTGTTCATAGCTCTATTGTTTATGAACTTTTCATTCAACAAATGTATTCAGCACCTGTTGTGTACCAAGTACTGTTAAGTGTCTTGTCTACATGGGAGCACAGAACACCTTCAAAGCATAAATCTTCACCCTTCTTTGTTGCATGAGTCCAATGGCTGGCAACGATGTTTACACAATAGGAGAAATCCTAAAATATAGATCCTGGAGTTAAGTGATTCTCATAGAAATAAATGACATTATCTATAGAATTTATATAACCCCTATCTTTAAGATAATCTTAAACTACCTTAAAGATAGTTTAAGAGAGTCAGAAGGTATTTTAAAGAGTGAAAAATAGTAATAAAGCTTTTTTGAAAAAGCTTATATATTTGTATCTGTGTATATATATATATATATATATATATACACACACACATACATACATGCATATACAAAATCTGTGTATACATAAAATCTATATATACACATAAAAATATTTCAAAGTTTCTTAGAAGAAACAAAACTCTTTGCTTTGGGAGTCTGTATTAATCCACATATGGCTCTGATTTGTTCTGCTGCTCACAAGTTATGAGATTTTACTAATGCTGTCAAAATATTTCTCACATCACACAGACATAATAATGGAGAAACTCCAATGACTTTTGACAGCTGTATAATGGTTTCAAATAATATAGATTATGTTGGAGGTTTAAACTATTATTCAAATCAATAGCACTAATCTGATTTTTCTATTTCGGTTCTGCTTTTCATTGAAAGAAGACTGAGTATGTATGTGTCCTGTTTGCAGGAAATATTTTAAAATGGGCATAGCCATAATATGTGAATGTGTAAAGGGAGATTATTTACCTTAACACAATTTTACTCTTACCTCTTGTGTAATTATGCTGAGCACATAAGATTTGTATCTTCATAACAATGAAAATTAAAAACAGGCAAAGAAGGAAGGAGAGGAAAGAAAACATTGACATTTAACATAAAAATGTAGATTTAAAGTTTTATCAATACATTAATGATGATAACAGCATTTATTATGTAACTATATTTAGACAGAGTGAATGCTCTTCCTACACTGCTTTAACAAAGTTTCATAATTTATGTTTTCATATTATCATTCAATTTAAAATATTTAAAAAATTCTTTCTTGAGTTTTCCTTTGACCTGTGGATTTTTTAGAAGTGTGATTTTTTAATTGACACATATTTGACCTTTATTCTGAATACATTATTTTTATTGATTTGTAAATCATTTCATTATGGACAAAAAACATTCTTTCAGGATTTAAATATTTTGAAATTTATTTAGACTTGTTTTATGGCTCAGTGCATTGTCTATCTTGATGAATTTTCCATGTACCCTTGAAAAGAATGTGTATTCTGTGGCCTTTGGACATATGTGTTTTATAATTGTAAACTAGGTCAAAGTGGATGATAGTATTGTTCAGCTTTTCCATGTCTTGTTTCATTTTTTTCTTTTTCTTTTTTTAAATTCTTGAGAGAGGATTGTTAAACTATGCTACTATAATTGTGAATTTGTCTATTTCTTCTTTCAATTTTGTCAAATTTTTCTTCATGTGTTTTTAGGCTCTGTTGTTAGATGCCATGGGTATTTATGATTTTTTTGCCTTTCTTCTAAATTTACTATCTTCTCATTTTACAATATTTATTTTCCTCTGACAATTCTTCTTGCTTCAAAGTATACTTTAATTAATTAATTAATACCAATATTAATATGCAACTCTAGCTTTCTTACATGACTTACATGGTTTACCTATCCATTCTTTTCATTTCAACCTTTATTTTTACATTTAAAGTACGCCTCGAAGAAAGTATGTAGTTGTATCTTGCTTTTTTATACATTCTGAACATGTCTATATTTTTAAATTGGGATCCTCAGTTCATTTGCATTTAATGTAATTATTTGTGTTTAGATTTTTGCCTACCATTTCACTACTTGTTTTCTATTTTCCCCATTTTTTTTGTTTGTTTCCGTTGTCTTCTTTGTTTACTGACTTCTTTAGGGTTAACTGATTTTTGAAAATAAATTTAACTTATATAATGGCTTTACAATACTATTTCTCTGCAATATTTTTAACGGTTTCTCCAAGAGGTACAATATATGTTTTTGACTTTTCACTCTCTATTTAGAGTTAAGTGTTATATTATTCCATGCAAAATGTGAAAACCTTGCAATCAATATTAGACCCATTTTCTCTCACTCCACTTTGGCTGCAGTTGTATATACTACATCTATATGTGATATTACTATATATATTGGACTTACACTCTTTTACTTTTCTTATTAAGCATTTAAAGCTGTTTACCTGTAAGTGTTGCTTTAGCAATTTCTCATAATTTGTTATTTTCTATAATTCAATTTAAGATATTTTAAAATTTCTCTCTTGAGTTTTTCTTTGATCCATAGAGTAATCCTTTTGTTCTTGTTTTAAATATTAGAAAACATACACACATATATACATACACACACACACATGTGTATTTTTAAACCCCATAGTACAATGCTATGTTTTGCTTTAGCTAGTCATAAGTGGTATTATTAAGTAAAGACAAAAACATTTGTGTTTAATAACTTAAACTCCATTTCTGATGTCTTGATTTCCTCTCTAGATTTTGAGTTTTCATTTGGTATCATTTTCCTTCACCTAGAACTTCCTTTATTATTTCTTATAGTGTTGTTCTGCTAAGGATGAATGCTCTTAGATTTATTCATTTATTCATTTTGTTTCCCTCCATGCTTGCAGGATATTTTCACTGGATTTATAAATCTAGGTTGTCAGTTTTTCTTTTTGCAACTTAATCATTTGCTCTGGTTTATTTTGGCCTTGATTTTTTTATAAAGAGAAATGTACATTTGTATTTTTTTTTATCTGTAGTTAATGTCTTTTGGGGGAATTGCTTATAAGATTTTCTTGCCACTTTGGAGTTTCAACTGTTTTACTTTAGTAAGCTTCACAATAAATTTTTTTTTGAATTTATACAGTGCAGGGCTTCCTAAGTTTACTGAAACTATAAATTTATATCTTCCAAAATATTTTGGAGCCTTCTTGCCACTATTTATTCAAAATTTTTTTCTGCTTTATTTTCTCTCTTCTCTCTTTATAGTGCTCCAGTGCATGAATGTTATGACTTCATAATATTTTACAAATCACTGAAGTTCTGTTCAGTTGTTCTCAATCTTTTTTCTCTGCTATCTTCAAACTGAATAACTTTTATCAATCTATCTTCAAGTCTGCTGACCCTTTTTTTTTCACATTCAGTTGGCTACTACTCCTTAATGAGGATATATTTTTTTAAATTTTAGATATGTTTTTTAGTTCTGTAATTTTCATTTATTTTTATATTTTTATTTCTCAACTGAGATTTCTTTTTTATTTATTCACTACAATTATGTTTTCAAATACTTCTTGACAGTGGTTTGACTTGCCGCCTTAAAATTCTTTCTGCTAATTTCAACATCTGTGATATTTTAGTGTCAACTATATTGTTTTTTAATCTGTGTACTAGTCATTTTTTTCTGTTCTTCATATGTCAATAATTTTGAACTGTACCTTCAATATTGTAAAGACTCTGGATTAAGTTGTGTTCCTCTCAAAATTATTGATTTTTTGCTCTAGCAGGCTGGACTGAAACTCCAAACTCAGTGTTTTCTGCAGTGAGCAGAAGCTGAGAGCTCTGTTTAAATATTTATAGTCTTATCTGGGCTGCTTGTATCTGCCTTTGGCCTGGGTAGTTTAGAGTTCAGCTAGACATGGGAGTAGGGTTTATATGCAGAAAGAATCAGACAATCAACATTTACTGAACTCCCACTCTGATACTAAGAACAGGAAAAGAAAGGGGAAGCTATCTGTTGTGTGTGATTTAACCTTGACCCAGATTTACCCAAACTGTTCTAATGGTACAGCATTCAGAAATATTTTCTTGAACTCCTATCCGAAAACTGCTACCTAGTGAGGCACTTCACGTTTTGCTTTATGCCTCCATTATTTGATGTTAAAATAGAATAGAACTTACCAAACATTAGAGTATTTGCCAAACATTGAAAGTGTTGAAAATACATTGAAAGGCCAACTAACAGTGTAAGTCAGTGTGACCTCTGCGATTAATTTTTTTTTAATGTAAATGTGAATTATTCTGACTTTAACTCAGTTACTCAGGAAGCCAGCACATTCCTTGGGTTTCCAGTTTCCCTGTGCCATGTGAACAATGTTTGGCATCAGGTAAACACACTGACCATTCGGCATATGTCAGTATAGGGACAGATTCCTGCAGTCGAGAATGGTGTGGGAGAGTAGCTGCAGTTTCCAGTGATCTGTGAAGAAGTTAGATCAGTTAGCGAGCTTCAAGATCTCTCATGGTTGGGATGGGTGAAGCAGACACAGATGGCAGCACAACCAAGCCTGAGGACTAAGAGATGGAATGAAAAGCTGATACCAAAAAAGGCTACAAGTTCATGGTTGACTCCACCTTTCAATATTATATAAAAATCTCAGCCTCTCCTCTCTAGTAAGCAGCATCAAAGCCCTCCCTGAGAAAAAAAGGCCAAAGGAACTGTCCAGCTTTAGTATTTACCTCAACTGACTGTGGTTAGTCAGAAAGACTTTATGTTACCTGCTTTTGGTTGGAATGAGGACTTGAATTAGAGAATAATTTCCAGAGAAATCAAAAGTTACATTTGCACTCCTGAGTTCTTGGTGTGAAAGTATTTTACTTGCTGCATTAGTTTTACAAAGATCAAGCTCTCTAAAAAAAAGAGGAAGATAAATTTGTAACTACTCCAAGACAGAAACCTATTACTCACACACAAAGTAACACATTAATGCTGACATATTTTTCCCATTTATTGCTTGGTACATGGTAACTATGCCTTATGTCAGCCTTCATACACTTTGTATTAAATTTCTCTTTCTCTCTCACACATGCACATACTCCTTACATTCCTATTTAACTGATGAAGAAATTAAAAATGTTATGTAAATTTATCAAATCCACATCATAAATGGTAGAAATAGTATGTATATTGTGAATTCAGGTCTATCTCCCTTCGAAGGATTTTGTTCTTCTCATTTATTATTGTGGCCTGAAAGAATTGATACTTCCTCATTTATTTTTCATCACTAACTAATGGTAAATGATTATAAAACTTTGAGCTTGAAGATGACTATCCTATAAAATATTTAATGTAAAAAAGCCTTGATGGTTTAGGTAATCTGTTAATATTAAACATAATAGTTTACTAAAAGATTGATATTTATTGAAGTCATGACATGGAAAAAGAGATTACAACAGAATTTTTATCTAGAGGAATAAGGCATTTCCTTGTAATTTTTTTATATTCAATTTAAAAAATTACAGCAATATCTTAGAATTCATGCTAGAGGGATTAAAAATTCAAAGGTTCAGCCATTTCAGTTGTCAAGATACCATACTATGTAGAATCAGAAACTTTAATAAGAAAAAAAAATCATGGGATAAAATGGGAAGAAGCCAAGAGAAGGTGTAACTTGTGGAAGTATGTATGGTGGCTATTATCATATTCCATTTGCAGGATCCAAATCACTCCTGGACCTTGTCTTCCTATCATAAATAATATAAAATTACTTTTTGGGTCTGCTAAATCTTTTGCTATTTTTAGGAAGTATTTAGTTTTTTAAAAAAACTATGAAAAGAGCATGTATCCTAAAGTGTTCACTTTCTGAACATTAAAAATATCCTGTTAACATTGTTAATTATTTTTATTTATAAACATCTACACATTGTACAATTCACACATGGTGTTCACTATTGGGCTTTTCAGAATCAATATACTGAGTGAAAGTGACCTTAGTTTTTATTTTTGTTTTGTTTTGTTTTTGCTGTACGCGGGCCTCTCACTGTTGTGGCCTCTCCCGTTGCGGAGCACAGGCTCCGGACGCACAGGCTCAGCAGCCATGGCTCATGGGCCCAGCCGCTCCGTGGCATGTGGGATCTTCCCGGATCCGGGCACGAACCCACGTCCCCTGCATCGGCAGGCAGACTCTCAACCACTGCGCCACCAGGGAAGCCCGTGACCTTAGTTTTTAAATAATCTTTCTAATTTCCATTTAGCAATATAACTGTCACATGAAAATTGATTCTCTGATTACAGAATCTTACTGTGGCTTATTTCAGCATCCTTCTATACTTCCAGTGATATAAATGATACAGAAATGTATGCTGTAGTCACTAACTTAATGGAAGTGCATGACTTGTATTTGGTGTTGATTTCTTTCTTTGTTGAAGAAGGAACTATATAAATATATATGTTTCTGTACTTTTCTTTCTGCTAATCATATTTTAAAAGACTAGTTCAGTAACTCTTTGTACCTATCTTCTAAATTATCAGAAAATCAGAGCACATAGTCAATTCTTCTATAGTTAAATTAATGTCTATTTCATTTAGGACAGATGACTTTCCAACCATTTTTAGACTTCTTTTTTTTATAACTTTTTACTGGAGTGTAGTTGATTTACAATGTTGTGTTAGTTTCAGGTGTACAGCAAAGTGAATCAGTTAAACATATACACATATCCACTCTTCATTTTCGGATTATTTTCCCATATAAGCCATTACAGAGTATTGAGTAGAGTTCCCTGTGCTATACAGTAGGTTCTTATTAGCTACCTGTTTTATATATAGTAGTGCGTATATGTCAATCCCAATCTTCCAATTTATCCCTCCCCACTTTATCCCCTGGTAATCATAAGTGTGTTTTCTACATCTGTGACTCTACTTCTGTCTGTAAATAAGTTCATTTGTACCATATTTTTAGATGCCACATATAAGCAATATCATAGAATATTTGTCTTTCTCTGTCTGACTTACTTCACTCAGTATGACAATCTCTAGGTCCATCCATGTTGCTGCAAATGGCATTATTTTGTTCTTTTTTTATGGCTGAGTAGTATTCCATTGTATATATGTACCACATTTTTAGCAAAGGAACCATAAACAAAACAAAAAGGCAACCCTCAAAATGGGAGAAAATATTTGCAAATGAAGAAACTGACAAGGAATTAATCTTCAAAATATACAAACAGCTCATGCAACTCAATAGCAAAAAAACAAACAACCCAATACAAAAATGGGCAGAAGATCTTAAAAGACATTTCTCCAAAGAAGACATACAGATTACCAAAAAGCACATGAAAAGATGCTTAACATCACTAATTATTAGAGAAATGCAAATCAAAACTTCAATGAGGTATCACCTCACACTGGTCAGAATGGCCATCATCAGAAAATCTACAAACAATAAATGCTGGAGAGGGAGTGGAGAAAAGGGAACCCTTCTACACTTGGTGGGAATGCAAATTGGTACAGCTACTATGGAGAACAGTATGGAGGTTCCTTCAAAAACTAAAAATAGAACGACCATATGACCCATAAATCCCACTCCTCGGCATATACACAGAGAAAATGGCAATTTGAAAAGATACATGCACCCTAATGTTCATTGCAAGACTATTTACAGTAGCTAGGACATGGAATCCACATTTTCAGTACTCTTTGGGTTTAGACATTTTATAAGTCCTCATAAGTATAGCTTATTTCAGTAATTGATTCTATATTGGCCTTTGTGTATAATATTTTCAAATAATAATGGTTCTAAAAGTTGAAAATATAAAATATTCATAATATTAGATAAATGAATAGCAGCAGATGTACTATTAACCAAATGTATAAAATGAAGAAAAATATCAATTAGTAGAGGTCCTATAGGAACACTCATAAAATTTTTAATTTGACTTTATGTCTAATTATATTTTATATTCTGGAAAAACAGAAACAATCTCTTTTTAAATTTTACAGTACTCAGGGCTCACACTAAATATTTCATATTTTTAATACCAGTCATGTGCATAAATTATATTTATAATGCAATTATTTCTTTAAAATTGGATAGATTCATCTGGTGGCAAAAGTCAAAGAAAACAAAAACTCTACCCATGAAACAGATTTAATTGCATAAAATGAATTGGAACATTCACTTTTTGCTGTTTCATTAGTTGTCTTTGTTTTCACTTCAATGTGTCTATTTATAAATATATTTGTCAACATTTATTGAAATCCAATTATTTGGCGAGAGCAAAGACAAGAAACAAGGTTACAAATTAATAAAGTAAGGCCAGTGGGTCACCTTTAGAAATGAGTGGTATGGTTGTTTTGAAGAGTAGCTGTTACTTGGCATTTTCACCTAGGGTTACTCAAGTCGCATTAGAAATAGGCAACCCATTTCAGTTGCAATATTTTCCACCTGCTTTTGTAGCCATGATATACCCAACTCTTAATGCCTAACTTCAAGTCTTCCTACTCCTTTGTCCATAATATGCCCAGGAGCGTCAGAATCTCAGTTCTTCTAAGTATTGGTTCTAGGTTTGTGCTACTTAACCAAGTATACCATAAAGCTGCAAGCTCTCTATAAAAGGCACCCACATCAACACATTTAGCTCAATCAAGGAGTCTAAAAATCAGTATTCATAAATATGCTCTAGTGCTTACTATTAAACATGCACACATTTCTATTTATATCAGTCAAGTAAAAGCAATTTACTTCTATTTGTGGTTTTTAAAATATAATTTTAAGACAACAATCTAGTTCTACTTCTTGCAGTGCCACAGAATAGATACTCCCAATAAAATAACTGCTAAAGTATTCTTCTGAAAAGTTAAAACGTATCATGGGTAAATTACAAAAAAATATAAATTTTAATGCACTTTAAGTCTTGCTAAAATAAGTTAATTCTCATAGAATAAAATTATAAAAAAATAAAGTGAGGCAATATCAGAGGAGAGAAATCTAAGGATTAAGCTAGTAATAAAATTGTGAGAAATAAGAAGAGAAAGTGGCTATTCAATGGTGTGATGGAAAGAAAAGTCCAAAAGAGTTCAGAAATGTAGGTAGCTGAACTGACATTTTTCCATTAAGCTTGGGAAACTTGAAGAGACAAAAGTATTCCTAGGTTGGCGATATTCCCTGGAACTCAGAAAAGAAAATGCAAATTCACCTTTAAAAGACAGCATCTTAGTAATATTCCATTATATATATGTGCCACATCTTCTTTATCTGTTCATCTGTCGATGGGCACTTAGGTTGCTCAGCCATAAATAGAAACAAAATTGAGTAATTTGTAGTGAGGTGGATGGACCTAGAGACTGTCATACAGAGGGAAGTAAGTCAGAAGAGAAAAACTACCGTATGCTAACACATATATATGGAATCTCAAAAAAAAAAAAAAAAAGGTTCTGAAGAACCTAAGGGCAGGACAAGAATAAAGACACAGATGTAGAGAATGGACTTGAGGACACGGTGAGGGGAAAGGGTAAGCTGGGATGAAGTGAGAGAGTGGCATAGACATATATACACTACCAAATGTAAAATAGATTAGCTAGTAGGAAGGAACCACATAGCACAGGGAGATCAGCTTGGTGCTTTGTGTCCACCTAGAGGAGTGGGATAGGGCGGGTGGGAGGGAGACGGAGAAGAGAGGACATATGGGGATATATGCTTATGTATAACTGATTAACTTTGCTATACAGCAGAAACTAACACACCATTGTAAAGCAATTACACTCCAATAAAGATGTTAAATAATAAAATAAAATAGAATAAAATAAATGTTGGCATTCCCTTATCATCAAAAAAAAAAAAAAGACAGCATACTGAATTCAGGCCTAAAGCAACCTATATTAAATTTAAAAATTCGACTTTCATTGAAAAACAAAATCACCACGCATTTAAGGAAACAAGTCACCATTATTGAGATATAAAGAAACAATAACCATAGATTTATTCCTGAAATGACTTCAGAGATTGTAATGTCAGATTCAAGATGTAAACTTCTTTGACTGAAAGATTTAAAAGGATAAAAAGTTATATAAATTAGTTAAATACAGGGAACAGTAGAAAAACGTCTTGGTAGATTTGGAAAAAATCCCAATAGATATTTTAGAAATTTAAAATAATAATAATAATTATAGAAGTAAAAGCTCACGATGTGGATAAAAAGTAAGATAAATTTTAATAGAGAATTAATAAGTTATATGGTTCAGTTTCAGGAGGTAATAATTTAAAAATTTTTAGGGAAACACAAAAGATACAAACAGGGCTTCCCTGGTGGCACAGTGGTTGAGAGTCCACCTGCCGATGCAGGGGACACGGGTTCGTGGCTCGGTCTGGGAAGATCCCACATGCCGCGGAGTGGCTGGGCCCGTGAGCCATGGCCGCTGAGCCTGCACGTCCGGAGCCTGTGCTCCGCAACGGGAGAGACCACAACAGTGAGAGGCCCGTGTACCACAAAAAAAAAAAAAAAAAAAAAGAGACACAAACAGACAGACACTTAGATCAATGGAATAGGATAGGGAACCCAGAAATAACCTCACACACTTATCGTCAATTAACCTACAATAAAGGAGGCAAGAATATTCAAATGAGAAAATTCTCTTCAACAAGTGGTGCTGGGAAAACTGGGCAGCTGTATATAAAAGAATAAAATTAGAACATTCTCTAACACCATATATGAAAATAAACTTAGAATGTATTAAAGACCTAAATGTAAGGCCAGAAACTGTAAAATTCCTAGAGGAAAACATAGGCAGAACACTTTGTAACATAAATCAGAGAAATATTTTTTTTGGATCTTTCTTCTAAAGCAAAGGAAAGAAAAGCAAAATAAACAAATGGAATCTAATTAAGCTTAAAAGCTTTTGCACAACAAAAGGAAACCATCTACAAAAGCAAAAAGACAACCTAGTTAATTGGAGAAAATATTTGCAAATAAGATGACCAATAATGGGTTAATATCCAAAATATATAAACAACTCATAGAACTCAGTGACAGAAAAAAAAAACAACCTGATTAAAAAATGGGCAGAAAACCTCAATAGACATTTTTCCAAAGAAGACATGCAGGTGGCCAACAAGCACATGAAAAGATGCTCAACATCGCTAATCATCAGGGAAAGGCAAATCAAATGTAAAATGGATACCTAGTGGGAAGCAGCCACATAGAACAGGGAGATCAACTCGGTGCTTTGTGACCAGATACAGGGGTGGGATAGGGAGGGTGAGAGGGAGATGCAAGAGGGAGGAGATATGGGTATATATATATATATATATATATATATATATATATATATATATACCTGATTCACTTTGTTATAAAGCAGAAACTAATACACTATTGTAAAGCCAATAAAGATGTTAAAAACAAAAACACACACTGAGATATCACTTCATACCTGTCAGAATGGCTATCATAAAAAAGAATACAAATAACAAATGCTGACAAGGATGTGGAGAAAAGGAAATGTACACTTTTGGTGGAAATGGAAACTGGTGCAGCCACTGTGGAAAACAGTATGGAGGTTTCTCAAAAAACTAAAAATGGAACTACCATATGACCCAGAAGTTCCACTCCTGGGTATATATTTGAAAAACACAACACTAATTCAAAAAGATACATGTACCCTGTTGTTCATAGTAGCATTATTTACCAATTGTCAAGATATGGAAGCAACCTAGTGTCCATCAACAGGTACGTGGACAAAGAAGATGTGGTATATATATACAAATACAATACTACAATACTACTCAGCCATATAAAAGAATGAAAAAAATTCCAGTTGTAACAACATGGATGGATTTGGAGGGCATTATGCTTAGTGAAATGTCAGACAGAGAATGACAGATATTGTATGATATCACTTATATGTAGAATCTAAAAATACACCATACTAGTGAATATAACAAAAAAGAAGCAAGCTCACAAATACAGAGAACAATCTAATGGTTACCAGTGGGGAGAGGGAAGGGAGGAGGCACAATATAGGGGTAGGGAATTAAGAAGTACAAACTATTATCTATAAAATAAGCTAAAGGATATATCATACAACACAGGGAATATAGCCAATATGTTATAATAACTATAAATGGAGTATAACCTTTAACAATTATGACTCACTATACTGTATGCCTATAACTTATATAATGTTGTACATCAACTATACTTCAATTAAAAAAAAAAAGCATGGGCTGAGGGTAGAGATCTCAAAAGCATAATGGATACCAAAGAATAGTAGGCTAAAAACCTCTAAATTTCCAGGAAAAATTAATTTCAACTTTGGAACTTATATCTATCAAAAATATCTTTTACGGATCAGGATCAAATAAAGACCTTTTCAGACACATCAAATTCAGTACATGGTCACCGAAGGAACTCTTAAAGGATGTATTTTAGGAGGAAGTGAAATAATCCCAGACTCCAGGTTTAAGATGAAAGAACTCATAGGCAAATAATCTGTATAAAATTCATGTAAATAAAATATTATCTGTATAAAGTTATAATAATCATTATTGGAATAATAATCTTCAACTAAATATACAGGGATAAAAACAAAGTAAACAAGAGTATGTAAGATGAAGGTTGAATAGGTTTAAAGTGTTTGAAAATCCTTTTAATTATTTGTGAGGGTTTAAGATACTGATTAAACTCAATGAATAGAGATTATTATATCTTCATTAAGAAAGAACAAATTATAGAGAAGGTTTTGGGATTTCTCAGTTCTCAAAGTTTGTGAATCTTTCCTTTAATTCCCATTCCAGTTCATGGGGTACCAGATTTTCTCAAAAAGACCCAATTAATATTTAATCAAAATGGTGAGGCTCTCTATTCAGTGTAAGTTAAGAGACTATAGGATATTCCTTCACTGTCTACTATTGGCTACCTCAGCTACCTTATCATTAAAATAGAACATTCTCTGGTAGTAGTTCATGTCTTGAACTGAAAACTTAGAAATGTTATTTTCTAATCCCCCTTTGCCTCTACATTGAAAAATGGAGTCCTGTCCCCCAGTATTTTGGAATTTTGTTTAAATATAAATAAAATTTAGATTATGTATTGCCAAAGTGTCCAGTGTCCACTCTCCATCTTATTATTATTATAATGGACTTTTTCTTTTTCCAAGCGAGATTAAATTTCTGTTGCTACTGCTCACTCTTCTAAAATTCCTAATATATTTTCATGTAAACACCATTTCTATATACTGTCATTAAATCATTTAAAAAAAATATTAAGCAAATTCTCTGCACTAGAATTAGGCTATCAGTTTATATTTATTTTTGTTTTTACTTTTTCAATATTCTAATATGTGATTTTGAAACTTTTCTTAAAAGGTATCATGAAATAATGAAATGGCTATTTGTAAGTCATTTCTCCAACGTCTTTAGTCTCAGGTTTTCAAATTGTAGTTTCAACTTCACATATGTTGTTTAGTGCTTTCATTGCATCTCATGTCTTTAAATGTCGTCTTTATGCTGATAAACAAATAAGGACCAAAGCAAATTTCCCTCTCCTACAAGTCCTGTACTCCTTTCTTCTCCACTTTTGTAGTCAGCATTGTGCCATCATCTTACTTGCTCCAGCCAAAGCATAGGAGTTATTCATGTATTCCTCTTTTTGCTTTACTTTTGCCTCCATTAGCAAGTCCTATGAAATATATGTTCAAACAATGTCCTCGATATTTTCATTTCTTTTCATCTCCATTATGACTACCATTGTGAAAGTCACTATCACCTCTCACCCATGTCACTGTAATAGCCTCCTAGTTTTTTCTCTGCTTCCATCCTTGCTTTCCCTTAATCCATTTTTACCAAAGTAGTTACAGTGATTTTTTAAAAGTCTATTTAAAAAATGCAAATCAGGCTTCCCTGGTGGCGCAGTGGTTGAGAATCTGCCTGCCAATGCAGGGGACACAGGTTCGAGCCCTGGTCTGGGAAGATCCTACATGTCGCTGAGCAACTGGGCCCATGAGCCACAACTACTGAGCCTGCGCATCTGGAGCCTGTGCTCTGCAACAAGAGAGGCCGCGATAGTGAGAGGCCCGTGCACCGTGATGAAGAGTGGCTCCTGCTTGCCACAACTAGAGAAAGCCCTCGCACAGAAACGAAGACCCAACACAGCCAAAAATTAAAAAAAGAAAAAAAATTAAAAACAAAAAGCAAATCAAATTATGTTTATCCTCTCCTTTAAATCTTCTAGTGGCTTACTATGACAGTTAAAATAAAATCCAAAATTTTTGCATGTCTACAAAATGCTCCCTCCCATACCATCTCTTCCAACACCATTATACCTTTGGTGTTTTCTGTTCCTTCTTCCTGATATTCTCTTCCCCTATCTTCATAAGACTAACTTTAGCACTATTTGTATCTCAGGCTAATGCCATGTTTTAGAGGCCTTTTGACTATCAAAGTCAATCAGTTTTGTCTACATAACATGTTGAGTTACTAGATATTTTCTTCTCTGTATACCTGTCTGTCTATCTATCTATCTATCTATCATCTATCTATTGATCTATCTATCTAATATTTTCTAACCACCATTCCTAGAATACAATATTTTCAGGATATGACATAATCCATGGGAGTAGCATTCTCATATTTATTTTTCATTGGTTTATCCCCGTGTATATTGCTCATTAAATATCCATTGTGTGTACAAAAATTGCTTTTCTGCCATTTTTATTTATTACATTTTTTATTTCTGTGACAAATTTTGTTAGTATGTTTGTTCATTGATAACAGCTGGTGGTCTTATCATCCAAGAATTTCAATGTATATTTCTAACTACATTTGTAAATGTCTTACTAAATTTTTGAATTATCTTAAAACTTTCTGAAATAATTCTCAGAGTCATTTCTATTAGATTGGTTGAACCTTGAGAAATTCTAAAAACTGCACATGAATAATAATTTATTTCTATCAAGTCAAACAGAATTTAAACATGATACAATCTGGCTTATTTTTTAGTACATAGAACTATGAACAACCTCTAGAATGATAAATTTTTAATTTTGAGCACCCTAGACAAAAAAATGAAAATGTCAGGGCAGATGGATTTATAAGTGAATTCCTTTGCATTGAAGGATTGATAGAAGTGTGTTTTTTAAAGCTGTATTACCCTCTGAGGTTTTCACTTTTTTACTATTTGTGGAACAATTCTTCTTCTTATTTTATATTTTCAGTATGAATTTTCTTTATCTATTTCATGCAGAATATTTTTCTGAAAAGGGTATCTGAAAATTCTAGACATTCTTTTTTTAACTGGGGTATAGGTGTTTTACAATGTTGTGTTAGTTTCTACTGTACAGTGAAGTGGAGTTCCCTGTGCTATACAGCAGGTTCTTATTAATTATCTATTTTATACATATTAGTGTATATATGTCAATCCCAATCCTCCACCTCCCAGCTTTTTTTTTTTTTACTTTTAATATGTCCAATTAGCTTTTCCTTGAAATTTTAACACGATATTGAAGGAAATACACCATCAAATAGGTAACTTTCATATATATTTGAATAGCCAACAGATTAACTTTTGTGTAAGTACTGTAGGAAAATATTTTATTATTCTGAATAGTACCTTTAAAAATTAAATTTATGTAAATTAGTTATATTTCTTACTTGCAAACATGTCAGGATTTAATCTTTATCTTTCTTCCACTCTGGTTTCATGATAGGTAGTAGCTTTTTATAAATACATTTACATTTTTCAAAACTTTCCTTGCCTTAGAGGTGGTTTGTTTTGTCATTAAATTAATTTGGATTCCTACATGTTGGACTTGATGAATAAATATGAATACATAATTATACATTTAATTTTGGTCACTCCCTATTGCAATCCTGTAAAATAGATTTATCAATATTGTTTATTTTACAGAACACAGATTCAGATAGGTTAATGAACTTTCTAAGACATAAACTAGGAAGAAGCAGAATTAGATTTGAAATCAGAATGTTATGTGGCAACCAAGGAGGGATACTAATCTAGAAGCGTGAATAGACTAACATGCTGCAATCTTTAATTTACAGACTGCAGAATCTCTGTGGAGAATACTGACATACAGCCCAGCATGCTTTTGTGAGTCATGTGCTGCCAAAATTCTCCAGTCCTGATGAAGAGGAATCTGAATCTGACTCATAATAATTGGTATATGTCCTCAGTCACTCAGACAATTTCCAGATCTGTGTATAAAAACAACAAATTTGAGCCCACATTTTCAGAAGTCTCTGCAAGCTAGATAATACCACCCTGAAGTGGAGTGCTGTGACAGTCAGCTGCTAATCATAGGGGATCAGTTTCCATGGGAAACTAAGACAATCTAATTGACTAAATGATTCATTTCACTGCAAACAGAGTGAGGCCCCAATCTGTCTCCTTACCATTCCCAGTTACCACAGTCATGAGAATCCATATTACAAGTATGTGGTGCTGTTTCATGAATATCTTATATATGTTGAACAAACACTCTTCTTGTTCTGTGCCCTGTCCACAGCCTGAACACCTTTACTTAGAAATCTAGGGGCAGGTTGTTTTTCTTTCTATGCTTAGGTAGAACATATTATTTATTTGTTATTGCTAATAAATATATAGTATGTGTTGATTGTAATTACATGTAACATTGAGTTCACTGATTTCAGAATAAAGAAAAAAATAACATATCAGTGGTATTACGACTGTAATTGAGGAGAAATGGGACTCCCTGGATTAGGATCATAAGACTACTGGCAAGAACCTTTTCAAGTAGTTTTATGGCATTTTCTCTATCTGAAGAAGACTTGTATGATTTTGCATTATTACTTGATTGAGAGTAGTAGGGATGTATTTATAGTTGAATTATGATAAGAGATCATGTAAGATAGGGAGCATCTTTGACACAGTACATGTAAAAAGAAAGGTATGTACAACTGGAAATTGAAGGATGAGCTGTACTAATGTCCATCAGAGTGTCTCCCATTTTCATACGCCACACACTATCCTGACTGAGTAGCCATGTATTATTTTCATGTGCCTTGATTCCTCTGAGCATATGTAATTGGATTGCGGGGTAGAACTCAATCCAAAGGCAGCCAATCCATAGATTGGCCAACAGGGCACAAGGTGGATCTTTGTGAAGGGCTAAAATGGGTTTTTCTCTTGACAATTCAAGCTAGAAAAATGGTAGTGTGAATCAGGAAGTAATGGGAATAGAAGCTGAAATGATGCAGTAAATTAACAGAGTAAGAACATCAAGGGCCATTGATAAGCCAGAATCATGAGGGGACAGAAGTAACTTAATAAGGAAAAATCATGGAGTAGAGATCAGCTATACAGGATAGAAAAATAAAAGTATTTTGTTTACAAAGCCCATAGCAATAGGAATAGAGAAACACTGAGTCAAAAAATGACTGTGCTATAGAGTGAAGAGTCCCTTGAATTCTAAACGGGATTTCAGTTCTAGTTCCTTTGGGGCGCAACCATATTTGATTAAGATTCTTTGTCTCTTTAAGTGTGAATTATGTTCCCTTTCTCTCAAGTAAGAAAACTAAGTCTGAATAGCTTAAGCAAAATACACAATTCATTTCAAGATTATGCCAGAGCAAAATTGCACTGGACAGAATCAAGCAGGCAAGGAATACTTCATTCAGTTGCAATAAAGGTCAAGACCATCGCGATAGAGGAGAGAGATTAAACTTAACTTCTCTGAAACAGATGTAGGAGAGAGTTTTAGTGCTGGAGTGAGCTAGTGAAAAAGTGTTGGAGGGCATTGGTAAGAGGTTGTCAATTTGATAAGACCATTTGTCCTTGCTAAATGCCGCTTACTGAAGTTAGACTTCTAATTTCCCACAGAGACTGGGAGATAGGGGCTCTGTCTTTCTTGATTAAATTTCAAAGGGATGGCTTAACGGTCCTTGAGAAAGACATCCCTGGGTTGTAAAACAGGCAAGAAATTGGGAAATTTACATCTCAAAGAGCAGTGAAAGAATTTACAGTTACTGTCTTCTGAAGTAAATGCTCTAAAAAAAGAGGTTAGGGGCCTATCATCAGGAATAAACCTGTCTAAAATTTAGTCAGGCTGAGGGGACTGTTAAGGCCTTCTTGGTCAATTACCTGAGTATTCAAAGAGCTAAAATCGTGACAACCAAGTTTTAGGAAGGCAAGGAGCATAAACGTTGTAGTAACATTGGCAGCAAGAGATCTGTGTTCTCCAAAAACACCATTATGAAGATAATACACTTCCAGTCACGTCTTGGCTGTATCTTTGCAGTTAGTTGAAAACTACCAAGAGCATCATTTTGACACAGTTTAGATAGAGTGCACATATATTTATTTATTCAACAAATATTTATTGAGTATCTACAATGCACCAGACACTTTCTAAACACTAGGTACTTATTCACCAGTGAAGAAAATATTCAAAATTCTCTATATTTAAATTCATAGAAGGGCAACAGTTAATGACCAAAATAAATAAACAAAATGTTTAGGAGTGACATCAGCAAGATGGTGGAACAGTAATTTTCTATTATCATTTCCCCACAGAATATCAATTTTGTCAACCACCCAAAGGTGAGAGTACCTTTTTGGGAGTTCAGGAGTCTAGCAGAGAAGTTCCAGCATACCATTAGAGCAAAAAATGTTAGAATGGATGCATTGAAGAGGGTCACTTCATTTGCATCATCCCTTTCCCAAGGCAGCCGAGCACAGTGCCACGTAATTTCTCCCATGGGGGAATGTAAGAACTTAGTGAATGAGTGCCTTTCTGCCAGCTGTGCAGGATGCTGCTAAAGAGGCTAACTTCTTTCTTGCTGCACCCAGAATACTGAGGTTATAAAAATGAGAGGAAGGGAGAAAGATGCTGGTCTCAGAATTCATCAAAGGGCAAGCAGAAGGTTTGTGGACTCCATCAAAAAGCCCACCCATGAGCCACCTAGGATGCCTCACCTGTGACTCTTCCAACTGGCACATGAGCACCCTTAATACTTGTGTTCCTCACCCTTACCCCAATTTTAGATTCTCCCTGTGACCCATGGATAATGATAGCAAGCCTTTGCAGATGGTTAACAAGCATGCACAGAAAGCTGGCCAACTCTGTGGGATTAGGAGAAGACACACACACATAAGCATTTCAGGCACTGCCCTAAGGAAAACAAATGGGAGGCTCTCAATATCCAGTCTGGCTTTGCAGGATTGAGAGAAGGTACACAGTTAAAAAATTCCCTCTCAAGAGGTAACAAGAGGTGTGGAGCAGATGCTTTCATAGATAAGGTGTGAGAAAGTCTCAGAATCTCCAGCCAGGCTGACTAGTGAAAGTATTTCTCTATGAAAACCAAAACCAATCAGTAAAGACTGGAGGAGGTGATTGCCGCTTCAAATGTAATGACAGTAATGCAAGACTTTAAGGAACATGAACAATCAAGGAATTATGACACCACCAAAGGCACACAGGGGACACAGTAATTTTTTAGTAACTCACCCCCTAAAAAGGAAATCTACAAAGTACCTGACAAAGAATTCAAAATAATTGTTTTAGGGTAGTTCAATGAGTTACAAAAAATGACAAATAGACCACTCAATGAAATCAGCAACAAATACATAAGTAAAATGAGAAGTTCAACAGACAAATAGAAATCATTAAAAATATAGAAATTCAAGAGATGAAGAATACATTGAATGAAATGAAAAATAGAATAGAGTGTCAACATCAGATTTGATCAAGCAGAATAAGAAAATCTAAGAAAGCCTGTGAGATTTATAGTATACCATAGAGTGAATTAAAGTTTGCATATGGGAGTTCCAGATGTAGAAGAGAGGGAGAAAGGGGCAGAAAATTTATTTAATAAAATTTATTTAATCAAGAGATGAAGAATACATTGAATGAAATGAAAAATAGAATAGAGTGTCAACATCAGATTTGATCAAGCAGAATAAGAAAATCTAAGAAAGCCTGTGAGATTTATAGTATACCATAGAGTGAATTAAAGTTTGCATATGGGAGTTCCAGATGTAGAAGAGAGGGAGAAAGGGACAGAAAATTTATTTAATGAAATAATGGCTGAAAATTTTCTAAATCTGGAGACAGATATGAACATCCAAGTGCATGAAGATCAAAGGTGCAAAATAATATTCAACTCAAAGAGGATTTCACTGACAAATCAAACTGTCAAAATACAGAGAATTTTGAAAGCAGCAAGAGAAAAGAGACACATCACACAAAAGGAAACACCTGTAAAGACTACCAGTGGCTTTCTCAGCAGAAACCTTGTAGACCAGGAGACTGTGGAATGATATATTTAAAGTGCTGAAAGAAAAAAAAATGTCAATCAAGAATATTTTAGCTAGCAAAGTTGTCCTTCAGAAATTGAGAGATAAAGACTTTCTCAGACAAAAAAGAGCTGAGGGAGTTCATCATCACTAGACCTGCTTTAAAATAAATTCAAAAGGAAGAAATGAAACTGAAATGAAGCTAATTTAGTAACAAGAAAACAAAAGTACAAAACTCACTGGTAAAGGCAAATATATAGTCAAATTCAACATATTCTTTTAACATAATGGTGGTGTGTAAATCACTTTTAATACTAGCATAAACTTGAAAAGAAAAAAGTACAGTTATAATAACTTGTTAATGAATATGCAATTTAAAAGATGTTAAATTGCGCCATCATAAACAAAATAGAGCAGAAGCAAAATAGTTTCGTGTGCAATTGAAGTTGTTATTATCAGCTTAAAATAGACTGTTATAACTACAAGACATTTATGAAAGTGTCATGTTAACCACAAACCTATAGCAGACACACAAAAGATAAAAATAAAGGAATCAAAGTATATCATTATAGAAAATCATCAAATCACAAGGGAAAACAGCAAGAGAGAAAGAAACAAATGAACTAAAAAAAAAATTAACAAAAAGGCAATAGAAAATGCTTACCTAGCAATAATTCTTTAAATGTAAATGGACTAAGTTCTCCAATCACAAGACATCGAATGAATGAATTTAAAACAAACAAACAAAAAACTGTACACTACCTACAAGAGATTCATTTAAATTTCAAGAACACATTGGCTTAAAGTGAAGGGGGTGGAAAAAAATACTCCAAATTCTCCAGGCAAATGGAAAGCAAAACAGTGAATAAAGAAAATGTGATATATATACACAATGGAATATTACTCAGGCATTTGCGGCAACATGGATGTACCTAGAAGGTATTAGCCTAAATGAAATAAGCCAGACAGAGAAAAACAAATCCCATATTATTTCACTAATATGTGGAATCTAAAATCCCAAACTAACCAGCCAAACCAAACCAAACAGAAACAGACTCATAGTTATAGAGAATAAACTGGTGGTTGCCAGAGAGGAGGGTTGTAGAGGGACAGACAAAGTAGGTGAATGGATTAAGAGGTATAAACTTTCTGCTATAAAATAAGTCAGGAAGACGTACTGTACACATAGGGAATGGAGTCAATAATATTGCAATAACTTTATATATTGCAGGATGGTAACTGGTCTTATTCCTTTGATCATTTCATAATACATAAAAATATTCAATCACTATGTTGTCCACCTGAAACTAATATAATATTGTATGTTAATTATAACAAATAGAAAAGAAAAGAAAACAAAACATACTAGTAAGGGCCAATGGATCAAAGAAGAAATCAAAAGGGAATTTAAAAGATATCTTGAGACAAACAGAAATGGAAACACAATATACCAAAACATATGGGATGCACAAAAGCAGTACTAAGACACAAGTTTATAATAAATAATTTCAGTAAGAAAAAGGAAAGATCTCAAATAGCCTAATTTTACTTCTAAAGGAACTAGAAAAATAATTAGGCCCAAATTAAATAGAAGGAAGGAAATAAAAGAGCAGAAATAAATGAAATAGAGACTAGAAAAAAATACAATAAATCTATGAAACTAAGAGTTGTTTTTTTGAAAAGGTGAACAAATGACAAACCTTTAGATAGACTAAGACAAAAAGATAGATGTCTCAAATTCAGGAATGTGACAAGGAACATTACAACTGATATCACAATACAGTGAATCATAAGTGACTACTGTGAACAATTATACACCAAAAATTTGGATAACCTAATAGAAATGTATACATTTCTAGAAACATACAATCTAACAAGCCTAAATCAGGATGAAATAGAAAATCTGTACAGATCAATAGTGAGTAAGGAGATTGAGTCAGTAATGAGAAACCTCCCCAAAAGAAAAGTCCAGAGCCAGATGATTTCTCTTGTGAATTCCAAGAAAACTTTAATGCAGAATTAACACCAATACTTCTCAAACTCTTTCAAAAAATGGAAGAGGAGGATACACTCTCAAACTCATTTTGTAAAACCAGAATTACCTGATAAAAAAGCTAGACAGGATACCACAAGCCAAGAAAACTACAGGCCAGTATTTCTGACATATATAGACACAAAAATCCTTAACAAAATACTACTGAACTGAATTTGACAGCACACTAAAAGGATCATGCAACATAATCAAGTGTGATACAGGGATGGGGAATCAATCAACGTGATACCCCACATTAACAAAATGAAGGATAAAAATATGATTAGCTCAATAGATTATGAAAAGAAATATTTGACAAAATTCAACATAAAAACTCTCTACAAGGTGCATATAGAAGGAACATACCTTCTGTAATAGAGATTATATAAGAAAAGCTCACAGCTACTACCATACTCAACAGTAAAAAACTGGAAGCTTTTTGTCTAAGATCAGGAACAAGACAAGGATGTCCCTCTGACCACTCCTATTAACAATACTGATGTTTTAACCAGAGCAATTGGGCAAGAAAAAGATATAAAAGGGATTCAAGTTGGAAAGGAAAAAGTAAAGCAGTCTCTGCTGAATATAACCTTATACAAAGAAAATCCTAAAGATTTCACACACACACACAAACACACAAATGATAGAACTAATGAGCAAATTCAATAAAGTTGTAAGATACAAAATCAACCCCCCTAAATTGGTTGTGTTTCTATGCACTAACAAAGAACTATCTGAAAAGGAAATAACGAAAACAATCCCATTTACAATTACATCAAAAATAATAAAATACTTGGGAATGAATTGAATCAAGGAGGGGATTAATTAATATTGTTAAAATATCCATACTATCAAAAGTGATCTGTAGATTCAATGCAATTCCTATTAAAATTTCCATAGCATTTTTCACAGAAATAGATTTTTTTTTTAATTTGCTTGGAACCACACAAGACCCTGAATAACAAAAGTAACCCTGAGCAAGAAAACTGGAGCACTCACACTTTCTGATTTCAATCTATATTTAACATCTATAATGATCAAAATGGTGTGGTACTTGCATAAAAATAATTAGACGAATGGAACACAATTGGCAGCCCAGTAATAAATCTATGTGTATATACAGTAAGCTAATACTTGACAAGGGAGTCAAGAATATACAATTGGGAAAGGATAATCTCTTCAATACACAATGTAGGGAAAACTTGATAATGACAAGCAAAAGACTGAACCTGGACCTATATCTTACACCATACATAAAGTGAACTAGAAATAGATTAAAGACTTAAACATAAGACCTGAACTATAAAATTCCTATAAAAAGGCATAGTAGAAATGCTGCTTTGTATGGTCTTGGGAAAGATATTTTGGATATGACACCAAAAAGCACAAGGAACAAAAGAAAAATAGAGAAATGGGACTACATCAAACTAAAAAGTTTCTGCACAGCAAAGGACACAATCAACAAAAGGAAAAGGCAACTTATGGAATGGAAGAAAATATTTTCAAACCATATACCTAATAAGGGGTTAGTAATATATATATATATATATATATATGTAATATCTGATATATCATACAACTAAATATAAAAAATACCCAGAAAAGAAATGTGCAAAGAACCTGAACTGACATTTTTTCCACAGAAGCAATACAAATGGCCAGCAGGTATATGAAATATGTTTAACATCACTAATCGTCAGAGAAATTCAAATCAAAACTACAATGGGATGTTACCTCGTTCCTGTTAGGATGACTTTCATTTAGAAACAAAATGAAACAAAACAAAAAGATTGATGAAGACATAGAGAAAAAGGAACCATTGGGCACTATTGGTAGGAATGTAAACTGGTACAACCTTTATGGAAAACAGTATGGAGGTTCCTCAAAAATTAAAATAGAACTACAGTATGATCCAGCAATCCCATGCTGGGTATATATCCATAGGAAATAAAACAGGTATCTTAAAGAGATATCTGAAACTCCCACATTCTTTGCAGCATTATTCATAATAGCCAAGATATGGAAACAACAAAAGCGTTCATCAACAGGTGAGTATAAAGAAAATGTAGTATATATACCGAATAGAATATTATTCAGTCTTAAAAAGTAGAAAAATCCTGCCATATGTGACAACGTGGATGAACTTAGAGAACATTAGGCTAAGTGAGATGGCCAAACACAGAAAGATAAATACTGCATTATCTCCATTATGTGTGGAATCTAAAATAGTTGAACTTATGACAGAGACTAGAATGGTGTTTATCAGGGGTCGGAGGCTGGGCTGGTGGTGGAAATGAGAAGTTGATCAGAGAGTACAAATCTTTAGTTATAAGATAAACATGTTCTTGGAGACCAAAGTATAGCATGGTGACTATAGTTAATAATTTATCACATATTTGAAATTTACTAAGAGGTAGATCTCAAGTTTTCTCACAACATACACAAAAATATGGTAACTATGTGAGGTAATGGATATTTTAATTACCTTGATTGAGGAAATCATTTCACCCTATATACATATATCCGAACATCCTACTGTACACCTTAAATATATGCAATTCTTATTTTTAATCATACTTCAATAAAGCTGTGAAAAAAGTGTAGTATGGTTCCATCCTCATGACTTAAGCACCTCCCAAAGGACTCATCTTCTGACACCATCACATTGGGAGTTAAAACTCCAACATGTGAAATCTGGGGGGACACAAACATTGAGACCATGGTAATAGTGTTAAGTGCCATAAAGAAAATTAAAATCAAGGAAAGAAAATATACAGTCTCTACCTACCACAGTCACATATGCCCAATGCATGGTCCCCTAGCCACATTGGAGGACCCTTATATTGAATACATTCTCTAGGTAATTACCAAGTATGAGGGAACCATTATGAGGTGGGGAAATTCACAAATTACTGTTTATCATGTACTTTTCATATATATTTCTGTGCCCCATACACTCTCATTGTTTAAATTATCATAAATGTGTTTCTGCCCCTTTTAAATTAATACCTTTGTTAATTTAGACTACATAAGTACGTATGAAAAACAGATTGCAGAAAGCTGTATTACAACATATTAATAGTGGTTAACCTTGGTTGGGAGAGTGTGGGTCATATTCTGTATATCTTTTGTACGTTGTAAATTTTCATCCAAGATCATATTATTTTCACTATAATAATTGGAATTTTTTTAAAAAATTAAAGATTTATCTAACATCATCATCATTATAATAATAGTTATTATTACAATAACTATTTCTAGAGTTTCAGTGAGTTCATTTTCTTTGTCTTATTTAAACCCTGAAAAATTAGGTTAGAGAAGTCAAGGTTAGAATATCAAAGACCTAGTACGCATATCAAAGAGTTGACAATAGCGGATTTAAATGTGTTTAATGTGAAGACTGACACCATCACATTTATTTTGAAAAAGAAAATTTGTGAGTTATACGCAGGGTGAATCGATGTGGGGAGAATCTGGAGTTGGCCATGGCATGGGTGGGTGGAGATATAAGTGTAATTACAGAAAGAAGGAATTATTAAGCCTTAGCTAAAGAAGAAGGCTAAGGAGACATTTTGGAAATTAGGATAATAAAAATTTCACTTAATTCACTATTTTGTATAGAACTAATCCTATATTCCTTGTCAAGAAGGCTCCAGGTTGATAACTCTCAACCACCTCCATACTAACTCACCTATTTTCTACATATTCCAAATACGTACACATAATTCCAGCCCCACATGGTTCTAACATTTCTATAGTGGGTTTTCAGATGAATTTTATTTCACAAATTTTCATTAATAAATGTATGTTACAGAAGAAAATAATAAAAAATAAGGTCTCAAGTTTAACTAAAGCAATATATTTTTGCTTTGTGGGAACCATTGTGGTTTCAGAAAATTGTGCCCTATTAGTTTTACCCCCTTTAAGGTTTTTAACCTAACCATGTTCCTCATTTAAAATAATATCAAAATGATTTACAATAAGCACTAGATGAAAGGATAATAAATATATTAATAGGATTTCCTTCACATTTATTGAGGAGGGTATTCCATAGCATTCTTTATGTGGTCAATTTTGAAAAACAGTTGTTCAGGGTTCTATGCTTACATATGTTTCTAACTTGACTGGTTAACTATTTACTATTCAGCTTGTTGAAGGTCTAATTGAATAGAAAAGGTGTAGTCACTCACAACAACATAAAATATTGGAAGGTGACATGGGGAAAGCATTTTACTAGTCTCTTGGGAAAGAAAATTCCTTGTCTGTAATTGTTTTGCTCTCTGAAGAAATATATCAGACTGCCATTTCCACATGAATTTTCTGGATATAGTGTGACCTACTATTTTAATGTCAATGGAAACAAGCCGTTGCAGAGGTTCTCAGCCTTTTGTATGCTCTAGTTAACCTGAGGGAACTTTAAGCTGTAATTTGTAGAGAAAGACTGCGACATGACATGGAAGAAGTAGGGACTGATTTGTAAGTCATGTCCCAGCATGCAGGTGACAAATTATGGACAGAAGCATTGGGAATAAGAAAAAAAGAAAAGTAAAAGTAAAATATGCACCTATCATGTTACCTAAAAACAGACAGTGTAGTGGGACATTGATGAAATAAATGTCATAAAATTTCAGACTATTGTCTGGAACCTGGGTGAGAAGCATAACTAATAGTTCATTCACTTAATGACTAGTTGTTGCTCACCTACAATGTATCAGATACTGTACTAGGCAATGGAGACAGATTAGTGAGCAAGATAGACACGGTCCCTGCATTTACATAGAATATACAATTAAATAAGCAATTGCTGGGCTTCCCTGGTGGCGCAGTGGTTGAGAGTCCGCCTGCCGATGCAGGGGACACGGGTTCGTGCCCTGATCCAGGAAGATCCCACATGCCGCAGAGTGGCTGGGCACGTGAGCCATGGCCGCTGAGCCTGTGCGTCTGGAGCCTGTGCTCCGCAACGGGAGAGGGCACAACAGTGAGAGGCCCGAGTATCGCAAAAAATAAATAAATAAGTAAAATAATAAGCAATTGCAATAACATATGTTGAAGATAGATAAACTGTACTTTGAGATCTGTGCAAAAACATTTTATCTCATTTTGGGAGATCTTAGAAGGACTAAAATGCATGAAAAATAAATAAGTTGTTCAGTGGACAGAAGCTTTAGGGGGTTCCAGAAAGAGAGAACAGTATATGGGAAAGCCAGAGAGAAAAGAAACAGGGCTGAGGGTGACTGGAATTCAGCACTGGGCAGGGGGTTGAGACAAGGGTTGGGAGCCAAGCAGGTAGCAGGCACAGAGCATCATGTTAAATTAGAACTGACACCCAAGTCCAAGTGCATTCTTCTTTCTACAATGATTTATCAAATGCCTAACATTTTAAGATACAAAGATAAAATATTTTCTACACTCCAGTATCTTCAATTTGGTAAGATGGAAAATCAAATGAAGCCAACAGTAATACAAAGTGAAAATTCATATGATTGTAAGAGCCTGAAGCTGTAAAGAAATACAGAAGTAGGAAAATAAGGAGGAAAGTCTAAGGACTGAAAAAGGTTAAACAGGTGATTCTTGGATCTAGCCTTAAAGAGCTGTGGGGAGTTGATTAAGGAGCGGAAGCAGTGGGGACATCATGTCCAGTGGTTTAGAGACATGAGAGAACAAGATATATTCAAAACTGTGAGTGAAATGTTTTTACTACAGTAGCAGTTTCCAAAGTATGCCTCAGAAAACATCCTGTAAGATGATCTGGTAACACATGTATTGTCTATCCCCTTCCTGGAAAGTCACAATACCCATTAGCATATTAAAGGATCTGAAAGTACTTACAGTGAAGAAAGCTCTTTATTTGATCCAGCACTTTGCAAAATTTCTAGATCACAGAATTTCTTCTATTACCACCCTTCTTTTTTATAACCTTTTTTTTTTTTTTTTTTTTTTTTTTTGTGGTACGTGGGCCTCTCACTGTTGTGGCCTCTCCCGTTGTGGAGCACAGGCTCCAGACACGCAGGCTCAGTGGCCATGGCTCACAGGCCCAGCCGCTCCACGGCATGTGGGAACTTCCCAGACTGGGGCACCAACCCATGTCCCCTGCATTGGCAGGCAGACTGTCAACCACTGTGCCACCAGGGAAGCCCTGGTTTATAACCTTTTAACAATTTATGAAACACACTTTGAAACTGATAGCAGAACCTACATTGAGTGACAGGGAGTGTCAGAGGATGAGGCTATAGGAGTAGCTGCTACAGGTCAGATCACAAAGGCCTTGGTCTGCCAGACTCCTTGTTAGGGAAGAGCATACCTGATTTTTCTTCCAAGTGACAGGAGCTCCACCGGGTGACATACCCAGCCTTACTAACTCACTCTACTCTAAGGAGGTTGTGTGGAACCACCTCTTTGAGAGGTAAATTTAGATATATTTAAATGGAAGTATTGGCATATCTTCACCATTCCTCCTCTTTTTAAACTTAATTTTTTTTCACTGTCATAAGATTTTTCACTGTGGTAAAGATCTATTTTCTTTACAATTTTTAAGTGCAAAACACAGGATTGTCAACTATAGAATCAATGCTATACAGCAGATATCTAACAGCTAATTATCTTGCATAACTGAAATTTTATACCTATTGAAAACCAACTCCCCATTTCCCCCTCCCCTCGGCCCTGAGAAACCACCATTCTACTCTCTGTTTTTATGTGTTTGACTATTTTAGATACCTCATATAAGTGGTATCATGCAGTATGTCCTTCAATGAGTGGTTTATTTCACTTAGCATAATGTCCTTGAGATTAATCCATACTGCCAAATATGGCAGTATTTTCTTCCTTTTTTCAGGGCTAATATATATACTACATATTTTCATTTGATATGTATACTACATTTTCTTTATTCATTCACCCATTGATGGATAATAGGTTGCTTCCACATCTTGGCTACTGTGAATAATGTTGGGAACATGGGATTGCAGATATCTCTTTGAGACAGTTATTTCATTTGTTTTGGATAAATACCCATAATTAGGGTTGTTGGATCATATGGTATTACTATTTTTAATCTTTTGGGGAAACTCCATGCTGTTTTCCATAGTGACTGCACCATTTACATTTCCACCAACAGTGCACAATTTCTCTACATCCTCATCAACACTTGTCATTTCTTTTGTTGTTGTTTTGTTTTGTTTTGTTGGTAACAGCCATCCTAACAAGTGTGAGGTGATATCTCATTGTGATTTTGATTTACATTTCTCTGATGATTAGTCATGTTGAGTATCTTTTCATGTGACTGTTGACCATTTGTATATCTTCTTTGAGAAATGTCTATTCAAGTCCTCTGCCCATTTTTAAAAATTGTGTCATTTATTTGTTTTACCATTAAGTTGGAGGAGCTCCTCGTGTGTTTTGGACATTAACCTTTTCTCCGATATACAGTTTGCAAATATTTTCTTGCATTCCATAGGTTGCCTTTTTATTGTGTTCACCATTCTTTGCTTTGTAGAAGCTTTTTGATTTGATGCAGTCCCACTAATCTATTTTTTTGTTTTTTGTTACCTATGCTTTTGGTGTCATATCCAAGAAGTCATTGCCAAGACTAATATCTGGTGTAAAGACAGACATATAGACCAATGCAACAGAATAGACAGCCCCAAAATAAACTCAGGTGTACATCACCAGTCAACAAGGGAACCAAGAATACTCAAAGGATAGTCTCTTCAACATATAGTGTTGGGAAAACTGGATATCCACATCCAAAAGAATGCAATTGTATACTTATATTAAATCATACACAAAAATCAACTCAAAATGGATTAAAGACTTAAACATAAGACCTGAAACTGTAAAACTCCTAGGGTAAACCATTCTTCCTCTTGAAGTGTACTGCCAGCAGGGAGCACCTTCTCCAGGGTGGGAAGACTTGCTCTAGTTTAACTCTGCCTGGGGCTGGGAGGGTAAGTTTTCTGATTATAGGATTCAAGGTTAAGAGACACACTTGACTGCAAGTATAAACTATATATTCATCGTAGCTTCATCAGTAATAAAGGAGGTGTTTTAGTTACCTATTTCTCATTCTTATTTTATTTCTTATTACCTTTCCAATTTGGAAGGTAAGAAGGTGATATTTATTGTCTTCCAAGAGATCCAGACATGAAAGAATTTGGTCTCTATTCTGCAGGTAATCGGGAGTCACTGAAGTATTTTGTCAGTGAGTAACATGGTCAGATTTACATTTGGCAGCTTTAGTGGCAGTGTAGAAGATATGCTGAAGGGGGCACACATGGAAGCTGAAAAACCAATTAAAAAGGATGGCAAGAATCCAGGCAAGAAATGATCAGATCTTGAACTACACCAATGGCAGTGGTAATATGGATAAGGAGATATAGACATGGAATATATTTAGAAAGTTCAATCAACAGAACTAGGAAACATTAGGTGTGTGATGTAAAAGAGAGAAAATCTAGGACAACTCACAGATTTTTGAATGGAGGTGAATTATGTTTGGTTTGATGAAAATGTAAAACTCTATTTCCAGCACACTGAACTGGAAATAGAGCTTTAGAAACATCCAAGTAGAGATGTACAGTTGTTACATATTTTTCTGAAGTTCAGAGGCATTTATAGTCTAGAAATACACATGTGGAAGCTGTTCATATTTAGTGGTACTTGGAGTCATATTGTCAATCACTCTTAAGGAGATTGTGTGGGTAACAGTCCTACTCAGTATTAATACTTAACACTTATTATGTGCCCAGTGTGTACCAGCACTATGTTAAATACTTTGCACACATGGTCTCATTTAATCCTCATGATAGCTCTTTAAGGTGAATAATATTACCATTATTTTACAAATGAAACTGAAGAGTTTCCACTTGTTTTGCAACTAATAATTTGTTTGCTTCATGATTATTCCCATGATAGTTTAAATGTATCTGATAAAATACACTTGAAATCAGACACATAGATATGTCTCTGTGGTTTGCTATTGAAATTATTTTTTGCAGGCGTATATATTCAAAGAATGTTGCTGTGTAATGTCTTTTGACAAATTTAATTTTAATCGGGGTTGGGTTTTTTCAGTCTGTTATGGGAATAAAGAATAGAAAATCATGGTGCTGTCATTCTCTTTTTGTTTCTCTATTAAAGATAAAATTCAGAAGCATACTGCTATAGCAATTATGAGTCAGAAACGCAGTTCCCTGCTAGAATTCTTGTCAGGAAGTAAGTAAAAAGAGGAAGAATATACTTATTTTCTACATGCATTTGGGGGAAGGAAGTGGTTAGTTTCTGCTGTACAATGAAGTGGTCCAAGATCTAGAATTTGATAAAAATCACTTACTTTGAAGTCTAAGGTACAGAGCTAAATGAGTTTGTGACCCCTTGCATAGGGGGGAGCTATTTGGATAGTAAAGCTTAGAGAAAGCCTCTGTATCCATGAGCTTTAATGGCAGATGTATCAGCAGATGAACACTATCTTAAAAAACAATCCACTCCAAAAAGCAAGTTAATGTTGCAGAGTTATCAGCAATTGTTATGCACCATTTGATTTCTGAACTTTAAAGTTGATTAACAATAGTATTTCTTTTCTAATCAGCTTTTTTTATTATTGGTTTGTCTGGCTGACTTTGAATAATTTATGCAAAAAGAATTCTTTTCTGTGTACATATATATACATTCCAAAAAATCTGAAAATAGAAAAATAAATATGGAGCTTACCTAGTGGGAAACAATATGGAAGAAAAACCTTAACACGTTGGTGACTTGATGTTAGCTGTAATTGCAGAGTGCAGGCCAAAAGTAACAGTGATAAGGTGACCATCTTGGCCAAAGTTAAGAGCTACATTTGTACCCCACATTATGGCTGCACTGTTACCTGGAATCTTTGATAACTGACTACATATAGAGATACAGTTGATTTCTTTTGCATTCTGCAGCATGCAGTAGACAGTGCTTTGGCTGACATATATATATATATATATATATATATATATATATATATATATATATATATATATATATATATATATATATAGATGTTCTTCTCTTGTCCTTCCCCGTCTCCTTTTTGAAGTGCCTATACACAGTGAGCTTTGCCTGGAGGCTTGAATGGACTCCCAGGGCCAGTATTTCTCTTAAACAAGCTCAGGCAGGTCAGAGGGATTTCAACACCCTGAGGGTTTGGCTGTAATTTTGGAGTCTGTATAACTGATATATTTTCATTCCTAGCACATTTGTCTATTTTTCCTTTTACTGTGCAGTCTATTTGATTTTTGATATCAAAAAAAAAGAAAAAAAGTAGTTTGACTTGGGTAAATAGCTGTGATTTCTCTATTTAATACATCTCATAAAGTTGGAGTAAACTGAAGCTGGCCATACACTCTTCTTGTCAATAGCATGAGCTTTTGAATCAGGCAGATGAATTCAGGCTTCACTAATTATTGCATAATATGATTATAAGCAAGTTACTAAACGTCTGATACTTTTTTGTTTTTTAAATTCTGAAATTGGGTTAATTCTGTGTAATAGGTTTTTTTTTTAAACTTTTCTTTAATGGAGTATAATTGCTTTACAATGTTGTGTTAGTTTCTGCTGTACAATGAAGTGAGTCAGCTATATGTATACATATACTCCCCTCCTCTTGGACCTCCCTCCCACCCCCTTACCTCACCCATCTAGATTGTCACAGAACACTGAGGTAAGCTTCCTGTGCTTTATAGCATGTTCTCACTAGCTATCTATTTTACGTATGGTAGTGTATATATATCATTCTTAATCTCCCAGTTTGTCCAACCCTCTCCTCCCCCACCGTGTCCACATGTCCGTTCTCTACTTCTGTGTCTCTATTCCTGCCTTGCAAATAGGTTCATCTGTACCATTTTTCTGGATTCCACATATATGTGTTAATACACAATATTTGTTTTTCCTCTTTCTGCCTTACTTCACTCTGTATGACAGACTCTAGGTCTAACCACACCTCTACAAATGACCCAATTTTGTTCCTTTTTATGGCTGAGTAATATTCCATTGTATATAGGTACCACATCTTCTTTATCTGTTCATCTGTCAATGGACATTTAGGTTGTTTCCATGTCCTGGCTATTGTAAATAGTGCTGCAGTGAATATTGGGGTACATGTGTCCTTTGAATTATGGTTGTCTCGAGGTATATGCTCAGTAGTGGGATTGCTGGGTCATGTGGTAGTTCTATTTTTAGTTTTTTAAGGAACCTCCATATTGTTCTCCATAGTGGCTGTATCAATTTACATTCTCCCCAACAGTGCAAGAGGGTTCCCTTTACTCCACACCCTCTCCAGCATTTACTGTTTGTAGATTTTTTTTTTAACATCTTTATTAGGGTATAATTGCTTTACAATGGTGTGTTAGTTTCTGTTCTATAACAAAGTGAATCAGTTATACATATACATATGTTCCTTTATCTCTTCCCTCTTGCGTCTCCCTCCCTCCCACCCTCCCTATCCCACCCCTCCAGGCTGTCACAAAGCACCAAGCCAATATCCCTGTGCCATGCGGCTGCTTCCCACTAGCTATCTAACTTACTACGTTTGTTAGTGTGTATATGTCCATGACTCTCTCTCGCCCTGTCACAGCTCACCCTTCCCCCTCCCCATAACCTCAGGTCCGTTCTCTAGGAGGTCTGCATCTTTATTCCTGCCTTACCCCTAGGTTCTTCATGACATTTTTTTTCTTAAATTCCATATATATGTGTTAGCATACGGTATTTGTCTTTTTCTTTCTGACTTACTTCACTCTGTATGACAGACTCTAGGTCTATCCACCTCATTACAAATAGCTCAATTTCGTTTCTTTTTATGGCTGAGTAATATGCCATTGTATATATGTGCCACATCTTCTTTATCCATTCATCCAATGATGGGCACTTAGGTTGTTTCCATCTCTGGGCTATTGTAAATAGAGCTGCAATGAACATTTTGGTACATGACTCTTTTTGAATTTCGGTTTTCTCAGGGTATATGCCCAGTAGTGGGATTGCTGGGTCATATGGTAGTTCTATTTGTAGCTTTTTAAGGAACCTCCATACTGTTCTCCATAGTGGCTGAACCAATTCACATTCCCACCAGCAGTGCAAGAGTGTTCCCTTTTCTCCACACCCTCTCCAGCATTTATTGTTTCTAGATTTTTTGATGATGGCCATTCTGACTGGTGTGAGATGATATCTCATTGTAGTTTTGATTTGCATTTCTCTAATAATCAGTAATGTTGAGCATCCTTTCTTGTGCCTCCTTGGAGAGACGTCTATTTAGATCTTCTGCCCATTTTTTGATTGGGTTGTTTTATTTATATTGGACTCCATGAGCTGTTTGTATATTTTGTAGATTAATCCTTTGTCTGTTGCTTCACTGACAAATATTTTCTCCCATTCTGAGTGTTGTCTTTTCATCTTGTTTATGGTTTCCTTTGCTGTGCAAAAGATTTTAAGTTTAATTAGGTCCCATTTGTTTATTTTTGTTTTTATTTTCATTACTAAATGTAATGAGTTATTGTGTGCAAAGTGCTTAGGACAAAGTCTGATCCTCAAAAGATAAACAGAGTGTGCCTAGAGTATTATCCATTTGGCCTTAGGTTTGATCTCTCTTGAGTCAAACTGCCTGGCATAAAATATAGACTCCACACGTTAGCAGCTTTGACCTTGGATAAGTTACATAACATCTCTCTGGCTCAATTTCCTCTTTTCCAAACAGGGGTTCATAATAGGATCTCGTCTTTAGGTTCATGAGAAGATTAAATGAGTAAAACTCTTAGAATGGCTCTAGACACATGTGGAACCCTCAATAAATGTTTTTGGTAAAATGGATTATATTATATATCAAAATTACCATCACTGTGTGGTGCTGTCAAAGATATCATGGGAAACTGTAATGAGAGCTTGATTTTTATCCAATGAAGTTTATGCTTAATAGCAAGTTATGTTAATTATCAAGATAAATTGGAGAGTTGGGGGTCTGTCCAAAGACAGAGCTGTCTGCAGTCATACAGCAAAATAATGAATACTTTGGTACTGTATTTAAATACTTTTTACTCTGAGTCTAGTGCTTAGTCTAATCAGTTCATAGTACTACATGAAGATTGTCAGCATAATATCAATCCAAGGGTTTACATTAAACACACTTTCTGGAGTTAAAGAGAGTGAACAAGAACTAAAGCAGAAGCATTCCTTAGCAAACACTTTTCATTGTTATGCAAGTTACATTATGCAGAAAATAACATATCTCATTTTTCACGCAGATTAATAGACTGCCAGTTATCATTTGGCAGGATCAAACTATAAATCTTTTACACAATTTGAGGAGGCTTATGGCATCCATTACTTATTTCAATTATTTAAAAAGCTTCTAGTAATCTTTTTTCCTTTGCAGTTAACGAGCTGCCAAACTCTAACTTTTACAGTAGAAACTGAGTGTATCATTTTACTTGTATTTCAATAGATGTTTATTTGCATTAGATTATGAAAGGTTAGTGCTGAATTCCAAATAAGTATAGAATCAGGTTTTATCCGTACTTGCCAAAATCCTTTCCAGTGCATGATCTTTCAAACTATATCTTATAAGCACAAGTGGCCTTTGTTGATTTAAATGAAGCAGAAGAATATTTTTTAGTTTAGTCCCAAAGCTGTACATTAAAAAAAAAAAACCCTCATATAAGTTCTATAAATTTTCATGGGAAATAAAAAAATGTACTGATTCAGAAATTATTCTTCTAGTCTCTACAGGAAGTGAAATTAAAGCAGTCTTAGTTGATGAAACTCAGCGTGGTACAGAGGGTGGCAGGGCTCTTGGCTGTGGCTCTTCTGTCCTTGTGGCTTTGTGAGGCAGGAGTAAGATGGTAGTTGAAGGACTTCTCACTTCTGTGTCTGCCTTCTTCTTGGGTATGTGACAAATTTCTGTCATGCCTTTTGAGGTTGTGATGCTGGGTGACTATCTTTTTCATCTGCCATAGTGTGGAAATTGTTCTCCTGGAAACAGTTTCTAATGACATCTGAAGAGTACCTCTGCAAGTAACCCAAGGCAGGTTGGTTCATTTCTTCAAAGCATCATGGCTGTGCCAAGGCCACTGGTTCCTAGTTCTGTATTTTTGCTTCCCAAATTACTTATGCACTTACTTCTGGCTATTGGAGCCTCCTATGATCAAGGCACTGCACTAGGATACTCTTATTCCAACTAATGACATAATAGTACTTATAAATAAAAGTGAGTGCCTATATTTTTAATAGGTCAGAAAAAAAACCCATATATACACCCAACACAAACAACAACAAGGGAACTCTTCTCCATGCTTTGGCTTCAAGAGAATAGTGTGCTAAGTGAAATAAGTCAGGCAGAGAAAGACAAATACCATCTGATCTATCTTATACGTGGAATAAAAAGATAACAAAACAAAATAAAAATCCAAGCTCATAGATAAAGACCACAGATTGGTGGTTGCTGGAGGCAAGAGGTGGGGGTGGTATAAATGAGTGAAGGGGATCAAAAGTTTAAAAAAAAGAAAAATCAGCATTGATTCACAAGTACATTCACAATTAAAAATGCATGAGCTAATAAATACATTATAAAAAAGGTTAACCTAACTAGTAATAAAAAAGAGAAATTAAAAAAATGAGATACTGGAGTGTCTGGATCAAGATGGTGGAGTAGGAAGATCCTGAGCTCACGTCATCCCAAGGACACATGGAAACTACAACTACATATAGAACAACTATATGTCTCTGAGAACAACCTGAAGACTAGCAGGACAGATTTCCTACAGTTAAGGACCTGCAGAGGTCTCCCGAAGATCAAGGAGTCTAGCCCCATGTTGGCCTCCCTACCAGGCGAGACTTGCACTGGAAGATGAGCTCCCATACTTCTGCATTTGAAAAATATGGGGCTTATATTTAGGAGAGCCTGAGGGTTGTGGGAAGCCAAGACTCTACTCTTGAAGGGCTCATACACAAACTTACTTGCTCCAAGTCCCAGCACAGAGGCAATGGCTTGAAAAAACATCCAGGTCATATAAGAAGGAGATTCATTTGCTAAATTTAGGGAGTGTACCAGAAGGGCAGGGATCTGGTGGGACTTTCTCCATGGACAAAAATGCTGGCAGCTCCATTTTTTTGAAGCAGTCCTTCTGCCTAGCTGGCCTGGTGCTGGTGGGTACCATTTCTCTCACTCTTCATCAGCCTAACACTATGTACTCAGTCCTGGCATTCCCCTGAGGACTCCCCCATCCAAACAATCCACCCTGGTCAGCCCCTCCTAAGTGACTCCCCCTCTCCCCTACCCGGCAGGCCACCCTGGTCAGGACTAGTGCCCCTTCAAAGTGGCTCTTGCTCCAGGGAGCCAGCCTTGCTCCACCTGGTGGGCAGCCTCTGCCAGCACTGGTCTCCCTCCAAAGTAGCTCCCACCCTGGCCAGCCCCCCACACCAGCGTTCCTGTGACAGATGTCATCAGGTCTTGCAGCCAGTCATTCAGGGGCCAGCCCTGCATTATCAATACAGCTGCAGCAGTTACAGCCAGGCCTCATAGACAGCTGGCTGGGGGCTAGTCACTCCCACCAGCATAATAGCAGTAGTTGAGGCTGGGCTTTGTAGCCAACCCCACCCACCAGCATGCCTGAAGGAATCAGCTCAAACACAACATCCTCAGATCCGAGAAAGCCACCACCAACATCAAGCAAATACATGTGGAAATAAACCTCAGCTACCATGTCAAAGACATAGCAGACATCAGAGACGGCCTGCATGAAAGTCTCAGGATCGGTACAGACATTTTCCATGTGGAAGCTGACACCAATGACGTCAATATTTAGCTCTTTTGCCCATTCCAAAAGGAGCCTGCTAGTTTTGACTCTGGTGCCAAATTTCACACTGAGGTGACAGACTGCTTTGGAATCATCAGTGGCAACACACAAAACCAATTTTGCCTTTGGATGTGCCCTGGCAAATTTCATCAACTCAACTTCACTATCAAAAGTCATCATCTGGATTCCATTATCGGCAACATACTTAATCTGAGACACTTGTTTACAAGAATTCGCATGTCTCTGGAGGCACCCTGAGACTCTGCACCAATTGTATTTCGGTCGTGCAGGCACAGTCAAATCCTGTTCTGATGGAAGCTAAGGTCTTCACTGTGGTTCTGCTATCACTGCATTTGACTGCATAAAAGGGGATGACCAGAGGAAGAGCTTTTAACCATCTCAGTTATTTCTTTAGAATGTCTCCCAGGCCTACAACATAGAAGGCAGCCTTATCATCAGAACAAGAAATTTCATTAATTTGTTTTTGTCCAGAATGTCCTTGCAGTAAAGGCTTTATTCAGGAAATGGCAGTCAAACTGTTCATTACCAAAGTTGTTCATAGTTTCTTGATGTCTTTCTGAAACACAACAAAACAAAAAATTAAGACATGGATATTAAAGAAATTGTTGCCAGCTTTTTACCAAAAGCAGTTCTCCAGGAATTTCAAGTCCCACTGAAAATACATGTGCCCTCAGTACAGCAGTGGAAGTGTTCTGATAAACACAGAATTTGCTGTCCACCTTAGAATGCATGGGTACTACAGGCTGGCCCCATGGAGATGTCACTTTCCAGTATGCAGGACAACAGGCTGCCCCACTGCTGTCCCCATTGCCCCATCAGCTACCCATCCAGCCACTGGCCACTTTGCTCCCTCCCATAGAGGATTGCCGGCCCAAGGTGGTGCTGGAGTGCTGGCAAAGGGGTCGTGGTGGTGGAGGCTGAGGGGATTGACCTTAAAGGGACTTCTTTAAATGGAAAAAAAAAGGCCATAACTGGAAACAAGAAACTTATGAAAGAAAAAAAATCTCACGATAAAAGCAAATATACAGTAAAGGTAGTGGATCAAACATCTATAAAATTAGCATGAAGGTTAAAAGACAAACACAGTAAAATCATTTATCCCTAAAATAGTTGAGTCACACAAAATAAAAAGATGTAAAATATGACATCAAAAGCATTAAATGATGGAGGGGCAGTAGAAATGTGCTGCTTTGAGAATGCACTCAAATTTAAGTCACTATCAACTTAAAATAGATTGCTTATGTATGACCTTCATGGTAACCACAAAACAAAACAAAAAATATAACAGATATACAAAAAATAAAGAAAAAGAAATACAGACATAACACTAAAGAAAATCATCAAATCACAAGGGAAGATAAAAAGAGAAGCAGAAAGGAACAGAGAAGAGCTACAAAAACAATCAGAACACAAGTAACAAAATGTAAATAATTACATACCTATCAACATTTACTTTATTTTTTTAACTTTTTATTATTTTTGCAGTTGTCTCCTCCTTTTATTTATTCTTATTTTTTTAACATCTTTATTGGGGTATAATTGCTTTACAATGGTCTTTACAATGGTTATTTTCTGCTTTATAACAAAGCAAATCGGCTATACATATACATATACTTTATACATTTACTTTAACTGTAAATGGACTAAATGCTCCAATCAAAAGACAGGGTGGGGCTTCCCTGGTGGCACAGTGGTTGAGAGCCTGCCTGCCAATGCAGGGGACACGGGTTTGTGCCCCGGTCCGGGAAGATCCCACATGCCGTGGAGCGGCTAGGCCCGTGAGCCATGGCCGCTGAGCCTGTGCGTCCAGAGTCTGTGCTCTGCAACGGGAGAGGTCACAACAGTGAGAGGCCCGCATACTGCCAAAAAAGAAACAAACAAAAAAACAAACAAACAAACAAAAAGACAGGGTGGATGAATGGATAAAAAAATAAGATAATTAACTTTTGTCATTTTGAAGTATTTCTATATTTCAAGTTATTTTTATGCAAATAGTATTATAAAAATCATTTCCAAATGCTACTTATAAGAACAAACTCTTTTGTGTTTTAATTTTATACAAAATTTTTATATTTTTCTGAAATATGGTATTAAAATATGTAAATATATTGTTTATCATAGGTATAAACAACAGAAGGAAGGAAAAAGTACAAAGAGCTTTCTATAATACATTTTTCTTCAGCTCTAGCTTGTAATACTAACTTTATCATAAAACAATGCCCTTAGCACCATCTAACAAATCACCAAATCCTGTCTGACTTTTCTTTGTAGTATTGTTTATTATTTATGCACATTCACCTAATTTCTTTGCTATCATGTATGATGAAATTATTATAAATGAATTTATGTCCACACTTTTATTTCCTAAATATAACTTTCTACAGGTAAAATTTCCAAGTAAAATGTTATGAACTTGTGAAACAAAATTAGTTTTAGCCATTGGGAGATTACAAAAACAAATAAACCATGACCTTTCTCTGAACTCTACATTCATGTATTGAGCCATCTTTTTGGCTTCTTCTACTTACCATACCCAAACTAGAACTCTCAGTTTCCTTTGCCCACCTGCCTCATTCCCAATGACTCTAAAACTGTTTCTTTTCCATTTCCTTCTCTCTCCATAAATCAGACGAGGATTCATTGGAGTGACAAACGTAGACATTATACTTAATACTTTGTATCCCTTTTACACCTGAATATCAGTAAGTTTTTCAGGGTTAACTCCAAAATATATCTTGGTTTTGTCTGCTTCATTCCCTTCACACTGACATCAATCTCTGAGCAAGTCACCATAACTTCCCACTTGGGTACTGTGATAGCCTCCTTTGTAGGTTCTCAGTGTCCACTACTTCTGCCTTCCAGTCGGGTACTTACATAGCTGCTGGAATACTCTTTTCAAAACACAAACTGAAGTTCATTGGTTCTCCAGTTAAATCTGCTTACTGATTTACCATTGCTCTTCTAATAACATCTAAACTCAAAAAAAAAAAACTAAACTCCTTAACAAGTCCACAGGTACCTTGGGAGATCTGGCCCTGCCCATTCCTCCCAATGTCCAGCCTTTTCATTGTTCTCTGGTTATCCAAATCTCTGGTCAGCTTCTCTTTTCTCCCTCAGGATTTCTGATCTTTGCACATGTGCTTATTTCTATTTGGACAGTTATTTCCCAACTATTCTTGTCACAAAAATATATGGCTGGATCCTCCTCATACTTCTGTTTACCATTAAATATTCTTCTCTGAGAGAAGCTTCCCATGAACAACCAGTGTCAAGAGCTCTGCATCCTCACCACACACACAAAATGTTTTTCCTTTTTCAACAGAGTATATAATTATGCATTTAATGTTTATTTTTTAATACTAAGGGAATTACAGCTCATGCTCAGTCTGTCATTTTGAACAAAGACCTCAAATTCATTTTTGAAGCTCAAGTGCAGTTGCTGCTATGTGATCTTATAAAACATTTAAAATTTTTGGTCATAGAAATAATATATATTAATTGTGAAAAAATTCAACATTTACTTGGAAAACATTTACCTTAAATCCCACAACTTTGATGTTATCACAATTAACATTTTTGTGACCACCATTTCAAGTATCTCTTCAATACCATATTCAAACACATTTACACTTATATAAATGAAATCATAACATGCATGCTCTGTTTGTATGGACATTTATTTTAAAATGTCATTTAGAAATTTGGCTTATTTACACCTTTGCTTCCTCTTTATCTCTTCAAATATAACTTTTTAAAATGTCACACATTGTTGTATAGATATGTGTATGATCAGAATGATTTATTATCATTAATTTTACAATATTAGCATAATACTGATATATTTTGGATTGTTTTTCTCAGTTACCTACTATATTATGGAAATGTTGCCAGGTTTATGGTTATAGACTTAATTCTTTGTAATGTATCTATAGTATTTCTAACAATAATCTCTAAATTGAGAGACATATTCTCCAAACTATGCTGCAGTAATCATCCTTGTGACATTGCTTAAGTTGTGAAGTTAAGATTTAGATTTGGAAGTGTGACATAAGAACTCATTAGCTTAATATTCTATGGTGTAATAGAACATGCACTTTTTGTTGTTGAGGTAGATTATTTCAATCTATAGTTACAGCTTTTCAGTCATCTTTTTTCAGTGATACTTATAAATGTACCTGGAGACAGGGCTGGGATTAAGATGAGGTGCCAGATTGAAGGGCGTGTACCAAAAATCTCAGTAAACAAGATAAAATATTCTTAATGAAGTATTTTGAAAAATAAAAATTAATGTAAAAATCTATGATAAAATATCAAAATTTTAATTAGACAGACTTGTTTTCTTGGTTTGTTTTATGATGCTGCATTTTTGTTCAATGACGAGTACTGTTGTTTTTCATCTTCCCACAGTTTCTGAACCACTGGGTGGTCGGGTCCCTGCTAGGTGGATTTATGAAGGTTGACAATGGTGTGTGAACAGATTGTGGAATGCAGGGCTTTACATGTACTCATTTTTTTGTTATAGAGCTTTTATTAATATTTTCCACGGCTCAAAATATGGGGGCATATTTTGGTAAGTATATATACAGGGGGCATATTTTTCTTTTTGCTTCATTTCCAATATAGCTGCACATGACAGTGCTAAATAAATATATTGTGATTTACTTATCCAGAAAATATGATTGTATATCTTTATTATGTTCCCTTAATCTTCAGTTATTTGAATATCTAGCTCAATAGTAACCTTAATTAAATCCTGCTTACACTGAAGGCAGTCTGTCAAGGATTATGTCAGTTTGTTAACTCAGATTAAAACTTACTTTTTCATAATTCTTACTAGGAATATTTCCTGACTTTTCAGTTTTAATTTAATATTTTTAATACAAGATACAACAGATATTATTTGTTTATTCACCTTATCATTGATGTCTTCATAGATTATGAAAAATAAAGATAACCATAAACAACAGTCATATGGATAAAATTATTTTAAAAACATGTTATTTCTTTATTCTTATGCAGAGTGACAGGACAGGGAAAAATAATATCTAGAACAGGCTTAAGTTGTGTCTGACACTATCAGTATTTTCTTGAAATCGGGGGCTCATCACGTTCTTTAAATAATGAAAATAATATCAATTTATAGCATTGTTGTTAACATTAAATGAGGCAATATAAGTAAAACTGCTTTGAAAATGTCAAAATGCTATTCAGATGTTAATTATTTTTATTATTATATGTAATCTTTCTTTTTTCTGTGGAGAGAGTAGGAAACAGTAAAGGGATATAAAGTGGAAGTATAATGTAAAAGGGAATATTTAAGAAGTAATTGTCATGATCCCAATTGTAATAGTACAGCTAGTTCTGCTAAGAATAGACTCTTGCTATGACAATAGTTTTATTCCTAAGAAACCTCAGAACATTGAAAATCATTTTATAAAATCATTGTTCCAATGGAGAGAAAGATTGAGATTTAGAGTATTTAATCCTCAAAATAATGGTGTTATTTTCCTATAGGAATGCCAATACTGGAGTTTTTTTTGTTTTTTTGCTTTTTATAGTACAATTGCATACTTCTAAATCCTACCACATCGCTGAACAAGTCTGCATTGTTATCATTTTTATCACACATTTTTATAAAAACACAAAACACTTAAAGTTTTATTACTACCCATAAGTTCTGGCTTTCTATTTTATTCACATTATAACTAGTAATTATGAAATAAATGCAATTCATATTCCTTAATTAATTGATCATGTTATAATAAATGAAGTTATAAAACCATATATTGTAGTAGAATTACATGTATTATAAAAAATAATCAGAGTTTTCTAGTATACTAGAAAGAAGACAGCTCTGAGGATAATTTGAATAAATAAAAGGTTTGGATTTAGAGGGCATGAGTTTGGGTAGTTGTAGAAGGTTTATAGAGAGATATGTAATATAATGTGGGAATTATAGATATTAAAGTAAAATTCACGTGCGTTAAGCAAATTGATAGTCATGAAGCTTGAAAGCAATTTGGGGAATGCATCAGCAGGCAGAAGTAGCCTAAGAAAACGGTGAAAAAATTCATTTATTCCACAAATATATATTGAGCTTCTTTAGCACTGTTCATAGTACAGAACCTAGTACAAACCTTGCCTTTCTTTGCTTATATTCTAATAGGAGATGATCACCAACAGCAAAAAAAAGAAAATACATGATGTGTTGGAATGTAATTAGTATTATGAACAAAAATTAGGGAGTTATGGGTCTTAGTAGGAGTTGGGGTAGATAATTCAATCATATCTAGAAGTATTCAGAGAAAGTTTTACTAAGAAGCTGACATTTGAGGAGAAACATGAAGTGAGGTAGCATACAATATAGATACCTTGAAAGAGAACTTTTGAAGCAGAGGAAATAGGAAATGCAAAAACCCTAAGGTGGGAGTTTACTTGACATGTTTGAAGGGTACCAAAGAGACCAATGGTAATGAAGAAGTGGGGACTTTAGAAGGTGAGGTTAAAGAGATAGCTTGGCTCATTGTAAAAGACTTGGACTTTTACTTGGAGCCTAATGGAATCCAAGGACAAAACCTGACATATTTTCAAAGAACTCTTCTGTCTGCAGTATGGAGCAGGGGTGAAATAGGGGGAACATTTACAAAAATATTATATTAATCCAGAAAAAAAGATAAGGATTGGATCATATTCATAACAGTGAAGTATAAGGAGTGGTCATATTCTCTAGACACTACACTCAAAATATACCCAGAAGGCACTAGTGTTTCACAGAACCTAAGACGGAGATTCAGTCCAATGGCAGTAAATAACTAGAACCAAGATCTTGAACATTTCTAGAAAAGTAATTAAATCCCTGAATAATTAGATTCCATAAAGGAGAAGGACTAAGGGCTTCAATAGAATAATTGAGTTTAAATATTGAAGAAATAATTTTATCACATTTGGGGTTAGTTGAAACCAGAAGATGTTAATAAGAATGTATAGAATTTGCTTTGGAAACTACATTTTAAAACATCAGATATTAGTATGAAGACTATTAAAATATTATGATTATAGTTTTCAAGAGAAAGAATTATTTTCAAGATATTTAAAAATGCACTAAATTTAATTTTTGCTCTTTTAAAGAAAGATTAAATGTAGTTCTACTCTGAATATGAAGAAAAAGAAAACATGCTTAAATAGCTCCAAAGTAAGCAATTTAGAGTTGACATGAATGATTTATTTTTTGTGATTAATTAGTAAGACAGCTAAGCAGAAAAATCTATAAAATAGTTGAGAGAGAGAAGAGGTGAAAACCTACATCTCGTAGTCACTACCTGAAAATGGAAATCAAGGCAAATGTGAGACTGCCAGGAAATGCACGTAGAAATTTTAAAAACCCACAGATTATAATATTTTCTAAAAATATTAGAAAAGATAGAGTGAAGGAAAACAACTTATTTACTGTATTTTAAATACAAGTTGGTTGTTTTCAGAAATAATGATGAATTTATTCTACAGATACATTTTTAACATGTATTTTGGAAAACATATTGTACATTTTGGTTAACAACTATCACTGAATTACCACTTTGCATCAGTTCTGAAAATATTTCTTAAAAATTACACCAAATATGTTATGTTATGTGATGTCTCAATTATGACTTCCTACCAATTACATGCATCCTCCTGTTTTCATTCTAGTTTAGGAAATAATTTGCCAAATAATGACCTTCAACTAACCCTTCTGCTTGCAACTCCACTTCTATTTTTTTCCTTCATTTTATTTGCTAGAGACATCTCTAGGGTAGGGTCTCTTTGAGTTCTACAAAGCATGCAGACCATCTCCTCTGATGCAGCTTCCTCTCCTATGACTGATCTAGGCTTTGTATTTCTCCACTGTGCTTCATTTGTCTCTACACTTCCATACACTTTTCCCTCCCCCATAGAAAAGTGATGGACCCTCTTATCTGCTAACTGATGACATACTCCCTTATCTCCTTGATGTTTTGTTATTGTTTTTATATTCCTATTTTAACGAGTATTCTGGGGGGAGAATGATTAACACAGCTTTGTCCAGATTTTGCAGCTTGCTGTTTAGTCTCCATGTGTTTGTGTTTTTCTCATTTTTCATCCTGTAATTGATTTCTAGTTTCATACTGTTATGGTCAGAAAAGATTCTTGATATAATTTCTATCCTCTCAAATTTGTTGAGATTTCTTTTGTGGCCTAGCATGTGATCTATCCTGGAGAATGTTCCATGTATACTCGAAAAGAATGTGTTTTATGCTGTTTTTTGATGTAATGTCCTGTAGGTGTTAATTATGTCCAATGGATGTAATGTGCCATTTAAGGCCTCTGTTTCCTTATTGATTTTCTGTCTGGATGACCTGTCCATTAATGTAACTGGGATGTTAAAGTCCCCTACTATTATTGTATTATTGTCAATTTCTCCCTTTATGTCTGTTAATATTTGCTTTACATAATTAGGTGTTCCTATATTAGGTACATATATGTTTATGAATCTTATATCCTCTTCTTGTATTGGTCCCTTTATCATTATATAGTGCCCTTCTTTGTTTTTTTTATTATTGACTTTGTTTTAAAGTCTACTTTGTCCAATATGAGTATTGCTACCCCAGCTTTCTTTTCATTTCCATTTGCATGAAATATCTTTTTTCATCCTCTCACTTTCAGTCTGTGTCTTTAGCTCTGAAGTGAGTCTCTTGGAGGCAGCATATAGGGAGATTTAAAAACATTCAATCAGCCACCTTATGTCTTTTGATTGGAGCAGTTAGTCCATTGACGTTTAAAGTGATTACTGATAGGTGATAGGTTTGAATTACTACCATTTTATTTGTTTTCCAGTTGCTTTTGTATTTCTTCCACATTCTTTTCTTCTTTTAGTCACTTCCCTGTCATTTGATGATTTTTTTTTTAGTGTTATATTTGTGTTTCTTTCTCTTCAGTTTATGTGTATCTATTGCAGGTTTTGATTTGTGATTACCATGGAGCTCATATGTTTCTCTAGAATTATATCTACTTGTTTCAAGCTGATAGTCACTTTAGTTCAAATGCATTCTAAAAGCTCTACATTTCTTATGCACCTCTCCCATTTTGTGTTATCAATGTCATATTTTACATCTTCATGTCTATCAACTGTTTATTGTAGTTATAGTAGATTTTTGTCTTTTAACCTTTATACTAGTTTATTTAAGTGGTTGACCCACAGCTTTAACTGTATATTTGCCTTTATCAGTGGTTTTTTCCCTTCCTATAATTTCTTTCTCGTTGTAGCCTTTTCTTTCTTTCTTTCTTTCTTCTTTCCTTCTTTCTTTCTTTCTTTCTTTCTTTCTTTCTTTCTTTCTTTCTTTCTTTCTTTCTTTCTTTCTTTCAATTTATTTGGCTGCATCGGGTCTTAGTTACAGCACACAGGATCTTCTTTGCTGCATGAGGGATCTTTCATTGTGGCATGTGGGCTCTTTGATGTGGCACATAGGCTTCTCTAGTTGCAGTGCCTGGGCTCCTCTCTGGTAGTGGTGCACAGGCTCAGTAGTTGTGGCACGCTGGCTTAGTTGCCCCATGGCTTGTGGGATCTTAGTTCCCCGACCAGGGTTCCAACCCATGTCCCCTACATTGGAAGGTGGGTTCTTAACATTCCAATGTAGGGGACCACCAGGGAAGTCCCAGCCTTTTCTTTTTTAAAGAAGACCCTTAAACACTTCTTGTAAGATTATTCAGTATTGATGACCTCTGACCTCTTTTTGTTTTTGCTTGTCCTAATAAGTTCTGTATCTGTCCTTAAATTCTGAATGATAACCTTGCTGGATCCTAGGTTGTAGTTTTTTTCCTTTCAGCACTTTAAATAAATTATGCCACACTCTTCTGGCTTGCAAAATTTCTCCAGAAAAGTCAGCTGATAACCTTATGTGGGTTCCCTTGTATGTGACTTTGTTTTTTCTCTTACTGCCATTAAATTCTCTCTTTATCTTTAACTTTTGTCATTTTAATTATGATATGTCTTGGTGTGGGTCTCTTTGGGTTTATCTTGTTGGAACTTTCTATATTTCCTGTACCTGGGTATTTATTTCCTTCTTCAGGTTTGGGAATTTTTCAGCCATAATTTCATCAAATACATTTTTGACACTTTTCTCTCTCTTCTCCTTCTGGAATCCCCTATAATGTGAATATTAGTACACTTAATGTTGTCACAGAAATCCCTCAAACTATTCTCATTTTTAACAATTTGTTTTTCTTTTTGCTGTTTCTGATTGGGTAATTACCCTTATTCTATCTTCCAGATCACTTACATGTTCTATGTCACCTAATCTGCTATTAATTCCATCTAGCATACTTTTCATTTCAGTTATTGTATTCTTAAGCTCTGACTAGTTCAGTTTTACATTTTTCAATTCTCTGTTAAAATTCTCACTGTGTTTATCTATTCTTTTCCAAAGTTCAATTAGGTTTCTTATTACTATTGCTTTGAACTCTTTGTCAGGTAAATTACTTATCTCTGTAAATTGCTTCTTCAGGTTTTTTTTTTTTTCAAGCATTATTTTCTTGTTCTTTCAGTTGAAAGATATTCCTCTGTCTTCTAATTTTCTTTAACTTTCTATCTATGACGTTAGGTGAATCAGTTAACTATCTTGGTCTTGAAGGTGTGTTCTGTGTAGGAGAATCCCTATACAGTCTGTTTGTGCCCAGTGGCTTTAGTGGGAGAGGTGGATCTGAAGTGAGCATGGGCAGCATCTTCTCCTGGGGTGTGCTGGCAGTCACTGACTTGGTAGGAGGTAGGGATGGAGCTGAAGGTGTTAGAGCCAGAGCCAAGTTCCAGCAGGGGCTTGTTGTATGCTCAATGGTCATCACCACCCTATTGGTGGTAGGGTCACTGTACAAGGGACAGGAGCAAGAAACCTGAGGGAGTTCTGTTCCTCTAGAGTGTGATGGCAGTCTCTGCCTTGGTTGGGGTCATGGTCAGGCCTTGAGGACTTGGGGTTGCAATTCTGTATTGTTTTCACTGGCCCCCCTCCTTTGTGTGCATGCATTTATTAGAGGTTGGACTGGGGCCAGAAGGGTTGGTGCAATGCTACTTAGCTGGTTTTGCTCCCTTCCAAGTGTGTGCAGTGATGTGTGCTCCTGGGGTGGTAGTTTCCCCCACCCTGGTCAGAGGCAGGTCTAAGCTAACTCAGTTCCCTCCAAGCATGCACACTCTTATTGGCAAAGGCAGCATCTGCCTTGGTGGGTAGCAGCACCAGAGCAAGAGAGGCTGGAGCAGGAGCCTGGTGCAGGCTGGGGGGCTGGCTGGTGTGGTCTGGGCAATCTGATTAAAGCCCCAGGTAGTTTTCAAACAGCTGCTTCTTTGCTGTTACTGGGAGTAAGCAAGTTTGTGCCTGAACTCTTCAAGAGTGGAGTCTCAGTTTCTTACAGCCCACTGGTTTTTAAACCATCTAAGAGGGGCTCATCTTCCCAGTGTCAGACCATAGGGCTGGGGTACCTAATATGTAGCTTGAAACCCTCACTCCCCAGGGAGAATCCCCAAGCCTGTGATATCCCCCTCTTCTTCCCTTCATTTGTATCTTGATTCCAGGGATCACTGTTTTTCTTTGTCTGATGCTCAATGTCTATAAAACCATTACTTTATATATTTTACTTTTTAGTTGTTTCAGGTAGGAGGGTAAATCTAGTCCTTGTTAGTATATCAGATGTGTACAAACATTTATTTACGTATTTATTTTCCTGTAATGATTTGGATTTATTTATAATTTATTACCTACTTGATGTGTTCACTTGGTATATCTTACTTTCTAAATCTAAAACTGAACCCTTGTTCATTCTACCAAACTTTCATCTTCTAAAGTATTCTCCATCTCAATACATTCTTCCAACTTATAATTTTATGTCAGGAAACTGGTGGTCTTACAATATTTTTTTCTCTCTTTACCCAATCTAATCAAGAACGAAAAATACTTCCTGATCCATTTCATTTCATGCTATAGTCCAAGCTATTACCCTATATTCATTTCCACTTCAATCCTCTCCAAAATTAAAAAAACAAAAATCTCCCACAAAAAGTGAGGGATTTTTCTAAAAACATTGTATAACGCTGCTGGAAAAAAAAAAAAAAAACCAAATAAAATCTGTCCATTAAATCTAATTTTAGTCAAAGGACGACAATACAATATTCCCATTTGAAATTTACTATAAATTTGATTACTATTTAAAATTTAGTCTTGAATCCCTATCCTATTTTTAATTTATTTAAATAAATTCTTATTTTAAATTTATTATTGAAATTTATAGTGTTAAGTCATATTACAGAAATGTTTTGTGTGGCTTCTACTAAAGGCATGCATATGACAAGGTTGTTACGATAGAAACAAGCAAGCAAAGTTTAGGAAAGAAGACATAATAACCACCTAAGCTAACTTATTTGCCATGTCTAAGTATTAAATGTAGCTCAAGCATTTTTTTTTTTTTTTTTTTTTTTTTTTGCGGTACGCAGGCCTCTCACTGTTGTGGCCTCTCCCGTTGAGGAGCACAGGCTCCGGACGCGCAGGCTCAGTGGCCATGGCTCACGGGCCTAGCCACTCCGCGGCATGTGGGATCTTTCCGGATCGGGGCACGAACCCGTGTCTCCTTCATCGGCAGGCAGACTCTCAACCACTGTGCCACCAGGGAAGCTCTAGCTCAAGCATTTTTATGCATCCTAGAAAGAAATAGAAATACATTAATTATCATCAGTTTAAAAAATCAATTCCAGTGTCAAATTTTTTCTGTCAAAAAGCAAATACTGAAGTACATAATTGACAACATCATGCATTTGAGTTTCTTTTACTCAATGCCTAACCTAAGAGATTTTCTCCATATTGTCATTTTTATTACCAGTCTTCAAATAACATTTTTATTTTTTAAAATTAAAACATTTATATAGCAGCTATCTACAGATATATGTATATATTTTGTAAATAAATATATAGATTTCAATTACATATGTAGATATAAATTTCAATATCAATATCTATCTATATACATCTACTTCAGATATATAGATATATAAATATATATTTATAGATAGATAAATACAGCTAAATAAATATTATATATCTCTATATCTATATGTCTATTGTTTGCGTATCTACCTGCCCATCCATCCATTTGATACATATAACTATTTGTGGCTTTGCTAAGCATATACTTTCCCTCTGATTATGGAAATGTTAGAACTAATCTAATAAAATTTAAGTTTGTAGGTTTCCTTGTTCCTAACATTAGATGAGGATAAGAGAATATTCTAAAATATTTTCTAAAGTGGGGAATGATAGAGTATTTCTTATATTTTATTTTTTTCTGGCTAGCATTTTGATAGTTACTGAAATGTAGTCACAAATTCAAGACACTAAACATAACAGATTATTTTGGACTGGAAAAATTTTAAACTGGCATTATTAGTCAGTCATCCTGACAAAAGGAGTCTCTCCAGTTATGATATTGATACTACTGGTGATTTCAGTGTTACTCCCGTGGAAGAGTGTTCTTGACATGGAATTGTACTGCTTTTTCCTTGAATTATTAAGCTCACTAAATATACTCCAAACTAATTTTAAAAACTTGACCTGCTAGATGGAATTGTTCATTGTACAATCTGCTGTAATAGCCTTCTAACTGATCTCAGTGCATTAGTTTTACAATACTCTAACCCACCCTCCTCTGTATAGCCAGAGTGAACTTTCAAAATTGTAAATCCCTGGGCTTCCCTGGTGGCGCAGTGGTTGAGAGTCCGCTTGCCGATGCAGGGGACGCAGGTTCGTGCCCCGGTCCGGGAAGATCCCACATGCCGAGGAGCAGCTGGGCCCGTGAGCCATGGCTGCTGAGCCTGCGCGTCCGGAGCCTGTGCTCCGCAACGGGAGCGGCCACAGCAGTGAGAGGCCCGCGTACCGCAAAAAAAAAAAAAAAAAATGTAAATCCCTGTAGTTATTACTCTTGGTGAAAGCCCTTGGATGACTTTACCTTTTCTTATGACACAGTCTAAAATTCTTAACAGAGTTTACAATGCCCCCTAGGATTTTGCCTTTCCTGTCACTTGGGCCTCATTTATTGTCCAATTTCCTCATTGACCTCTCTGATATGATTCCTCTGGGCCTTCAGTGTTTCTTGAATACTTGACTCTGGACCTTTGGACATGCAATTCCTTATACTTTCAACACTGATATCCTCCCTTTCCCCATTGCCCAACTTATTCTTCAGGTGTCAGTTTATATTGTTATCATTTCTGGGTAATATTTTTGACCTAACTAGACTAGATATGTCTCTCTATTACTTTCCATAGAACACGGAGCTCTACCTTTTATAGCAGTTTTATAGCAGTTTCACAGATATAAGTTTCCTTTAATATATGATTTCCCCACTGGATTTTATGTTGTGTAAGGCAAGGAACATATTTATCTTTTTCTTTGTGGTATGCCAATATTTAGAATAATACATGAAAATTAATCATTGCACAAAATTATTTGCTAAATAAAGAAATGAATGAATGATCAGAGAATAGGGTCTCTTTTTTAAGCTGACCTCAAAAATCCAAATGTGGGTAGAAGCGATTTCTTGCCTTCTGATTCTGACTTGTAGTAATTACATTCTTCTGAGCACCAAGAAGAGAAATAAGATGATTAGGTTAAGAATAATTAAGATTCCTGACAAAATTGCTTGTCTGTCTCTCTTACAGAGAAATCCATCACATCAGTTTTGTGTCTTAGAAACAGCTCTTTCAAATGTGTAAGGACAAAAGATGTAGAGAACCTAAAATAGAATTTCTAAACATCTGTCTATTTTGGTAATCCGTGGTTATCTTATTTACTGCTGCTGACTGTGTTTAGGAAGTGAGAATACAGGTGACTTTTGAAATATTTTGAGGCCTTCCTTATGCCCTTTTTGTGTTGCTACTGTTAACCGCCCAGGTCTCAGGAACTGAGTGTGTGAAAAAAAGTGCTCTTTGATGAGGTACCTTTCCTGAGGATTCTCAAATTTGGTGTTGGATTCATAAATATGTAGATAAATTAAGTTCTTTGAAAATTGTTTTATGATCCCTCCTCCTAAAAATTTCAATCAACAGGTGGATTATTATTTTCTTCAATCGTGTCCCTGTGAAATGAAAGGAGATCTGCTATTTTATTTTGGAAGTACATGTCTTTTAATTTCTCTCCCATGGAAAAGCCCAGCTCATCCATTTCAAACAACAAGGACAGACATTTTTAAAAATTTCTAATTTTAACATTTCTAATCATAATATATATATATATATTTTTTTTTTTAAAACTTGAAGAGTTACAGTTGCTGTCACTAATCTTTTAATTTTCAACTGTGTATAAGAATAGCAAAGAGAATCCAAATCATACTGTAACTCTGATGTCTGCTCTTCATGAACGACCAAACCTAATTTCTGGAAAAACTGATAATGATCAACATTTGTCTTCTGAATTGGGATAATCAAATAAAATATATTGTTATTCTGTTCATTGATTCTTGACTGATTAGGCAAGTCAAAGTCAGACAGAAGGTGATGTACATATTAATGATACAAGAAAAATTCAGGTACACACTAGATTCCAGGAAAATAATTTTATAGTGGACTACTTGAAAGTATAAGGGGAAAATGGATAAAAATAAATGACAATTGGGAAAAAATCACATTTTTAACTGTTTTAAATAATGTAGTTAATGTCATAAATGCTGCTTTTAAAACTATTAAGGAGGTCCAAGTGTATGTGTGTGGGCATCTTTAATTAAAGTGACATTTTCAGCTGGATTTTTCTATCCCAATAATCTGTGGTTCACAGAACATTTGATCAAATGTTATATTCTTGATAAAACCTAGGAATTTTAGCTGTGAAGTTTCTGAAAATGTTTTTGTATTCCCACACATAATACCATCAAATTACAGCAAGTTTTTGGGTTCCTTGAGGAACTCCCATGGCTTGGTGCACAGGGTGTGTGCTCTAGGGACAGATATAAACAAATGGAACACACTCCTTGGTATTCTACTCCCAGCTGATAATCCACACTATAATTTCCACCATTTTTTCCCCCAAATTGTAAATCTGAGCAAATTCCTCCATGGCCTTTGATTCAGGCTCATACCTTTACTTTGCTCTGTGTTCCTCACTTTCATGCCTTTATAAAATTTCTACCTCTTTTCACTCCAGATTCAAAGCCTTCAGTTTTTAATCCAGTCTGATTATAAAGCTATTTTCTTTTTACTCTTTCTTTTGCTTAATGCCTAGACCTTAACTCAGACCAAAACCTAAAGGTAATGAAGCTTAAGCTTTAGGCCTGTCATTTGATTTGCATAGGTTCCTTCCACAGACCTGAGAGAGGCCTTAGAAATGTATTCACATGCTCATAAATTTTTGTAACGTTTGCAAAAGGAAGACATTTTAACTTTAATCAATTTTTTTCTCTTAGCCTATCAACTTTCTTTTCCTACACATTCATGAACCTGGCATTGGAGTGGTTTCTGACATTTTGTGGATTCAGTTTAGGGAAAATTGAGTTAAAGATACTTTTCTTTTGGTCTACTGGGATTTAATTTTTGGTTCTAAGTCATTGCTGTACATGCAAGTTATTATTGCTCTCTGTCCTAGTGTATGAATGGCTGTCAGGATTAACCCTATCACTCACTGAGTGGATCCAACAGCATCTTGACATGGGTCAGAGCTGTCATCACCATATACAACTGTCCTATGGCAACCTGGTACCAGAAACATGTTGGCAGTCGAATAGCACATACTTCGAAATGTATGATGAGAGAATTGAATCCATGGAAAAGCTTTCCCAATCTTAAAGCCCACACATGAAAGAAATGTGGACTTAGATTTTCCTAAATTTGACAGGAATTCTAATTTTAAAAAGGAAGCATTTCTAAATTATTAAGAATAATTAAAAACATTTTACCAACCAAGCTTCAGAGAATATTCTTTTCAATAAAAATGATATAAAATTGGTGTCATACAAAGAGGTAAAAATATATAAGAAATGTAGTAAAAATTTTAGAAAAGTAAATATAATGGATATACAACTAATTAATAAAAATACTATATTATTTCTCTGGATTTTGTGGTGTTTTGAAATTGTGTAGCTTTTAAAAATTTGTAATGATTATCTATTGTCCTTGCTTCCCTTTCTAAATAAATATTCATGTTTGTTCCAAATTTTTAATTTATAAATTTATGTTCTTTATTTTATTTGTCAGACTCAGCAAAACCTGGAATAGAATCTGCCCTAACTCAATTAGCCCAATAACTCAAAAAAATGAAAACGACTATAATGAGATTTGGCTAACTGTGGTGGCTAAGTGGTTGGGAACCCTGAGGATCCAGAGTGAGACTACCTGGCTCTACAATTTATTATCTGTGTGACCTTGAACAATTTACTTAACATATCTAAGCCTCAGATTTCTTGGTTTAAAAGGAGGAGGTTGGATTTTGAAAATAAAATTCCTTGTAAGTGTATGATAATATAAAGAATTAAAAATATACTGAGCAATCAACTAAATAAAATAATAGAACATCCATGTTGAAAGGAACCTTGATTTTCTTATAATTTTATATCAGCTCTGTGGATTTCTCACTGCTCCTTCAGATGTGTAGGGGGAGACATGGATCTGGTATGGAAACTGACCTATCCTCCCACTCCTTAAACTAGTGTAGGTCTGCTTTTATTTATATACAGTCTATGTAAGATTTAGTTAAACAAAGCGCTCTGTGACTGTGTGTGTGTGTGTTTGAACGTCACTGCTCTTGTCCAATCCTTGTAAAAGAATCACTTGATAACATTAGTGAAAATATTCAAAATTAAAAACAAGTGGTAATCTGTTCTCTATCTGATATGAATATCATATGTGGGAAAGATAGTAAAAAAAAAATAAAAAGTAAAAAAGTAAAAAAAGTAAAAAAAAATAAAACTGACGACAGCAAATTCTGCTGTCCAGAATAGAGCTTACGTATTCAGTGAAAATAGGAGAACAAAAAGAAGCAATTGGAAGAAATATAAACTTCCCCCCAATTCTCAGGATTATCAAGTTTCCCACAGTACATGAGACTGAGCCCCCTGTTGCTTTCTGTTTGGTTGGTTATTTTTAACTATTATTAAAAGAAAATTTGAACTCAAACAGCAGGAGGACTTTGATAGGGAGCTAATATTTGAATTTTGTTTATACATACCTAAGGGTATGTTTTATTTTCTTTAATATTTTAATTGTGCTTTTTAATTAGAAAAAAATGACCTCTTTATACTTTCTACACAAAATGCCAGACACAATAATATTAATCCCTCTTTAACTTGACAGCTCTTAAAATATATGAAGAAACTCTATCTCCAAATATATTTAATTCCAGTTAAATATTGATTGCTTTATGGCAGGACCTAAAGATACTTTCTTTGATGTCTATAGGTCACTGAGAAGTAGAAATTAATCAGCATCTCTGAAGTTTACTTTCAATTTTAGAGACCATCATGGGCCTTTTGGTAACTCCTCCTGAGGGAAATTTTTCTTGCATTCAGAATTCCTCCTCTTTCTGTGAGTGTGTGTGTGTGTGTGTGTGTGTGTGTGTGTGTGTGTGTGTGTTGTGTGTTAGCATGATTTCTTCTTCACTTAGCAATTTTCAGTATTTCATTTTCTTTCTAATCACCATTAGCTATGTGTCCTTGAAGAAATAAAACTCTTTGTTTCTCAGTTAAATACTGCTTCTTTCTTTCTTTATATATTGATTGATTGGTTGATATTTTAACATCTTTACTGGTGTATTATTGCTTTACAATGGTGTGGTAGTTTCTGCTTTATAACAAAGTGAATCAACTATACATATACATATGTCCCTATATCTCCTCCCTCTTGCATCTCCTTTCCACCCTCCCTATCACACCCTTCTAGGTGGTCACAAAGCACTGAGATAATCTCCCTGTGCTATACGGCTGCTTCAGACTACCTATCTGTTTTACATTTGGTAGTATAAATAAGTCCATGCCACTATCTCACTTCATCCCAGTTTACCCTTCCCGCTCCCCATGTCCTCAATTCCACTCTCTATACCTGTGTCTTTATTCCTGTCCTACACCTAGGTTCTTCAGAATATTCTTTTTTTTTTTTTTAGATTCCATACATATGTGTTAGCACATGGTATTTATTTTTCTTTCTGACTTACTTCACTCTGCATGACAGACTATAGGTCCATCCACCTCACTACAAATAACTCAATTTCATTTCTTTTTAAGGCTGAGTAATATTCCATTATATATATGAGCCATATCTTCTTTATCTGTTCATCTGTCAATGGACATTTATGCTGCTTCCATGTCCTGGCTATTGTAAATAGAGCTGCAATGAACATTGTGGTACATGACTCCTTTGATTTGTGGTTTTCTCAGGGTATATTCCGAGTAGTGGGATTGCTGGATGTTATGACAGTTCTATTTTTAGGTTTTAAGGAAACTCCATACTGATCTCCATTGTGGCTGTATTAATTTACATTCCCACCAACAGTGCAAGAGGGTTCCCACTTCTCCACACCCTGTCCAGCATTTATTGTTTGTAGATTTTTGATGATGGCCATTCCAAATTGTGTGAGACTATATCTCATTGTAGTTTTGATTTGCATTTCTCTAATGATTAGTGATGTTGAGTATCCTTTCACATGTTTGTTGGCAATCTGTATGTCTTCTTTGGAGAAATGTTTCTTTAGGTCTTCTGCCCATTTTTGGATTGGGTTGTTTGTTTTCTTGATATTGAGCTGCATGCGTTGTTTGTAAATTTTGGAGATTAATCCTTGGTCAGTTGCTTCGCTGCAAATATTTTCTCCCATTCTGAGTGTTGCCTTTTTGTCTTGTTTATTGTTTCCTTTGCTGTGCAAAAGCTTTGAAGTTTAATTCGGTCTCATTTGTTTATTCTTGTTTTTGTTCCCATTTCTCTAGGAGGTGGGTCAAAAAGGATCTTGCTGTGATTTATGTCATAGAGTGTTCTGCCTAAGTTTTCCTCTAAGAGTTTGATAGTGTCTGACCTTACACTTAGGTCTTTAATCAATTTTGAGTTCATTTTTGTATATGGTGTTAGGTATTGTTCTAATTTCATTATTTAACATGTAGCTCTCCAATTTTCCCAGCACCACTTATTGAAGAGGCTGTCTTTTCTCCGTTGTATATTCTTGCCTCCTTGATCAAAAATAAGGTGACCGTATGTGCGTGAGTTTACCTCTGGGCTTTCTATCCTGTTCCATTGATCTATATTTCTGTTTTTGTGCCAGTACCATACTGTCTTGATTACTGTAGCTTTGTAGTATAGTCTGAAGTCCAGGAGCCTCATTCCTCCAGCTTCATTTTTCTTTCTCAAGATTGCTTTGGCAATTCAGTGTCTTTTGTGTTTCCATACAAATTATGAAATGTTTTGTTCTACTTCTGTGAAAAATGCCATTGGTAATTTGATAGGTACTGCACTGAATCTGTAGATTGCTTTGGGTTGTATAGTCATTTTCACAATGTTGATTCTTCCAATTCAAAAACATGGTATATCTCTCCATCTGTTTGTATCATCTTTAATTTCTCTCATCACTGTCTTATAGTTTTCTGCATACAGGTCTTTTGTCTCCTTAGGTAGGTTTACTCCTAGGTATTTTATTCTTTTTTTTGCAATGGTAAATGGGAGTGTTTCCTTAATTTATCTTTCAGATCTTTCATCATTAGTATATAGGAATGCAAGAGATTTCTGTGCATTAATTTTGTATCCTGCAACTTTACCAAATTCATTGATTAGCTCTAGTAGCTTTCTGGTAACATCTTTAGGATTCTCTATGTATAGTATCATGTCATCTTCAAACAGTGACAGCTTTACTTCTTGTTTTCTGATTAAGATTCCTTTTATTTCTTTTTCTTCTCTGATTGTTGTGTCTAAAACTTCCAAAACTATGTTGAATAATAGTGCTGAGAAAAAGATGTTGGCTGTGGGTTCTCATATAAGGCCTTTATTATGTTGAGGTAATTTCCCTCTATGCCTACTTTCTGGAGGGTTTTTATCTGAAATGGGTGTTGAATTTTTTTGAAAGATTTTTCTCCATCTATTTACATGATCATACGGTTTTTCTCCTTCAATTTGTTAATATGGTTTATCACATTGATTGATTTGTGTATATTGAATAATCCTTTCATTCCTGGGATAAACCCCACTTGATCATGGTTTATGATACTTTTAATGTGCTATTGGATTCTGTTTGCTAGTATTTTGCTGAGGATTTTGCATCTATGTTCATCAGTGATATTGGCCTGTAGTTTTCTTTCTTTGTGACATCTTTGTCTGGTGTTGGTATCAGGGTGATGGTGGCCTCATAGAATGCTTTTGGGGGTGTTCTTCCCTCTGTTATATTTTGGAAGATTTTGAGAAGGTTAGGTGTTAGCTCTTCTCTAAATGTTTGATAGAATTCGTCTGTGAAGCCATCTGGTCCTGGGCTTTTGTTTGTTGGAAGATTTTTAATCACAGCCTCAATTTCAGTGCTTGTGATTTGTCTGTTCATATTTTCTATTTCTTCCTGGTTCAGTCTCGGGAGGTTGTTCTTTTCTAAGAATTTGTCCATTTCTTCCAGGTTGTCCATTTTATTGGCATAAGGTTGCTTATAGTAATCTCTCCTTATCCTTTGTATTTCTGCAGTGTCAGTTGTTTCTTCTCCTTTTTCATTTCTAATTCTGTTGATTTGAGTCTTCTCCCTTTTTTTCTTGATGAATCTGACTAATGGTTTATCAATTTTGTTTATCTTCTCAAAAAAAAGCTTTAACTTTATTGATCTTTGCCATTGTTTCCTTCATTGCTTTTTCATTCATTTCTAATATGATGTTTATGACTTTTTCCCTTCTGCTTACTTTAGGGTATTTTTGTTCTTCTTTCCCTAATTGCTTTAGGTGTAAAGTAAGGTTGTTTATTTGAGATGTTTCTTGTTTCTTGAGGTAGCATTGTATTGTTACGAATTTCCCTCTTAGAAGTGTTTTTGCTGCATCCCATAGGTTTCGGTCATTGTGTTTTCATTGTCATTTGTTTCTAGGTATTTTTGATTCCCTCTTTGATTTATTCAGTGATCTCGTGGTTAGTTAGTAATGTATTGTTTAGCCTCCATGTGTTTGTATTTTTTACAGATTTTTTCCAGTAATTGATAACTAATCTCATAGCCTTGTGGTCGGAAAAGATCCTTGATACGATTTCAATTTTCTAAAAATACCAAGGATTGATTTGTGACGCAAGATATGATGTATCCTGGAGAATGTTCCATGAGCACTTGAGAAGAATGTGTATTCTGTTGTTTCCGATTGGAATGTCCTATAAATATCAATTAAGTCCCTCTTGTTTAATGTATCATTTAATGCTTGTGTTTCCTTATTTATTTTTATTTTGGATGATCTGTCCATTGGTGAAAGTGGTGTGTTAATGTCCCCTACTATGACTTTGCTACTGTCAATTTCCTCTTTTATGGGTGTTAGCATTTGCCTTATGTATTGAGGTGCACCTATGTTGGGTTCATAAATATTTACTCTTGTTATATCTTCTTGTTGGATCGGTCCCTTGATCATTATGTATTGTCCGTCTTTGTCTCTTGTAATAGTCTATTTTAAAGTCTATTTTGTCTGATATGAGAATTGCTCCTCTAGCTTTCTTTTGATTTCCCTCTTCGTTGAATATTTTTTTCCTTCCCTTCACTTTCAGTCTGTGTGTTTCCCTAGGTCTGAAGTGGGTCTCTTGTAGACAGCATATATAGGGATCTTGTTTTTGTATCCATTCAGCCAGTCTATGTCTTTTGGTTGGAGCATTTAATCCATTTACACTTACATTCATTTATCAATATCCATGTTCTTATTACCAGTTTCTTAATTGTTTTGGGTTTGTTTTTGTAGGTCTTTTCCATCTCTTGTGTTTTCTGCCTAGAGAATTTCCTTTAGCATTTGTTGTAAAGCTGGTTTGGTGGTGCCGAACTTTCTTAGATTTTGCTTGTCTGTAAAGATTTTAATTTCTCCGTCAAATCTGAATGAGATCCTGGCTGGGTAGAGTCATCTTGGTTGCAGGTTTTTCCCTTTCATCACTTTCAGTATGTCCTGCCACTCCCTTCTGGCTTGAAGTTTTTCTGTTGAAACATCAGCTGTTAACCTTATGGAGATTCCCTTGTATGTTATCTGCTGTTTTTCCCTCACTGCTTTTAATATTTTTTGTTTGTATTTAATTTTTGATAGTTTGATTAATATGTGTCTTGTGGTGTTCTCCTTGGATTTATCCTGTATGTGACTCTCTGTGCTTCCTGGACTTGATGGACTGTTTCCTTTCCCATATTAGGGAAGTTTTCAACTATAATCCATTCAAATATTTTCTCAGCTCGTTTTTTCTTCTCTTCCTCCTTTGGGACCCCTATAATTTGAATGTTGGTGCATTTAATGTTGTCTCAGTGGTCTCTGAGACTGTCCTCAATTCTTTTCATTCTTTTTTCTTTATTCTGGTCTGAGATAGTTATTTCCACTATTTTATCTTCCAGGGCCCTTATTCGTTCTTCTGTCTCAATTATTCTGCTATTGATTCCTTCTAGAAAATTTTTAATTTCATTTATTTTGTTGTTCATCATTGTTTGTTTTTTCTTTAGTTCTTCTAGTTCTTTTTTAAACATTTCTTGTATTTTCTCCAATCTATTTCCAAGATTTTGTATCATCTTTACTATCATTAATCTGACTTATTTTTCAAGTCGACTGCCTATTTCCTCTTCATTTGTTTGGTCTGTTGAGTTTTTACCTTGCTCCTTCATCTGCTTTGTGTTTTTCTGTCTTCTGATTTTGCTTAAATTACTGTGTTTGTGGTGTCCTTTTCGCAGGCTGCACATTTGTAGTTCTCGCTGTTTTTGGTGTCTGCCCCCAGTGGGTCAGTTTGGTTCAGTGGCTTGTGTTGGATTCATGGTGGAGGAGACTGGTCCCTAAATATTGCTTTTTATAGCATATTTCACCACTTTCTCTCTCTCCCTACTTGCACCTGAGTGTTCCAATTCACCACTGTTTTATTGGGAAACTTCCTACACAAGTTAAATGGCTCTATTTATGTGCCCTGTAATAGAAGTTGATTTTATTTCTTCAACAAAATTTTCAGCACATGCTGTCCAACTGTTCCTCTAGCGACTGTCACAAGGACCCAATAAATCCCCTTATACACTTGCATCCCTTCCTGGGGAGAAGTATTGTGAGTGGAGTAACTCTGGTAAACTAAGCAGTTTTACTAAAGAGTCTAAGTCTTTGAAAAAGAACATGTGAGGCAGCCAGTGTTGGAACTTTGTGTAGTCTCAATATTTAAATTGAATAGAGAGTATATTAAGAGACAGTGTAAGGATTTTTTTTTGTTTTGTTTTACTCGTCAACCTAGTAGATTAAGGATTCTAAAAAAAACCAGATTAATTGAAGAAAAAATTCAGAAACTCCATTTAATCTACACATCTGAGTAAATTATTAATATTAAGGGTATAGAGACTTTAAGAGAGCCCTAACCATTTTCCCACACCTGTAAATACATTTCCTGAAACAATCAAGCTCTCTCTTTATTTGCAAGAAGTATGATGAATTAGTGGAGAGTGAAAAAGTCAACAGTTTTACAAGAGTTTAACAAAATATAGATCACATGTACCTACAACTTGAAACATTTAGGAATTCAGTGAAAACATGGATTCCAATGGCTATTCATAATAGTTAGAACTCAGCAGATGTCAGTGCACATAAGTGCTGGTGATCAGAAGCCAGTTACCAAATTATCATGACTCTTTACAAGCTCCTAGCCTTGAGATGATCACCAGGAGAGAAAGGAGTAGAAAAGGAATCCTATAATTATTTTATTTCCATGTGTAATGCCTGAAATACTTGGAATATTTTAAAATGTTGCTTTTTGCCATCAGCTGGAATTGGGGCTAGAAATAGAAACCAAGGTGAGTAAATGAAAATACAAGGGAAATAACATTTTTTTCACACCATTATAAGTGATCTGATAATTCATAATGATGATAATGATAAGAAAAACACTATTAAACAACTATTTGCTAGTAATAGTTTGAACATTATAGTTTTTCTCAATATATGAATTTTCCTTTTTGTTAATCTAGTTTCTTTCACTGCATTAAGAGTAAGTCAGGAAGATGTGGTAAGAAGGAGTGGGTATGATGTATATGAAAGTTTCTGCCAAACAAGAAATGTAGAGATTGAAAGAAAAGTGAAGTTCCGTTTAAAGGGTGGAAGTGGAGGCCAAGTTTTCAGACCTGAATATTTTGGTTTACCATCACAGGGGTGTATGTTAGACTCCACTGAAAAATTTTTGGGGAATTTCAGAACTGCACATAATTTGTCAGGGCAGAGCCTCAGACACCCTTAAGACCAGTGCCCAAGTGGGGCAGCAAAAGCAATGTAAGAATGGTGGTAATAGGAGGTTATAGCAGTATGTTACAATTCTTCTTTTTTCTTCCTGTTCCAAGTATGGTAATCCAAGTATTTGAAGATTCTTGAGTATCCATGTAGGAAAGGCAGAGGTAAACTAAAAAATAGGGATTTAACAAGAAAAGATTTTCAGAGGAAGATTAAGTTAGTTGAAGGAAAAATTGTTTTGAATTTTTAGTCAGAATATGTAAATTACAAGTCCATTCTTTTATCAAGCTAATAGTTATAATTTTTGAGTGACTTCCAGACTTTTAAACATTATTTCTTTTAATGTCTTCTGTTAGTAATGTTATTTCCAAACTATTTTTGATTGTCTCACTCACAGTGGTCACATGAACTTCTTACTGCTTGTCATCTATGTTGACTTTGATCTGTGGGAAGAAATTAGGGGTGTTGCTATCGATCAGAGGATTTAAGATTCAATGTGGAGTGCAGGGCTTCTAGAATGGCAGAGTGAGGACCTCTGTATATCTGCTCCTTCATACAATCAATGAAATACTGACAAAGATTGTCAAAACAAATTTTTTCAGAACTCTAAAATTAATCAGATGCATGAAACCACATGAGGAGTATTTATTCAAGAAAATTAGCAGGGTTTGTAGCTTTTTATTTTGACCTATTTTAATCCTCCTGTCTCCAATTTTGTAACAGTTTTTAGGAGCTAACAGCTCTGCAGCTCCTGAAAGGGAAGACTGGTTAGGAGATCCTCAAAAAACCCACTCCCAAAGCACTGCCACACTGTGATTTGTCTGGCAACTCCCTTAAAAAACCACATTCATTGTGCATTGTTGTTATTTGACCCTGGGAAGGAGGGGAAAGGTTATAGCTAGATTTGCCACATTAGCTAAAATGTTCAATTTTAAACAAAAATTATGAGACAGGCAAAGAAACAACAAAGTGTGTCCCATATGTAGGGAAAGAAGCAGCCAAGAGCAAACAATGTCCTGAGAGGATTCAAATGTTAGACATAGTAGGACAAAGATTTTAAATCTACTATTATGAATAGGTTCAAAGACATAAAGAAAACAGTGTCTAATGAATTAAAGTAGAGCATGAAAACACACAGCCTGCCCATCAACAAAAGTTGGGGGACTTAATGGTTCAGGCATTTAAGAAAATTTCCAAACAATTATTAGATGACTATTAAGTGAAATAAACAGAGATTTAGGTAGCTGCACACAGGAAATACAGACTTTATAGAATTAAATGAAAGTATGACAATAATGTCTTACCACATAGATAATATCAATAAAAAGAAACTGCAAAAAAAGATCCAAATAGAGATTATGGAGTTAAAAAGTACAATAACTGAAATAAAAACCTCACTAGAGGTTCAACAACAGATTTGATCTGGCAGAAGAAAAGTTTGGCAAACTTGAAGAAGATATATCAATTAAGATTATCCAGTCAGAGAAGAGAAAGAATAAGAATGAAAAACATGGACAGAGCTTCAGAGACCTATGGGACACCACCAAGTATACCAGAATCAACACAATGGGAATCCCGGAAGGAGAGAAGAGAGAAAAGGGACAGAGAATATTTGAAGAAAGAATAGCCAAAACTTCCCAATTTGATGAAAAACATTAGTCTACTCATCCATACAGGTAAAAATGACTATTATATTTGTCTAATGACATCGCTTTTAAAATCATGCCACACATTTCTGGATCTTCTCTATTCCTTTTCATTTATGTTTGATAACTGGTCAGTTTTATCCAGCTAATAATACATTGCTACAAACAACTAACATTAAGCAAACAAAACCCAATAACTTTTTAACTTTTTCCAACTATTTTCTGTGAAGCAGTTGGTTTCTTAGGCACTTGGTCTACCTTCCAAATTATTTCAGGCAACTGATATTTCAAATGTTTTGCCACTAAAAATGTATGTCTATTTAAAAATCTGTGATATTATTTCCTTGTCATCCCCTGTTTGGTTGCTAAATCAATGACTTTTTTTTAGGATTTGGTTATAATACCATGCCATTTCTGAATACTAATTCTTTATTATTACATCTGAAGTACACACTTTTAAATGATATTAAGTGGGGAGCTAGTTTTCTCAAAAGTATTTCTTAAAATTATCTACTAAATTAGTGCTTTTCCAACTTTTTTTTTTTTGCTACAACACACAATACCAAAAAAAAAAAAACAATTTATAATGTGATCAGTAAACATGCACACATAAACACAGGCATAACAGATGAACCAACAGAATATCACGCCTAAACTGGGACTGTTTCTGTCAAACCTACATATATGTGAGTACTCTGAATTCCCTATCTACTGCTAAACTGATTTTTCACAATAGATTTTTTAAAAATACTGAACATTTAACAATGGCATGGTAGCTGGGTTAGTCCCTTGAAAACTTAGAATCAACATGAATTTTGTTTCTTGATTATGGTATTATATTTATTAAATAGTGAATTTAATGATTAAAAGTAAATAAATATCATCCATCATAAGAAAACTATGTTTTATTTAAAATTACATATGCATCTTTTCACTTAAAATTTATATTCTCAAATGTTAAATTACATATTCATTTGCTCTAACTTTAATAGTACCTAAAAATCAAGAATAAAATAAGACATCAATCATTTTATTGTCTAAAAGAGGTTTTTATTATTATAATGACTAATAATGAGAGATATAATCTTAAAATTGAAGCACTGAGTTTTATATAAAAAGAAGGTAAAGGCACTATGTAATATCCTAAAGTTTAAAGTTTCATGGAGGTACCTTTTTATCTTGGAAGGAGAACAAATTATAAAGATTACTAAGACAAAAGAGACCATCATCACTTATCCTTAGCAATGCTGAAAAAAAATGGAAATACAAATTTGGAAGCTCAAAAATTGAGGATTTTTTGGTTTGTTTGTTTCTTTGTATTTATGTGGTAGTCTCTCAGTGTGCAATCTTTTTTTTTCCAGAGCCTTAACACATTTACAGTTTATTTAATAGTCAATAGTCAACTCATTGTTGGTCACTTCTCATCCAAATGGCAACTCAAGGACCTAGATCATTCTGCCTCTTTCACCTCTTCCCTTCTCTGAGTTCTTGGAGTCCCCCCATTTAGCCAATGGATAGGAAAAGAGAATGGATGGTTGTACACAGGACAGATCTTTTAAAGGATAGGTGTGGAAATGTCAAGCATCACTGCTGCCCATATTCTATTGAACAGAACTCAGTTTCATATAGCTGTATCTAAGTTCAAGGAAGGCTTGAATATGTCATATAACTGTGTGCCCAGGGAGCAAGAGGATAACAATTTGGTGAACAACGGTGAGAGGGAGGGAGACGCAAGAGGGAAGAGATATGGGAACATATGTATAACTGATTCATTATGTTATAAAGCAGAAACTAACACATCATTGAAATCTTTTTTTTAAGGCCCATTCACAGGATGCTATTTGAACACAACGCTGTGTGGAAGATGCTGAGAACAATTCCAGATTTAACCTCTCATCTAATTGATGAGCATCTGAAAACACTTAGTAAGAATGTCATTTCTGAAACCTGGGTAAAAAGAAGCACATGTAACAGACTAATCTGGAGGGAAATTTGGCAAGACCAAACGTGTATCACTATTTTGAGTTCTCTATCATTATAATATTCATAATTTCACTTGACATGTTAAAATGTACTGTTTGGATGTATTTCATTTGTAAAGTTATAAGTAGTGAAATGAATAACATTTCACATTTTAGTATTTATGTTTTAAAGATATACAGTTGTGTTTCTCAACTTTGAGCATGCATCAGAATCCCCCAGAGGACACACTGAAATGTGTTGCTGTATTCAACCCCTAAAGTTTCTGTCAGTAGGTTTTGGAGGGAGCTTAGTTTGCATTTCTAATAACATTCTAGAGGATGCTGCTAGTCTGCGCACCACACTTTGAAAGTCACTCGTTGATATACACATTTAATAACAATCTAGCTTTGGTTTTCATGGTTAAGACAGCAAGTGGTCAAAGTGATTATTTGACTGATCCAGATACTGAGAAAAAAACTCTTCAGATAGATTTTAGTTTAGTTTCCCAATTTTAATTTCTAGTCCCTTTACTAAGGATATATTGGATGCATTAATAGAAGTATTTTGTATTTTAATTTTTTGGGGGGTGGCATATAAATAAACAACACACAGAGTCACACGCAAACCTAAACCAACAGACTTCAACATCATTTTTTTGCATTTACTGAGTGCCTATTATAAAAAAGGAACTAAATTTATTTAATACACCTTTGGGTGAGGAACATCCCTTATTTATTCCACACAGTATCAAATAAAAGTAGATATTATTATTATTCTCTGCAGATGAGGACCCTAAGGCACAAAATGTCATGTGGAGTGGTCCTGATTAGAACTGAATTTCAATCACACTTTAGCCTTAATGCTAAATTATTCTCCGTTCACTATGCCACTGTTTTTATAAAGTGGTTCATCAGGATCATGGCATTTGAAATAAAACTGGAATTTTGGAGAACATGTGTCTATTGAAAATACTTACATATTTTCAGTTTCCCCAACAGTCCTCTCTCATAATTAGTTTCATTTAATCCAATATCAAGCAGTGAAAATTAAATCATAGGAGTTTTGCAGAGGATAAATGATTCTGAAAGGGAAGAAAGAACAAACATTCAACAGGGTTTTGCCATTAGCTTGAGGATAGTAATTAAAAAATTAATTCATTCTATCATAAATTTCTGGAATTATACTTTTTATGGTAAAAAATATGTAAGCAACCGAAGTATCCTTTAATAGAAGACAGAATATATTGTGATACACTTATTCTCTATAATTCTAGTCAGGGTTAAAAAGAATGAGGTAGATTTATATACATTGATGTAGAAACTTATTAAGGATAATAAATAAAAACAGAACAATTGCAGAATTATATAAATAATATAATATAAAACCTGAAATTATATGTGCATGTATATACATATAAAAATACACAGTAAAAACTACATAGAAGTAGATCCAGAAGGATACTCCAAAACTACATATTTAAAAAATTGTTACCTTCATTCAGGGGAGAGGAATTGAGGAACAGTGAAGGGGAACCGTTAACTCTTTCTTCTACATATATTTGTGTTGAATTTTCCACAATGAATGTATATTTATGTGTTAGTGTTTGTAAGTAGTTATTTATTTTTTTCAGAAAGCTTAGAAACTAAAATTAAAAGAAAATGTATTCTCAAGGTATCTTAAAAACATGTGTGATTAACTATTAAAATATGAACTTTCAACCCTTGACAAATATCAACTTTAATTTGATCATTTATACTAAATAAGGCTTTGCAATTCATATTTCAATAGTGCATATTTTCAAACACATTAAAAAATTTTGGAATTCTCTGTGTTTACGCCTACCTGTGCTGCAACCCTTCTCTTGACTTTTAAGACATCTAATTCTGACAGCTCAGATCTGTTTCACTATCACAGCAGTCAATTCATTAAATATCTGATCTTTGTAAATCTCTTTGTTCATCCAACTTAAAAAAACAAGTCCAACCAGGTGTCTTTCTTTTTCCCTTTTCTTTATTCATGGATGCATTTCCCTCCCTCTGCTGTTATTTAAAGTATTCCCCCTAGTAACTCCTCATCACCATGCTGCTGACTTTCAATCTGCTGCTGAGGCTTTGGTTTCTTTCCTGCAATTCCACACAGCTGTTTGCACCTTCTGGTCTCTTTTCTGGCCATAAGTTCTTTGGAACTTCATTATTTAAGACAGAATCTTAAACTTACCATTACTCAGCCTCTCATGCATTGTTTTCTTAAACAATAAAATACTAACAAGGATAACAATTTTATGATTTCAAATACTGCATAACACACCTACATATTTCTAGTTTAAGTGAAAATGGTACTAAAACATGATTACTATAAGATGACTATATATAAAGCTTACTTATATCACTATAATAAAATACTTTATACAATATATATTACATATGGTAAACTCTATATGCCATATAGATGTATAGATATAGTTTACTTAATAGATATAGTTTACTTAATTCAAATTATCTCAAGAGTTTTTCATTGGATCTCATTTTATGGCCTGGACAGAGGATATTTTTATGATTGATAACATAAAGCTCAGAGAGCTAAAAGAATCAGGAATTAGAACCAGGAATTAGATACCAGATAAAAAATTCTTTAATATCTGCCTGTATATTAACCTTGAAATATTTCTATGAAATGACTGATATACGGGTTTTTGTCTTTTAATATATATATATGTCTTGTTTACTGTTTTCTTTACTTGAAGTCCACTGAGTCTTGCAGTGTTATTTCTCTCCTATTTCTTTCATTTTATCATTTTACTCTTACTTTTTTATGAGGTTATATCTCAAAAACACCGTAACTCCTCATTTAAAAATACTATATTTTTAATGATGAAAAATATTTTTTGATTACTAAAACTTTAACATTTCTTAGCCTGCATAGACTTTATTTTCTGTCATGGTTTAAATTTCATATAACATATAAAAACACAGTAGCTAAACCTCATGAAAAATTTAGTGGGCATCTTTTCCATATATAAATTAACCATAGTCCAAACAACATGCTTTTACAATAGAAGTAATAAAATATTTAGTCCTACTATAAAGACCATGGCTCCCTTAAAGGCAAACATGGCCTTGAAGAGTGTATATTGATTCTATGTGTGGATATGCTTTCACTGCACTGAGGTGTTCCCTATGGTTCATGAAGATTCATCCTTGAAAACTGCATTAACTTTCTCAAAACTTCACAATCATCTCTTGGATAGGGGAAAGTAGAAATGGACTTGGGACCTCAAAATGTAGGTAAACACTTAAAACATTTTTCTGGAGATTTAATGTGAGATTTTAAATATTTTTAACTAATTTAAATATTGTAATTAGGTAAGTGTTGTTCATCTGTATTTCTAAAAGTTCATTAATTAAAGTCAGCCAAAATTTTTACAAATAATCTTTCCATTGGTATAATTTTCATTATTTATATTCGTTTTGAAATTTATAATTTATTTAAGTTTTTAATAGTAATTCCAACAACCTAAAAATGTATTATATTCACTGAATAACCAGCAAAATAAAACATTTAATACATGTAGATAATTTGACCTAGCATGACAATTTTTGAATTGGAAGTTGAACCTAGGAATATATGACTCTCCCAAGATTACATAATGAACACAACAATTGGACTAAATCCAGGTCTCCTAAACCAGCCCTTGATCCATGTATAGTACCTTATTTTGAAAAGAAAAAGTAATCAATATACAGTAAACCATTTAAAATGGTATCTACCTAAATACCTAAATGTAAGACTGGAAACCATAAAATTCCTAGAAGAGAACATAAGCAGAACACTCTTTGATATAAATTGCAGCAATTTTTTTTTGAATCTGTCTCCTAAAGCAAAGGAAATAAAAGCAAATATAAACAAATGGAGCCTCATCAAACTTCAAAGCTTTTGCACAGCAAAGGAAACAACTGACAAAACAAAAAGACAACCTACTGAATGGGAGAAAATTTTTCAAATAATATGACTGTTATATAAATGGAGTTACTATCTAAAATATTTAAGTAGCTCATACAACTCAACATCAAAAAAGAAACAACCCAATTAAAAAAATGAGCAGAAAACTCGAATAGATATTTTTCCAAAGAAGACATACAGATGGACAACAAGCACAGGAAAACATGCTCAACGTCATTAACTGTCAGGAACTGCAAGTTAAAACTACAATGGTTATCATTAAAGAGACCAGAAATAACAAATGTTGGCAAGGGTGTGGAGAAAAGGGAACATTTGTACACTGTTAGTAAGAATGCAAAATGGTGCAGCCACTATGTAAAACAGTATGGCAATTTCTCAAGAAACTATAAGACCCAGCAGTTCCACTTCTGAGTATTTATCCAAAAAAAAAAAAAAACCACTAATTTGAAAATACTAATTTGAACACTGTACCATGTTCCTAGCAGCATTATTTACAATTGCCAAGATATGGAAGGAACCTGAGTGTCTGTCTATAGATGAATGAGTAAAGAAGATGTGATTGATATATATATATATATATATATATACACACACATACAAACACACACACAATGGAATACTATTCAGCCATTAAAATAATATTTTGCCATTTGCAATAACATGGATGGAGTTGGAGGTTACTATGCTAAGTGAAATAAGTCAGAGCAGGAAAGACAAATATTATATGATATCACTTATATGTGAAATCTAAAAAATAAAACAAAAATATAACAAAAAGAAAAAGGATCACAGATATAGAGAACAAACTAGTGGTTACCAGTGGGGAGAAGAAAGGGGAGAGGGGTAAGATAGGATAGTGATATGGGGTTAAGAGGTACATACTACTTTGTATAAAATAAATAAGCTACAAGGATATATAGTACAACACAGGGAATATAATCAATATTTTATAGTAACTAGAAATAGAATATAACCTTTAAAAATCGTAAGTCACTATGCTGTACATCTGAAAATTATATAATATTGTACATCAACTATATACCTCAATAAAAAAGGGAAAATGTTATCTAATATTAATAAAAGTTTTTCTTTTAAAATACAGCCCCCTTTACCGTTTCAAATACAGTCATCATCTTTTATATAAATGGAGTTAGCAGCTTCCAGAATAGCTTTATTTGACTGCTTTTAAAAGTAATTTAAATATTTATGAGATACTTTCTGACCAAAAATTTTTTCTATGGATCTCAAATTCCCTATATTACTTATATTCCTTAACAGCCTCCTTAATATTATAGATATTTTTATAAAGTAAATGTGAAAATTAATGCATTGTAAGCAGAAATTCAGTCGAATTCACTGTCACTGGGCCAAGGCTGAAGGAAGATTTTCTCTAGAGGAATTGAATAGTTATATTCATCAGTAAGGTGAACATATTTTATGGATAGAGTTAAGTGAAATTCCAAAAATATCCACACAGAAATTGTGTTCAGTGTGAGTAATAGAGAACTAGAGGACACTAGTTTATAAAAATTTTCAGGTTTGTTTATGTTACATAATGAGAGGTCACATGGTCTCAGGTGAGGCCTCTGAAATTCTCCTTGCATTTTCCTTAATTGTAAGATGCTTGCTTCAGCTCCAATATCCTATCACTGTTCTAGGTAGCAGGGAAGAAGGGGTGGTGTGCGTATGTGGAAAGCAAAGATACTCTCAATGTTTTATCAATCAGAATGTTGTCACGTGGCCACACAAGTAAGAGTTTCTGGGAAATTCAATTTTTAAACTGGCACATACAACACCCGATAAAATTGTGGTTTTGTTACTAAAGGAAAAGGAAAGATTTTATATTGGGTAAGTAACTAACAACTCTTGCAATAAAATTATTTCCCACAGTGGATTTCTTTCCATAGCTCTTATTCTATACTAAGAAGTGTCAGTTACTCTATTTAAAAAAAAAAAAAAACAGAATATAAATGTATATATTAGAATACACTCTTTCCCCAACTTGTTTTCTTCTCTATGTAATTTCTCAAGACCATTACTAGTCTTACAAACTATTATTATCTTTTCCCTACACAGTGTACTTATTACAATATAGTTCTCATACAGCTCACACAATAGCTATTAAAAAGCAATGATTCTGGTACATGACTCTTTTTGAATTGTGGTTTTCTCAGGGTATATGACCAGTAGTGGGATTTCTGGGTCATATGTTAGTTCTATTTTTAGATTTTTAAGGAACTTCTATACTGTTTTCCATAGTGGATATATCAATTTACATTCCCACTAACAGTGCAAGAGGGTACCATTTTCTCCACACCCTCTCCAGCATTTGTTGTTTGTCGATTTTTTGATGATGGCCATTCTGACTGGTGTGAGGTGATACCTCATTGTAGTTTTGATTTGCATTTCTCTAATGATTAGTGATGTTGAGCATCCTTTCATGTGTTTGTTGGCAATCTGTACATCTTCTTTGGAGTACCAAGATATTCATTGCAGCACTATTTACAATAACCAGGATATAGGAGCAACCTAAGTTTCCATCAACAGATGAATGGATAAGGAAGACGTGGCACATATATACAATGGAATATTGCTTAGCCAAAAAAGGAAATGAAATTGAGTTATTTGTAGTGAAGTGGAGAGACCTACAGTCTGTCATACAGAGTGAAGTAAGTCAGAATGAGAAAAACAAATACTGTATGCTAACACATATATATGGAATCTAAAAAAAAAAAGAAAAGGTTCTGAAGAACCTTGGGGCAGGACAGGAATAAAGACGCAGACGTAGAGAATGGACTTGAGGACACAGGGAGGGGGAAGGGTAAGCTGAGACGAAGTAAGAGAGTGGCATGGACATATATAAACTACCAAATGTAAAATAGATAGTGGGAAACAGCTGCATAGCTCAGGGAGATCAGCTCCGTGCTTTGTAACCACCTAGAGGGCTGGCATAGGGTGAGAATGAGACACAAAAGGGAGGTAACATGGGGATATATGTATACGTATAGCTGATTCACTTTGTTATTCAGCAGCAACTAACACAACAATATAAAGCAATTATACTCCAATAAAGATGTTAAAAAAATAAAATATATTATTTTCTCAAAAAATAAAATTAAAAAACAAAAGCGATGTTTACACAGTGCCCTTGACACACAGATTAGAAGTTTAATAAGTGATATTGTGCTACCCAGGAAGAATCTATTTTAAGCCCCGGCATCCAAACAAACGCAACCCTTGCTTTAGAGAAGACAAAAATAAAAAATCAATATCCTATAGTCATGATGTATAGATGGTAACCAAAAGAAACCCACTAGTAAGGACTCAGTTTAGAAAAAAGCAGAGAAGGCAAGAAGTTGGCATGTCATAGGGAATAAAACAGAAACACAACTGTGCATTAAAATCAATTTGTAAAGTTTCTATTTACAGCAAGTTAATAAGCAAATTGAAAGAAAAGTTCTTCTCACAGCACTTGAACAATTTGCTCTGATCCTTTGAAGAAATGTAAAGGACTGAGACATGGAGAAACACCATCCATTTCCCACGATCTTCTTCTCAAAAATGACAGGCTTCAGAAGAAAAAAAACTGATTTATGTTTCATTCAAATAGCTCACAAGTGAATAAATCTGCTAGATCTACAGTCACATAGTGGAACTTTATGTAATGGGATCAGATGACAGATTGTGGTGAGTAACAATATGAAGTAGGATATGTACTGAAAACAACACTTTTTCCTACTAATGAATAATTTCCCTTTTATTTTTTTTTTTACATCTTTATTGGAGTATAATTGCTTTACAATGGTGTGTTAGTTTCTGCTTTATAACAAAGTGAATCAGTTATACATATACATATGTTCCCATATCTCTTCCCTCTTGCGTCTCCCACCCTCCCACCCTCTTTATGCCACCCCTCTATGTGGTCACAAAGCACCCAGCTGATCTCCCTGTGCTATGCAGCTGCTTCCCACTAGCTATCTATTTTACATTTGGTAGTGTATATATGTCCATGCCACTCTCTCGCTTTGTCACAGCTTACCCTTACCCCTCCCCATATCCTCAAGTCCATTCTCTAGTAGGTCTGTGTCTTTATTCCTGTCTTACCTCTAGGTTCTTCATGACATTTTTTTTCTTAAATTCCATATATATGTGTTAGCATACGGTATTTGTCTTTCACTTTCTGACTTACTTCACTCTGTATGACAGACTCTAGGTCTATCCACCTCATTACAAATAGCTCAATTTCGTTTCTATTTATGGCTGAGTAATATTCCATTGTATATATGTGCCACATCTTCTTTATCCATTCATCCGATGATGGACATGTAGGTTGTTTCCATCCCCTGGCTATTGAAAATTGAGCTGCAATGAACATTTTGGTACATGACTCTTTTTGATTTATGGTTTTCTCATGGTATATGCCCAGTAGTGGGATTGCTGGGTCATATGGTAGTTCTACTTGTAGTTTTTAAAGGAACCTCCATACTGTTCTCCATAGTGGCTGAACCAATTCACATTCCCACCAGCAGTGCAAGAGTGTTCCCTTTTCTCCACACCCTCTCTAGCATTTATTGTTTCTAGATTTTTTGACGATGGCCATTCTGACTGGTGTGAGATGATATCTCATTGTAGTTTTGATTTGCATTTCTCTAATGATTAATGATGTTGAGCGTTCTTTCATATATTTTTTGGCAGTCTGTATATCTTCTTTGGAGAAATGTCTATGTCTTCTGCCCATTTTTAGATTATTTTTTGTTTTTATTTGTTATTGAGCTGCATGAGCTGCTTGTAAATTTTGGAGATTAATCCTTTGTCAGTTGTTTCATTTGCAAATATTTTCTCCCATTCTGAGGGTTGTCTTTTGGTCTTGTTTATGGTTTCCTTTGCTGTGCAAAAGCTTTGAAGTTTCATTAGGTCCCATTTGCTTATTTTTGTTTTTATTTCCATTTCTCTAGGATCTTGTTGTGAATTATGTCATAGAGTGTTCTGCCTATGTTTTTCTCTAAGAGTTTGACAGTTTCTGGCCTTACATTCAGGTATTTAATCTACTTTGAGCTTATTTTTGTGCATGGTGTTAGGGAGTGATCTAATCTCATACTTTTACATGTACCTGTCCAGTTTTCCCAGCACCACTTATTGAAGAGGCTGTCCTTTCTCCACTGTGCATTCCTGCCTCCTTTATCAAAGATAAGGTGACCATATGTGTGTGGGTTTATATCTGGGCTTTCTATCCTGTTCCATTGATCTATATTTCTGTTTCTGTGCCAGTACCATATTGTCTCGATTACTGTAGCTTTGTAGTATATAGTCTGAAGTCAGGGAGCCTCATTCCTCCAGCTCTGTTTTTCATTCTCAAGATTGCTTTGGCTATTCGGGGTCTTTTGTGTTTCCATACAAATTGTGAAATTTTTTGTTCTAGTTCTGTGAAAAATGCCAGTGGTAGTTTGATAGGGATTGCATTGAATCTGTAGATTGCTTTGGGTAGTAGAGTCATTTTCACAATATTGATTCTTCCAATCCAAGAACATGGTATATCTCTCCATCTATTTGTATCATCTTTAATTTCTTTCATCAGTGTCTTATAATTTTCTGCATACAGGTCTTTTGACTCCTTAGGTAGGTTTATTCCTAGATATTTTATTCTTTTTGTTGCAATGGTAAATGGGAGTGTTTTCTTGATTTCAGTTTCTGATTTTTCATCATTAGCATATAGGAATGACAGAGATTTCTGTGCATTAACTTTGTAACCTGCTACTTTACCAAATTCATTGATTAGCTCTAGTAGTTTTCTGGTAGCATCTTTAAGATTCTCTATGTATAGTATGATGTCATCTGCAAACAGTAACAGCTTTACTTCTTTACCAATTTGGATTCCTTTTATTTCCTTTTTCTTCTCTGATTGCTGTGGCTAAAACTTCCAAAACTATGTTGAATAAGAGTGGTGAGAGTGGGCAACCTTGTCTTGTTCCTGATCTTCGTGGAAATGCTTTCAGTTTTTCACCATTGAGGACGATGTTGGCTGTGGGTTTGTCATATATGACCTTTATTATGCTGAGAAAAGTTCCCTCTATGTCTACTTTCTGCAGTGTTTTTATCATAAATGGGTGTTGAAATTTGTCGAAAGCTTTCTCTGCATCTATTGAGATGATCTTATGGTTTTTCTCTTTTACGTTCTTAATATGGTGTATCACGTTGATTGATTTGCATATATTGAAGAATCCTTGCATTCCTGGGATAAACCCCACTTGATCATGGTCTATGATACTTTTAATGTGCTATTGGATTCTGTTTGCTAGTATTTTGCTGAGGATTTTGCATCTATGTTCATCAGTGATATTGGCCTGTAGTTTTCTTTCTTTGTGACATCCTTGTCTGGTTTTGGTATCAGGGTGATTGTGGCCTCGTAGAATGAGTTTGGGAGTGTTCCTCCCTCTGCTATATTTTGGAAGAGTTTGAGAAGGATAGGTGTTAGCTCTTCTCTAAATGTTTGATAGAATTCACCTGTGAAGCCATCTGGTCCTGGGCTTTTGTTTGTTCGAAGATTTTTAATCACAGTTTCAATTTCAGTGCTTGTGATTGGTCTGTTCATATTTTCTATTTTTTCCTGATTCAGTCTTGGCAGTTTGTGCATTTCTAAGAATTTGTCCATTTCTTCCAGGTTGTCCATTTTATTGGCATATTGTTGCTTGTAGTAATCTCTCATGATCCTCTGTATTTCTGCAGTGTCAGTTGTTACTTCTCCTTTTTCATTTCTAATTCTATTGACTTGAGTCTTCTCCCTTTTTTTCTTGATGAGTCTGGCTAATGGTTTATCAATTTTGTTTATCTTCTCAAAGAACCAGCTTTTAGTTTTATTGACCTTTGCTATCATTTCCTTCATTTCTTTTTCATTTTTTTCTGATATGATCTTTATGATTTGTTTCCTTCTGCTAACTTTGGGTTTTTTTGTTCTTCTTTCTCTAATTGCTTTAGGTGCAAGGTTAGGTTGTTTGTTCGAGATGTTTCCTGCTTCTTAAGGTAGGATTGTATTGCTATAAACTTCCCTCTTAAAACTGCTTTTGCTGCATCCCATAGGTTTTGGTTCATCGTGTCTCCATTGTCATTTGTTTCTAGGTATTTTTTATTTCCTCTTTGATTTCTTCAATGATCACTTCGTTATTAAGTAGTGTACAGTTTAGCCTCAATGTGTTTGTATTTTTTACAGATCTTTTCCTGTAATTGATATCTAGTCTCATAGCGTTGTGGATGGAAAAGATACTTGATACAATTTCAATTTTCTTAAATTTACCAAGGCTTGATTTGTGACCCAAGATATGATCTATCCTGGAGAATGTTCCATGAGCACTTGAGAAAAATATGTATTCTGTTGTTTTTGGATGGAATGTCCTATAAATATCAATTAAGTCCATCTTGTTTAATTTATCATTTAAAGCTAGTGTTTTCTTATTTATTTTCATTTTAGATGATCTGTCTATTGGTGAAAGTTGGGTGTTAAAGTCCCCTACTATGAATGTGTTACTGTCGATTTTCTCTTTTATGGCTGTTAGTATTTGCCTTATGTATAGAGGTGCTCCTATGTTGGGTGCATAAATATTTACAACTGTTATACTTCTTCTTGGATCCATCCCTTGATCATTATGTAGCATCATTCTTGTCTCTTCTAATAGTCTTTATCTTAAAGTCTATTTTGGCTGATATGAGAATTGCTATTCCAGCTTTCTTTTGGTTTCCATTTGCATGGAATAACTTTTTCCATCCCCTTACTTTCAGTCTGTTGTGTATTTAGGTCTGAAGTGGGTCTCTTGTAGACAGCATATATATGTGTCTTTTTTTTGTATCCATTCAGCCAATCTGTGTCTTTTGGTGGGAGCATTTAGTCCATTTACATTTAAGGTAATTATCGATATGTATGTTTCTATTCCCATTTTCTAAATTGTTCTGGGTTCGTTATTGTAGGTCTTTTCCTTCTCTTGTGTTTCTTGCCTAGAGAAGTTCCTTTAGCATTTGTTGTAAAGCTGGTTCTGGTGGTGCTGAACTCTCTCAGCTTTTGCTTGTCTGTAAAGGTTTTAATTTCTCCATCAAATCTGAATGAGATCCTTGTTGGGTAGAGTAATCTTAGTTGCAGGTTTTTCTCCTTCATCACTTTAAATATGTCCTGCCAGCCCCTTCTGGCTTTCAGAGTTTCTGCTGAAAGATCAGCTGTTAACCTTATGGGGATTCCCTTGTGTGTTATTTGTTGTTTTTCCCTTGCTGCTTTTAATATGTTTTCCTTGTATTTTATTTTTGACAGTTTGATTAATATGTGTCTGGGAGTATTTCTTCTTGGATTTATCCTGTATGGGACTCTCTGTGCTTCCTGGACTTGATTAATTATTTCCTTTCCCATATTAGGGAAGTTTTCAACTATAATCTCTTCAAATATTTTTTCAGTCCCTTTTTTGTTCTCTTCTTCTTCTGGAACCCCTATAATTCGAATGTTGGTGTGTTTAGTGTTGTCCCAGAGGTCTCTGAGACTGTCCTCAGTTCTTTTCATTCTTTTTTCTTTATTCTGCTCTGCAGTAGTTATTTCCACTATTTTATCTTCCAGGTCACTTATCCGTTCTATTGCCTCAGTTATTCTGCTATTAATCCCATCTAGAGTATTTTTCATTTCATTTATTGGGTTGATCATCACTGTTTGTTTCAACTTTAGTTCTTCTAGGTCCTTGTTAAATGTTTCTTGCATTTTCTCTATTCTATTTCCAAGATTTTGGGTCATGTTTACTATCATTATTCTGAATTCTTTTTCAGGTAGACTGCTTATTTCCTCTTCATTTGTTAGGTCTGGTGGGTTTTTATCTTGCTCCTTCATCTGCTGTGTGTTTTTCTATCTTCTCATTTTGCTTATCTTACTTTATTTGGGGTGTCTTTTTTGCAGGCTGCAGGTTCGTAGTTCCCGTTGTTTTTGGTGTCTGTCCCCAGTGGCTAAAGTTGGTTCAGTGGGTTGTGTATGCTTCCTGGTGGATGGGACTAGTGCCTGTGTTCTGGTGGAGGAGGCTGGATCTTGTCTTTCTGGTGGGCAGGTCCACGTCTGGTGGTGTGTTTTGGGGTGTCTGCGGACTTTTTATGATTTTAGGCAGCCTCTCTGCTAATGGGTGGGGTTGTGTTCCTGTCTTTCTAGTTGTTTGGCATAGAGTGTCTAGCACTGTAGCTTGCTGGTCGTTGAGTGAAGCTGGGTGCTGGTGTTGAGATGGAGATCTCTGGGAGATTTTTGCTGCTTGATATTACATGGAGCTGGGAGGTCTCTTGTGGACCAGTGTCCTGAAGTTGGCTCTCCCACTTCAGAAGCACAGCACTGATTCCTGGCTGCAGCACCAAGAGCCTTTCATCCACATGACTCAGAATAAAAGGGAGAAAATGAAAGAAAGAAAGAAAGAAAGAAAGAAAGAAAGAAAGAAAGAAAGAAAGAAAGAAAGAAAGAAAGAAAGAAAGAAGGAAGGAGGGAGGGAAGAAAGGAAGGAAGGAAGGAAAGAAAGAAAGAAAGAAGATAAAATTTAAAAAATTATTAAAATAAAAAATAATTATTAAGAAAAAAAATTAAAAGAAAACAAAAAAACGGACGGATAGAACCCTAGGACAAATGGTGGAAGCAAAGCTATACAGACAAAATCTCACACAGAAGCATACACATACACACTCACAAAAAGAGGAAAGGGGGAAAAAATAATAGATCTTGCTCTCAAAGTCCACCTCCTCAGTTTGGGATGATTCGTTGTCTATTCACGTATTTCACAGTTGCAGGGTACATCAAGTTGATTGTGGAGCTTTAATCCGCTGCTTCTGAGGCTGCTGGGAGAGATTTCCCTTTTTCTTATTTGTTCGCACAGTTCCCGGGGATCAGCTTTGGATTTGGCCCTGCCTCTGCGTGTAGGTCGCTGGAGGGCGTCTCTTTTTCGTTCAGACAGGATGGAGTTAAAGGAGGAGCTGCTTCGGGGACTCTAGCTCACTCAGGCTGTGGGGAAGGAGGGGTATGGATGCAGCGCAAGCCTGCAGCAGCAGAGGCCAGCGGGACGTTTCAGCAGCCTGAGGCGCGCCGTGCATTCTCCCAGGGAAATTGTCCCTGGATCCCGGGACCCTGGCAGTGGCGGGCTGCACAGCCTCCCTGGAAGGGGGGTGTGGATAGTGACCTGTGCTCACACACAGGCTTCTTGGTGGCGGCTGCAGCAGCCGTAGCGTCTTTTAGCCGTGGCTCGCGCCCGTCTCTGGAGCTCCTTTAAGCAGCGCTCTTAATCCCCTCTCCTCGCGCCCCAGGAAACAAAGAGGGAAGAAAAATTCTCTTGCCTCTTCGTCAGGTCCAGACTTTTCCCCGGACTCCCTCCCGGCTAGCCATGGTGCACTAACCCCCTGCAGGCTGTGTTCATGCCGCCAAATCCAGTCCTCTGCCTGCACTCCGACCGAGGCCTAAACCTCAGCTCCCAGCCCCGCCTGCCCTGGTGGGTGAGCAGACAAGCCTCTCGGGCTGGTGAGTGCCGGTCGGCACCGATCCTCTGTGAAGTAATCTTTCCGCTTTGCCCTCTGCACCCCTGTTGCTGGGCTCTCCTCCGCGGCTCCGAAGCTTTCCCCCTCCACCACCCACAGTCTCCTCCCGTGAAGAGGCTCCTAGTGTGTGGAAACATTTCCTCTTTCATAGCTCCCTCCCACTGGTGCAGGTCCCATCCGTATTCTTTTGTCTCTGTTTTTTCTTTTGCCCTACCCAGGTACATGGGGACTTTCTTGCCTTTTGGGAGGTCTGAGGTCTTCTGCCAGCGTTCAGTAGGTGTTCTGTAGGAGGAGTTCCACGTGTAAATGTATTTCTGGTGTATCAGAAAAAGAAGAGGTGGGTGAGCGATCAGCCTCTCCAGCCTCACATGCAGGGCACTATACGAAGGTTCAGCTTTGGTTTCATTCCACTCAGACAAGCAAAGCTGAGACGCATTGAGACAGCTTTGAATCTTCCAGCAGCAGCATTCTATGACATCCTCACAGGCATTTTTCATAAGCAAAAAGATTACATTATGAAACACATGGAGACTTTTTTAGTCCAAAGCCATTTTCAAAGCATTTGTCATGTTTCTGGGGTTCAGTCCTTTTTTTTTTTTTTCTTGCCTACAACCACACAGGGACCAATTATACATATTGAGGATAGTTTGACAGAATCAAGGATGAGTTCAGCAGCCTCTTATTTCCTCGAGGTAGCAATGCTTGTTGGTTGATGCAGTTGAGAAAAATGTTGCCATGATCTCTAGGAGTCTTCAAAGCTGCACTACTTCTTGAGAGAAAAATCTGCTAGTGTTGGAGGGTCTCCTGCAGAGGCAGGGGTGGCTGTGGCTCACAGTGGGGACAAGGACACTGGCAGCAGAAGTTCTGGGAAGTACACCTTGGCGTAAGCCCTCCCAGCATCCGTCATTAGCCGCACCAAAGAGCCCAGGTAGGCTCCAGTGATGGGTTGCCTCAGGCCAAACAACCAACAGGAAGGGAACCCCTCCCTTTTCATACTATATTCTTTACTCAGTTCTATGAGTGATCATCATTCTGTCCAGAACAAAGATAAATGAAGATTAATAGTAGGTATATATTGTTACTTATATAAAATAAGAAGAAAGGCACATTTTTGTGGGGTGGGAGGCATTTAGAAAAGTTCAAGGACTTTTCTGGCCCTGTTTTTCTCATGATGTCTTATATCTATTAATCTTGATATGGCACCATGGTTCTTTTCTAGCATTTATCAGTTACATAAAAGGATTTATTACTATAAATAACTGTCAGAAAATAGTATTCTAAATATGTAGACATGTCTTTGTTATATTTGTTATTTGACTAAATTATTTGTGATGCCTAAGTGCCACATTAAAGTCACTTATTGATTAAACTAAAAGAAATCTGCTAAAAGTGAAGCAATGGTAATCTTTATTGTAGTCATACTTATATCAAAGAGTCTGGGAAATAAAGTCTACAGTATATCTTGTTTGGTTTTGTTTTATTTCAGTGATAGGAAATGATGGATTTTATATGATACTGAAAGGCCTAGCTTGACCACGAACACAGATATATAAAAATCTGATTGAAGAAAATGAGTCTACAACCTCTTTCATACCTCAGAGTTTCCACAGCTTTGTTTTCAGTGAAGACTTCAGAAACTCTATACTGGCAGAGACGCACATACCTTCAATGGACCCAATGGCAAGAAAGGAATATTTGCTTTCTCAATAAGCAACAATGTATCATTATTGTAACATTTTATCTCTTCCAGATATTTAAATCTAAATATATCACTCAGTGTGTCCTGAAATATTCAAGATAATACAGCTTTTAAAAATAAGAATTATACTGTTAACACAACTTGAAATGTGTTTAAAACAATTTAATGAGGGATACCTTCCAAAGCATATTGCCCACTGGCTGGTGTTTTGTGGTATGTTTGACTACTGAGACAAGGCCAATGTAGTTGGATGACTGAATGTAGAAGGAGGGTTATTTTGAGATAAGGGAGAGGGAACATGTGATTTGAGAAAGGGAACACAAAGGACAGATCATGAAGGGCCTTTTAAATCAAGTTAAGAATATATGTTTATGCTGTTTATCTCAAGGACAATGCTAAGGTAATCAAGGTGTTGATTCTGTTACAATCAGAAAGTCTCGCTTGAAGAAAATCCTTTGCCTATATGTGTTTCAAAACTATCAGCTGGTACAAAAAATAAAGTTTAATATCTTTCTGGATGTCTAGATACACCACATGAGGGTCAGGTCTGGTTCAACTAGAATTGTGGCTAAAAAAGCCAATTTTGGATTTAGGGTGGTCAAGATGTTCAGAGGAGAAAAGAGCCAAAGAAACAATTAAAACCAAATTATTTAGCACCATGGATTGAAGTCAGGAAAACTTAGAATATTCTCAGATTCAAGAAGAATGAATAGGGATAAAGCCAATAAAAACAAACAAGGATAAAAAATGAGTCAAGGACATAAAAGTATATTGTTGATCACACATGAATGGGTAATGTTTCTAATCTATCTCGATAGGGATAGAAAAGAACACACTCACCACTCAGTGGCCACATACCATGTAACCAATACATTTTCAATCTTCTTTAGAAAAAAATACCACCTCTGGCAGAGCAGCTATAATTAGGGCTATTTCTTTGTTGACTTTATAGTAATCCACTCCAATCTTTTAGGATCTAGTTGTTTGCTTTTAAGGACAAAACTCATGAATTAAATGAGAATAAGATGGGACTACCACCTCTGAATCCTGAATTAGGTGTATGAGGGCAGCACTAATCTCTGTCATTCTACCTGGGATGTAGTATTATTTTTGTTCCAGCCTTACTGATGTATAATTTACAAATAAAATTTGTATATATTTAAGCTATACATCTTGATATTTTGATATATGTATACATTGTGAAATGATCACCACAATCTAATTAACATATCCTTCATATCACATAGTTAGATTTTTGTATGTTTGTGGTGAGAACACTTAAAATGTATTCTCCTAGCAAAGTTCAAGTACACAACACAGCGTTGTTGACTATAGTCACCATGCTACCCATTAGATCTCTAAGACTTACTCGTCTTGCATACTGGAAACTTTGCACCCTTTGACCGATATCTCTCCATTTTCCCCACACCTGACCCCTTGTCACCAACATTCTACTCTATTCTTCAATGAGTTTGACTATTTTAGATTACACATATAAGTGAGATCGTATAATATTTGTCTTTGTATGTTAGGCTTATTTCACTTAGCATAATGTCCTCCAGGTTCATTTGTGTTGTCACAAATGGTAGGATTTCCTTCTCTTTCAGACTGAATAATATCCTATTGTTTGTTTGTATATCATATCTTCTATCTCCATTTATCCATGGATAAACATGTAGGTTCTTTCCATATCTTGGTTATTGTGAATAATGATGCAATAAACATGGAAATGTAGATATCTCTTCAATATCCTGTTCTCATTTCTTTAGATGACTACACAGAATTGGTATTGCTGAATCATATGGTAGTTAGTTCTGTTTTTAATTTTTTGGGGGAGGGTAGCTCCATACTGTTTTCATAATGGCTGTACCAATTTACATGTCCACCAACAGTGTACAAGGATCACCTTTCCACCACATCTTCTCCAACGTTTATCTTTTCTTTTCGATAATAACCATTATAACAGGTGTAAGGTGATATCTCATTGTGGCTTTGATTTTCATTTCCTTGATGATTAGCAATGTTGAGCACCTTTTCATGCACCTGTTGGTCAGTTTTATGTCTTCCTTTGAGAAATGTCTATTTAGGTCCTTTTCCCATTTTTAAAATTGGGTTATTTGTGCAATTTCTGCATGTGGTTATCTGGTTTTCCAAGCACTATTTATTAAAGAGATTATTTTTCCCTATTGAGTTTTCTTGGCACCTTTGTCAAATATATGTTGACTGTATGTGATGGCATTTATTTCTGAGCTCTCTTTTCTGTTCCATTAGTATGTCTATTTTTATGCTAACACCATACTGTTTTGATTACTATATCTTTGTAGTATATTTTGAAATCAAGACCTGTGATGCATCTACCTTTGTTCTTTATTCTCAGGTTTGCTTTGGCAATTCAGGATCTTTTGTGGTTCCATACAAATTTTAGGATTGCTTTATTTCTGTGAAAAATGCCATTGGAGTTTTGATAGGGATTACATTGGGTTTGGATTATATGGCTTTGGATAGTACAGACATATTAATAATATTAATTGCTCCAATCCATGAAAATGGGATATCTTTCCATTTGTTTGTATCTTCTTCAATTTCTTTCATAAAAATCTTGCAGTTTTCATGATACAGATATTTCAATTACTTGGTTGAAACATTTAATTATTTATATTTTATATTTTTGATGCTATTGTGAATGGGATACTTTATTTCTTTTGCAGAAGTTTTGTTGGTATACAGAAATGCCACTGATTTCTGTATGTTGATTTTATATCCTGAAACTTTATTTAATTCATTGATTATTTCCAACAGCTTTTTGGATTTTCTGCATATAAGGTCACATCACCTGCAAATAATAAAAATTTTACTGTGTCCTTTCTGATTTGTCTTGACTATATCTAACTAGGACTTCCAGTACTATGTTGAAAAATAGTGGTGAGAGTTGCACCCTTGTCTTTTTGCTGATCTTAGAAAAAAGCTTTTGATCTTTCACTGTTGAGTAGGATGATAGTTATGTCTTTGTGGTATATGGCCTTTCTTATGTTGAGGCATGTTCCTTCTATACCCAATTTGTTGAAGGTTTTATCAAGAAAGGCTGTTATATTTTGTCAGATTTTTTTTCTGTATATATTGAGATGATTATGTGATTTTTATTCTTTCATTCTGTGAATGTGGTGTATCGCATTTATTGATTGCATATGTTGAACCATCCTTGCATCCCAGGGATAAACCCCACATGGTCATGGTATATAATTCTTTTAATATGTTGTTGAATTTGAGTTGGTAGCATGTACATTTTAACTATATTAATTTTTCCTATCTATGAACACAGAAGGTCTCCATTTATCTGTGTTTAATTTATTCATTAATGTTTTATAGTTTTCAGAATATATGTCTTTCACCTATTTGGTTAAATTTATTCCTAAGTATTTTATTGTTTTTGTTGTTCTTGTAAATGGGATTCTTTTCTCAATTTCTTTTTTGTGTAGTTTGTTCTTGTGTATAGAAAAACCACTGAGTTTGCATGTTGATTTTATATTCTGCAACTTTACTGGATTTATTTATTATTTCTAACATTTTCTTTGTGGAGTTTTTGGGGTTTTTTACACATAAGATCATGTCATGTGCAAACAGGTAATTTTACTTCTTCCTTCTGATTTGGATATCTTTTCTTTCTTTCTTTCCTTCTTCTGCTTCTCCTTCTTTTCCTCCTTCTTTTTGTACACTTGCTCTGTCTAGAATTTCAGTATTATTTTGAAGAGAAGTGGAAAGAGTGGGCATCCCTGCCTTGTGCTGGATCTTAGAGGAAAAGCTTTTAGGTATTACCACATCAATTATGACATTTATTGTGGGCTTTTAAAAATTGTATTCCAACACTCTATTTTTATTTGTGGATAGTTATTAAACTGTTACTTTTGTGAGGGATGAGGGCTGGGTCAGAACTTCTAATCTTCCATCTTGCTGATGTCTGTGATATTGTTTTTGTTTACTATCTTGCCTAAGGTGGAGGAGGGTAGGGAGAGAGCAATTTCAGAGGCCTCCACTTTATCTTCCTTTCTGATTGTTTTTACCACAAAGGCCTAGAAACCAGTGTGGGGCCTCCATCAAGTATCCATTCAAATTACATGTTTAAAATCCATGGAAATTGCCATGAGGTGGGTCTATGAACCCAGTAGAGCTACTGTGAACCAGACATGGGACAAACTCAATTTTTTTTAATGCATTCATATATTTTCTCACTGAAAAGTGGCAATTATACTTTATGTCCTAGGTTTTAAAGTCTCTATCCCAAATTTCAGGGTTCAGTAGAATATTTGCTGTGGTTGTAAGTGCAAAGTTATTTGGAGCTATGGTATCCTTATAATTACTGAGTCCAATCCTCAACTTTTCTGACTTCCAACTATAGGAAATTTTCTTTATATGCTGCCATGGAGTTCTTGAATTACATCACTTTAAGCTGATGACTGATTTTCCTTAAACTTTCATTGTTTCTCCCCATTGTATTGATATTGTTATTGTATGACAAGATTGTATATTGTTATTCTTTTTTATAGTTAATACTCATTCTCCAACACCTGCCTCAAAGGTCTGAGATACTGTAGCTTTCTGAGCATTCTCTTCTGACAATACCCCATGCCTGTTCAGCACCATTAAAACTTTTATCACTGCCACAGCATGCCAGGAGCTATCAGTGCTGCAGTGATGCATTTTTATTGCAAGCTGGATGATAACAAGTTCACAGCTCTAAATCATTTGCTTCCCTAGTTCTGATAGAATATTTTGAAAAAATAATAGACATAAAAACAGACAATCTTGTTAACTGTCAGCAACTCTAGGGCTTTTGTTCTTAAGTCTACTGAAGGACAAGTATGTGATTATTGCCTACAGTTTATTTTGGATTGCTAAAAACATAAATTATCCTTGTTGAATCTGTCCCCTATAGGAAATGTGTTATATTTTAAGACATGCTACTCTTTGTCTAATTTTATTACCTGACTTTTCTGTGTATTTATTTTGAAAATAAAACATTAAATATTATTAACGCTTAGGAGAGTTTTTGTGGTTTTTCACAAAGGGTTATGTTTTATTTTTCCGCCATCTATTTGGCTTCTTTGCCATTATTTGCTTTTTTATTGTGTTGTATCAGAGAATCAAACTACAAAGAAGAAAAAAAAAGTAATACCATCTTCATTCTTCAATTTAACCCTCTAATAAATTTTGTAAATATGTGGGTATTATCTGAACATAATGAAAATAAAGTGAAAAACATACAGTCTAAGGATCAAATACATTTTTCATGAGATGCAAATATCTGCTATATTTACTCCCTGCTACAGATGTAAACTGGACTAAAAAACTTGGTGCAGTACAAATAGCAAGAAGTTTTGTTTTTGCTTTTCTTGATATTGATTTATATATTAAAGCAAAATGTTTTTATTACAGTGTTTTATATAAGGAAAAGAGAGAAAAATTATTCATTCCTTTACAAGATCATCAACAATGATTCTAACGAGTCTTAAAATCTTTAATTCATTTTTTAATTAGCCTCACAATTTTTCAAAGAACGAATCATAAAGAAAATCAAATTTCTTTAGAGTCAGCTCAGTATGGTATGGTATATGCTAACACACAAAAACACATACACACACACACTGTATTTTGTACTTTATACTGTATTTTGTACTTTATATACTCCTATATTTGATATATTATATATTTTACTATGCTGCTACCTTTTATTAAAATGTATTTTTTACATGATAACATTTAGCAACATTATACAAGCAATTTTAAGTGGAAGTTCTTCAATAATTATTAAGATAACTTTATAGCTTATTAGTAGAAGTTTTCTTTGAAAATAAACATTTGAAGCCATGTGGAAAGAAAATTATTTGATAAATTTATATTGAACAATTTGGACTCAGTAGGGTGAATTTATAAAATATCTTTATCATTTTTTTTAATACCAAAGCTTTCAAACAAGCTATGTAGTATTATTATTCCATGTTCCCTGGATGAAATCTCAGTCAGATCCTAGTTATTAACAAGTAGCTTAATCTTTTTAGGTATTAAAAATTTCAGTCAAAAAAAAATTCCAGTCCTGTCTTCATATCAAAATTTCAAATTCTCATGCTTGACAGCACAGCTTGTGCCTTATTGTGCCATAATTCTGCAGTGGGAAAAGGAGTTCACATCAGTTTATTACCCTTTTCTTACTCTGCATCCTCTTCTGTTCACTTGCTGTTCTTTCTTGCTCTTATCAGAGGATCAGGAAGGAAGGGAGGGTGGATATTAGAGGTAAAATTTTATGCTTACCTTCTGTGATTTGGCTCTAAATGCAATCTTTTATATTGTCCTTCCTTCCGTAACTCCCTTGAATGGTATTGTCTCCTGTAGTGTGTTATTTAATACTACACCTTTTGTCCCTGGTTTCATGCAGTGGATACCATGGAAGTCTTTCTTTTGGATCAGCTCACCCCTTCTGGCAGATCTCCAGGTTTACTCCCTTTCCAGACAGTTCCACACTAGTTAACTTTTGTCAGTCCACCTGGCTGATGGGAGAGGGAGAGCCACACACTTACTCTATCAATGTCCTGTCTCCTTGTTACTGAACTCAGGTTTGGCTGCTCACCAATCAAAAAACCAATACTCAAGAGACAGGTTTTGGTAGAAATTAAAGATTGCTTTATTCAGAGTTCCAGCAACCTGGGGCAAGGTAGTTCCGTGTCCCAGACCAACTCCAAAGAGTCTGCTCAGCCATGACTGTTTTTAAAGTATCTCAGTGACTCATCAAGGCAGGAGGTTGTGTTCTGCATCATTTTCCATTTATGCAGACTGGCTGACTCCTCATGATCTTTCTTCAGATCTTATCTTGCCCTCGTTGTCTGACTGCAGGATTGTGAACTGGGCTTCTGGGAGTAGAGAGCTAGTTATTCTTTAACTACTTAATTCTACATTCTTACTTCTTTCAATCTAGGAAAAGAATCTACAGGTTAGCAAGGCATCTTGTGCATTCAGTGGAGCATTGGTCAGGAGTTAGGTTAAATTACCTAGTGATCTCATTCCTATAATTAAGTTCTTTTAAAGTCAGAGGGGAAAAATGTAGGTAGACAGGAAACGGGGAAAAGAGATTCTTTCAATCCTCACTTTGAGCTTTGGGGAAAGGGGAAGAAGAGGAAGGAAAATGACTGTAGGACGCTGGCAACCCTCACTAAACAGACCTCTCTCAATCTTTTCCGTCAATTGCCTGACCTCAGCTTATAGTCTCTTGAGATGGAAAATGAGCTAAAGTTTGCAAAACCAATTTTATAATCTCTAAATCACTATGCAAGCAAGCCCTGGAAATTTTAATTTCTAAAACTCTGAAGCAACAGGAAAAGTCACTTTTACAGTAGGAAAACTACACAGAGCACTCTGTTACATAAATATCTATATATCAATCTATCTAATCTTTATATATATATATACATATATGTATATATATTTTATTTTATATCATTTAAATTTATATAAATGTAAGTTTAACATCTTGGAGTAATTGGAAAAATTGCACTTAATATTCTATGTGTTATGGGTATAACACATCCCATGTAATGTATGCATCCAATGATATAGCTTATATATGTAATACGTCTATATGTATGTAATAGGATGTTGTTTGTATACATATAGAATACACATAACACATAGAATGTAACAGATTATATATATTATTTGTTCCCATGCTAAATATTACATATAATTTTATTTATTTTTGAAACCACCTAATTTGGGAAAAATTGTGATATTGAAATATACCTCTTTAAACTTGCGTTTTGCCACACAAAAAATAAGTTTCAACAAGCTACCTTTAGAAAGAAATTTCTTCTTTTTAGTGTGTGTGTGTGTGTGTGTGTGTGTGTGTGTGTGTGATGCTACAGAATCAGTTAAATTGACTAGCTTAATAAAATACTTACTATGTAAGAATTTGTGTGTGTGTGTGTTAAGTGCTGTGGTGGGTATACAATATAATCTTGAAATGACTAGAGGTATCAATTTTGAATTTGTCTACATAGAAATGTGATATTAAATCCATAAAACTATAAATAAAGTCTGAGAAAAACAGTATTAAAAAGAAAGCTGAACTCAAGGAGCAAATCTTGAGTAAATTCCACATTTGGGAAAAAGGAAAGTAGTCACCAAAGAGCAAAGGAGAGGAACTAGAATAGTGACAGCAAGAAGAAAATTTCCCCAAAGGTGAGGTGATTAAATAGTTACTGATACTTTGGGGCCCTTCCTTTTACAATAAGAGCTTTGCATGAAACCCTTTTTTTGCCTGGTTATATCTTGTGAACCATTGTAAATATGTGTTATATGACTTGATAACATCCTAGACTGGAGAAAACATATTTCCTTTGAGCAATATAATATAAAGTTAAAATCTTTAACCTGAGAATTTTTTTTGTATTATACCTTATCAAGTTAGCTCATTAACTTTAAAAATAAAACATGATAGACTTAACTAATTGCTCGTTATCCTTTAGCAGATTGGATCCTTTGTTGCCTTGATGTTTCTTACAAAATTAGTATTTCACAATAATAAAAATAATAAAACATAAAATATGTATTCTTTTCCATCCTCCTGCTCTTGTAAATATTGAGACAATTTTATGCTATTCATGTCTCTTACAGATTTGGCCTTTTGTTTTTGAATTTTGGTAAGCACATCTCCAAACAGGCATAAAAAATCAACACACACACACACACACACAGACACACACACACACACACATTATTTGACAACATTTCGATGGAGGCAGGGCGTCACTGAAATAAAACGTAAAAAATGCTCCTTGTCCTTAATAGGGGACCAGAACTAACTCTTGTTACAAAAATGGGGAAGACAGTCCAGAATTAGATGATTAGGTGGGAGCTGGTCCTGACAAGGTGAACTATGACATTTGGAGAAGAGCAAGTTCATTGTGGGTTAGAACGGCCATGGAGTTAAGAGAAGGCACTGTCCCCTTATTTTATAGAATTCTATAGACTATAGCATACCCTGAAGAAGTGGTGAGCTATGTTTGTGCCCTGTCCACACTGTGTGACCATGATAGCCCCATTTTTTTTTTTTTTTTTTTTTTTTTTTTGCGGTACGCGGGCCTCTCACTGTTGTGGCCTCTCCCGTTGCGGAGCACAGGCTCCGGACGCGCAGGCTCAGTGGCCATGGCTCACGGGTCCAGCCGCTCCGCGGCATGTGGGATTTTCCCGGACCGGGGCACGAACCCGTGTCCCCTGCATCGGCAGGCAGACTCTCAACCACTGCGCCTCCAGGGAAGCCCATGATAGCCCCATTTTTGTTTTGTTTTCTTTTGTTTTTTTGCGGTATGCGGGCCTCTCACTGTTGTGGCCTCTCCCGTTGCGGAGCACAGGCTCCAGACACGCAGGCTCAGCGGCCATGGCTCACGGGCCCAGCCGCTCTGCGACATGTGGAATCCTCCCGGACCGGGGCACGAGACCATGTCCCCTGCATCGGCAGGCGGACTCCCAACCACTGCGCCACCAGGGAAGCCCAATAGCCCCATTTTTAAGAGCACAAGTGATGTGCTCTTTAAGAGCACAAGGAGTCAGAGCATACACTTTATAGCTATAGAAACATGAGCAACTTACTAAGACTCTAAGCTGCAGGTCCCTTATCTGTAAAAACTGAGCTAGTAGCAGTACCCACCTCATTCATCATTGTTTGTATTAAATGAGACAGATTATATAAAACAGAACAATGCCTAGCATATTGTGAGAGCTCAATTTTTACCTACTGTTATTATTGTTGACGATGTTTTTGTTTTTCATTCCATCCCTTCTACCAATTTTTACTTTCAGGCTCTTATTTTTGGTCAATATGTTATGATCACCTCCTATCCTTGTATATAATCTACAGACTTCCTCAGTTCATCCTCCACATTGTCACTACAATGACTTTTGTAAAAGTCAAATGTGATTATGTAGCTCCCTTGCATAAAATGCTTTACTTATTTCTAGTTCCTTACAAGATAAAATTTAAATTTCTCTGCATTGTTTTCAGGGCCCTCCATGAATGAGCTCATCTCTCCAGTGCATGCTTTTTGTTAGCCAGGCAAGACTACATATAGTTCACTGCATGTTTATGTTTTCTCCATGTCTCTACACATCTTGTTTTCTGCATCTGAAGGTGACAAGCTCCTTTGGGGATTCTTGGAAGTCTCTCATGCATTCTCAAGAAACTAATTAAGCTTCATTTCCTCTGACTAAAGTCTCTCAATCTCCCCTGTGCCCTCATATATTTAGTATATTCCCTTAGGTTGTGCTGTTAGTTTTTGTCATGTGACTTACTTTTTTGTTTGTTTGTTTTTAGTTTCTATTTTCATTTGACTATAAACTCATTGAAGTTTATTCTTCCTTATCACACCCCCTGTTCATAGGTATAGTGATTAGTGTGATATATAGGTCATTTAAAATAAAGGCATTTTAGATAGCATGACTAAAAGAATGGACAAGTGAAAGAATGGAAATATCCTAAGTAGGAAAAACAATGTGGACAGGAAGAGGTAGTATGGACAGTGAGGAAATGCTCTGGTACACAGGACAGAGAAGGCAGTTATTGGTCACTTAAGCAGGTTCAGGTAAGTGGTTTGATTTTAGGCTAGTTGGAAGATTTCATCTTTGATGAAAGCATAGTAAGGAACTATACCAGTCACTTGAAGAGAGCACTAACTTCATGAATTTTAGGAAGATGAATCTGGCAGTTTGTGTTATACTCTTGTGTCTTTTGATTACTGTTGTTTTCAAGAGACTTGATGCATGCCTACAGAAAGCTAGTCTTTGTAAACTTTTGAGCACATTTAATATTTTCATGTCAGAGCCAATGGACTTCTCTGCATATTTAACTACTTCGCTGTACGTCAAAGGATGTACTTTTAAAATTAAACTTTTCCTCTTATTCCAAGGAATGTCTTAATAAATTTTTCACTAAAAATAAACAACCTAACTAATATACACTTGATATTCATAAAACCTAAGATTTCTGGTGAAGTAACCCCTTTGTAGTAGCTTTTGCTACTATTCCACAACACATTTTTTAGTAAAAAAAAAATTGATATTTCCAAGAAACAATCAAGTCATTTTTGGAGGTTCCATGAATTCTTTGCTTGAATATGAAAAAGACAATTCTATGTTTTAAATACCTACCAGGCTTTTTTTCCCCAAAAGCAAGGGAGTACTATGATATGGTCTACATATGAAAAAGTCATTTTGGCTGTCATACGTAGAATGGAGTGGATCTGGGTATGTGGTTCTGGAGGCAAAACAGAGAAATCAGTGAGGAAGTTCTGGTAATTAAGTACATTAATAACGTTATTTGCCTGGACAGTGTTGCTTTAGTAGATGCTATAGACATAGATGGCCTTGGGATACATTCTGGATGTAGAATTGACAGGACTTGCTTATGGATTACAAATGAAGGGGGAATTAAAGAGAGGATTCAATGATCATTTCTAAAATTTTGGATAGAGAGAATTGGTGGAGGATAACACAACTTACTGGGATTGGGAAGACAGGTAGAAGAGGATTTGGGAAAGAACTAATTTGGTCAGTTTTGAGATTTTGAGATGCCAATTATGTATACAAGTGGACGGTTATGTTAACAACTTGTAATATGAGTCTAGATCTTAAGAGTATCATTTTGTTTCAGCAGTTACCTTTAGTTGCTCAGTAGTAGTCAATTGTATGAATATACTACAACTTATTCATCCATTATTCTGTTTCTAGACATCTCAGTTATTTCCAAAGCAATGAACATTCATGTGCTAGCATTTTTTTGTGATAAATATTATTTTTCTTGGATAAATATCTAGGAATGAGGTTATTGGTTCATAGAGAAGATACATTTAACTTTTTATGAAATTCCTAAATATTTGTCTAAAGAAGTTGTAACATAAAAAGTATAGTATAACAAATAATATTGTTATTGTTAAATATAAGGCCTAACATGTTGTTATTTATTCATAATGCCAAGTTCAATGAAGGGGGCAATAAGAATGGATAACATATAGAGACGTAACTTAGACCTTTGAGGATGATATGGGTTTTTATTTGAAATATTTTTAAATGACAAGACTCGTCTCTAGGATCACAAGCTCACCTAGAGCTCAGAGGAAACATGGGTTTGGCATTTATCACTTGAGTCCTAGAAACTGAGAAAAGCTACAGGGAGAGGCTGAATAAGGAGAGTCTGGAATTTCAAAAGGGAGTCTGGAATTTTATATAAAAAATTCCAGGACATTTCCACCCCCTCTACAATTACTGGAGAAGGGAACAAACCTGTATGTGAGAATGTTACTCATGGAAAATGCTGGTTTAATTATGATAATTTGTATGTTAATAAAAGTGTGCAACATTAAAAAATAAATTAAAATATAGGTTTTAAAATGATGTTGTTATTGTTAAATATAAGACCTAATATTTTGTTGTTTATATTGCTAAATATAACTTGAAAAATATACAGATTGGCTTGATTACAGTGCTAGATGAGACTAAGAAGTATACTTAACAGTACAGTCATAAGCTTGATGATGATGATGATCAGAAAGATGATAATAATAGCAGCTGTTATTTAATGAGTATTTGCTATGTACTTGCACTAAGTTAAGACTAAGTTAAAACTTTTATAGAGTATTTCAGATAATCTTCACAAAAACATTATGAGGTATATAATTTTGTCTCTGAGAAATGTAACACTTTAATTATTTCTCACATAGCTGGTAAACACTAAATTAGACCAAAGTAGAACCCAGCCTTGTTGATTTTTAAAGCCCACACTTTTAATGACCAAAACTTCCTGTCTTTCTAAGCAAACATTGATTTCTTGAATGAAATTTTAAAATAAAATAACTAGAAATAGCATTTAGAGTAGACTTTAAAATCAGAGTTCCAGGTCACTGAGTGACAAATATGTACACATATGATGACAAACAGGAATTATGAAATACGAGCAAGTAGAAATGTTGTTTCTTTGTCCTGTGCTACAGTGGCTGAAAATGCTGCCATCAAGGACTTGGCTAAAGTTAGACTATTAACTTTTGGACATCTAAATAAATTCACTAGCCCCAGAAACTGGCATCACTTAAGTGCTAAGAAACCAGAAAAAATATATATCTTTGTTGATATATGAATATTCACTTTTAGCAGACATTTTTATATGATACTAGATCTTTAATATTATGATTGTAAGTTAATGACAAGCCATTATGGTGATTCAAACGACCATGCTTAGTTGTACTGGGCTAATTTACCACAATTTTATCTTTTATTTTGCCACCACTGGTGTGTATAGCAGCACAGACCTACATCATAAGATAAGTAGTGTAGCATAGATTTTTTTTTTAACATCTTTATTGGGGTAAAATTGCTTTACAATGGTGTGTTAGTTTCTGCTTTATAACAAAGTGAATCAGTTATACATATACATATGTTCCCATATCTCTTCCCTCTTTCGTCTCCCTCCCTCCCACCCTCCCTATCCCACCCCTCCAGGCTGTCACAAAGCACCGAGCCAATATCCCTGTGCCATGCGGCTGCTTCCCACTAGCTATCTACCTTACTACGTTTGTTAGTGTGTATATGTCCATGACTCTCTCTCGCCCTGTCACAGCTCACCCTTCCCCCTCCCCATAACCTCAAGTCCGTTCTCTAGGAGGTCTGCTTCTTTATTCCTGCCTTACCTCTAGGTTCTTCATGACATTTTTTCCCTTAAATTCCATATATATGTGTTAGCATACGATATTTGTCTTTTTCTTTCTGACTTACTTCACTCTGTATGACAGACTCTAGGTCTATCCACCTCATTACAAATAGCTCAATTTCGTTTCTTTTTATGGCTGAGTAATATTCCATTGTATATATGTGCCACATCTTCTTTATCCATTCATCCGATGATGGGCACTTAGGTTGTTTCCATCTCCGGGCTATTGTAAATAGAGCTGCAATGAACATTTTGGTACATGACTCTTTTTGAATTTCGATTTTCTCAGGCTATATGCACAGTAGTGGGATTGCTGGGTCATATGGTAGTTCTATTTGTAGTTTTTTAAGGAACCTCCATACTGTTCTCCATAGTGGCTGAACCAATTCACATTCCCACCAGCAGTGCAAGAGTGTTCCCTTTTCTCTGCACCCTCTCCAGCATTTATTGTTTCTAGATTTTTTGATGATGGTCATTCTGACTGGTGTGAGATGATATCTCATTGTAGTTTTGATTTGCATTTCTCTAATGATTAATGATGTTGAGCATTCTTTCATGTGTTTGTTGGCAGTCTGTATATCTTCTTTGGAGAAATGTCTATTTAGGTCTTCTGCCCATTTTTGGATTGGGTTTTTTGTTTTTTTGTTATTGAGCTGCATGAGCTGCTTGTAAATTTTGGAGATTAATCCTTTGTCGGTTGCTTCATTTGCAAATATTTTCTCCCATTCTGAGGGTTGTCTTTTGGTCTTGTTTATGGTTTCCTTTGCTGTGCAAAAGCTTTGAAGTTTCATTAGGTCCCATTTGTTTATTTTTGTTTTTATTTCCATTACTCTAGGAGGTGGGTCAGAAAGGATCTTGCTGTGATTTATCTCATAGAGTGTTCTGCCTATGTTTTCCTCTAAGAGTTTGATAGTTTCTGGCCTTATATTTATATATATATAAAAATATATATATAATATAAATATATATTATATATATTTATATATAATATATATATTTATATATATATAAATATATATATATATATAAATATATATATAAAATATATATATATTTATATATATATTCTGGCCTTAATCCATTTTGAGCTTATTTTTGTGTATGGTGTTAGGGAGTGATCTAATCTCATACTTTTACATGTACCTGTCCAGTTTTCCAAGCACCACTTATTGAAGAGGCTGTCCTTTCTCCACTGTACATTACTGCCACCTTTATCAAAGATAAGGTGTCCATATGTGCATGGGTTTATCTCTGGGCTTTCTATCCTGTTCCATTGATCTATCTTTCTGTTTTTGTGCCAGTACCATACCGTCTTGATAACTGTAGCTTTGTAGTATAGTCTGAAGTCAGGGAGCCTGATTCCTCCAGTTCCTTTATTCGTTCTCAAGATTGCTTTGGTTATTCGGGGTCTTTTGTGTTTCCATACAAATTGCAAAATTTTTTGTTCTAGTTCTGTGAAAAATGCCAGTGGTAGTTTGATAAGGATTGCATTGAATCTATAGATTGCTTTGGGTAATAGAGTCATTTTCACAATGTGGATTCTTCCAGTCCAAGAACATGGTATATGTCTCCATCTATTTGTATCATCTTTAATTTCTTTCATCAGTGTCTTATAATTTTCTGCATACAGGTCTTTTGTCTCCTTAGGTAGGTTTATTCCTAGATATTTTATTCTTTTTGTTGCAATGGTAAATGGGAGTGTTTTCTTGATTTCACTTTCAGATTTTTCATCATTAGTATATAGGTATGCCAGAGATTTCTGTGCATTAATTTTGTATCCTGCCACTTTACCAAATTCATTGATTAGCTCTAGTAGTTTTCTGGTAGCATCTTTAAGATTCTCTATGTATAGTATCATGTCATCTGCAAACAGTAACAGCTTTACTTCTTTACCAATTTGGATTCCTTTTATTTCCTTTTTCTTCTCTGATTGCTGTGGCTAAAACTTCCAAAACTATGTTGAATAAGAGTGGTGAGAGTGGGCAACCTTGTCTTGTTTTTGATCTTAGTGGAAATGCTTTCAGTTTTTCACCATTGAGGATGATGTTTGCTGTGGGCTTGTCATATATGACCTTTATTATGTTGAAGAAAGTTCCCTCTATACCTACTTTCTGCAGGGTTTTTATCATAAATGGGTGTTGAATTTTGTCAAAAGCTTTCTCTGCATCTATTGAGATGATCATATGGTTTTTCTCCTTCAATTTTTTAATATGGTTTAGCACATTGATAGATTTGCGTATATTGAAGAATCCTTGCATTCCTGGAATAAACCCCACTTGATCATGGTGTATGATCCTTTTAATGTGCTGTTGGATTCTGTTTGCTGGTATTTTGTTGAGGATTTTTGCATCTATGTTCATCAGTGATATTGGCCTGTAGTTTTCTTTCTTTGTGTCATCCTTGTCTGGTTTTGGTATCAAGGTGATGCTGGCCTCGTAGAAGGAGTTTGGGACTGTTCCTCCCTCTGCTATATTTTGGAAGAGTTTGAGAAGGATAGGTGTTAGCTCTTCTCTAAATGTTTGATAGAATTCGCCTGTGAAGCCATCTGGTCCTGGGCTTTTCTTTGTTGGAAGATTTTTAATCACAGTTTCAATTTCAGTGCTTGTGATTGGTCTGTTCATATTTTCTATTTCTTCCTGATTCAGTCTTGGCAGGTCGTGCATTTCTAAGAATTTGTCCATTTCTTCCAGATTGTCCATTTTATTGGCATAGAGTTGCTTGTAGTAATCTCTCATGATCTCTTTTATTTCTTCAGGGTCAGTTGTTACCTCTCCTTTTTCATTTCTAAATCTATTGATTTGAGTCTTCTCCCTTTTTTTCTTGATGAGTCTGGCTAGTGGTTTATCTATTTTGTTTATCTTCTCAAAGAACCAGCTTTTAGTTTTATTGATCTTTGCTATTGTTTCCTTCATTTCTTTTTCATTTATTTCTGATCTGATTTTTATGATTTCTTTCCTTCTGCTAGCTTTGGGTTTTTTTTGTTCTTCTTTCTCTAATTGCTTGAGGTGCAAGGTTAGGTTGTTTGTTCGAGATGTTTCCTGCTTCTTAAGGTGGGCTTGTATTGCTATAAACTTCCCTCTTAGAACTGCTTTTGCTGCATCCCACAGGTTTTGTGTCGTTGTGTCTCCATTTTCATTTGTTTCTAGGTATTTTTTGATTTCCTCTTTGATTTCTTCAGTGATCACTTCATTATTAAGTAGTGTATTGTTTAGCCTCTATGTGTTTGTATTTTTTACAGATCTTTTCCTGTAATTGATATCTAGTCTCATGGTGTTGTGGTTAGAAAAGATACTTGATACAATTTCAATTTTCTTAAATTTACCAAGGCTTGATTTGTGACCCAAGATATGATCTATCTTAGAGAATGTTCCATGAACACTTGAGAAAAATGTGTATTCTGTTTTTTTTGGATGGAATGTCCTATAAATATCAATTAAGTCCATCTTGTTTAATGTATCATTTAAAGCTTGTGTTTCCTTATTTATTTTCATTTTGGATGATCTGTCCATGGGTGAAAGTGGAGTGTTTAAGTCCCCTACTATGAATGTGTTACTGTCGATTTCCCCTTTTATGGCTGTTAGTATTTGCCTTATGTATTGAGGTGCTCCTATGTTGGGTGTATAAATATTTACAATTGTTATATCTTCTTCTTGGATCGATCCCTTGATCATTATGTAGTGTCCTTCTTTGTCTCTTTTAATAGTCCTTAATTTAAAGTCTATTTTGTCTGATATGAGAATTGCTACTCCAGCTTTCTTTTGGTTTCCATTTGCATGGAATATCTTTTTCCATCCCCTTACTTTCAGTCTGTATGTGTCTCTAGGTCTGAAGTGGGTCTCTTGTAGACAGCATATATAAGGGTCTTGTTTTTGTATCCATTCAGCTAATCTGTGTCTTTTGGTGGGAGCATTTAGTCCATTTACATTTAAGTTAATTATTGATATGTATGTTCCTATTCCCATTTTCTAAATTGTTTTGGGTTCGTTATTATAGGTCTTTTCCTTCTCTTGTGTTTCTTGCCTAGAGAAGATCCTTTAGCATTTGTTGTAAAGCTGGTTCTGGTGGTGCTGAACTCTCTCAGCTTTTGCTTGTCTATAAAGGTTTTAATTTCTCCATCAAATCTGAATGAGATCCTTGCTGGATAGAGTAGTCTTGGCTGCAGGTTTTTCTCCTTCATCACTTTCAGTATGTCCTGCCACTCCCTTCTGGCTTGTAGGGTTTCTGCTGAGAAATCAGCTGTTAACCTTATGGGGATTCCCTTATGTGTTATTTGTTGTTTTTCCCTTGTTGCTTTTAATATGCTTTCTTTGTATTTAATTTTTGACAGTTTGATTAATATATGTCTTGGCGTATTTCTCCTTGTATTTATCCTGTACGGGACTCTGTGTGCTTCCTGGACTTGATTAAGTATTTCCTTTCCCATATTAGGGAAGTTTTCAACTATAATCTCTTCAAATATTTTCTCAGTCTCTTTCTTTTTCTCTTCTTCTTCTGGAACCCCTATAATTCGAATGTTGGTGCGTTTAATGTTGTCCCAGAGGTCTCTGAGACTGTCCTCAGTTCTTTTCATTCTTTTTTCTTTATTCTGCTCTGCAGTAGTTATTTCCACTATTTTATCTTCCAGGTCACTTATCTGTTCTTCTGCCTCAGTTATTCTGCTATTGATCCCATCTAGAGTACTTTTAATTTCATTTATTGTGTTGTTCATCATTGCTTGTTTCATCTTTAGTTCTTCTAGGTCCTTGTTAACTGATTCTTGCATTTTGTCCATTCTGTCTCCAAGATTTCGGATCATCCTTACTATCATTATTCTGAATTCTTTTTCAGGTAGACTGCCTATTTCCTCTTCATTTGTTAGGTCTGGTGCATTTTTATCTTGCTCCTTTATCTGCTGGGTGTTTTTCTGTCTTCTCATTTTGCTTATCTTACTGTGTTTGGGGTCTCCTTTTTGCAGGCTGCAGGTTCCTAGTTCCTGCTGTTTTTGATGTCTGTCTCTAGTGGCTAAGGTTGGTTTAGTGGGTTGTGTAGGCTTCCTGGTGGAGGGGACTAGTGCCTCTGTTGTGGTGGATGAGGCTGGATCTTGTCTCTCTAGTGGGCAGGTTCACATCTGGTGGTGTGTTTTGGGGTGTCTGTGGCCTTATTATGATTTTAGGCAGCCTCTCTGTTAATGGGTGGGGTTTTGTTCCTGTTTTGCTAGTTGTTTGGCATAGGTTGTCCAGCACTGTGACTTGCTGGTCGTTGAGTGAAGCTGGGTGCTGGTGTTAAGATGGAGGTCTCTGGGAGATTTTCGCCATTTGATATTATGTGGAGCTGGGAGGTCTCTTGTTGACCAGTGTCCTGAAGTTGGCTCTCCTACCTCAGAGGCAGAGCCTGACTCCTGGCTGGAGCACCAAGAGCTTTTCATCCACTCGGCTCAGAATAAAAGGGAGAAAAAGTAGAGGGAATTAGTAGAAGTATGAGGAAAGAAAGAAGGAAAAGAAGGAAGGTAGGAAGGAAGAAAGAAAGAAAGAAGCAAAGAAGGAAAGAAGGCAAGAAGGAAAGAAAGGAGGGAGGGAGGGAGGAGGAAGGAAGGAAGGAGGGAATGAAGGAAAAAAGACAGAAAGAAAGAAGATACAGTAAAAATAAAATAAAGTATAGTAAAGTTATTGAATTAAAAAATTCTTATTTAGAAAAAAATAAAAAAAGGGACGGATAGAACCTTAGGACAAATGTTGGAAGCAAAGCTATACAGACAAAATCTTACACAGAAGCATACACATACACCCTCACTAAAAGAGGTAAATGGGGCAAAATCATAAATCTTGCTGTCAGAGACCACCTCCTCAATTTGGGATTATTCGTTGTCTAAAGGAGGGAAGGAAGGAAGGAAAGAAAGAAAGAAAGAAAGAAAGAAAGAAAGAACGAAGGTAAAGTATAATAACATTATTAAAATTAAAATTGATTATTAAGAGAAAACTTAAAAAAAAAACCATGGACGGATAGAACCCTAGGACAAATGGTGGAAGCAAGACTATACAGACAAGATCTCACACAGAAGCATACACATATACATTCACAAAAAGAGGAAAAGGGAAAAAAATCATAGATCTTGCTCCTAAAGTCCACTTCCTTAATTTGGGATGATTGGGTGTCTATGCAGGATAATTAACTCTTTTCCAACTTTTACCGTGGCTATTAGGCTGGAGTCAGTCAGTATGCTAAACATTCCTAAAACATTTCTACCAAATCAGATTCTACTAGGAAGATCATTTCTCAGATATGTTACATGCAGCCTGTCTTCCTCAGCAGTGAGTTTACTCAGTGTGTCAGGAATTAGGTATTTTCATTTTCATTCCCACTTGAGAATCTCTGCCTCTTGAGTAACATTTTCAGGAGCTATAAGCATAGGAGGAGAAGCATATATACAGTATGTAAACAGTCTGTTTTTTCTTCTCCTCTCCTTTCTTGCCTCCAAATCATGTCACAGATCTTCCTTCCTATGCTCCCATATTTATTGAGTCAGGTACATAGCATGTACAATCTCACTTTACCAGTTAATTCATTAGAAATTATTTACTCCTAGTGTATTGGTTAGACTACATGAAAGCTTGTCAGTTTTCCAATGGGGGTATCTGGCTAACCCATGATCTTGAAATTCACCTTTGGATCTTGTTTTATATGGTTATTCTGTGTAACCATCATTGCTAATTAACATGTGTTTTCTGTCCACAATTTAGTTTTGCTATAGTTATCTAGATTTGTTACAATCTCCAAAATTTCATTTCACTACTTACCACATAGAAGTTTATATCTCTATGTTGTAGAAACTTGTATGCTTACCAGAATGTATAGGACACTCATATATATCCAGTTAAAGAGAGAAGGTAAAAAACAAGTGAATTACTAGTTACAGTTTGAAATAATAAAAATAATATTAAAAGAGCATATAGCTTAGTATGAGACAATCCTAGGCTTGAATCCTGGCTCTGATATTTACTAGTCATTTAACCTTGGATATGTTCCTTAATTTTTCTAAAGCTCTGTTTCTGTATCTGTGAAATAGATTTAGTGGTAGTAATAGTACTAATAATATCCTCCTCATAGCAAAGTTTTGAGGATAAATAAAATGATTTATGAAAGTGCTTAACGCAAAACAAGGGCTCAAAACATTTCTTTTTTGATTATTATGCATCAGTAATAGATATGAATTGCCAAATAAGCTTTGTAAGTGAGCAATTAATATTTAAGCTTAAAGGAAAGAGTAGTCGTTTTCTGAAGGCAATAGGTAAAGAAGATAGATTGAAAAGGTTAAATTTTAAATGGATAGAACAAATTAAGGAAGGCATTCTCTGTGGTTATAAAGGGCTGCTAAGAAAACGTAGTCAAAATTCACAAAATATTTTCGGTGTCAATGAATAAACTATGTGACTAAAATGATAAATTCATCTAAGGGCATATTTTGGAAATAGAGCTGAAAATAGGTAGGAGAGTAGAAGATTTTGAATTTGAGGTTTAAGGAGTTTGTATTTATTTGGACACTGCTTGAAATCATGTACATTGGCTTATATGCACAACAGCATTTAACACAACAATTTATATGTGGTATATTTTTGAAAAAATAGCAATAGAAGTATCTAGCATGGTATCTAGTAGATGAAGAAAGAAGAATAATTAAATGATTACTACTGTTGTCCAGTAGTTATTATAACAGCTGAAATACACAGTGGTTAATTTCTTAGTTTGTGCCTGTATAAATCAAACACTTTAAATAATATGATACCATTGCCAGTGCATAAAGGAAAAAAAATGATATTTATTTGCAATCATTTTAGGAGCTATAATTATACCATTTATACTCTTGTTAAAATAGGAGAAGGCAATGGGTCTACCTCCCTTCGTCGTGGAATAAATTGGGTAACCAGAGATAATAGACACGTGCATAATTTAATTGCTTGCTGCATAAATTTAATTGTTGATATTTACATTAATTCCTAGGTTTTATGGGAATAAATCCTTTCTCAAATTTCTTTCTTGGCTTGTATCAGTTGCTAGCTAGTCAGTCAATAACAAACTATGTGAGTGAGGATGAGGTGGTGGGGATGGGGTGGAGGTAGGAATTGATAAAAAAATTGATAAATATTTGCTGCCAGTATGTATGTATCCTTAAGTTAGAGTGAAAATATTTTGAGCAAGTTAAGCACTTGATTGCTGAATCCCAATTTTTCAGTCTCCCAACTCCTAAGTACTTCTAATCTGTGTTATCAACATAGATTGTATCTTTCTTGTATCTGAGGGTAATTGAGCCATGAACATCTTACTCATACTGCCCAATACATTTCAGGTTTTATCAGGTATTTGGATAAATTTGGGGAGACTTCAGAAGCATTGATAAATGGTTGCTCCCACTGGAGAAATAATACATCTTTTAAGTATAATAGTTGAATAGCAATTTCATCTCTAGATCAAAACTTAACCAATAATTTCAAATGGGAACTTATTCTAATTAATTTTAAACTATGATCAAGAAGATATTGGGATATCCTGAAGAGTAAAGACAATGTCATGTTTGATAAACATAAGGAATTTATCTTTAGGATATCTAATTCCTAGGCCTTCAGAGTTCTGAGAAGGAAAGTTGCCTGATTTTCTGGGTATGCTGTTTTCTAAGCTAGTTGTCCTCTTTATTTTTCTGACCTCTCCATATCAAAGCATACCTCAAGGATTCATTCTTTGGCCATACTTCTACTGATCCCCTCCATATCTTATTTCATTTATCTATAGACTGTCTTAGATGACTTTTTGCTGTTATCTTAGATGTTGGTCTCTCTGAATGCCTATCTCAACTCCCAATATGAAGGTGACTTCCTGAGGTTGGGGAGCTTAGTTTTCTCTGATGCTTAGTATTCCAGGAATTTTAAGGTGTTTGATAAGAATAAATATAATTTGTGTTTACTGCTGCTGTTTTTATGTACTGCATTTATTTTATCTAAATTGGTATGTTTAAAATATGTGTAATATTTTGTTCTTAAAAATAAAGTGTATCAACTATAGCCCAATATAAAATTAAAAAAAAACCTGTTTAATGAAATGAAAATATTAGAATATTTAAAAGTTAAAACGCAGAAAGTCACTTAAGAAATATTTTTGCTATGAATAATGGAATTGGAACTTAACATCAAATTTTTTCTCCAGTCATTTAAAAATTCAATACAAATAGCTGTGATGGGTTTAAAACATGAAGATATTTCTTATCACTATTACATGTAGTGACCTTTTATTTTCACAGAGTTAAAATGTGTGATGTAACTAAAAATAAACCTTAGGTCATAGAAAATTTACTATTATTTGAAAATAAATTGATTGAAGAGTAAAATAAATAAAAAAAGAGTAAAAATTTTGCTGTCTATAAGATGTTCTTATGGCTCTTTTAATATAAGAGCAGTAAAGAAGAAATGTTTTGGTACATATTCACTGTTTATCAATGCTCTTTTAATAGTATCTAAAAATAAAAGGACTTCATGTATAAGCATTACCGATATATTTTATTTCCAAAACAGACACTTAAGAGAATTAAAGCTTTCAATCAATTTGTTTTACATTCCCCCAATCGGTTTTTTAAAAGGACTGTTTCTTATTTGACTACTTTATTTATTTGAAAACACCAAAATATATTCAGGTATGCTATTGTTTTTCTCACCTTTTCAAATACTGGCTTTAAGAAGCTTAAATGATAAAGAATTTCAAGTTGATATATGATTTAAAATAGGTGTTAATCTTATAACACTTATTTGGAGGTAGAGAAATAAGTGTAGTTTCTGATTTATGGGTGTTTGCCCATTTTCTGTGAAATGCCTGTTTCCCATTGTGCTTGTTTTACTAGCAGGTTTTCTTTGTGCTTTTGTTTGTTAACTTATGAGATCTTTGAGTATAGTACTGTAGACATTAAACTTTTTTCTATTACATGCGTTGCAAATATGATCTTTCAATATATTATGTTGTTTATGCTTTAATTTATAGCTCTTTTATCATTATAGATATATAATTTTTTATGTAGTCAAATGTCTTTTGTTTCTACCTTAAAGACCTCTAAGTTTCTCTGAAACCATTACTTTATAAAAATATGTTTAAAAAATCCATACCTTTATTAATTTATTTTTACATTAGAAGATTTTAAACATCTGAAATATATTTTTCATGTAGTTTGCAAAATAACTTTCTGGTTTTTCAGTTGGGAGTCCTACTGACCCAACACTACTACTAAATTTTGAAATAATTGTAATTTCTGCTTTGGCTTCCGTAATTGAATTGGAAATATTTTAAAAATCATTTTAAAATGTCAGTTGCATCATTATATTCCTTGCTATTATTACGCATTTTTGTCTGCTTGATTTGCCAAATTCTCAAATATTTTTATTAGAATTATCCAAATTACATTGTGAGTTAATGAAACTGTGCTCATAGTTTTAAGGGATTTTGTCTTACATTATACACTCTTAAATTAAACATTAAAATTTTTTTCTTTTCTCCCAAGTACTTTTGGAAGAATTACTATTTATATTTATTTTGATAATGTTTACTTTCCGATTATTAATATTATCTATGATTATAAGGGTGCTATTAAATATTGAATGCTTACCATAGTGCCAAGTGTTTATTTAAAAATCTTGATAGGGATTAAGTAATTAAATATTTTGATCATATTAATAGAAAATACAACTGTTAAGTAGGTATTATTATTTTTATCCTATTTTGTAGTAGAATAAACCAAGGTAATTAAAAAACTCAGAATGTTCATTTTTTAAAAGTCCAGCAGATTCCTATAGGTTTGCTTGAATTTAGTGCCTATTTCATCTCTAGAAAGTTTTCTAGAACTACTACCTTAAGATTGCAATTTATTCTTTTTTTTTTTTTTTGTAATTACAGTGAGATTTTTCACTATTTTGATTCTTAAATTTTTCTAACAGACACAAAATGGTGAAATGATGATGGTAAACACACTGGCAAGCCTGATGTGTAATTGTTCCATTACTTCTAGAAGGAGCTTATTTACACTTTTCCATTTTCCAAGTTATAATTTCTCTGATTTCTTTCTGTCATTGATCATACTGGGAATGGGAAGCTTTTGGGTTTACCTATTAACAAACTAAACGATGCCAATAACTGTCAGAGTTTTTGACACTAACATAAAGTTTGAATATGGTCTGTAACATTTGAATGTATAAATTATTTTTCTTACAGTTGAAATCTATTTCAAAAAACTTGGTTAGAGAATTTGGTCTTAATCTCTGTATCATTCAAGAGAGTTTTGAATGTGTGTAATCTAAACCCCTATCAATAACGGCTTAAGCAATAAGTATATTTATTATGTCACATGAAGGAAGTCTGGAAATAGATGGCTCATGGATTTATTAATTGAGGGCGCCAACAATGTTACCTGACTCAAGGCCTTCCCCATATTTCCATCCTGCCATTCTTAGAATGCTGCCTATCTTCCTCAGATTTTCACATTAGTTGTTGTCACTATTCCAGACTTGGGATGGGGTATCATGTGTCCTTTTATCAGTGAAGAAGACATTTCCACAAAATCCACAGAAGGCATAATCTTCCATTTCTCTCTCATTGGCCAGACTGGGTCATAGGCCCGTGGTCTGAGTGTTTGTATCCCCTCAAAATGTATATGTTGAAATATTAAGACTAACTCCCAAAGTGATGGTATTAGGAAGTAGGGTCTTTAGGTTATAAGGACAAAGCCCTTTGAATGATGTTGGTGCTATTATAAAAGAGGCTCCAGAGAGATCTCTCACCCTTCTTCCACCATGTGAGGATACATGGAGAAGTCTGCAATACGGAGGAGGGTTTTCACTCCCACCCTGATCTTGGACTTCCAGCTTCCAGAACTGGGGCAATACCTGTCTGTTCTTTATAAGCCACACGGTCTATGGTACTTTGTTACAACAGTCTGAATGGACTCAGACAGTCCTCCTTTCAACTCAAAATTGATAGAGGTGAATGTGATCACCATTATTAGTTTAGAACAATCAGCATTCAGCACCAAGGGCTTAATCCTTGATCTCAGGGTACTTTGCAGCTTCTTGCCTTAAAATCAGGCTCTGTTAGCAAGTAAGGCAGGAGTGAGGAAGTGCTGTTGAATAGATGAATATGTTTCTGACACAGAATTCTCAGGAGTTAGTTTGACATTATGTAAGACAATTTCATAATTCTGCAGATCGGCAAAGCTCTCCATAAAAACAAGACCCTCTAGATCATTAATGTAATTTCAGTTCTTTAGTTTTGTGGTATTTTCTTCCTAATATTTTGAGTGTTGAACATGGCTGATGCTTTTGTAATATGAGATTCTTTCTTAGAAATTGAATTGACCACTTCTGTCTAGGCAACTTTTAGGTGCCTATATCCTTAATAAGTAGTTCCTTCATTACATTATTTTCATGTTACCCAAGTGGCATATGGTATCTCTCCCCTGACTGATAAAGAGCTAAATATTGAATTAATTGTTTTAGGGAGATTAATATTATGGCAGGGAATCAGAAATAGATTGGCAAACTAGAACTGTGGAGAGAATTAATGAACAAATTCAGGTAATAAATATACATACTATTATAAAAGGAGTAATGATAGAAAGTTATGGACAATAAAGATGAAAACAAAATATTAAATATGAATTGAATAGTCATGAGGATTGCAAACATATGGAAATTAGAAGGGAGTAAGAATTTAGCTCAACAGGGATGTTAACAAGTGAAGGGTTTTTTTGAATCATTGGTAAAAATATTTTATCATACACAAAACAGAAAAGAATAAGAATCTCTAAATTAGAGTAGGCATTTAGATTATGAGTTTAGATTATGAGTTTTACATGTATTGTATTTATGGAGAAATGTCCAGTAGGCACTTTGAGATGTGATTAGCATTATAGATATAGGTCAGAAATGGAGAGCACTGTAGAAATATTCCAAATAGTGATGATACCATGCCATTAGTGTTGAATTCTCAGATAGTAGAGTTACCTAATGTGTAGAGTGGAGACCTGAAAACTAATCCTTAGAAAAAGCTCCTACCCACCCAGTGTGAGCAGAAGGAGGAGACAAAGAAACAGAGAAAAAGATTCCAGAGAGATAGCTGGAAAAGGACCCAGAGACTGAAATTTAACAAAAAGCCTATTTCAGTGCTATCTAGCTTATCCATATTGTCTAATCAAATTACTTTCTGTTATAATCGATAGTAACTTACACTATAATAAAATTATTACATGATTTTTTTTTTCTTAGAGGAAATAAAAATAAAATACTTTTTTCTTTCTGGTCACATTTCAGTGACCAATTAAAAAAAAATCTCTGCTGCATTGATTAAGACAAGATGTTTACTACCTGATCTTATATATGTTCAGTATGGCCTAGGCAGATACAGTCTGAGCAGGTGTTGGATTATAGATCATAATGATGCAATCGTATTCTGCAGAGGACAAGTCTCTCTACATAGGTTAGTACTGATTTTACCTTTCTTCATTCAATCAAGGATTGATAGTCACAAACATATTTTTAAATCTGTAGAAGAGAAAAAATATGTTAAAATGGAAAGAATTAGTGTGAACTACAGGGCTCTGGGGAGAAGTCACCTGAAACCCTTGGAGCTGTAGTTAGATTATGTCATCTACTTCACAGAGTAGTAATAAGTAAGCAGAGGCAGTTCATGTGAGGAGTGTGGAAGCCACTCTTTGCTAGCAAGTAAAAAGGTGAACAAACTGTAATATCTATTCTTGTATCCATGAGAGAAGAAAGGGCAAAGGACAAACAATAGCCTGCAAGATTGGAGATGAGCAAATACAGGGAGTCAGGGTTTACCAGAACAGAGGCTCAGGAGTGGGAGTCTCTATGGTAACCAGTGCCAGGGTACAAAAAGCTGAACTCTGACAAATTATTGGAAACCCAGTGCAGACAACTCTTCAGGGTGAACCAGTCTTGTTGGGACCTCCATAGCATCGTGAGATTTACCTACATGATCTTGCCCAGGTTTCCATAGGAAATATCAGAGAAAACTCTCCTTGGGCTTCTGGTCAGGGTAGAAACCATTTTGAAATACACCACAGCATTCTGATCTTAACAACGCCTGACCTCAGGGGAAACTAGTTAACCAGATCCTAACCTGCTGGAGTATTATCAGAATATAACTAAACTGGGGAAAGGGAAATACCCAATCTAGCACCCTCTAGCCATCCTGTGGGAAGAAAAGCACAGAGAAACACTTGTGAAATTCACAACCCAGAGGCACAGGTTCACTAAAAGAATGACAGTTAATTATAGACTATAGACTGTAGAATGCTTCGTCTCTCCCAAACCTCACCACTACATTACTAAGAACCTATTTACAGCAGTTCCTTTTACCCAATTCATCATGTCCAACTACTGAGAAAAAAAAAAATTACAAGGCATACTTAAGGGTAAAAATACAATTTAAAGAGACAAACCAAGCATCAGAACCAGACATGGGAGGGATGTTGAAATTATCAGACCAGGAATTTAAAACAACTATGATTAATATTTTAAGGGTTCTAATGGATAGACAGCTTGTAAGAATACATGGACAATGTAAGCAGAGAGGTCAAAATCATAAGAAAGAAATGTTAAAGGTCAAAAACACTGCAACAGAAATCAATTCTGGACTTCCCTCGTGGCTCAGTGGTTAAGAATCCACCTGCCAATGCAGGGGACATGGGTTCTAGCCCTGGTCTGGAAAGATCCCACATGCCACAGAGCAACTAAGCCCATGTGCCACAACTAATGAGCCTGCGCTCTAGAGCCTGTAAGCCACAACTACTGATCCCATGTGTTACAACTACTGAAACCCCTGCTCTACAACAAAGAGAAACCATGGCAAAAAGAAGCCTGCTCACCACAACGAAGTGCCCCCGCTCGCCACAACTAGAGAAAGCCAGTGCACAGCAATGAAGACCCAATGCAGCCAAAAATAAATAAATAAATTTATTTAAAAAAAAAAAAAGAAGAAATCAACAATGCCTTTGATGGACTTAGCAGACTGGACATGGCTGAGGACAGAATCTCTGAGCTTGATGATGTCTCATTAGAAATCTACAAAACTGAAAAGCAAAGAGAACAAAGACTTAAAATGAAAAACAGAAGGGAATATTCAAGGACTGTGGGACAACTACAAAATAATATAATATATTCACAATGGAAATAACAGAAGGAGAAAAAAGAGAGAAAGGAACAGAGGGAATATTTGAAGTAATAATGACTGAGAATCTCTCCAAATTAAGGTCAGACACTAAATCACAGATCCAGAAGCTCAGAGAATACCAAGCAAGATAAATGCTCTCCCACAAAAACAAAACAAAACAAAACAAAAAACCCTACACATTGACATTTTAGTTTCAAATTACAGAAAATCAAAAATAAAGAAAAATAATTCTGAAAGAAGCCGGGGTGGAGGGGAGCCTTATGTATATAGAGGAATAAATGATTTAATCTGACTTTCCAGAAGCCATGAAAGCAAGAAAGGAGTGGAGTGAAATGTTGAAAGTGTTGAGAAAAAAACCCACCAACCTAGGTTTCTGTACCCTGGAAAATTATCCTTCAAAAATGAAGGAGAAATAAAGATTTTCTAAGACAAATTAAAAATGGAGGGAATTTGTTGCTGGTGTACCTACTTTGTAATAAATCTTAAAAGAAATTCTTTAGAGAGAAAGGAAATAATATAGGTCAGAAACTTGAATCTACATAGAGGAAAGGAATAGCAGCAGAGAAGGAATAAGTAAAGGTAAAATGAAAACATTTTTTCTTCTTCTTTTTAAGTGACCTAACAAATAACAGTTTGTTTGAAGTAATAAGAGCAAGATTGTATTTGACTATGTATGTTTATGAGTATATATCTGCTTAGCTATGTCTAGGCACAAGCGAAGAGGATGGCAACAATAATAAAATGGATGAGAGGAAGGAATTAGGATTATTTTGGTGTTATAAGGTGCTCACACAATCCAAATCCAAAATAGGATAAAAAGAGTTACACACCACAATCAAGTAATATTTGTCCTAGGTGTGGAAGGCTGGTTCAACATTCAAAATCTATTAATGTAATCCATCACATCAACAAACTAAAACAGAAAAATTACATGATCATATCAATAGATGCGGAAAATAAATTTGACAAAACCCAACACCTCTGTATGATAAAAACTCTCAGTAAACTAGGAATAGAGGGGAACATTCTCAATTTGATAAAAACTACCTACAAAACTTAAAGCTGACATCATACTTAATGATGAGACACTCAAAGCTTTCCCACTAAGATCAGATATAAGGCATAAATATCCTCTTTCACAACTTTTAAACAATGTATTGATAGTCCTTGCAAATTCAATAAGGCAAGAAAAAAGGATAAAAGGTATACAGATTGAGATGGAGAAATAAAAGTGTTTATTACAAATGATATGATTATCTATGTAGAAAATCTGAAAGAATTGATGAAAATACCTCCAGGACTTAATAATACAGCAAGGTTACAGAATACAAGGTTAATTTAAAAAGTCAATTTCTTTCCTATATACCAACAGTGAACAACTGGAAATTGAAATTAAAAACACAAAACCATTTATGTTAGCATCTTCAAAAATGAAATATTTAGGTATAAATCTAACAAAATATATATGAGATCTGTATAAGCAAAACAATAAAACTCTAATGAGTAAAATCAAAGAAGAACTAAATAAATGGAGAGATAATCTATGTTTAGGGTAGGAAGTCTCAATATTGTCAAGATGTCAGTTCTTCTCACTTGATCTGTAAATTCAATGCAATTCCAATCAAATTGCCAGGAAGTTATTGTATAGATATAAACAAAATGATTCTAAAATTTATATAGAGACGCAGAAGACCCAGAATAGCCAACACAATATTGAAGGAGAAGAACAAAGTTGGAGAATTGATGCCACCCAACTTCAAGATTTACTATAAAGCTACAGTAATAAAGACAGTGTGGTATTAGTGAAAGAAAAGACAAATAGATCTTTTAGACAAATAGACAAATAGTGGAAGGAAATAGGTCAGAAATAGAGCCCCATAAATATAGTCATCTGGTCTTTGACAATGGCGCAAAGTCAGTACAAAGGAGCAAAGATAGTCTCTTCAACAAATGGTGCTGGAACTACTGGATGACCACTGTCAAAAATATGAATGTAAACATAGACATTACATGCTTCAAAAAATTAACTCGAAATAGATCACAAACCTAATTGTAAAATACAAACGATAAAACTCCTAGATGATGACAGGAGAAAACCCAGATGACTTTGGGTATGATGATGTCTTTTTAGATAAAGCACCAAAGACATAATCCATAAAAGAAATAATTGATAGGCTGTTCTTTATTAAAATGAAAAATATCTGCTCTGCAAAAGATAATATCAAAAGAATGAGAAGAAAAGCCACTGATAGAAAATATATGGAAGAGATGCATCTGATAAAGGTCTGTTTCAAAATATACAAAGAACTCTTAAAACTCAATAATAAGAAAACAACCTTATTAAAAAATAGGCCAAAGTCCTTAACAGACACCTCACTAAAGAAGACATACAGATGGCAAATAAGCATATGAATAGATACTCCACATCATATGTCATCAAGGAAATGCAAATTAAAACAATAATGAGATAGCACTACACATCTATTCAAATAGCCACAATTTGGAATGCTGACACCACCAAATGTTGGTGAGGATGTGGAGTAACAGGAACTCTCATTCATTGCTGGTGGGAATGCAAAATGGTACAGCCACTTTGGAAGACTGGCAGTTTCTTACACAACTAAATATAGTCTTACCATATGATCCAGCAATTGTGCTCCTTGGTATTTTCCCAAAGGAACTGGAAACTTATGTCTACACAAAACCCTACACAAATGTTTATAGTAGCTTTATTCATAATTGCCAAAACTTGGAAGGAATAAGATGTTCTTTAGTAGGTAAATGGTTAAATAAACTGTGGTATATCCAGACAATGGAATATTATTCAGTGACAAAAGGAAATGAGCTATTAAGCCATGATCACACATGGAAGAAGCTTAAATGCATATTACTAAATGAAAGAAGTCAATGTGAGAATGCTACACACTGTATAATTCCAGTGATATAACATTCTGTAAAAGATAAAATAATGGAGACCTTAAAATAATTAGTGGTTGCCAACGGTGTTGGTGAGAGGGGAAAAGATGAATAGGAAGAGCAAAGAGAATTTTTAAGTCAGTAAAAATACTCTATGATATAATAATAATATATAATGATGTCCTTATACATTTGACCAAACCCTTAGAATGTACAACACCAAGAGTGAACCATAATGTAAATTTTGGACTTTGTGTGATTATTATGTGTCAATTCAGTTTCATCTTTGCTAAGAAATATACCATTTTTGTGAGTGATGTTGATAATGGGGGAGGGTATGCATGTATGGGGGCAGAGGGTAGATGGTAAATCTGTACCTTCTTCTCAGTTGTACTGTAAACCTAAAATGGTTCTAATAAAAAGCCTCAGAAAAGGTAATTTGGGGCGTAACAGTTGTGACCCAAGGAGCCAAGTGACAATCTGAAGTTGGTGAAGTAAGTGGGAGAAAATAGATACTGTAATTTTTAAAATTTAAAATTACACAAATGTCATATCTTAGTAATACTTATTTATATTGTATAGCATATCATATAAAATCATACTGTTATTATATATTATATATTAAAGATCATTTTCACAATATTACAGCATAATTATATAATATTTTTTAAAATAATAATAATAAAAAATATAAGGACTTGATAATATGAATGAAGCTCTATTTTTGAGGTTGGCAAACTAAAGCTCTTGGGCAAAATCTGTACTACACCTTTTTTTGTGAATAAAGTTTTATTAAGACACAATCAATCACACCCATCTGTTATATACCACTTTGTGACTACTTTCCTCTACAATGGCAGAGTCGAGTAGTTGTGACAGACACTAAATGACCTGCAAAACTGAAAATATTTGCTTTCTAGTCGATTATAGAAAAGGTTGGTCAGTCCCTTCTCTAAATGGAAAATACTAAAGAACAGATTAAAAGATAATAAAACATTATTTAAACACATTGTTGATTTGAAAATAAAATAAAAAATTCACAGAATTATAAGTAATAATCAGAAAGTATCATTAATAAAAAAACTTGAAAAATAGCAAAAATTTTGGGGCAGTACTTTTTAGAGAACAATATACATTTTCATTAAAAGATATTGGAGAAGTCTTTTTTTAAATATCTTTATTGGAGTATAATTTCTTTACAATGTTGTGTTAGTTTCTGCTGTATAACAAAGAGAATCAGCTCTACATATACATATATCCCCATATCTCCTCCCTCTTGCGTCTCCCTCTCACCCTCCTTATCCCACCCCTCTAGGTGGACACAAAGCACCGAGATGATCTCCCTGTGCTGTGCAGCTGCTTCCCATTAACTACCTATTTTACATTTGGTAGAGTATATATGTCCATGCCATTCTTTCACTTCATCCCAGCTTACACTTCGCCCTCCCCGTGCCCTCAAGTCCATTCTCAATATCTGCATCTTTATTCCTGTCCTGACCCTACATTCTTCAGAACCTTTTTTTTTTTTAGATTCCATATATATGTGTTAGCATATGGTAATTGTTTTCTCTTTCTGTCTTACTTCACTCTGTATGACAGACTCTAGGTCTATCCACCTCACTACAAATAACTCAATTTCTTTTCCTTTTATGGCTGAGCAATATTCCATTGTATATATGTGCTATATCTTCTTTATCCATTCATCTGTCAATGGACACTTAGATTGCTTCCATGTCCTGATTATTGTAAATAGACCTGCAATGAACATTGTGGTACATCACTCTTTATGAATTACGGTTTTCTCAGGGTATATGCCCAGTAGTGGGGTTGCTGGGTCAGAGGGTAGCTCTATTTTTAGTTTTTTAAGGAACCTCCATATTGTTCTCCATAGTGGCTCTATCAATTTACATTCCCACCAACAGTGCAAGAGAGTCCCCTTTTCTCCAAACCCTCTCCAGCATTTATTGTTTGTTGATTTTTTGATGATGGTCATTCTGACTGGTGTGAGGTGATACCTCATTGTAGTTCTGATTTGCATTTCTCTAATGATTAGTGATGTTGAGGATCTTTCAATGTGTTTTTGGCTATGGGTATGTTTTCTTTGGAGAAATGTCTATTTAAATATTCTGCCCATTTTTGATTAGGTGGTATTTTTTTTGATATTGAGCTGCATGAGCTGTTTGTGTATTTTGGAGATTAATCCCTTGTCAGTTGCTTTGATGGCAAATATTTTTTCCCATTCTGAGGGTTGTCTTTTGTTCATGGTTTCCTTTGCTGTGCAAAAGCTTTTAAGTTTCATTAGGTCCCATTTGTTTATTTTTGTTTTTATTTCCCTTTCTCTAAGAGGTGGGTCAAAAAGGGTCTTGCTGTGATTTATGTCATAGAGTGTTCTGCCTATGTTTTCCTCTAAGAGTTTTATAGTGTCTGGCCTTACATTTATGTCTTTAATCTATTTTGAGTTTATTTTTGTGTGCACTATTAGAGAGTGTTCTAATTTCATTCTTTTACATGTAGCTGTCCAGTTTTCCCAGCACCACTTATTGAAGAGGCTGTCTTTTCTCCATTGTACATTCTTGCCTCCTTTATCAAAGATAAGCTGACCATATGTCCATGGGTTTATCTCTGTGCTTTCTTCCTGTTCCATTGATCATATTTCTGTTTTTGTGCCAGTACCATACTGTCTTGATTACTGTAGCTTTGTAGTATAGTCTAAAGTCAGGGACCCTGATTCCTCCAGCTCTGTTTTTCTTTCTCAATAGTGCTTTAGCTATTTGGGATCTTTTGTGTTTCCATACAAATAGTGAAATGTTTTGTTCTAGTTCTCTGAAAAATGCCAGTGGTAGTTTGATAGGGATTGCATTGAATCTGTAGATTGCTTTGGGTAGTAGAGTCATTTTCAGAATGTTGATTCTTCCAATCCAAGGGCATGGTATATCTCTTCATCTGTTTTTATCATCTTTAATTTCTTTCATCAGTGTCTTAGAGCTTTCTGCATGCAGGGCTTTCTTCTCCCTAGGTAGGTTTATTCCTAGGTATTTTATTCTATTTTTTGCAATGGTAAATGGGAGTGTTTCCTTAATTTCACTTTCAGATTTTTCATCATTAGTGTATAGGAATGCAAGAGATTTCCATGCATTAATTTTGTAACCTGCTACTCTACCAAATTCATTGATCAGCTCTTGTAGTTTTCTGGTAGCATCTTTAGGATTCTCTGTGTATAGTATCATGTCATCTGCAAACAATGACAGCTTTACTTCTTCTCTTCTGATTTGGATTCCTTTTATTTCTTTTTCTTCTCTGATTGCTGTGGCTAAAACTTCCAAAACTATGTTGAATAATAATGGTGACAGTGGGCAACCTTGTCCTTTTCCTGATCATAGAGGAAATGGTTTCACTTTTTCACCATTGAGAACTATGTTGGCTGTGGTTTTGTCATATATGGCCTTCATTATGTTGAGATAAGTTCCCTCTATGCTTACTTTCTGGAGGGTTTTTTATCATAAATGGTAAAGAAATCTTAGATGTAGTTATATTATGTTCACAAACAGGAACATTCAATATTTTAAGATGACAGGTCTCCCAAAATGATGTATAACTTTCATGCAATTCCAATGAAAAAAATCCAATTTGTTTGTGGAACTAGACAAGGTGATTCTAAAAATTATACAAAAGAGCAAAATGCTAAGCCTAGGGTAGATAATCCTGAAGAAGACTCTTGGAAAAAGGATACTTGTCCTACCAGATATCAAGACTTAAAATAAAGCTATATAATCAATATAGTGCTTTTATAGCCATAAAGTGGCTCATAGATGACATACTGACAGCCAGAGTCCAAAACTTAGGTGCACATATATTAGCACTCATGTGAAACAGTGTCATGAAGAGCAGTGGGGAAAGTGGTGGGATGATTCATGAATATGAGCTAAGGTAAATAGTTATCTACATGGATAGAAAGGATAAAACTACATGTTTATTTCCCATCACACATAAAAAGTAATTTGAGATCACAAGCTTATTTGTGAAAGGAATAAGCTCAAATATTTTAGAAGATGCTATGACAGAATTTCTTCATGATGTCATGATAGCAAAAACTTAATTATCTTTTTAAATAAGACACTGATCGAAGTAAACTATAATAATATATATTTTTTTAATCAAGAACTTTTTATTCATCTCTTGATACCCTAAGTAAGTGGAAAGACAAGGCATACATTGGGAGAAGATATTTTCAACATACATAAGAGGCAAAAGATTAATATCTGGAATATATAATGATCCACAGGTCTAAAAGGAAAATATAATAAAAAATGCAAAACTTATAAATCGATCTTTTACAGAAGAGAAACTATGAATTAAAGATTAAGCAAATGCAAGGATGCTTGACCATTTTAGCAATGTAGGAAATACACAGCAAATAATTTTTACATTTAAAAATAAATGCAACTAAATAACAAAAAGTTCAATCAATAGTATTACTTACTACCAAATTGGAAAATATTAAAAAAATAGACAATATAAAATGTTGGAGAAGGTGTGCAGAAACAGACATTGTATGCATTTATGCTGCATGTAAATTAGAACTTGCACTTTAGAAGTGCTTGATATTAGATGTTAAAATGCTAACACATCCTATAGCACAAAAATTGCATCCTTAGGTATATATCTTAGAGAAATAGTTATATTTGAAATGCAGACTCATGAACAATAATGCTTATATCATCATTGTTTTATAGCCGAAGACTGATAACAACACAAATGTTCATCAGCAAAAGAATGAATAATTTGAGTATAGTCATGCAGCAGTGAAAAAAGAAATGATCTGCGTTAACATGGTTACATTTCAAAAATATAATGTTTGGCAAAAACACAGAATACTGTTTACTCTAATATTATTTTAAATAATGTGAAGAAATAGATAAAACCATCTATTTTTTAGGGTTATATACAATTGTACCAAGATAAAGTTTAGAAATTAATATCCTGATAATTAGTATAAATGACTGACTTTCTATCGGAACACGAAAGTTCATTTTATCATTAATTTAATTTAATTTAATTTTTATTGAAATATAGTTGATTTACAATTTTATACTAGTTTCAAGTGTGCAGCATAGTTATTCAATATTTTTTATAGATCATTTTGCATTTCAAGTTATTTCAAAGCAATAGCTATATTTTCCTGTGCTGTACAATATATCCCTGTTGCTTATCTATTTTATACATAGTAGTTTGTATCTCTTAATTCCACACCTGTGTCTTGCTCCACTGGTATCCATTAGTTTGTTCTCTATAGCTCTGAGTCTGTTTCTGTTTTATTATATACATTAGTTTGTTTATTTTTAGATTCCACATATAAGTGATAACATAAGAGTATTTGTCTTTGTCTGACTTATTTTACTAAGTGTAATACTCTCTAGGTCCATCCACATTGTTGCAAATGGCAGAATTTTATGCTATTTTTATGGCTGAGTAATATACATATATATATACACACACATACACATATACACCGCATCTTCTTTACTCATTCATATGAGATGTAAGGACATTTCGGTATTCATAAATCAATCAATGTGACACACCACATTAACAAAGGGAAGGACAAAAATGACATGATGTAGAAAAAGTATTTGACAAAATTCAACATCCATTCATGATCAAAGTCGGTATAGAGGGAGCATATCTCAACATAATTAAAACTGTTTATGACAAACCCACAGCCAACATCGTATTCAACAGTGAAGAGCTGAAAGACTTTCTTCTAAATCAGGAGCAAAACAGGGATGTCCGTTATCACCACTTCTATTTAACGTAGTATTAGAAGTCTTAGCCACAACAGTCAGATAAGAGAAACAACTAAAAGGCATCCAAAACGGAAGGGAAGAAGTAAAACTGTCACCATTTGCAGATGCCTTGGTACTGTATATAGAAAACCCTAAAGTCTCCAACAAAACACTATTAGAACTAATAAATGAATTCAGTAAAGTTGTAGGATACAAGATTCATATAGAGAAATCTGTTATTTTCTATACACTAATAATGAACTATCAGAAACACCAAACAAGGAAACAATCCTAATTAAAATTTCATCAAAAAGAATAAAATATATGGGAATAAACATTTTATCACAATTTTTATATAATTACTATACAGTTGACCCTTGAACAATGCGGGTCTTAGGGGCACTGACCCCCGTGCAGTCGAAAATCCGTGTATAACTTCTGATTCCCCTAAAACCTAAGTACTAATAGACTACTGTTGACTGGAAACCTTACTAATATTATAAGCAGCCAACTAACACATATTTTGTATGTTATATATATTATATACTGTATTCTTTTAATAATGTAAGCCAGAGAGAATAAAATATTATTAGGAAAATCATAAGAAAGCAAAAATACGTTTCCCTACTCTACTGTATTTATCTATACCATAAGTTTAAATCATCTTACAAGATGTATCATCTGTCAATACCTACATCACTGTAGATTTTATATACATTATTAATACTAAACCTCAAAAATAAAAATATAATGTGAAAAAGACATTCATATTTATTTACAGGTACAAAAATTCATGCATTGATAATGAAGAAGCAGCAATATGGTTGATTTAGGGTGGCCTAGTTAATCTATACAATTGCTTCACAGTAGCCTAACCTATACATTAATGAATGAATTACTATAAATTTTTATGGCATACAGTATAAAATTCATATTAATGATAGAGGATTGGAAACATTGTTACATTTTTTATAAAATGACTTGCCTGTGATATAGGCTGATGTATCAGTTTCCCCAATTACGAGAGAAGCATATTGTATGGTAATGTAATTCTTTGAAAGCAAAGTTATAAAACAGTAAAAAAAAACCCTAAAACATTATTAATTTTATATTAAATACCACTCATCTTATACCTATGTAAGGATAGACAAGTGTCTACATATATTTTATTCATTTATGACATACCTAATTTTATTTTAATTATTTGATATTTCTAGGTTATGCGGTTTGTGAGTTTTTCAAATTGTCACAAATCTCCCCCAAATTTTCCAATATATTTACTGAAACAAATCTACATTTATATGGACCCATGAAGTTCAAATCTGTGTTGTTCAAGGGTCAACAGTACATTGAAAAGTTTAAAAAATAGGCTATACAGTTATAAAAGTAGAGAGTATACTTAAGAAACATATTTCTTTAATGGTGAATATGGAAAAGCCCAAAATGCAATTCAAAGTACTTATTTTTACTATAAGCAAAAATATAGATGTTAAATCATTTTCAGATTAAGCTGACACAGTTATTTCACTTCAAATCTAACCTTATTCAACTGAATCTCCTTTGTCAGAACACATTAAACTCAGAATAAATGGATATTTGAACAATTGAATTCAGCGTTATGTGGAGGAAGTGTCCTATTTTTAATATAAAATCAGGAAGAAGTGTTTCTGGCTTATTAAAAAAATTAGTCTACTATACAAAGCTATCAAAATATATCATATTTTATATAAAATTCAAATCACATCAAAGCAATTAATTTAAAAATTGATAAACCATACAACACATGAATGATATTAACTCATTAAGGCACTCTAGATTTTATACCTGCAATAGCTACTGGACATGTGATGAGAATTTATGTATGAATACCTATAAAATATTTATTTTAACATATGCTCTATTAGTTTTTTTCTGAACTTTACATGTTACTTTTCAGAAGTTTATGACTATTTAAAGTAGAAGTTAACATTTTCTTTAATTGACATTGAATTTCATGGTAGAATACAGAAATATTTTTAGTTCTTAGTGCTTACTCAAATTATTATGACTATGCCACTCATATGTTTTTGCAGTGTAATATCTCAGTATAGAAAAGCAATTTTTACTAAATAACATGTTGAAATGATTATTTCTAGTGGTTGAATGGTGCACTCTTATGTATCAGATAAAGTTCTATCTTGTAATAAGAAAATTAAAAAATCTGAAAAAATAGAGGTATAAAATTTTTCTCATTTATAACTAGTCAGCAGTATTAATTATGCATCAAAAGTGTTTAGAAAATTACAAAGTATATTTATTTGTCCAAATGTTATTTTTTAATTAATTGGTTTAATTTTTGAAAAATACTTCTGATTGAAATGAACTCAGTATTTCCAAATTAGGTTTGTGAAATTGCAGAATCATACTGGGTGAATCCTTCGGAATTCAGTTTAGTCAACTAGGACCTTCTGAGGACATAGAAAAAAAAAAGTCATATCTGCTAAGCATAAAGTCAGAAGTCCAAATCTAACAACACAGAAAAAGGAGGCTGTTGTTCTTGTCAGTGCTGAAGATATTGTATGAGTTGGTCTCTTGGAAACATAAAAAAATTAATGTACAAGGAAATAACTGGGATCCACTTGAGATACAGTTTATGGTTATAGCTGAGCTGTGCCCATGTGCTTAAGGAATGCAGTCTGGGCTGTTCAGGAGAACATTATGAGTGGTGTGATACATATAAGGAACACATTTCCTATGAGTTCTCCAGGCACTTGCTTTCTTTGCTGATCTACTCCCTTTCTACACTCCTAGATGTATGTGTTATGAACTAGAAAATGTGTAGCTAAGACTTTGAAAAGAAATTTAACTCAAAGAGAGGAGTGAACAGGACATACACACATATATGAAATATAACCTGCAAAGTACAATAGATACTAAGTACTCACTCTCATTAGTGTCTGATGTGTATGAATAGATGAATAGTTCAGGCATTGGAGATTCTCTGTTATTAATAAATACATCACTATTCATTGACTTGCTTATCAACTACCATATATGGATATATAGATATATTGCTTGGATGTTACTAATTCCTTTCTTCTTTTAAAAAGCTATCATCTGATCTCTCTCTCTCTTGTTTTATTTGGGGAAAAGAAAGTCAAAATCAGGATCAAGCTCTTCTTAATACTTTTCCTATTACAGATTCTAATTTTTATGTGCCAGTTTCTGGATTTTCTTGCCAGAATCTCCACTCTTCCTCTGTCTTCTAAAAAGTTTTGGATATCATTGTCCAATTGATTATTCTGAGTGATTTTGTCACTCCCTTCATAGAGGGATGATAAGGACCAAAAAAAAAAAATCCAGACAATAGAAAGTGAAGTAGATTTTGCTTTTTAAAAAAACTCAGTCATTTTAGTCTGCTGAACCTCTGTCTGCTTTTGACCATGAAGAGTAGCTTGCATCAAACAAATCTCCTTGCTGAGAACAATTACAAAATCTGGATAAAACCAACCAAGCAAACAACTGTTTTGAAGGTATTTGAGAGCAACCAAACGAACCAGGATTTGAAGGGCCATGATTCAAGCAAGAAGAGAAATACTTTATTTTGATCCAGACATTTCCTGTTGCTTATTCTTTGAGTCATCTGGCAATTTGTAGGCATAATAAGGATGAACAACTAAGAAGAAAATAGTGAATCAGGACTTTCAGGAGGCTTAGAGTACCAAAGTGACAAAATTTTGAGTTCAGTTTATTTAGGCAGTCAAGACATAAGGGGCCAATGTTGCTGATAATCAGGAAGATCAGTTTGAAGGCCAAAGAGCAGGAAAATTCTCCCTTGTTTGGGGGTGGGCCAGTCTTTTGCTCTACTCAGGTCTTCAATTGAATAGATGCGTCCACTACATTAAGGAAGGCAATCTGCTTTACTCAGTCTACTAATTTAAATGAACATCTCATCCAAAAACACCCTTATAGAAACATCCAAAATAATACTTGATCAAATATCTGGGCACTCCATGACCCAATCAAGTTGACACATAAAATTAACCATCACAGAACCCAAGTAAAATTATGCAGCTACAACTCTAACAAGAAGAATTGTCATCAGTCTCATAACATTTGACAGATAGAAATTAAGAGTTATGTATCTGCAAAGAAAAAGAGGTTCTCATAAACATATTAGTCTATCAGTAGAAAACCAGAACTAAAATCAGCCTCAAAATACCTCAATTCTTTATGGGATTATGTTAATCTGCTCTATACTAATTGACTGTCAGCACAAAAGTAAAGCATCTAAGAGAAAAATGATATCATCTAGAGCCATGACAGTTTTTTGTACTCAATGTCCAGCATTGAATAAACAATTGCCAAGAATATCCATATATAGGACAAAATACCAAAAAATCAATAGAAAAAAGCAATAAAACTAACACACAGGTGATACAGCTATTGAAGTTAAAGTTAAAGTTCCCTGGTGGCGCAGTGGTTGAGAGTCCACCTGCTGATGCAGGGGACACGGTTTTGTGCCCCAGTCGGGGAAGATCCCAGATGCTGTGGAGCGGCTGGGCCCGTGAACCATGGCCGCTGAGCCTGCGCATCCGGAGCCTGTGCTCCGCAGTGGAAGAGGCCACAACAGTGAGAGGCCTGCACACCGCAAAAAAAAAAAAAAAAAAAAAAGTAGCTGATTGTATTCTGAAGAAAATAGATGAGGGGAGAATTTCATTACAAAACTGAATTGTAATAAAAAAACAAATTGTAACTTTGAAACTTAACAATATAATAACAAAATAATAACTCAATAGACGTGTTTATCAGCAGATTAGATAAAACAGGAGAGTTACTGAATTGGAAAATAGATTAGTAGAAAATATTACAGGTAAATATGAAGATAAAAAAGATAACTGATACAGAAAAGAGCATAAGATATATATGAGGTGATGAAAAATTCTGACAAGTTTGTAATAAAAAGTTTAAGAAAAAGAAGCATAAGAATGGGACAGAAACAATATTTGGCATTGCCTGAAGTAGTACTGGTTGAATTTTTTTCCCAACTGTGGAAGGACATCAAGCAACAGATTCAAGTTTCTGTATGAATTACAAACTAGGTAATCACACCTAGATACATTAGAAAGTAATGAAAACCAGTCCAAGAAAATCTTAAAATTGAAATAGATGGAAAAGACACAATATGTTCAAAAGTAAATTTTAATGCTCTCTAAATAAATAATTATGTCAGAAAACATGGAATGATAATACTTTAAGTATTGTGATAAAAATAGCTGTCAATCTAGACTTCTATAACCAGATAAAATATCTTTAAATAAAGGCAGAATAAAGATGTGTTCAGACAAATAATAAAGAGATATTGCTGGGAGACCTGTGCAAAAAGGAATCCCAAGGCAAAGAACTTCAGGCAGAAAAAAATATTATTCCAAATAAACTACAAGAATGTAGAAGGGATTGAAGAACAAAGAAACCTGGTGAATATGTGGTTGATTTAAATGTTCCTTGACTGTATAAAACAGTGTTACCTGTGAAGGTCTACATGTATATAGAAATAAAATATATCAAAAGTGATAAAACCAAAAAAGAGGATAGGGTAAATGGAGTTACAGATTTTTTGAGTCTTTCCGTTTCTGGAAAGTGAAAAAAATTAATAATTTAGAGTATACTCTAGTAAGACAAGGATGCATTTTATTACTACTATAGTAATTGCCAAAAGAATAAAAAAGTACTCTAAGCTAAAAAATGACATAATAAAGTAATAGAGAAATGTTTGATTAATTTAAAATGAAGCAATGAATGAGAGAAAATGACATAAAAGTAGATAGCAAAATAGAAAACAAATATTAAGATGTCATATTTAAACACAAATATATCAATAATTACATCATATATAAACAGACTAAATACTTCAATTAATAAACAAAGATTGTCAGCTTAGGTAAAATAAAACTGTGTATGCTGACACACCTCATTATAAATATACAGGAATTTTCAAAGAAAAATAATGGAAGATAATAAATAAGATCTCACTAACCAAAAGAAGGCTGGGGTAGCTATACTAATAGTAGGTAAAGTTGATTTTATTGCAAGGGCATCATTTAAGATAGAGGAATATTTCATGATGAGTGTGAAGTTTATGTGCCCTAAAGTTATGACCTCAAAATATATAAAGTGAAAATTGATGGGGCACAAAGAAGAAATAAACAAATTCACAACTATAGTGGGAGTTTTTTTTAAATAGAATCTGATAAAGAACTAGACAAAATTACATCAGCAAAGATATAGAAATTCTGAACAACACAACAAACTTGATCTAATAGACTTGTATTCAACAATACAAACAACAATTGCAGAATGCACATTCCTTTTAAGTGGTCATGGTACATTTTTAAAAATTGATTTAGTGCTAAGTCACAGGTTGAGTCTCAACAAATTTCAAATGATTGATTCAAATGATTTAAATTTGAAATCTCCTATAACCACAGTGAAATTAAGTAAGGAAGGCATCAGATAAATTTTTACCAAGTTCAAGATTTACCTATAGAGCAATTAATTTTTTACAACTGGACTTTTTAAAATTAAGGACATTTGATTAGAATACTACTGGTCTTAAAATGGCAGCACATGATGATTATGCAATTCAGGCTCATTTGCTGCTGAAAATCTCCCTATATTAAGGGGAAGGAAACAAATTTCTTTATCCTCACAGTTTTAAGACAGTAATATAATAGTATCATTAATTTTTAGAGTGCCCTTACTTAGGAAAGCATTGCATGTTATATAAAAAAAACAATAGAGTACATACTTTATTATAAATCAGAGGGGTGTCTGTGATGAGCCAGGTGACTTTGTGAAAAAGATGAGATTTAAACTGGACCTTGAAGCTGGGTAGTATTGATGAGCAGTCAGTGTGCTAGATATTTCAGACAAGTGTTTCATGTGAACAATTGAAGAGGTGGAAGTACCCTGAGGGTGTTTGAAAGAACCGTTCTGTTTTAGAGGAAAGAAAAAGAACTTCTACTTCTCTTATTCATTATAATGTCTAGATTCTTTTTGCTAAAATGTGTGAGGGGACATAAAAGGACATCTTGTTTAGCCAAATTTAAAGAGGAATTTATTGACTATATCTAAAAATCGACTTGGTTTGTAGATTTCATTTAGAGACTGCAATACTATTAATATAACCTCAAATGATCAATTCTTTTCATATAATAGGAAACATCTTGTTTGACTCAGCATACAACTTTGGAACAAATGTACCCAGAGAATTCCTACAGAATCACACAGTCCAATCTCTCAGCCAGTGAGATGAGGTCCCAAGCAAATTATCCTCACCTTATGTTTGTGCCTGCTTCTACGTTCTAAATATCACAATACAACCCAAATATGGTCAAAATCCTCTGAAAGATTATAAAATGCAACATCTTTGTATCCCTCTCTTATTGTATAACATTGGTTATAAGAAAGTAGTTCCTACATAAGCCTTTTAAAATCATAGGGGAAAAGTAATATTTTTCTATCTAGAGCAGTTCTTTTTAACCTTCTCTTGGGACACAGACAACTTTGAAAATCTAATGAAAGCGATAGAAACTCAAGAAAAATGGAAATTTACAAATAATCACATACAGTGTCATAATATATTAGGAGTTTAAGAGTCTTTAAAAGTCGATCCTTAGACCTCAGCCTTGAACCCCTGATCTATAGAGGCTTTGTATTTTCTCTGTCTGCTTCTTCAGCCCCTTAGAAAAAAGAAAATGTTTTATAGCATTAAGAACAAAACCCTTCCTTGGCTTAAAAATAGCAGCTGTAATTTTAGTCACTGATCTTGTTTAATGTGTCTGGAAGCTAGAAGCAATGGAAAAATGATACAAGAACAAAAATTATACTTATAAAAGTTTTCTGTTTTTCAGAAGAGTTTATTTTTGTAAAATGCAGTTTTGCACAAAACTCAACATGATGTTTTTATTCAAAAGAAATTGTAATCGGTTTACCAACTCATAATATTCAGAGACAAGTTGTTTGGGTTATGCATTTTTAGAGAAGTTAATTCTTAAATCATGGGAATATATTATTTCCCAATAAAGTTATCTATCAATTTATTTTTCAGTAAAATAACATGAGAGTTTAGAAGTGAGAGAAACTGTTTCCTTTTGTGCAACTCTACTAACTATCCCCACCAAAATAGGATTATCAACATAACCTTGATAAATGTTTTCAAAAAAATTAAGATTGAGTTGTAGGTCATTAAAATAACTTCATAATGTTGTCTAATTTTCAATTATATTTATTGAAAAATTTAGAATATGAAGAGAGGTACACAATAATAAGGGACATTATCTGCAATTCCACCACCTAGAGATAACAGCTATAAACATTTGATGTATATAATTTAAGATATATTATGTATCAATATAAAGATATTAAAAGAGATAATACAGGCATGAAAAATAACACAGAATTTTTTTAATTGAAATATACTTGTTATATAATATTGTGTAGTTTCAGGTGTACAGCAAAGTGATTCAACATATGCATATATGTATATCTATTTTTAAAATTCTTTTTCATTGTAGTTTATTACAAGATAGGGAATGTAGTTCCCTGTGCTATAAGTAGATCCTTGTTGTTTATCTATTTTATATATGGTAGTGTGTATCTTTTAATCCATATTCCCAATTTATCCCTATGCACCCCCCCTTCCCCTTTTGGTAACAATAATTGTGATTTCTATGTCTGTTAGTCTTTGTGAATAAGTTCACTTGCACATTTTTTTAGATTCCACATACGTCTCTGATTTATTTCACTTAGTATGATAATCTTGGCATTTGTATTCTTTTTTTATGACTGAGTAATATTCCATTGTATATATACACCACAACTTCTTTATCCACTCATCTGTCGATGGACACTTAGGTTGTTTCCATGACTTGGCTACTGTAAATAGTTCCTCTATGAATGTTGGGGTACATGTATCTTTTCAAATGAAAGCTTTTGTCTTTTCTGGATATACGTCCAGGAGTGGGATTGCTGGATTATATAACAACTCTATTTTTTAGTTTTATGAGGAAATTCCATACTGTTCTCTATAGTGACTGTACCAGTTTAGATTCCAGCAGTGTAGGAGGTGTAGAACCCTCCTACCAGCAGTGTAGGAGGGTTCCTTTTCCTCCACACCTCCAGCATTTATTACTTGTAGACTTTTTAATAATGACCATTCTGACTGGTGTGAGATGATACTTCATTGTAGTTTTGATTTACATTTCTTTAATAATCAGCTATGTTGAGCATCTTTACACATGCCTCTTGGCCATCTGTATGTCTTCTTTTGAGAAATGTCTATTTAGGTCTTCTGCCCATTCTTTAATTGGGTTGTTTGTTTCTTCATTGTTAAGTTGTATGAGCTGTTTGTATATTCTGAAAATTAAGCCTTTTTCGGTCACATCATTTGCAAATATTTTCTCTCATTCTGAGGGTTGTCTTTTTGTTTTGTTTAAGGTTTCCTTTGATGTGCAAAGACTCATGTTTGATTAGGTCCCATTTATTTATTTTTGCTTTTATTTCTATTGTCTTAGGAGACAGAGAATGTTGTTTTGAACCTGCATTTTAAATGTCTTCAGAAATGTCTAAAATTTAATCCATACTCCCTATTATCATCGAAAAAAATACAAGGAAGTTTGAAGAAAAATTTAATAAATCCTTTGTCATTTTCACTCCATCTCTCCTCTGAATAGGCTTTTACACTTGTATATGTTTCCCTGAACTGACATCAGGATATAAACAATTGTATACACTTACACAAATTACTGTTTCTGTAAATGTTCACTTTATAAAAATAGATTTTTAACATAAATTTTCACCTATTACTTTTTTTTCATTATAAGGAATCTTAGGTTAAGATGTATAGATGTTACAAATCATTAACAGTATGTTAAAACTTAGAGTTGTTTGAATATATGTATAATTTACTCACAAATATATATATATACATACATAGATACATACATACATAGACACACACGTTACATACATATGCACAAACACACACACACATATTGATCTAAGTAGGTGACCACTAAGGAATATTCCAGTCAGGGGTTGCCAAAAAGTACTGCCTTAACAACTTTAAATGTATCCTTAAAAAAGTATTTATTTATTTAAGGTAGATTCCTAGGGAATGGGTTACTGGATATAGTATTTTAAGCATTCTTTGTTTATTTTATTATTTATTTCCCATTTTTGAAGCTTTTTACAGTTTTTAGAGTTATGTATTAAAGTATCTCCCCAGTCTCATAGGTTAGAGTAATTTAATATTTTCATTCTGATGGATGAATATATGTGGGTACCATGTACATCTCTGTTTTCTAATGAGGTTGAGCATGTTTCTTTTGTGTGTGATTCATTTGGCTGTTCTCTTCTGGAAATTTTACAAATATTTTTGTCATATTTATAATCATTTGCTTTTGTTGTTGTTTTTATTTCTTAAGTCAAATTATTGGTGTTTATTAGACACTTTAGGTACATAAAAATTTTTATCATTTCTTTATTTTTATATCATTGTATTTATTTTCTTTTTTCCATTTAAAAAGTTCTAATTCCTATATTAAATTTGTAATTTGAACTAAGAAAAGTTGCATAAATCTTTTTCTTTTTCCTAATTCCAGAGCATAGACATTTTAATTCTATCTTCCTGCTCCTTTCTTTGGAGTTTCTGTTGTAAAATTATTTTAACTTTCTCTCATTTTAAAGGCATTCTATATTAGTCATTTAAAATTTATTATATATCAGTAAATGCTATTTACATTTACCAATTTTTATCAACTTCTTTGCATCCATTTTCTTTGGATTCAATGCTTTTCCAGCTAAAATTCATCTTTTAGTAATTTATTTCACATGCTGCCTAAAATTATCATCTTGTTGTTTGTTTTACTCTCACTCTATATTACTGTTATTTTAAGTAAATACACAATTCTAGTTCTTCGAATGTTCTTTTTTCTAGCATTTTGAAGGTGACCATATTATAGAACAGAATGGAAATGTTATAAATGTTAATTTTAAAATTAATTCAACTAAAATAAGTGGGTATGTAAAGAGCAAGGAAGTTGAATACTTTCCTAACATTGCTGGGTTGTCTGATGATATTGGTTAATGAATGAAGAAAGAAAGTCTTAAGAAGGTTATTCAAAATCACGGAGGACTTATGCTTTCATAATAATTTATTAGGTAACTCAGACTAAGTCTTATACTTTAAAAAAATTAGAAAATCTGGAAAAATATATAGAAAACATCTGCTTGAAATTATTGATAACTAATACATTGATGAAGGGGGATTTGGAGGAGAAAATTTAAGGAAGTATAACAAATTTTGATTAGTGATATAAAATACAAATATGTATCTAAATTTTGTGTCCTCCTTCATTTTCAGGACTCAACTCTTCTGTCATTTCTGGAAGTTTGCAGCTATTGTCACTTATGTATCACCTCACTCTCATATTTTTTAGCTTTCTTCTGGAAATCCTAGTAGATATAGGCTGAATGGTCTTCATTTATCTTCTATATCTTTTAAAATCTCCCACTTATTTCCATTCCTTCTATATTTTTCATAGTTTATTCTGGATGTTTTTCTCATATTTTGTCCGTGTCCTGAATTCTTTCTTTAGTTTTAATTTACTAATTAATACATTCATTGTGTTTTTCTTTCAATAACTTTAATTTTTACTTATAGAAATTTAATTTTGTTCTTTCACAAAATGCCTCTTTTTGCCTTCATAATGTCGTGCTCTGGTTTTATGGTCTTAATATATTAAACGTGTACTGCTTCTTTTAAGTTCTTCATTTTTTTTCTGGTTCTTTTTTTTGTTGACTTTCCTCATAAGGGTTTGTCCACTTATGTGGCTTGCAATTTTCTATAGTGATTTTGTTATTATCAGGAATTGCATTCCGTGGGAGTTCCTTGTCTTCTGAATTCATACATAGAGTTTAAAATTGAACCTTCCTGGATCCTAGGGTTTTTTCAGTTGTGTGCCAGGCTTTACATTAGCTTTGGGTCCTGTACTATGTGTGAATGTATACTCTGCACCCACACAGTTCCATAGCTAGATTAATGGTTAGAGTTTTTGTTGTTTCCATTTAATATATGGGACAATCCTTCAAGGTCCTAGGCTTTAAGCAAAAGTGTTCAACTCCAATTCCTCACCTGTATAGTCCTGAGTTTCCTATTCCAATATGGTTGACAACCCCAGAACTGAATCCCTTAGGACTTCCTCCTAGTTTGATATCACTGTGGACCACTTTGATTTCAGCAGTAATTGTTTCAAGTCCTCCTTTATTTCCAAACTTGCAGATTCAATCTCAGCTATTCATTCAACTAAAAAGAAAAATATTCAGCCTTTCTATGGATATGAAGTGGAAGATGGAAGTTTTCCCATATCATCATTAGATAGCCCTATTGACCTGATGTTTTCTCTGAGAAGCTTCCCTTGTTTTTCTAGATGTCCTTCAATTTTCCCAGGCAAACATGAATACAAATCCTCTTTGTAACTGTACACATTCTCACTACAGCCTAATAACTTACAATATGTATTCTAGTGGTAACATTTTTCCCATGTTTAATATTTATTCTTAGCATAGTAAATTAGGAGACCATACATGAATGCATATATATATCAGTGATTTATACCTGCCTAACACTGTATTCATTTCCATTATTACTTACCAACATATGAGTATAATAAAATAAACAGAAGAACATGGATATAAGTACACTATTTTCCTCATTCTTACAACAAATATTTATTGAATGGCTACTATGTACCAAGCACAATTTCAGGCACTTAAAATGAATCAGTGAATAAAACAGAAGATCTATTCTTATAACTTATTTGTTTCATGCTAATGAAAAAAAAATTAAAACAAAAATTTCTTGCTTTGGGAAAGTGACATTGGACAAAAGAAGTATGACATCCATGCAAGTATGTTTAGATCCCCTTCTTTCAAAGAGCAGGAGTGTGATCTACCATTTATCCTTTTGCTGGCTCTCCTAGATTGATCCTTTCACTATCATTGGTATTTTTATGTTGATGAATGATAATGAAGTTTAAGTAGCTTTTGGTGTTTTTACAGCTTGGACAATGGAGTACCTTTGGAACCCTGGAAGTTACAGCTCAGACTGAATCATAAACAAAGGCGTTCTCAGTGGTGGCAGAAGAAGATTGTGAAATCCTTATAATCCCTGCAAAGAATTATGCAAAGTTGAAATCGGTATGACCGTATCTAATCTATGTATTAACACAATATGGGTATAAATTAACACTAAGTTTTGCCTCTGTAGGCAGAAGATGTCCATATCTCTTTTATATTTTAATTTGTCTTGAACTGGAGACCATAAAAATATGATATATTTGATGAATATCACTTAAGTCTCCTATGAGTAGTTGAAGTGGAAAGGTCTCTATGGATATAATTTGTTATATGTTTGAGTGAATTTGGTTTTCCATGAATTTAAAATTCATCTGTTCATTCACTTATTCACTCTTTCATTCATTCAACAACTGTATGTTTTGGGTGTCAACAGCATGTCATGTATGAGGGATACCAGAATGATCAGAGATCTCTAAACCTCTACAGTTTACCTTAGGAAGAACAAATACTTGAGCGTTATCTGAACACTATTTCATATGTATAACATACATCGAGACCGAGAGCTGCATGAGTAGGTGATCACAACTTAATTCTGAGCCCCTAATTCTGCTGCATTAGGATAACTTATTTTCTTCAATTTTAACAATTTATTCTCTTTTAGTCAAATCCCCAAATTCCCCTCTCTTCTATTTCTTCTCCCCTGGATGGAAGAAGAAGTTTATATAAATGATGGATTGGGAGCCCACCATGGTCATGCTCTGTCAGCTCCTCTTGATAGGGTTTAACAATGGTACAGGTGCTGCAGAGCACTGGCATCAGTCACAGTGAGGTGCTCATGCTGGAGGGAGATGAGGAGACATCCATCTTCTTGATTTAGGTCTTTAATAGTTGGGATTTCTTTAGATAGAGTGGTCTCAGTGTTGTTGATACAGAAGACTTTCCTAGGATTCAACTTCCTTCCAAATCTCTGGTTTCAGAGTGTCTGGTTTAAAAAAAAAAGTTTCATATGTTTGTTTTTATTTTCAAAATGTCAGTATCATTTATTTGGTATTATCAAATACAACTTTTGAGTGTAGTCTTGACTATGATAGGTTTTTTTTTTTAATGCTAAAACATTTATAGGAGGCTAAAAATACTTTGAAAGGGGAAAATATTTTAGTAGCAGATCTGAAGATTAAAATTTCAGTATGGTTATGTGGTCACGCTCCTATAAAATTCAAATACATTTTATACTAAGTTACATCCATATAACCTTTATTTTTCTTTTACTGCCATTTATCTATCTTCTATATTTTTACCTCTTTTTTAAAAAATTATGTAATATAAAATTTGATAATGACTTTTTTCCAGGAAAAAACAAAACTGAAAAATAAAAATAAGGTGAAATTAATCTGTAAGTGTCCATATTATACAGAGTGGCCTACTTTATCCATATATGAGCTAGTTACACTCACTTAATGGAAAAAATTTCCTCCAGGTCATGGTGAGTTTAAAGTAATTTTGGATTATTTCCTTTATATTACATTACATTATTGGAATTTGCAATTTTTCATAGATTTAATATTTTATATAATATTTCTTCACATGTGTTTCTCTAATATATTAAATGTTACCTTTCAATTGGACATTTAGATTGTTGCTTTTTAAATTAAAAATCATTCTGTATTGACTTGAAGAGTGATCTCAGAAGTTGACTTACTTCCACATCCTCCTATTTCTCCCCACAGTCCCTACCCTTCTTGCCCCACCCTAGTAGTCAATGTAAAGACGAAACTATAAAGGATAAAGGTTGTGAGAAGTTACAGTCATTTTTTTTTCTTTTTTCCTGGTAGAGAACCTACTTTAGCTGCATGTTTGCTTATCTGTACACATTATCAGGGGAAAATATCATTATAGAGAATAGATAAGACTGAGGTAAGGAGTAGCAGCAGTGAAGCTGCCTACATTTCCAATATTCAGCGTGACAATGATGCATGCATTTCCTGGGTTATGTATATAAAAATGTGTAGGTTGCATTGAGTCATTTTGTACAATATTTCCATTTATGAGAAGCATACTAAATAAGAGATGCCAACTGCTATTTACTGATGTTTGTGTCCCACAAAATTCATATGTTGAAGCTTTATTCACTAAGATTATGTTATTTGGATGTGGGACATTTGGCAGGCAATTAAGTCATGAGAGTGGAGCGCTCGTGAATGACATTAATGCCCTTAAAAGAAGAGATGAGAGAGAAAGAGTTGATCTCACTTTCTTGGCTATGTGAAGATACTGCAAGAAAGCAGCTATCTGCAAACAAGAAAGAGGGCTCTCATCAGACATTGAATCTATTCACACCTTGATCTTGGACTTCCCAGCCTTCAAAATTGTGAGGAATGTTCATGTTTAAGCCAATCCAGCTGATGCTATTTGTTATAGTAGCCAAAACTAAGACACCAACATAAGAGGAGCTACAGTAGGTGTGTCAGAATCTTCAGTCAGGAATCACTAGAGTGCCCTACCTCAAACCTGCAGATCCATAATTGCGGTGGGAGACGTGGTGCCAGGAGGAGGAGAACATTTCTGAATTAAGTTTGAACTTAAAGTTCTAAAAAGAATGAGTCTAAGTTATAAATTCCAAAATGTGACTATTCTAACAATAAAAATATGGTGAAGAAATTACAGAATCTGGCTAAGCTATCCTTTCAGGGAGCCGCTATATAATAGAAAAGTGAGGTTAATACAGCACCATACAGAAGATTCATTTATTGGAAAAAATGAATACCTATGCTTCAAAAGCTAAGACTCCCTAATAAACCTGTTCAATTTAGTGAGACTATGCACCCTTTCCTGAATTTGTTCCAAATTTCTTTCCTGTGCTTGTTTTTATATTTTATTTATCATTTTTTGAAATACAGTGTTTAGCCCATATTTAGACAAATATATATTTTCTTCTTGCTTATAAAAATTGAATGTCATGTTGTAGTTTTGTTCATGAAACATTTTTCCTAATGTTGTATTCATTTTTGGCCAAAAGTACACTTAGAAGACAAGAAGTAAACTGATGTGTAAAAAACTAGGAATTAGCATTTCTAGATTCAGTATATTTATTGTATAGAATTTTTTTTTAATTGGGTGTTTGGATTTACCATGGGTCTCCCTTCTGTATTCAAAATATTAACTCTTGGTCCATGCCTCAGTTCCAGGGCTATTTTATTTAAAAAAAATCTTAAACTTGCCAATTTATCAGGACATTAATATTTTTGAGATGGTTTTAGAGGAAGAAAGACACCATAATCAAAGATTTTTTTCAACTACGTGAACCAAAAGAATATGGGATTTGGAAAAGGGGAATAATTATGTGTTTTAATGTATTTGATTACTAATGATGAATAATATGTGTTTCAGTCTGAAATATCAATCTAAAACATTTAAATTTATCATCAAAAAGTTAAGAAGATGTGGACACATAGTTTCTTAGAATGCTGGGTTCAAGTTCTTATTTGGTAAGTGCTTTTAAAGTAATGGTGGAAACTATCACATTGAACAATCTGTGATTGTATCGTATAAGTCAAAAGTAACATAATTCTTCCACTGATTCCCTGTTGTTAAAATATTTGGTCCTTACACTTACACAGTTTAAAAAAAAAAAATTATCCTCCTTAGGGAAGAATGGCAATTTCACTAGATGATTCTCAAGGCTTCTTTCAGCTCTGAAATACTATGGTTCTTATAAATAAATATTCCTAGGTGAAGAATAAGTTCTTTAAACCTAAACTAATTTTCTTTTATGGTGGTGACAAACTTGATATATCAAAGAGAAACATTAGATATAATACTTCTCCACTTTACTCATGATTTATTTTGAATTTTTATCAGAAAATGTAGAGCATAGCTCAAATTATACTTTCAATATCTATTGATAGGCTTAAAATTAGCAGTAGTATGATTTCCAAAGCATAATTACTTGTGTTTTGATCTTATTTTAGAAAAATATATTGGATGAAGTTTCAGAGACATCTAGGAAATTATTCAAAAGATTGATAGAATTTAGGATTAATACCTGGAAATCTATGAAATAAATCTTATTTCTGGCACTATTCCTCTGTTAACTTAAGTCTTCTTACTTTTGCTTCATATGCAAAGGGAGATTGAGTTTAATGGATGTGTACAATGTTGCTTGTTATTTGGGTCTGTCTGGTTTGTATCACACCAGCTGAAATCTTCCCAGGTGATATATTTTCCAGGTGTGACTGGATAGAAAATGGAAACCAGCTGATCTCACTAATCAACCTGTTTCTATGTGTATCATGTGTATAAGAAGAAATGGTAAGTTAACTTGACATTAATGAACCATTTGTATACATTTTATTGTTATCCTGCTTATGTCAGTATGCTCCATATTTTCCAGGTTGGATATCATATAGCAAACATAATAATAAGAGATACTAAAAATGTAGTAAAAATTTAGTTTTAAAAGATAAAATATGCAAATATAGCAATTATAAAAAATTTTCTTGTCTTCAAAAGTCCAAAATGGAGAATTTCAGTCACAGTATTTATACCAAATGGAAATTTGAAGCTCTAGGCTCTAAATCCCAACTTTTTGACATCAGTCCTTCTAGATCAATTAACTCTGCAGGGTATCTAAACTTTTAGCCACAAGGACACTCTTGAGCATCCCAGAAACAGGTTTGTGTCTAGGGGTGCCATTGATAGTGATGCATTTTTCTTCCTCTTTTCTTCTTTTGCATAAGTGAATATTTTGTAATATAGCATATTAATTCATTTAATTAGTTTTAATAGGCTTTATTATTTAGAGAAGTTTTCAGTTCACAGCAAAACTGAGCAGAAGGTACAGAGATTTCCCATATACCCCCTGCCCCCAGTCTTGCACACTATCCCCTGCTATTAGCATACTCCATTAGAGTGGTTCATTTGTTACAATTAATGAACCTACATGGAAACATCATCAACCAAAGCCCATAGCTTACATTAAGGCTCACTTTTGGTATTAGACATTCTGTGGGTTGGACAAATGTATAACGATATTTATCTACCATTATAGTATTGTACAGAATAGTTACTGCCTTAAAAATTCTCTGTGTTCCACATTTTCATCTCTCCCTCCTCCCTAAACCCTTGGCAAACACTGATCTTTTTACTGCTTTCTTTTGATTTTACCATCTCCAGATTGTCAAAGAATTGGAATCATAAAATATATATGTAGCCTTTTCAGATTGGTTTCTTTCACTTTAATATTTAAGTTTCTTCCAAATCTTTTCATTGTTTGATAGCTCATTTCTTCTTAACACTGGATAATATACCATTGTCTGGATGTACCACAGTGTATGTAACTATTCACCTACTGAAAGGCATCTTAGTTGCATTCAGGTTTTAGCATTATGAATGAAGCTGCTAAAAACATTTGCATGCAGGTTTTGTGTGGACATAAGTAAATAATTTATTATGTGCAAAACACTAAACTAGTTGCTTTGTGGGGATTAAAAGAAATGGATTTAAAATCAAACAAACTCAAGTATTTGAGGAACTAAATGTAAGGTTTTGGTTTGATCTCAAAGAATTAACAATTAGAAAAAAATATACAAAGGTGTGTTTGTTTATTTAACATCTTTATTGGAGTATAATTCCTTTACAATGATGTGTTAGTTTCTTCTGTATAACAAAGTGAATCAGCTATACATATACATATATCCCCATATCTCCTACCTCTTGCATCTCCCTCCCACCTTCCCTATCCCACCCCTCTAGGTGGACACAAAGCACGGAGCTTATCTCCCTGTGCTATTTTTTTTTCTTAGATTCCATATATATGTGTTAACCTATGGTATTCGTTTTTCTCTTTTGGACATAATTCAATCTGTACAAACTCTTGAGGTCCATCCAACTCACTACACATAACTCAATTTTGTTTCTTGTTATGGCTGAGTAATATTCCATTGTATATATGTGCCACATCTTCTTTAACCATTCATCTGTTGATGGACACTTAGGTGGCTTCCATGTCCTGGCTATTGTAAATAGAGCTGCAATGAACATTGTGGTATGTGATTCTTTTAGAATTATGGTTTTCTCAGGGTATATGCCCAGTAGTGAGATTGCTGGGTAGTATGAGAGTTCTATATTAAGTTTTTTAAGGAACCTCCATACTGTTCTCCATAGTGACTGTATCAATTTACTTTCCCACCAACAGTGAAAAAGGATCCCCTTTTCTCCACACCCTATTCAGCATTTGTTGTTTGTAGACCTTTTGATGATGGCCATCCTGACTCGTGTGAGGTGATACCTCATTGTAGTTTTGATTTGCATTTCTCTAATGATTAGTGATGTTGAGCATCCTTTCATGTGTTTGTTGGCAATCTGTATATATTGTTTGGAAAAATGTCTATTTATGTTTTTTGCCCATTTTTGGATTGGGTTGTTTGTTTTTATGATATTGAGCTGCATGAGCTGTTTGTGTATTTTAGAGATTAATCCCTTGTCAGTTGCTTAATTTGCAAATATTTCCTCCCATTCTGAAGGTTGTCTCTTCATCTTGTCATGGTTTCCTTGCCTGTGCAGAAGCTTTTAAGGTTCATTAGGTCACATTTGTTTATTTTTCTTTTTATTTATTTTATTTATTTATTTTTATTTATTCTTTTATCTAAGAGGTGGGTCAAAAAGGGTCTTGTGGTGATTTATGTCATAGAGTGTTCTGCCTGTTTTCCTCTAAGAGTTTGAGAGTGTCTGGCCTTACATTTAGTTCTTTAATTGATTTTGAGTTTATTTTTGTGTGTGGTGTTAGGGAGTGTTCTAATTTCATTCTTTTACATGTAGCTGTCCAGTTTTCCCAGTACCACTTACTGAAGAGGTTATCTTTTCTCCATTGTATATTCTTGCCTCCTTTATCAAAGATAAGGTGACCATGTGTACATGGGTTTATCTCTGGGCTTTCTATCCTGTTCCATTGATCTATATTTCTATTTTTGTGTCCGTACCATACTGTCTTGATTACTGTATCTTTGTAGTATAGTCTGAAGTCAGGGAGTCTGATTCCTCCAGCTCCATTTTTCTTTCTCAAGATTACTTAGGCTATTTCCATCCAAATTGTGAAATGTTTCTTTCTAGTTCTGTGAATAATGTCATTGGAAGTTTGACAGGGATTGCATTGAATCTGTAGACAGCTTTGGGTAGTATAGTAATTTTCACAATATTGATTCTTCCAAAACAAGAACATGGTATATCTCTCCATCTGTTTGTATCATCTATAATTTCTTTCATCAGTGTCTTATAGTTTTCTGTATACAGATAATTTGTCTTCTTAGTAGGTTTATTCCTAAGTATTTTGTTCTTTATTTTGCAATGGTAAATGGGAGTGTTTCATTAATTTCTCTTTCAGAGTTTTCATCATTAGTGTATAGGAATGCAAGAGGTTTCTGTGCATGAATTTTGCATTCTGCTACTTTACTAAATTTATTGATCAGCTCTAGTAGTTTTCTCACAATATCGTTAAGATTTTTTATGTATAATATCATGTCATATGCAAACAGTGACAGTTTTACTTCTTTTCCGATTTGGATTCCTTTTATTTCTTATTCTTCTCTGATTGCTGTGGCTAAAACTTCCAAAATTAGGTTGAATAATAGTGGTGAGAGTGGGCAACCTTGTCTTGTTCCTGATATTAGTGGAAATGGTTTCAGTTTTTCACCATGGAGAACAATGTTAGCTGTTGGTTTGTATATATGGTCTTTACTATGTTGAGTTTAGTCCCGTCTCTGCCTACTTTCTGAGGGTTTCTATCATAAATGGGTGTTGAATTTTGTCAGAAGCTTTTGATTTAGATGATCATATGTGTTTTCTCATTCAATTTCTTAATATGTTTTATCACATTGATTCAGTTGCGTATATTGAAGCATCCTTGCAACTCTGGGATAAACCCCACTTGATCACAGTGTATGATCCTTTTAATGTGCTGTTGGATTCTTTTTGCTAGTATTTTGTTGAGGATTTTTGCATCTATGTTCATCAGTGATATTGGCCTGTACTTTTTGACATCTCTGGTTTTGGTATCAGGGTGATGGTGGACTTGTAGAATGAGTTTGGGAGTGTTCCTTCCTCTTCTATATCTTGGAAGAATTTGAGAAATATAGATATTAGCTCTTCTCTAAATGTTTGATAGAATTCACCTGTGAATCCATCTGGTCCTGGGCTTTTGTTTGTTGGATGATTTTTAATCACAGTTTCAATTTCAGTGCTTGTGTTTGGTCTGTTTATATTTTGTATATCTTCCTGGCTCAGTCTCGGAAGGCTGCTCTTTTCTAAGAATTTGTCCATTTATTCCAGGTTGTCCATTTTAATGGCATATATTTACTTGTAGTAATCTCTCATGATCCTTTGTATTTCTGCAGTGTCAGTTGTTACTTCTCCTTTTTCATTTCTAATTCTATTGATTTGAGTCGTCTCCCTTTTTTCTTGATGAATCTGGCTAATTCTTTTTCAAATTTGTTTATCTTTTCAAAGAACCAGCTTTTAATTTTATTGATTTTTGCTATTGTTTCTTCATTTCTTTTTCATTTATTTCTGATTTGATTTCTGATTTGATTCTTTCCTTCTGCTAAATGTGTTTTTGTTGTTGTTCTTGTTTCTCTAATTGCTTTAAGTGTAACGTTAGGTTGTTTGAGATGTTTCTTGTTTCTTGAGGTAGGACTGTATTGCTATAATCTTCCATCTTAGAACTGGTTTTGTTGCATCTCATGAGTTTTGGGTCATCATGTTTTCATTGTCATTTTTTTCTAGGCATTTTTAAAATTTCCTCTTTGATTTCTTCAGTGATCTCTTGATTATTTAGTAGTGTATTGTTTAGCCTCCATGTGTTTCTAATTTTTACAGTTTTTTTCCTGTAATTGATATCTAGTCTCATAGTGCTGTGGTCAGAAAAGATACTTGATATGATTTCAATTTTCTTAAATTTACCAAGACTCGATTTGTGACACAAGATATGATCTATCCTGGAGAATGTTTCATGAGTACTTGAGAAGAAATTGTGTTCTTCTGTTTTTGGATGGAATGTCCTATAAATATCAATTAAGCCCATCTTGTTTAATGTATTATTTAAAGTTTGTGTTTCCTTATTTATACATATTTTGGTTGATCTGTCCATTGGTGAAAGTAGGGTGTTAAAGTCCCCTATTATGGGGCTTCCCTGGTGGCACAGTGGTTGAGAGTCCACCTGCTGATGTAGGGGACATGGGTTCATGCTCTGGTCCGGGAAGATCCCACATGCTGCAGAGCAGCTGGGCCTGTGAGCCATGGCCACTGAGCCTGCGTGTCCGGAGCCTGTGCTCCACAACAGGAGATGCCACAATAGTGAGAGGCCCGCATAGAGAACAACAACAAAAAAAAATCCCATACTATGATTGTGTTACAGTCAATTTCCCCTTTTATGGCTCTTAGCATTTGCCTTATTTACTGAGGCACTCCTATGTTGGGTGCATAAATATTTACAATTGTTATCTCTTTTTCTTGGCTTGATCCCTTGATCATTATGTACTGCCCTTCTTTGTCTCTTCTAATAGTCTTTATTTTAAAATCTATTTTGTCTGTTATGAGAATGCTCCTCCAGCTCTCTTTTGATTTTCATTTGAATGGAGTATCTTTTTTCGTCCTCTCACTTTCAGCCTGTATGTGTCCCTGGGTCTGAAGTGGGTCTCTTGTATACAGCATATATATGGGTCTTGTTATTGTATCCATTCATCCAGTCTAGTCTATGTCTTTTGTTTGGAGCATTTAATCCATTTACATTTAAGGTTGCAATCAATATCCATGTCCCTATTACCATTTTCTGAATTGTTTTGGGTTTGTTATTCTAGGTCTTTCTCTTCTCTTGTATTTCCTGCTTAAGGAAGTTCCTTTAGCCTTTGTTGTAAAGCTGGTTTGGTTGTGCTGAATCCTTGCAGCTTTTGCTTGTCTGTAAACGTTTTAATTTTTCCTTCAAATCTGAATGTGATCCTTGCTGGGTAGAGTAATCTTGGTTGTAGGTTTTTGCCTTTCATCACTTTAAATATGTCCTTTCATTCCCTTCTGGCTTTCAGAGTTTCTGCTGAAAGATCAGCTGTTAACCTTATGGGGATTCCTTTGTATGTTATTTGTTGCTTTTCCCTGTTGCTTTAAATATGTTTTCTTTTTATTCAATTTTTGATAGCTTGATTAATATGTGTCTTGGTGTTTTTCTCCTTAGATTTATCCTGTATGGGACTCTCTGAACTTCCTGGACTTGATTAACTCTTTCCTTTCCTATGTTAGGTAAGTTTTCAACTATAATCCCTTCAAATGTTTTCTCAGTGCCTTTCTCTTTCTCTTCTTCTTCTGGGACCCCTATAATTCGAATGTTGGTGTGTTTGATGTTGTCACAGAGTTCTTTGAGACTGTCATCAATTCTTTTCATTCTTTTTTCTTTATTCTGCTCTGTGGTAGTTATTTCCAATATTTTATCTTCCAGGTCACTTATCCATTCTCCCTCACTTTTTCTGCTATTGATTCCTTCTAGAGAATTTTTAATTTCATTTATTGTGTTGTTCATCATTGTTTGTTTGCTGTTTAGTTCTTCTAGGTCTTTGTTAAACATTTCTTGTATTTTCTCCAATCTATTTCCAAGATTTTGGATCAATTTTACTGTCATTACTCTGAATTCTTTTTCAGGTAGACTGCCTATTTCCTTTTCATTTGTTTGGTCTGGTGGGTTTTTTCCTTGCTCCTTCATCTGCTGTGTAGTTCTCTGTCTTCTCTTTTGCTTAACTTACTGTGTTTGGGGTCTCCAATTCACAGGATCCATGTTCATAGTTCCCATTGTTTTTAGTGTCTGCTCCCATTGGGTAAGGTTTGTTCAGTCGGTTGTGTAGGCTTCCTGGTGGAGGGTACTGGTGCCTGTGTTCTGGTGGATGAGGCTGCATCTTGTCTTTCTGGTGGGCAGGACCATGTCCTTTGATGATTTTTGTGGTGTCTGTGAACTAATTACGATTTTAGGCAGCCTGTGTGCTAATGGGTGTGTTTGTGTTCCTGTCTTGCTAGTTGTTTAGTGTGGGGTGTACAGTGTTTTAGCTTGCTGGTTGGTGAGTGGAGCTGGGTCTTAGTGTTGAGATGGAGATCTCTGGGAGAGCTTTTGCTGTTTGATATTACTTGGAGCTGGATGGTCTCTGTGCACCAATGTCCTGAACTCAGCTCTCCCACCTCAGAGGCTCAGGGCCTGACTCCTGGCCAGAGCACAAAGACTCTGTCAGCCACATGGCTCAGAAGAAAAGTGAGAAAAGAGAGAAAGAAAGAAAAATAGAAAGAAAGAAAAAAAGGAGAAAAAATAATAACAAAATAAGTTAAAGTTATTAAAATAGAAAAAACATTAAAAAATAAAAAAAATAATATGAAGAAAAGAAAGAGAGAAAGAAAAAAGAGGGCAACCCCACAAAAAACAAATCCACCCATGATATCAAGTGCTAAAACTTACTAAAAAAACAAAAAACAAAAAAACCCCGACAAACAGAACCCTAGGACAAATGGTAAAAGCAAAGCTATACAGACAAAATCACAGAGAGAAGCATACACAGACACACTCACAGAAAGAGAAAAAATATATATACATATTAAAAAAATGAAAGAGAACACTCAAATCAGTAAACAAATCTACCAATGATAATAAGCTCTAAATACTAAAGTATGATAAACATAAACCAGAAAGAAATTAGGTGCAAAAAGGAAATCCCAAGTCTCCAGTTGCTCCCAAAGCCCACCATCTCAATTTTGGGTTGATTTGTTGTCTATTCAGCTATTCCACAGATGCAGGGCACATCAAGTTGATTGTGGAGATTTAATTCACTGCCCCTGAGGCTGCTGGGAGAAATTTCCCTTTCTCTTCTTTGTTTGCATAGCTCCTGTGGTTAAACTTTGGATTTGGCCCGCCTCTGTGTGTAGGTCAACTGAGGGTGTCTCTTTCCTGCCCAGGCAGGATGGGGTTAAAGAGCAGCTGATTAGGTGGCTCTGGCTCACTCAGGCCAGAGAGAGGGAGTGGTGTGGAATGTGGGGTGAGCCCGCAGCAGCAAAGGCTGGCGTGAAGTTGCACCAGCCTGAGTCATACTGTGTGTTCTCCCAGAGAACTTGTTCCTGGATTACGTGACCCTGGCAGAGGTAGGTTGAACAGGATCGTGGGAGTGGAGGTGTGGATAATGACCTGTGCTTTCACACAACTTTCTTGGTGGCTGTAGCAGCAGCCTTAGCATTTCATGTCCATCTCTGGTGTCTGCTCTGATAACTGTGGCTCACACCCATCTCTGGATCTCATTTAGATGGTGCTCTAAATACCCTCTCCTCGTGCACCCTGAAACAATGGTCTCTTGCCTCTTAGACAGTTCCAGACATTTTCCTGGACTGCCTCCTGGCTAGCTGTGGTGCATTAGTCCCCTTCACACTGTGTTCACGCAGCCAACCCCAGTCCTCTCCCTGGGATCTGACCTCCAAAGCCGAAGCCTCAGCTCTCAGCTCCCACCTGCCCTGGTGGGTGAGCGGAGAAACCTCTCAGTCTGGTGAGTGCTGGTCAGCACTGATCCTCTGTACAAGAATTGCTCCACTTTACCTTCTGCACCCCTATAGCTGTGCTCTCCTCCATGGCTCTGAAGCTTCCCACCCGCCGCCGACCTCCCCACTCCATCTCTGCCAGTGAAGAGGCTTTGTAGTATGTGGAAACTTTTCCTCCTTCACAGCTCCCTCCCAGAAGTGCAGGTCCTATCCCTATTCTTTTGTTTCTGTTTTTTCTTTTTTCTTTTTCCCTACCAGGTATGTGGGGTGTTTCTTGCCTTTTGGGAAGTCTGACGTCTTCTGCCAGCATTCATTAGGTATTCTGTAGGAGTTGTTCCACATGTGGATGTATTTGTGGGGAAGAAGGTGATCTCTACGTCTTACTCCTCCACCATCTTGAAGGTCTCCCCTTAAAAGTGTATTTTTAAATTAATAAGATGATATAAAATAATTATTTTATATGATTATGGGTATGTCTCCCCTAGTGTATTTATAATATACAAAGTGTATCACCCACAAATAAATTTATATGATTTACCCCCCCAAAATTAATAAGATGCATCCCAAATATCACACATTACAATAAATTTCAGTGTCTCATGGACATATATATTACCTATGAAAATATTCTTAAATTACTATTTTCCAACAGATGCAATAGAAACTAAATGAGGGAGAGAATTTTTTGAACATGGTTGAACAGTGGCTGGGAGTGATAGTTGCAGGCAGGAAAAATAACATGCATCAATACAGGGTTTGCACATCTTGATTCAGGAGAGCAGTTCAAATAGCCCAATTCAAGTTAATAAGGTGTTTATTCATCAGCATTGGGCACTCAGTCAAAACTATAGAGAATACAAGGCATTTTAAATGACATATTCATGTGCATGTGCCTAATTTTATTGCAAATGTTGTATCATTAAAGGTTTTGAATAGAAGATGTCTGAAGAAGTAAAAAATTTAGAGGAGTGAATCAGGCAGAGAAATATGAATGATGGTTAAAAGGAGAGAGGCACTAGAAAACCAGGAAAACAAGTAGGAGTCTATTTTGGTAGTGCAGAGGGAAAGAGACAAAAGGCAGTAGTGACACCATTAATGGAAGGAATTTATGTGAGAGACATTTTAATTTTTCTAGGTATGGAATGGAATATAACCTTTCAAGTACATTTTCAGTACTCCCTAGCACTGCTAGAATTCTACACCATGATTTGTTTTGTGTTGATTTTTTTTTTGTTTTTAATTTCAACCAGAATATTTTGTTGCTGCATGTGTATATCTGTGGATGTCAGCCTACATTCTTACTCCAGTCACCAGGCAGTATTCTCAAGCATGGATTTAAATAAACCTGTGCTCTCACCCAACACCTCACAGTTAGAATAAAGTTCTTCTAGTATTTCCCAGAGGTATTCAAATGCAGACCACCCCATCCCCACTCCCAAGACATTTGTGAATGTAAATAGGCCATTATTTTAAATGTTCATGGGACAGTTGCTTTCTTTTCCTACCAAGAACCCAAGCTAATCGTAACTTTCTAAATGACTTGCTGCATCTTTGGACAGATAGTTGTAATTCATGTTATCATTGAAAATCTTGCTATTATGTAGGGTGTTTGTTCTTACTCCCTACCTTGTAGAAGCACAAAATTTTCCTTCCCTCTAAGTTTGATCATTAAAGCCCAAGTTTATAGGATGTTGCCATCTGCAAATGTTCCTAAAGCTGCTGAAGGACCTGCTTACCACTTGACTTTTAAGCTTCATTATTAATTTATATTTCTACTAAAGGATTTAAACTGATATTGATCATCTAAAGATACAAATTCAGAACATGTGCATTTTTATTATTTTATTATATAAATTTATTTGTCAAGATCACAAGTATAATCCAAAATTTTTATGTTATAATTTCTTTCACAATTCAAGAAACTTTTTTTTTCCACGAAGCTGCTGCCGCTGTTTTTTTTTTAATTGTTTCCTCGTGGTGTGATAATACACTTGTTTGCTAGAGTAATAATTAATAATGGAAATGCGTAATGACTGTATAAAATTTATTAATTTTATTAACATTTTATGAAAAAAACTTTTACTGTTTTTATCATAGAAGTTTTAATAATTTACCTCAAAAATATTATGGCTAGTGGGCTTCCCTGGTGGTGCAGAGGTTGAGAGTCCTCCTGCTGATGCAGGGGACGTAGGTTCATGCCCCAGTCTGGGAAGATCTCACATGCCACAGAGTGGCTAGGCCTGTGAGCCATGGCCACTGAGCCTGTGCGCCCGGAGCCTGTGCTCTGCAACAGGAGAGGCCACAACAGTGAGAGGCCTGCATACCAAGAAAATATATATATATATATATATATATATATATATAATGGCTAGAATATCATTAAATATAATTTTTATTAATATTTTTATTGTGAAAAATTTTTTATTTCATAACTGTTTACCCATATAAAATATATGTGAATCTAATTCCATGTAGATGAGATCTTTGAAATTAAGCTTTATTAAATTCCAGATGCAATATTCTGAAAATTTTGCCAATAGAAAATAAAACACACTGCTATTAAAATCTGAAGATATTTGTTGCTTGAAAATATCATTTCAGAGAAGTTCTTATTTGTTTGACATAACACTCATGCTTAAAATATTGCACACATTTTGAAGAGCTTGATCAATACAAATTTAATTATTGCAGTTAGATTATTTCTTTTATTATTATGACAGGAATAAAAATGACTCCCCAAAGATATATTCACTTCCTAATTGTGGAACCTGTGAATATTACCTTATATGGCAAAGGATGGAAGGATGCAGAAGGAGATTTGACAGAGACATAAACAGAGGAGAAGGTGATGCAGATAGATTGGAGTGATGTGTCCAGAAGGCACTAATTGCCAATGCATGCCAACAACTACCAGCTAGGAAAGGGAAGGAATGGAGTATTCTCAAAGGGAAACTCCAGAGGGAGAACAGCCATGTTGACACCTTGATTTCAGACATCTGGCCTCCAGAACTACCAGAGAGTAAATTTATATTGTTTTAAACCACCTAGTGAGTGACAATTTGTTATAGAAGCCACAGGAAACTAGTACAACTATACACTATAAAACCATTGATTTTGTTCTTAATTCATTTTGCAGTTTGACAAAGGTATATTAATACCCACAGGATAAATCCACACAAACTTTGTAGGAAGGATGTAGTTTAAATTTTTACTCAGAATTAATTTAATTATGGTAAGATAAAGATGAACAATATGTTAAACAATTATGTAAAGTAAAAAAACAATTACTGCTGATTTAAATAATTATCCAGCTACTAGATAGTAATAAAAATAAATCAAGCATTTATTTAATTAATTCAAATCCTTGAAAATAGATAGGATTCAATTAAACATCATTTAATAATAAAACATTCCAATTCTATTCACATTCCCAGTAAGTAAATAAAAGTCTTCATGAACAACCCAGGCAATGCTGGAGCTCTTTATGGAATACTTTATCTCTTTCTACTTCCTATATATGACCATTATCTTTTTTATTTTGTCATTATAAAATTATAATCTTTCCTATGAACACAAATTAATTTTTGGCATTCTAGATCATGACATTTAGCAGTAAAGCTCTACTTTGCTCCATGTAAAAAGTAAATGACTTAGTTCCATTTTCTCATATTTTAAGCAAATCAAATATATGAAAATAAATTTTATTTCCTCTAAGCAAACCAAATATGTGGACACTTAAATCTATAGAAATGCAGAATTATAATATCATTTGTTTTAATCAAAATTATCTCCAAAAATTTCAGAGCAGAATTTCTTTAAACACTAACTCTTGTAATGTAATATAAATATTATTTATAACCAATGCTTCAAAGTATTGATTTTTTTGTACTTTTCAGTATATCAAATTTATTCTATGATACCTATTTTTATAAATAAATAAATAAAAATAATTATAATTTATTTTCTAAAAACCAAAAGCAATCTAATGAATAAAAAGCATCTATATTAAATGTTGTGATGCACCATCCAATCACCCCACCTGAGGAAGTGCATTAATATAAGTCCTTGACAGTTTTCATTATATTTGAAAATATATGTTTAATGGAATGACTTCTGTTTGGAAGATTCTTTCACATTTGGAGAGATATGAAGAACATAGACAAGACACCAGAGTAATGGAAGTAGTTAGTTAGGTATTAGTGTGTGATGTGTTACAGATTTTAAGGGAAAAGAGAAGTGAAAATAAAAAAGAGGTTATTGAGGAGGAGTCAAGATGGCAGTGTGGGAAGATGCAGAGTTAGCATCTCCCCACAACTAGAGCATCTGCTGGCCACTGGTGGGGAACTCTGAAGCCTAAGGAGATGGAAGGAACCCCAAAGTGAAAGGGTAAGATGTAGGGAGACTGAGGGGTGAGGAGAATTGAAGGTCAGACAAGATTGGTGTTCCTGAGGCCAGGGAGATTAGGAGAAGTAGGCAGGAGGGGCCCTCTGGGAGGAGCAGGAAAAGAGCTGAAGGGCAACTATCCCACCCAGTCGAGCCCAGGGAGACTTCTGAGTTCCCAGGCCGATCCTCTGCCCTCCAAAACCTACTCCAGGCTGGGTGGGTCCTTGGGGACATAGGAGGGAGGCCAGGGAGATCAAGAGGGGCAAGTGGGAGGGGCCCTCCCACACCCCAGACCAGAGGAGCAATAAAGGAGAGGAAGGCATTTGCCCTGTCCAATCAAGCCCAGGAAAACTACTGGGATCCCAAGTGATGTCCCCTGACCTCCACCAGGGTGGAGGGCAAGCCTGGGTCCCTTCTGTTCTTTGAGCCTAAGCCCCACCCCCCACAGCCTCCAGGGCCTCTTCCAGCCATGTGGGTCCTGAGCATTGGCCCCGACAACTGCTCAAATCTCACCCTTGCTTAAGCCCCGCTCTCCACAGCCAAGGCCTTCCCCCCACCCCCACTTTTCGTTCTTTTTCCTCCTCCTCTTTTTTACTACTGTGGTACTGATGTACCTTCTAGTTGTTGATTCATCTATATTTTTATTTTTATGTTCTTTCTAAGATATCTGTTAGTTTCCTAGTCTAATATTATTTTTTACTTTGTTATTCTTTTTTTTTTTTGCCACCCCAAGTGGCTTGCGGGACCTCCTACAGTGGGAACTCTGAGTCGGAAACACTGGAATAACAGGGAACCTCAGACCCCAGGGAATATTCAAGAGTGTGAGGTCACACAGAGGTCCTCATCTCAGCATCAAGACCCAGCTCTACCCAACAGTGGACAAACTCCAGTGTTGGAAGCCTCAGGCCAAACAACCAATAAGACAGGAACACAATCCCACTCATTAAAAAAAAAAAAAAAATAGATGGCGAAAACATATGTAACAGATGAAAGAGCAAGGTAAAAACCAGCAAGACCAAATAAATGAAGAGGAAATAGGCAATCTACCTGAAAAAGAATTCAGAGTAATGATAGTAAAGAAGATCCAGAATCTCAGAAATAGAATGTAAGTACGGAATGAGAAAATACAAGAAATGTTTAACAAAGATCTAGAAGAAATAAAGAACAAACAAACAGAGATGAATGACACAATAACTGAAATAAAAAATACACTAGAAGGAATCAATAACAGAATAACTGAGGCAAAAGAATGAATAAGTGAGCTGGAAGACAAAATGGTGGAAATACCTGCCGAGCAGCAGAATAAAGAAAAAAGAATGAAAAGAATTGAAGACAATCTCAGAGACCTCTGGGACAACACTAAATGCACCAACATTTGAATGATAGGGGTCCTGGAAGAAGAAGAGAAAAAGAAAGGGTCTGAGAAAATATTTGAAGAGATTACAGTGGAAAACTTCCTTAACATGGGAAAGGAAATAGTCACCCAAGTCCAGGAAGCACAGAGAGTCCCATACAGGATAAACCCTAGGAAAAACACACCAAGACACATATTAATCAAACTAACAAAAATTAAATTCAGAGAAAAAATATTAAAAGCAGCAAGGGAAAAAAAATAACATACAAATAATCCCCATATGGTTATCCTCTGATTTTTCAGTGGAAACTCTGCAGGCCAGAAGGGAGTGGCAGGATATACTTAAGGTGATGAAAGAGAAAAACTTATAACCAGGATTACTCTACCCAGCAAGGATCTCATTCAGATTCAATGGAGAAGTCAAAAGCTTTTCAGAGACGCAAAAGCTAAGAGAATTCAGTACTATGAAACTAGCTTTACAACAAATGCTAAAGAAACTTCTCCAAGTGGGAAACACAAGAGAAGAAAAACATCCACTAAAACAAACCCAAAATTATTAAGAAAATGGTAATAGGAATATACATAGAGATAATAACCTTGAATGTGAATGGATTAAATGCCCCAACCAAAAGACACAGACTGGCTGAATGCATACAAAAACAAGACTCATATATATGCTGTCTACAAGAGACCCATTTCAGACCTAGGGAAACATACAGACTGAAAGTGAAGGGATGGAAAAAGGTATTCCATGCAAATGGAAAGCAAAAGAAAGCTGGAGTAGCAATACCTGTATCAGATAAAATAGACTTTAAAATAAAGACTGTTACAATAGATAAGGAAGGATGCTACATAATGATCAAAGGATTAATCCAAGAAGAATATATGACAATTATAAGTGTTTACGCACTCAACATAGGAGCACCTCAATAAATAAGGCAAATGCTAACAAACATGAAAGGAGAAATCGACAGTAACACAATAATAGTAGGGGACTTTAACACCCCATGTACACCAATGGACAGATCATCCAAACTGAAAATAAATAAGGAAACACAAGCTTTAGATGACACAATAGACCAGATAGATCTAATTGATATTTATAGAACATTCCACCCAAAAGTGGCAGGATACACTTTCTTCTCAAGTGCACATGGAACATTCTCTAGGATAGATCACACCTTGGGTCACAAATCAAGCCTCGTAAAATTTAAGAAAATTGAAATTGTATGAAACATCTTTTCTGACCACAACACTATGAGATTGGGAATCAATTACAAGAAAGCAAAACTGTAAAAAACACAAATACATGGAGGCTAAACAGTGTGCTACTAAATAACCAAGGGATCACTGAAAAAATCAGAGAAGAAATTTTAAAAAATGCATGGAAACAAATGAAAATGAAAATATGACGACCCAAAACCTATGGGATGCAGTAAAAGTGGTTTTAAGAGGGAAGTTTATAGCAATTCAATCTCACCTCAAGAAACAAAAAAATCTCAAATAAACAATCTACCCTACACTTAAAACACCTAGAGAAAGAAGAACAAAGAAAACCCAAAATGAGCAGAAGGAATGAAATCATAAAGATCAGAGCAGAAATAAATGAAATAGAAATGAAGGAAACAATAGCAAAGATCAATAAAACTAAAAGCTGGTTTTTTGAGAATATAAACAAAATTGATAAACCCTTAGCCAGACTCATCAAAAAAAAAAGGGAGAAGATGCAAATCAATAAAATTAGAAATGAAAAAGGAGAAATCACAACTGACACTGCAGAAATACAAAGGATTATAAGAGAACAGTACAAGCAACTATATGCCAAAAAAAGACAACCACGAAGCAATAGACAAGTTCTTGGAAAGGTACAATTTTCCAAGACTGAACCAGGAAGAATTAGAAAATATAAACAGACCTATCACAAGTAATGAAATTAAAACCGTAATTTAAAATCTTCCAACAAACAAAAGTTCGGGACCAGATGGCTTCACAAGAGAACTCTATCAAACATTTAGAGAAGAGCTAACACCAATTCTTTTCAAACTCTTCCAAAAAACTGCAGAGGGAGAAACACTCCCAAATGCATTCTATGAAGCCACCATCACCCTGATACAAAAATCAGAAAAAGGTATCACAAAAATAGAAAATTATAGACCAATATCACTAATGAACATAGATGCAAAATTCCTGAACAAAATACTAGCAAACGGAATCCAACAGCACATTAAAAGGATCATACACCATTATCAAGTGGGGTTTATCCCAGGGATGCAAGTATTCTTCAATATAGGCAAATCAATCAATGTGGTATACCACATTAACAAATTAAGGAATAAAAACCGTATGATCATCTGAATAGATGTAGAAAAGCTTTTGACAAAATTCAACACCACTTATGATAAAATCTCTCCAGAAATTGGGCATAGAGGGGACCTACCTCAACATAATAAAGGCTGTATATGACAAATGCACAGCAAGCATCATAGTCAATGGTGAAAAACTGAAAGCATTTCCACGAGGATCAGGAAAAAGACAAGGATATCCACTCTCACCACTCTTATTCAACATAGTTTTGGAAGTCCTAGGCACAACAATCAGAGAAGAAAAAGAAATAAAATGAATATAAATTGGAAAATAAGAAGTAAAACTGTTACTGTTTGTCACTGACATGATATTATACATAGAAAATCCTAAAGATACCAACAGATAACTACTAGAACTAATCAATGAATTTTGATAAGGTTGCAGGGTACAAAATTAATGCTCAGAAATCTCTGGCATTCCTATACACCAACAGTGAAAAATCAAAAAGAGAAATCAAGAAAACACTCCCATTTACCATTGCAACATAAAGAATAAAATACCTAGGAATAAACCAGCCTAAGGAGGGGAAAGACTTGTACTCAGAAAACTATAAAGCACTGATGAAAGAAATCAAAGATGACATAAACAGATGGAGAAATATACCATGATCTTGGTTTGGAAGAATCAATATTGTGAAAATGACTATACTACCAAAAGCAATCTACAGATTCAGTGCCAAACTACCAATGGCATTCTTCACAGAATTATAACAAAAAAAATTTTACAATTCGTATGGAAACACAAAAGATCCCGAATAGTCAAAGCAATCTTGAGAAAGAAAAACGGAGTTGGAGGAATCAGGCTCCACAACTTCAAACTATACCACAAAGCTATAGTAATCAAGACAGCGTGGGACTTCCCTGGTGGCGCAGTGGTTGAGAGTCCACCTGCCAATGCAGGGGACACGGGTTCATGCCCCTGTCTGGGAAGATCCCACATGCCATGGAGCGGCTGGGCCCGTGAGCCATGGCCGCTGAGCCTGCACGTCTGGAGCCTGTGTTCCACAACGGGAGAGGCCACAACAGTGAGAGGCCCGCATACCGAAAAAAAAAAAAAAAAGACAGCATGGTACTGGCAAAAAAACAGAAATATATCAGTGGTACAGGATAGAAAGCCCAGAGGTAAACCCACACACATATGGGCACCTAATTTATGACAAAGGAGGCAAGAAGGTATAATGGAGAAAAGACAGCCTCTTCAATAAGTGGTGCTGGGAAAACTGGATAGCTACTTGTAAAAGAATGAAATTAGAACACTACCTAACACAACACATAAAAATAAACTCCTAATGGATTAAAGATTTAAATGTAAGACCAAGCACCATAGAACATTTAGAGGAAAACATAGGAAACACACTCTTTGACATAAAACACAGCAAAGATCTTTTTTGACTCACCTCCAAGAGTAACAGAAACAAAAACAAACAAATGGGACTTAATTAAAGGTAAAAGCTTTTGAATAGCAAAGGAAACTATAAACAAGACAAAACGACAACCTTCACAAAGGGAGAAAATATTTGCAAATGAAACAACAAAGGATTAATCTCCAAATATACAAACAACTCATGGAGCTCTGTATCAAAAAAGCAAACAATCCAGTTAAAAAATGGGCAGAAGACCTAAAGAAACATTTCACCAAGGAATACCTACAGATGACCAAGAGGCACATGAAAAGATGCACAACAACACTAATTATTGGAGAAATGCAAATCAAAACTACAATGAGTTATCACCTCAAGCCAGTCAGAATGGCCATTATCAAAAAAGCTAGAAACAATAAATGCTGGAAAGGGTGTGGTGAAAAGGGAACCCTCCTACACTATTGGTGGGAATGTAGATTGATACAGTCACTATGGAGAACAGTATGGAGGTTCCTTAAAAAACTAAAAATAGAGCTACCATATGACTCAGCAATCCTACTACTGGGGATATACCCTTAGAAAACCATAATTCAAAAATAGACATGCATCACAATGTTCATTGCAGCACTATTTATAATAACCAGGACTTAGAACCAACCTAAATGTCCATCGACAGATGAACGGATAAAGAAGATGTGGCACATATATACAATGGAATATTACTCAGCCATAAAAAGAAACGAAATTGAGTTTTTTGTAGTGAGGTGGATGGACCTAGAGTTGGTCATACAGAGTGAAGTAAGTAAGAAAGGGAAAAACAAATACAGTATGCTAAGGTACGTATATGGAATCTAAAAAAAAAAAAAAAAGGTACTAGTGGTAGGGCAGGAATAAAGAGGTAGACATAGAGAATGGACTTGATGACATGGGGTGGGAGGACGAAGCTGGGGTGAAGTGAGAGTAGCATTGACATATATACAATACCAATGTAAAATAGTCGGCTGGTGGGAAGCAGCAGCATAGCACAAGTAGATCGGCTCGGTGCTTTGTGACGACCTAGAGGGGTGGGTAGGGAGGATGGGAGGGAGGCTCAAGAGGGAGGGGATATGGGGACATGTGTATGCATATGGCTGATCTCTTTGTTGTGCAACAGAAACTAACACGGTATTGTGAAACAGTTATACTCCAATAAAGATCTATTAAAAAAGAAAAAAAGAGGTTATTTATTTACTTCCAAATTCTAAGGCCCAGCTCATTACTGTATGAAAGCAAACCACAATTCTTCTATAAGTCTATCCAGGAAAAGAACATGGATTAGACCAAAGGGCTCCTTTTGTGTATGGTGAGATCTTGAGTATGTCTAACAAGGTGAAATAAAGAAGTAAGAATGACTTAAAGTAGAAATCAGTGGAAGTACTATATAGTTTGGTAAGACTGTAATGACCAATGATGACTGAATTCTTTTCCATTGTACCCCCAATGGCTATATAAAGAGCAATAGGATTTAAAAAACATAAAACTGATCATATAATTCATAAAGGATTATAATGTGATTCATATATATATGATTATGTGAATCATATGTATATAGGATTTTGAAGAAGTATAAATCTTAGAACAATACTAATAGAAATTTAATAGAAGACACATAAATTTTAAATTTTCTAGTAGTGACCTTTAAAAAAAGTAAAAAGAAACAAATGAAATTAAATTTAATAAACAGTAGTCCCTCCTTATCGATGAGGGAATACAATCCAAGACCCACAATAGATACCTGAAACTGTGGAGAGTACAAAACCCTATATAAACTATGTTTTTTCCTATACATACATACATATGATAAAGTTTAACTTAACAATTAGGTAGAATAAGAGATGAACAACAGTAACAAATAATAAAATAGAACAATTATAGCAATATACTATAATAAGTTATGTGAGTGTTGATTTTCTCTCTCAAAATATCTTGCTGTACAAAGTTAATGTCTTTTCCATCCTAACTAAGCACTTATCAAACACAGTGGCTGTAACTTTTGCAGTTTAAGGTGTGACAGCAAAACTAGCACAAATTTCTTTTTCCTTCCTCACAATTTCACAGACAGAAGATTCGTTCTTACCATAGCAACCTCAGCATAGTATATTTTTTCATTCCTTATTAATTCAGGAACTTTTACCTGTTCACCGAAAGGAAGCACTTATGGCTTCTCTTTGGTATATCTGAATTGCTAGCATCAATACTCTTGCACCTTGGGGTCATCATTAAGTACAATAAGGGTTACTTGAACACAAGCACCATGATAACACAACAGTTGATCTGATACGCATGAGGACTACTAAGTGACTAATGGGCAGGACACGCCCATACTGGGCAGGACAGAGCAGGGTGGTGTGAGATTTCATCATGCTACGCAGAAGGAGGTGCAATTTAAAACTTATGAATTGTTTATTTCTGGAGTTTTCCACTTAATATTTTCAGGCCATTGTTGATTACAGGTAACTGAAAACACGGAAAGCAAAACCATGGATAAGGGTGAACTACTGTATATTTAACTAAATATATCTAATTTCAATCGGCAATCAACATAAAATTACTGATTACTTTACATCATTTTATTAAGAATAAATGTATATATGAAATCTTCAAAATCCACTGTGTGTTTTATACATCCAGCAAATCTCTGCTTAGCCGTGCTGCTTTCCAATTCTCAACAGGTGCCCATGGCTAGTGCCTCCATGTTGGACAGCACAGATTCAGAACATGAAATACTATTCCTGCTATAGCAAAACATGAAAAGAGGCAAAAATCTTGGTATAACAGATTTACAGAACTGGATTTTTAAAACTACTGACAGTAAAGATGAACTATATGGCTGCTTTTTAAAAGATCTTACAAAGCATTATGACTACTTCCCAAAAAGTGACTATAGCTAAGAAGGTAAACCATGTTATTATAAGTTTGTTTTCCTAACTGTGACATTTGAATGTCCTAAATTTCTCTGGCATTATACATTTACAGATGAGTGAAAGTGTGTGTGTATGTGCATGTGTGTGTGGGAGGTAAGATTACCTCAGGAAAATGAAAATATATTTACATGTAATATTTGTATTTTCATTTTTAAAGACTATATTATGCTAATAAACAGATCTAGTGAGATACCACAAAATTTTATCTTCATAGATGTTAATGGCCTGATAAAGTGATATTTATAATATTTCTAAAATTATTAATGTAGAATTTATACAAATGAAATTGTATTCTATAAGCATCAGGGAACTTAGTATTAAAAGGCATCATATAACAAGTTATTTGAGAAAAGAATATTCAAAAAATTTTATAAATAATTTTTAAATAAAGGGAAATTTTATTAAGGGAAACTGATATTAAGGAAATCTAAAGTTCAAAAATGTATTTTTTAAAGATTAGACTTTTAGTAAATATCATATATGAAATCCAGAATGGATTAATGAGAAAATGAATCCTCTTTCCATTATATTACATTATTTCTCCAAGATGTGTTTTTTTGTTTTGCGGTACGCGGGCCTCTCGCTGTTGTGGCCTCTTCCGTTGCAGAGCACAGGCTCCAGACGCGCAGGCTCAGCGGCCACGGCTCACGGGCCCAGCCGCTCTCCAGCATGTGGGATAAAACACATGAACCCATGTCCCCTGCACTGGCAGGCGAACTCTCAACCACTGTGCCACCAGGGCAGCCCTCCAAGATGTGTTCTGATGTTAAGAAAAGTCAAAATCAACTGCCTATGTGATAGCAGAGTTAGGTGTGTCACACTCCAGGCAGCACAAAATTTGTGATTGTGAGCTCTGGGGATTAACCTCCCTTCATCAATGTTTACTACTGTGCATCTGCTTCTGGCCAGAATTCTCTAGTCCCTATGCTCTGGTTAGATCACATGCCATTTATAGAATGTACCCTGTTTTCTCTTTCAGAAGGAAACACAAAACTGTTGGTTTAAGAAACTCTTATTGCTGTAATAAATACTGAGAAATACTGGTTAAAAAGATCCTCATAACATTCTATCCCCTTCTTTTTTGCATTTAGGCCTTACAGAGGGTAGTGTAAATGAAACTAATAAGTCTTTGGGTACACACAAGCCTGAATTAGACTCAAATACTTTACCCAGAAAACAATAGATTGAAGGGAGTTTGGATTGTATATTTGGTAAAGATTATTGGGTCCCTGGCTTGTTTACGAACAGAATGAGGACAGAAGACTCAGTCTAAATATGAGACAGAGTGAGGATTAGCTATGGAAACTACCCCAGACCATATGTCACCACTGTGTAAACTAAAAAATGCACAACTTTCTCTTGGCAGATGCAGCCCTATGCCAGGGCACACAGCATGGTGATGGGGACATGAGATGGATTTCAGCCACACTAACCCCTGCAGTGAGGTGGTAGTGGGCTTCCACCCCTCCCTCCTTTTCTCCTTGTACTTGTAACATCACAGCACCATAGACCTGATCTTGGATTAGCATTGTAACTACGGAAAAATGAGGGCTGTTAATATGGAGAAAAAATGAGAAACAAAACATAGTTGAAGAAATAGGTGAGGGAGATTAAGAAGTACAAAATTCCAGTTGCAAAATAATGAGTCACAGTTATGAAATGTACAGTGTGGAGAATATAGTCAATAACTATGTAATATCTTTATATGGTGACATATCACAACGACTTATCGTGGTGATCATTCTGAAAAGTATAGAAATATCAAATCACACTATGTTGTGTAATAGGAGCTAACAGAGTGTTGTAGGTCAATTATTCTAAAACAAACAAAGAAACTCATAGAAAAAGAGGTCAGATTTCTGGTTATCAGAGGTGGGGGAGGGGAGGGGAATTGGATGAAGGCAATCAAAAAGTACAAACTTCCAGTTATAAGGTAAATAAGTGCTAGGGATGTAATGTATGACATGCAAATATAATTAACACTGAAAGCTGTTAAGAGAGTAAATCCTAAAATTCTCATCACAAGAAAAATATTTTTGTTTCTATTTCTTTAATATTGTATCTATATGAGATGATGGATGTTCACTAAACTTGTGATAATCATTTCATGATGTATGTAAGTTACATCATTTTGCTGTAATCTAAAACTTACACAGTGCCATATGCCAATTACATCTCAATAAAACTAGAAGAAAAAAATAGTGGAAGTGGGGCTTCCCTGGTGGCGCAGTGGTTGAGAGTCCGCCTGCCGATGCAGCGGACACGGGTTCGTGCCCCGGTCCGGGAGGATCCCACGTGCCGCGGAGCGGCTGGGCCCGTGGGCCATGGCCGCTGGGCCTGCGCGTCCGGAGCCTGTGCTTCGCAACGGGAGAGGCCACAACAGGGAGAGGCCCGCGTACCGCCAAAAAAAAAAAAAAAAAAAAAAAAATAGTGGAAGTGAAACAAGACATTTTCTTAGTCCTTTGGACGCTTGATTTAACTATGTGAATGTTAACACATAGAGAACATATGTAAATCAGTCATCTACAAGTTAGCACTACTTGCAGTTTAAAAAATATAGGTATGCACCAAAAGTTCAATATAATTATACTTTCTGTCATAAAATATTTAAAAATATTTATGGATTAATTTTATTAATATTATTCTCAAGAAAAGAAGCTTATTTTTACAAAAAAAATTTCTGTGTGCAAAGAGACTAGACATAAAAAATGCTATAATGAAAATGATTCATATCTGAATCAGTAAGTATTTACAATATATAAACCCCAGAACTCTTTAGAGTTATTAGAAGTAGTACCTGTCCTCACTGAGTTTAGAATCCATATTGAAGAACTGAAAAAACTTAAAGTTATACAGTAAATTGTTGAGTTGAAAGCTAGGCACATTAACTTCTAAGAGGCTGAAACTTTATAGATGTACTGGTATGTTAGGACCAGTAAGTGGTAATCTAATTGAAACAAAATTAGAGAATCATATAAAATGACTTATCAGCAGTTTAAGCCTTTTATTTCATTTTAAAATTTTACTACATAGTCCCTATTTCTCATGTTTTGATGGAGGGGGAAGGCCTCTTTGTATTACTATGGATCTACATTAGAGATGTGTATGTTTTTTGTGCACCCATGAATTCTAGTATTAATTCATTTAAAGAGGAACAAGAAATAAAATCTTTTGTGAAGAGTAAATTTTGTTTTGCTTTACTCAGGCTCTTACCTATATCTACTTAGGATATTTTATTTTGCAACTCACAACTGTTAGTCTTTCTGATAGATTCATCTTTAGATAGATAGATTCATCTTTAGATTTCATACAAACATGAACTCTTTCACACATAGAATATTTATTGATTTAATATTTGATAAAATTTTAATTTCAATGAAAAATGCAAATAATATGAACAGCATTTGTTAACAAACACAATTGACTGTTGTCAAGAATATGACTCATTTGATGGTAACTGAAGCACATGAGGCTATTAAAGTGCCACTTACTAGCCACAGATATTCAATTAGACAAGGGCATGTGTCATGTTTACAGAGTCATTTAGCTTGGCACACATGTTAAATGGAGTCTGGTTAAGAGAACTTTGGTTAAAAATTTAAGTGATCAGAGCCTAGCAAGGAAGATCAGTGCCCAGGAAGACATTATGGATTCTAACTTTAATATATTTTATTAGGTATTTTTGCATTTTAATTACAGAAATCAAACTCAATGAATCGAGTAAAAATTAATAATAAACAAAAAATAATTTATTGATACTTATAACTGGGAAGTCAGGAATTTATCTTTCAGAAATACCTGGATCCAAGATCTGAACTAATTTCACTGTGATTATTTGTTCTAGTCCCTCATTCTGTTTTGCTTTCTGTTTGTTTTCTTCCCTAGCAAGTTTCTCATGTTATGGCAAAAATAGCTACAGGATACATTTTTGTTACAGCCAACAATCCCTGTGAAAAAGTCTCTTTTCCTGATTGTTCCAGGAAAAATCTGGTATGACTCACTGGCTGGGCTTGAGTTGCATGTACAAACTGAACAAGTCACTCTGGATAGGGGATGGAATTTATTGTTCAGCTGGAGCTGGATCACAGCCCTGCCCCTGGAAAATGGTAAAATCCTCCTTGAACCACTTGGACTGTGAAAGAGGATAAGTGTGTTTCTACAGAGCTGCTGAGACAACAAAAGCACATGCTTCATCCAAGTGGGAGTGCGGTATTACATAACTTTCTTTAAAGTATTTATGTAGCACTTAGGCAGAATTAGTGAGAACTGCCTCATTTTGGGCCCAGCTATGCTTTGTCTTCTTTGTGATTCTATTTCTTCATGATCCCAAATCATTTCTGCTTCTTCATCCCCCTGTAACCCCCATAAGACCTGTCATTTCCTGGTACCAAAAAAAGAGTTATCTTGCTATTAGGTTTGGTCTTTAAATTACAAACTTTCCTCCAAATTTCTCAGAGGTCATGTTTCTAGTGACATGCTTCATGTATTTATATTTGCAACTGCCTTCATATGACTTCACGAAATGTAATCCCTGCATGAATTTTCTGGAATCTCTAGAATGACTCTTGCTCATGTTTATTATAAGAAGAGCTTTGTAAGCTTCCATGCTTTCAACAAGGGAAAAATCTACATCTATTATCTATATTATTTCTTGGAGTGAGTGATAACTGGAAGACTTTCCCCATTTTTTAAAAGCAATTACTCTCCTGTACGTTCTAGCTCCTCAAAGCGCCATATGAGGGCTTTGAGATAATAATCTATTTTTCACAAATTGATACCTTACTCCAAGGTTGCAGTCTTTTTGCTTTAACTATTTCTCATGCCTGTGTGTGAGTTACACATGCACAACCTTCTTTATTCTTTTAAGATAATAATCACATGATTAGCTTTACCTCTTTAAATATTGACACTACTGAATTTATATCTGTGGTATTGCTATATATTTTGGATGCCAAACAAACGTTTATTCAAGGTTTCCCTAACTACCATTTAATGACAAAATGATCAGATCTTCAGCTCCTATGAAATATAGTGGATATTTACATTGCTTGTAAAAAGAAAGAAAATTAAGACTGCTAGAGGCAATCTACCTGTGACTACAGTATTCTTATTTCCTATTTTAATTTTTTGGCATTTCTACAGCCAATGACAGCCACGTGGGCAATTAATTACTTTTTAAGTCCATATGTTGATTTACAAACTTTAATAAAAAGAGTGTTATTTGTATGTTTCTATTAAATCTAAAATTTTAGAACACTTAGAAGTTTCAAATAATACTCCATAAAAGTCCTTTTTTGAACCAAGACAAATCTTGGATCAGTAGAGGGCAGCCATGTCAAAGACCTGTATTTCTCATCTGATCTCTTTAGGTTCCCAAATTTTACAGGAGCTTTTAGGAGATAGCTACAGCTATGAGATCAATATTTGCTCTGAGAAAAATATAAATTTAGGCTTAAATGCTACAGCAGTTCTACTTACACTTCTCAAATGGCATACTTTTTTAAAAAAATTATTTTTATTATTTAAATTTGCACCATGTTTATGAGGAAAGTGCCATTTTCCAATGTTTATTTTAACATATAGTCAATTCTTCACTCAGAAAGTTTGGATAGGCTTTATATTAAAATACCATGTACCTAAATTCTATTTTAGACAGGACTAAGTGTTATTGAACTTGAGAGGCTTGCTTCTTTTTGGACATACTATATTAATATTAATCCGCTTATGTTTGCTTGACAAATATTATTTTAGAAAATATTGCTGAAACTTATCTGGAGATAATATTTGCCAGAGAATATAAAATATAAATCAAATTTGGGTTGCTATTCAAGAATGAATGATATATGTTTGAATAATATGACAATAATTATTCAGGCATTTTACACAGAACAATTTTATGTGCATAAGCAGTTATTCTCAAGAAGTACTTTGGCCCCTTATTTAATTCATGCATATTTAATTTAATTAATGTAAATATTTAATTGAATTTAATTCATGCAAATATTTAAGACAGTTTTTTTTTTTTTTTTTTTTTTTTTTGCGGTACGCGGGCCTCTGTCTCCCGTTGCGGAGCACAGGCTCCTGATGCGCAGGCTCAGCGGCCATGGCTGATGGGCGCAGCCACTTCGCGGCATGTGGGATCTTCCCGGACCGGGGTACGAACCCGTGTCCCTGGCATCGGCAGGCGGATTCTCAACCACTGCGCCACCAGGGAAGCCCTTAAGACAGTTTTAAAGGGTAGAAATATAATATACAATACTTGAACAAATCTTTCAATCATGAAGGTGCTATCAATAGTTTTTAATGTATGTGAACCACAAGAGTATCACTTTAAAAACTACCTAAACTACTCATTCAGTGTCATGTATAACCTGGGATATCTTTATGAAGAAAGTGATATTTTTGTTTATCACAGGGAGTTCTGATACCTTATATTTTGTTCTGATCTTTACCAGATTTAAAAAAGTTACATGCAGCTTTTAAAAATTATTTTTTTAAATGGAAAGAGATAGAAAAATAGATTAGTTATATAAATTTAACATTTTTAACAGTTTAGTCACTCTTCCCATATAATGACATTAGAAAAGATATATCATCAATAGAAATAATTTGAGTAATATACATCGACAAAAAAAGTCTTAACTTCCATTTTGTTTTTTGCATTGTCTAGTATAACCTCTTGGTTTTGCTTTGTCTTTTTTTTAAAGAAGACTGATCATAGTAACCTCTTCTAGAATATTGGAGAGATCCTTGCTGAGTACCAGAAGCACACTGTAATAATATTATGAATATTTTAATATGCCTAAAGTTGGCTAATTTGATTAAATTTTCAAGGAGCAGATTATACCAATGCTCTCTTTCAAATTCAGTATAACATGGAAGATAAAACTGACAAAGATAATTTAAAAAAATGACTATGTAGGGATCTCAAATGTGAATATCAATATAAAAACCTTAAAAGTTAAATTGGAAAACATAATCTAGCAGTACTTTAAAGAATAATACATCAAAAAAAATTGGTTCATTCTAGGAATTCAGTGAGAACTAGCTCAATATTTTTTAAAATGATATTAGTGTATTTCACTAAAATATAGATCAAAGTAGAAAAACCATAATATCTTCATGGCAGTTAAAAAGCATTTGAGGAAATTCTGACACACATTCTTAACAAGGTAAGAATATATGAATATTTCCATAACATGATAAAATTATCTGTCTCAAAAAGGAAGTTAGATATATTTTTAATAGTAAATACCAGAAACATTCTCATTAAATTGATGAGTTTACTAACATTTGTAAGTAAAATGAGTAACAGCATGAACTTGAAAAAGAAGGTGAAATCACTATTACTTATTCATATTATTATATAGTTGAATATTTGTGGAGAGTCAATGAGAAAATCATTAGAAAACATGGAATTAAGTGAGGTAATTAGTTGCAAGGTTAATATTTAAAATTTATTTCATATTATTTATAAATTTTAAATGAAGAGGATACATATATAATAGCCAAAATATCAAATGTATAGAAATAGACAAGAAATATGAAGGTATTTTTTTAAAAAAATAAATCTCAACTGTGTTACATAAAATAAGTATAGTTGAGTCATAACCTGTACTTGAATAGGAAAACACATCACTGCAAATCACAGTAAATTTATTAACCCAATGTGAACTTAATAAAAAATAGCAGTAGGACTTTTTTGAAAGCTGATTATGTTGATACTAATGTCTACAAAATATTAAACGTGTAAAAACTTAGATACATTTAAAATACTGAATGTAATATAAATCAAATATTTTATTAGGTTAGCAGATTAATCAAAAGACTAAGGAAGTAGAAAAAATATGGCAATTTAGTATAATATAGAAGAGTTATTGAAAAAGAGTAGAGAAAAGATAGTTTATTAAATGCCTGATTGTTGGACAAGTAGTAAACAGAGGCAAATACATTCAGGTGGATTAAAAGCCTCTGTGTAATCTAGGATATCATAACACTGCTATAAGAAAACATTGGCAAATGTATTTCCTAATCTTTGGTGGGGGAAGCTCTTTTAAACATGACTAAAGAAAAAGGTAAAATACCTTTTAGAAACTGAAATTTCAAAATTTATACTGAAATATTAATTTCAGAGTAATAAAAATTCAGTATTCTGCATGAATATGATTCATAAAGTATTAATATACAGAGAGCTGATAAAGTTGTTGTACATCTTATACATAAGTTATTTTTAATATAAAATGACTCTTACCAATCAATTGTAAAATCTCAAGTGGTCAAAGGGAGAGAGAGAGAAAGAGAAGGAAAATGAAGAAAAGAGAATGAAAAGACAGTTCTCAATAAGGGAATGAAAAATCCTGCATAACTTACCTTTGCTAATCATTTCAAATATTCATTTTTATTTAATTAACATTTTCCACTTGTCACATTTGTAAACATTCAAAATTTCACTAATAGAGAAGATTTTCTAGCATTGGTAAGCAAGAATCTTATGCACCTTAGATAGGCATATCAGTTGGTACAACATGCTTCAAGACAAATATGGCAAAATCTATAAAAAGTAACAATCTTTATGCAGCAAATTTTATTTCTAAAAATTTATACTACCAGTAAATGTGTTCTTGTCTATTCAAAGATATATGTGCAATAATTTTTATTGTACTTTTTTTGCTCTGGGAAGCAAATATCCATCAATAAGGGACTGGTTAATAAATTATGGAACATTAATAAATTATGGTGGGAGCCTGTCACCAATATAAAGAATGAAGCATACCATATGTGCAAAGGCATAAAGATATCCAAGATATACTGAAAAGTGAAAAAGTGCCAGAAAGTGGAAAGAGATTTATTTTATTTGTATATAATTATTTACTATATCATATCCATATACAATATAGCTATACAAATATTAATTGATATAATTTGTAATTATATAAATATACATTATAAAATAAAATATATATTTAAAATCATGGCTGGAGGAGGGAGATAATTTGGGTCTGAATTCTGGCTGTACTACTTTCTAATTGTGAGGCATTGAGCAAATCATGTAACTTCTCTGTGTGTTATTTTTCTTGTTTGTAAAAAGGGAGTAATAATAGTACTTATCTGAGGGTTGTTATGATAATTCTTTTGTGCTCTGTCTGGCTAGACATATCTCAACGTTATTAATCTCAAAGAACCAGCTTTGGGTTTCATTGATTTTCCCTATTGTTTTTCTGTTTTCTCTTTCATTGATTTCTACTCCTATATTTATTAGTTCCTTTGTTCTGTGTATTTTGTGGTTAATTCATTCTTTCAGTATCTTAAGCCAGAAGCTGAAGTTTATGTTTTGAGATCTTTCTTCTTTTTTAATATAGCCATTTAATACTATTCTCTCTAAGTACTGCTTTAGATGTATATGCAAATTTTCGAATGTTACTCTTTTTGCTTTCATCCTATTCAAAATTCTTTTTAACTTCCCTTTTTTATTTCTCCTTCACCCATTGTTTATTTGGAAATATGTTATTAAGTTTCAAAATATTGTAGATTTTGCCAGCTAATGATTTTAAATTTAATTCTGTTTTTGTCAAAGAACATATTTTGTATGATTTGAATCTCTAAGTTTATTGAGACTTTTTTTTTTATGGCCCAGAATATGGTCTATGTAGTACATGTTCCATGTACACTTTAAAATTTTTTTAATTTTGCTATTATGAGGTGGAATATTAGTTTTAATAAAATGTGTAATATTTTAGACAAGTGCTCACTCATTCTTTTTTGAGTATGCAAATAACATGTATATTAGATGAATTAAACCTATCACATGTCTCAATATGCTCTGTGTGTGTGTGTTTGTGTGTGTATGTATGTGTGTGCTTGATTCTCTTTTTTTTCTTCTCTGCTCCATTTTGGATAATTTCTTTTGTCATGTCTTTAAGGTTACTAAACTTTTTGTCTGCAGTGTCTAACCTATAAATTATATCTATTATATTTTTCATATCAGACATTTTAGTTCTCATCTCTAGAAATTTGATTTGCATCATTTATATATTGTCCATGTTTCTACTTAAAATGCTCATTATTTCCACTAGTTTATGGGATGCATATATAATAAGGGTTTTAATGTCTTTTCTTATTCTATCACATATCACTTCTGATATGCTTTGAATTAATTTATTTTTCTCTTCATTATGAGTTATATACTCATTTTTTTTCTGCATGCATGTTTTGTAATTCTGCATTGAATTTCAAGTATTCTAAATTTTACTTTTTCAGTGATGAATATTTGTTTCTATTTCTCCAAATTTTCTTGAACTTTGCTCAGGGCCCAAGTTTAGTACTTGACAGCAGTTCAATATTTTTATATCTTGCTTTTAGTCTTTCTTAGATTTAGTTTGGGTCTAATTTTTCCCCACTACTGAGGCAAAACTTATGCATATTCTACCTGATGCAAAATAACATTGCTCTGTGAGAAAGAAATTAACGGTACAAATTGTAGAGTTTGAAAATAATAGAGACTGAATCAACCAATCATGAAAAACAGACTCTATGTAGCTTATAAATGTTTGTATTACACTGAAATAGGTAATAAGGGTAATGTGTATGAATCTGCATAATTTATTTTGATGTCCTTTCAGGTTTTTATGTCTTTTTTCTTTTTGAGTGGTAGTTCCACTACTCAAAATGATCTGAATAAAATTAAAAATGATCTGAATAAAATTTAAAAAATATGTCTACTAGCTTGAAAGTTTCTTAGAATAATGACACCTTCTAAATCAAGTTCAAGTTTCACATGAAGTGAACAAAAATTTTGATTGCTTTTTACATATGTGACACTGTGTAGATGTTCTTTTAACTCCCAAAGACATAAATGAAATATTTTGAATTAGAATCCAGTAACATTTAACTCTCTTATACTTGCTTTACTTTTCATTTTTTGCCTTGTCAAGTCAACTGTATTTCAGACTTTTTAAAAAACTTAAGTGTTTGTTTCAAGAAAAGAGGTCCAAGCTAATAATTTAATTAAATTAAATAATTTAACTGGTTAGTTTTGTTTCTACAGTTGCATTTTTACATAGAGTCTTTAAACATTTAGAGTCTTCAAACTCAGAAAAAAACATATTTTCAATAACTCTAGAAATTTGACTAAAATATTTCTGATACTATTTTCAGTTGTCTCTGTAAACACATCTTATGTAATCATAATTTTGGAGTTTCAACAGAGAAAAATATTTTGTCAAAAGTTAAAATTACATGCCCTCTACCTTAGGTCAATGATTGATTAACAAGATCTCAATTGAGACATTTTTGTTCGTAGGAGATTGTGTGTGTGTGTGTGTGTGTGTGTGTGTGTGTGTGTGTGTGTATTACTCAGGGTACATTTTGATGGAGAAGTAATAAAACTGTTAGTAACTCAGAGGCTACATCTTAACAACACTATATTTTTATTGTGTAAGAAACACAAACCATGAGAACTACACAACAATTTTTAAGTACTTTATTGTTAATTATAAGTATAATGTTGTACAACAGATCTCTAGAACTTCCTTGTATGTGATGAGTAGCTTTTTATTGCTGCTTTCAAAACTATCTCTTTGCCTATGACTTTTAACAGTTTTATTATAATGTGTCTTTGTGTAGGTCTTCTTAGATTTATCCTGGTTGGAGTGAATTGAGCTTCTTGAATTTGTCCACTTTTTCTCAAATTTGAAAAGTTTTTAGCCATCATTTCTTCAAATAGGTTCTCTGCCACTTTCTCTTCTCCTCTGGGATTCCTATAGTGTATATGTTATTCTATTTGATGATGTCCCACAAGTCCGTTAAGCTCTCTTCATTTTTTTCTTCTTCTTCTTTTTATTCTTGCTCCTAAGCCTCAGTAATTTCAAAAGTCCTGTCTTCAAGTTTGTTGATTCTTTCTTTCTTCTGTCTAGTCAAGAGCTGTTAAGGCTCTGTAGTGAAATTTTCAATTCAGTTATTTTATTCTTCAATTCTAGAATTTCTATTTAGATCTTCTTCATAGTTTCTATCTCTGTTGATATTCTCATTTTGTTCATACATCATTTTCCTGATTTCTGTTAGTTATTTGTGCTCTCTTTTAATTTATTAAAAAAAAACCTTTATGATGGCTATTTTAAATTCTTTGTCTGCTAATTCATATTTCTCCATTTCTTTAGGGTCATTTTCTTGGGATTTAATTTGTTCCTTTGAATATCCCATATCTCCCTGCTTTTTGTATGTCTTGTTATCTTCTGCTGGAACTTTGGAATTTGAAAAATCAACTATTTCTCCCAGTTTCTGTGGCATGGTTCTGCACATGGAGGAACTTCTTCAGTCAGCCCAGCTGGATATTCTAGAGATTTTTCAAGCCTTTTCTGGGGATGTGTTCTGTCTAGGCTTGTGTGTATAATCTTGTTGAAGAGGTTTGCCAAGTTCTAATCAGGAGTGCCACATAGTGTCTATATATGGTACTGTAGATTCAGGTACACACTGAAAAATTTTTGTTCTCAGTGGACCTCAACCTGGCACCCTATTCCTGTTAGTGCTTAGATTCAGACAAGATATAAATCAGGCAACCCATTGAAAAGCCAGAACTTTGTGTGCATGCACCACTCTTCTCTTTCTCCTGAGGGAGAGGCCATCAAGCTGTTCTGAACTTTGTCTGCTGTACCATGTGTGTTCTGAAGAAGCAGCATGCTACCCAGCTCTTATTTGTTCTCAGAGGCCACCAGGCTTCTAGAGTATGCTGAGTTCTGTCAGTGATCTCAGAGAGACAAGGCAGAATCCAATCCCTCAGGCAGTTCCCCTGAAAGGTCAGAACTTTGTACATACAGTCCAGACTTCTCTTTACCTTTCTAGGGAGAAATCAGGAGCTGGGAGTTTTCTCCTGATTGTATGGAGCTGTACTGGTGGGAGAGACTATGGCTCGAGGGTGCCATGAAGTTTTTTACCAGCTTTGATGTGGCTGGTTTTGTGCTCACATGGAGTACAAGAGCCTCTTATTTAGTTTCTGGATTTCTCGCAAGTGGAATTGGTCCATGGATTGCTGTAGAATCAGTGTCTCTGTGGGAGAAAGGGGGTCTCAGGCTTCCTATTATACCATATTGCTCAAAAGCAATTTATTTTTATTCTGTAATTATGGCATACCTCTACCAGAGACCACATTATGAATCAGTTGTTCTAAAATTATTTTAGAAAATGTTTTATTTAATGTAATTATGAAAATAATATATAAACAATGTGTACATTTATTGTATACAGAAGACTACAAAGCATAAGTTACTTATAATTATACTCTTAAAACATTGACTGTTACAGACATCAACCTTTTCCTATATTTTTCCAAGTTTTTAATTCAGAAGCAAATGGCTTTTGTATATTTTTAACCAAAGTTGAATACTATAGAGTTAATGGAACTCATTTCCACTGGCCGTTATAAAATTACCATATTCAATGTAAGTAACAGTTTTTAAAAGTTATGAATTTTAGTGGAAGCATAATATATCCAATGGATTATCATACTTTATTTAAACATTTCCCTATTGATTGTCATTTAAGTTGCATAAAATATCTTACACACAGGGTTTTGAATACTTATATATTTAAATACCTGATTATTTCCTTAAGAAAAATTCTTAGAATTAGATACGTTTCATCAATGTGTCTAAAAAATTACATCATTTTTGACACATGCTGTAAATTTATTTCTTATAAAAGATCTAAAACTTTTTCATTTCATTCCATTTAGCCTGTTAGCTTATAAAAGAGCCCAGTGTGTAGGAGAATACTGTATAGTATATAATGGAAGAAGTATCATACATCAGTGGGGAAAGGCTAGTAATTTTTTAAATAAAAAGTGTTATTAGAAAAACAGATTTGATAACTTATTATGTAGAATATATAAATCAGACCCTACCAATTCTAAAATTCAAATATGGCATAGGATAAAAGTTAGGTTTTGAGTATGTTGAATATATCTGACAAAATAAAAAAAGAAATTCTGAAAAAAAAAGTGTTAGAAAATAATCTGTACACATGGGAGAAAACTTTAGTCAGCTATTTAACCTGACATCATGTGACAAAAATTATCTAAGATGGATTAATTATTAAGTTAAAGATAGAGATAACAATAAGAAGAAACTATGGGTATGCAATTTATATTGAGTTGTCTAACATGTGAAAGTAATGAGATTAAGAGGAAAACAATAGTTTCAGAAAAATCAACAAATGATATTATAAAAGAGGATTAATATAAAGAGTTCACAAAATCTAATTATCAAACGTTAATATTCCATTAAAAAATGAAAATAGGATTTATCACATCTTTTTAAAGTTGTTTTGAAAAATATTAAAAAATAACTTCACACATTTTTCTTGTCAGAATAGTGTGTACAAAAATGAAGCTGGATCATCAGTAGGTGTACTGAAATGTACTTTTGCATAAATATCTTATAGAGTGATTGAACTAATTTGAGCATAAATAACCAGTGTTCTGAATGTATGTAATAAAATAAATTTCTTTACTCAAACCATTTACCTACACTGTCCAAATTACATTAAGATATACCAAGTGGAATATTATCTTGAATCAAAATTAGTTATTGTGAAATTAATGAGGTAAATCAGTATTTCAAATAATGAATAAATTTAATTATAATCTGTACTATGTGCAAATGATAAATGCATCATACTATTCATGTACTTCATTGGCCAGTCCATTTAGTATGTGATTATTCATCTCTAAAATAATATTGCTTAAGTAATTGAACTGAAATCAATGTAAATGTTTAGGTGGTGTCAGAATGAAGTCACTAATCAGTGTAGCCTTGTTAAATGGAAAATTACCATGGTTAACTATAATTTATGGCTAAAATATATGATTGTCAGGTGAAAACGAAGAAGCTTTTTCTACACAAATATGAAAATAATTTTCTTCTATTAATTTATTGCTATTTATAAAGATTATCTCTTTGATCCTCTAAAGAACCCTGTGAGATAAAGTCAAGGTAAACACACACACACACACACACACACACACACACACACACACACACACACACATATATATACGCATCTTTTTCCTAGCATCATGGTGCTAGGTAAGAGAAAGAATGATATCAGTGAATCAGAAATATTTTTGGAAGATTATAGTCTTACATTTCTTATGTTATTTGAAATGTTTTCTTTTAAATGTTTCTGTTTACTTAGCATATATATAGTCAATCATTAGTAATGCCATCTAAATTCTTCTTTGGTGATCAACCCCTACTGCATAGAAAGAAATCCTCTGTGGATCTGGCACCTGACCCAAATTTGTTCACTACTACTTTTGTGGAATAAAAATCTTAAGTATGGCAATTATGAAACTTGATTTATTCTGACTCTGGCACCATAAATGTAATTGACTTTGGGTTAAATGTCAATCCTTTCTTCAAAACTTTCTCTTTTACTACACCAAGAAGAATCAATTTCCATTTCTTAAGTCAACAATTCATAATTTATATAAGAAACAAAAACTATGCAAAATAATGGGACACATCACTTAAAATATCAACAGAATTTTAAATGTCCAGAAATGAACTAAGAGAAAAATGCAAACCCTTTATGAGACAAACTATATAATTTGGGGGGATGGTATTAAAAAGACTGGGAAAATAGAAGCTAGACTGGTATATGATAAACATATATTTCTACCTAAATTAATATATGAATTGAATAGAATGGAAATGAAAATGTTGTCAGAATACTTTATGGAACTTGAGAAGAAAATTGTAGGTATCAGTTGGGCTTCTGGCAGTAAATAGACAGCATATTAGATGAGAATGATGAAAGAGAGTCTAAGGAATGCACTACTTACAAAAGTGAGGGTAAGATTTTGGGAAACTAACGAAAGACGGTGAAGCATCCAGGGACTTCCAATAGTAGGAAATCATTACAAAGTCTGTCTGAAGGGGAAAGGGGAGGGAGGAATTATCAGGATCTGACTACACATTGTATCTACAGGTTTTTCCTGTGGCAATTGGGGTCTTCGGTACAGGTATTCAGCCTCTGCTACACAGTAGTCCATCAAAATGGCAGATAGGGGAAATAACTACCTCAAATTCTCTCATTTATTATCTCCTTCCTTTGCCTCTCATTGGCCAAATTTAACAAAAAACTAACAGAGTAGAGAAAGTTAGAAAAGGAATCTGAAGGGGACAAACATAAATATTCAGCAACATAATTTTGTCTGGAAGAGCAAACATTTAATATGTTCCAAGAAAATCTGGTAAAATTTCAGTTGGAAAATTTATCTCACAGTTATCAAAACATATTCTAATAGTAAAATAATTTAAAAAGTGGATTGCAATAAAGTTCAGAAAAACCTTCATAACTTTACATCAATTTATATATGAAATCAAGGACATTTCAAATCAATGAGGATAAGATAGAATTTTCAACAATTGTTTTTGGGACTTCTATCCATTTGAGATGAAAATTCTTAGCTCATACATTATTCAAATGGTAAATTATAGGAAATATTAAAATGCAAAATCCTATAAATCTTTTGAAACAATATATAATCATTTTATTAGTAATAATCTTCTCAATAATATATGGATATTATGAAGAAATTCTTAACAGATTTTACCACAAACAAAATCATAAAAAATATGTGGTAAATTGTAAACAAGTAAAATCATTCTTAGGAAACCAGAAGTAAATATTTGCAATGTATATAATGATGAAGATTAAAGAACCATAATATATAAAGAATTACTACAGATAAAAAAGACAAAAATTGAAAATAGGCAGTATGTATGAATGAAAATTCATAAAAGTATGCAAGTGGTAAATACATAAATAAATGAACTTTAATCCTCAGTAAATATCAAAGGCATGCCAATTAAAACAATATTTAGATTTCATTTTCTGATTTAGCAAAATTTATCAGAATTTATTATTACATGTTTTATAAGGAATTTAATTTATAGAAAACTGTGCACTTATCTGCACATGTTCAGGAAGGAAATTTATTGTAGCATATTTTTAAATAGCAAGACTTGGAACCGTTTAAAACCTCAACTTTAGAAAAATGATGACCTAAATTATGATACCTCCATACTATGGAGTCTTTCAAAAATATTGACATTTATTTATACATACTAAAATGGAAAGCTGACTAGGAAATACTGACAAGTGTAAAAGAGGAAAAATTAAAATAGAAGATCTTGCCACAGAAAAATATTAATGGCATGATGCATTTATTTCAATTATGTGAGTTAAGCTGATGAAAGAATCTTAATATAAAGCAGGTTAGAATGCAATGTAAAACTATTGTGAGAAAAAAAAGAGAAAGAATCATAATCATTGTAGTTTGGTTACACAACTTTCTCAGGAACTGAGAGACCAAATAGATTAACAACTGTAAACTGAACATTACAATTTTAAAAAGTCAAACTTTTATATATATGAAGAACTCCACATCAACAGAACTTTTTCCCCAGCATGTAAAAAATAAGGAATAATTACAAAAATATATTGTATATAATGGTCACACAGAGTCAAGTGTAAAACAAAACAAAACAAGAAAACTTAAAATTGATTTAAAAGAATAGAAAAAGTACAGTCCCAAATGTTGGAAATGAAATAAATACATGTTGCTGTACCCCACTGGTTACAAAAGGAAATTAAGAAATAACTCTCAACCAAATCATAGTAAAATCACTATATTTCAGAACATATGAGGTATAGTTAGGCCAGTAGAGAGAAGAAATGTGTAGTGTTAAATACATTTATTAGAAAACAAGAAAAAAGGATTTTAAAAAAATAATGAAATAAAGACAGAGATCAATGAACTAAGAAACAATATTTACACAGAAACAAGCTATTTGTGAAATAAAATGCTGTTTAGAAAAAATCATTTTGGAAAAAGCCTTATAAGCACATGAAATATAATAAAGACACAATAAAGATTTCAGAAGTATGTGTTGTAAACAAGTCTATTCTAACGTATTGAAAAACTAGATGGAAAGAATACATTTCTAGAAAATATAAAATGTCAAATGAAAGAGATGTATGAATTAGAAAACTAGAAAGTACCAAAAGGAATTGTTGTAATAATTATTAAAAAAACCCAAAAACACACTCCGTCAGTTGATCTAATGAATTTTCCCAAACTTATAAGAAAAATTTCTATTTTACACAAGTCCTTCCAGAAATTACCTTTGTATTATTTAGCATTTCATATATAAGCATTCTACATTCTGGTAATTCTAGTGTTTGAGGTATTTGGGGGTCTGTATTTATAGTTTTGAGTTTATGCTGACTCTTGCTCATGGTTCTTTCATTCCTTTAGTGATTTTTTATTATAAGCCCAGATATGGTTGGAATATCTGGAAAGCCTGAGGGTCAAAATTTAGTATGAAAGCAGCAAACTTGTATACAGAATTTACTTTATGGTAGACACAGTTAAATACATTTCTTATATTTACTAAAGTAATCATCAAGCATGATGGAAATTAAATTCAGTATTACAACTTAGTGCTCCAAATTCAAATAAAAAGAGAAAACTGAATGTGTGATTCTGAAAACAGCAGGCTCACTAAAGCCTATGTAACAAGAGTAGTAATATTAACCTTAATCTGTATAGCAGATCTTTGAATATCGTGCAAAATACCATGAAAAGACAGAGTATATGTAAAGAAGAAATAGAGAAATATGGAATTCTATGAAATATTGTATATACACAACCCCTACACCTATATACCCATATCCATATATTCATACCTTTAGTTTTGAATATCTGTGTTCATAAATATGTCTATAGAAAATCTATCTATCATCTATCTACCTACCTATCTATCTATCTATCCATCTATCTATCGGTATCATCTACTGAGAGAGAATGGAAAAGTAAAGAGAATTCAAAGTTGGACACTAACACCAGTTTAATTAAATAAGTCTAAGATTTAATTCAATTTTTTAACGGAGGAGAATTGATGTTTAATACCAGAAAAATACCAGTTTGTCCATTTTTGGGGAAAATGGAAGAGACATTTTTTAGGGAGGAAAAAAACTGACTCTTTCTGTACAGTACATAGAGGATAGTCTGAGGGTATCCTCAGCACTAAGAAAAGGAAGTTCTTATGAGAAGAGCAGAAAAGTGTGTCAAGAACATGAGAGATTAATTAAATCTGTTGACTACTGAAGATAAAGAGTAGTTAAGGACTATTGGTACATTGCCTGAAGAGGTGACTGTTTTAATTTTTAAATTTTGATTCAAATAAACTAATATTTAAATTCATGGCCGTTTGAAATGTGACCTTAATTATAATGCCAAAAAAAAAACGATGTAATGCTAAATTTTAATAATAAAATTTTAGGATATAGCATTAGTTTTTTAGTTTAATATTTAATTAATTTAATATTTTTGTTTGGATTGATTATAGTTTTTTCTGTAAGCACTGGTTAATTTTGGTAATCAAATTGAATAATTCTGTCTCTTGCTTTTCTATAAATATAATTTTATTTTATATTTCCTAATTCTGATGTTGCTATAAATGTGTATATATCATGTGTACATAAATACATAAAAATATCTATAGTAGGGCTTCCCTGGTGGCGCAGTGGTTGAGAGTCCACCTGCTGATGCAGGGGACACGGGTTCGTGCCCCGGTCCAGGAAGATCCCACATGCCGCGGAGCGGCTGGGCCCGTGAGCAATGGCCACTGAGCCTGCGCGTCCGGAGCCTGTGCTCCGCAATGTGAGAGGCCACAACAGTGAGAGGCCCGCATACCGCCAAAAAAAAGCAAAACTATAGCAATGTGAGTATATGTATAGTTACGTTTATAACAGTATGGTGACTATAATTAATGGTGCTGGTTTGCTAATATATTTGATAATGCATATTTTATTAAGGGCTCATTTTCCCTAAAATAGTATCTTCATATCTGTTAGACTTCTTTGAAGCATGGATAAACATTAATATATCCAGAAAGAATTTTTTTCCAGGCATTTAGAGTTGCAAATCAACAAAATTAAAAAATAAATCTTTGATGCCTCACACGTGATGTAGATTCTAGCCCCAATATCATGAGCTATGGTTAGGAATTTTCAGAGACACTTTCTCTTCTCTTTTTCCATTCCTTTTAGCACCACAAGTAAGAGAGGAAAATATCTTCAGGAACTCTCTTTGTAAGGTGGGCTTTTTCAAGTTCAACCCCCAAGAATATTGTTCTTGAAGGATTTATGAAGGAGGATGTTCACATCTGATCTCTCAGACAGACTTTGCCACTGTCTCTAGGGCTTTCTTACCTCTGTGACTGCACTTTCTTTTTATTTCTGGCTTTTGAGGGTTTTTTTTTAATTTTTCCTTTTACCACCTCATATATTTAAAACTATTTCATCCATAATTTTTAATTGTGCAACTTGGTTCCATAAAAACCTAAACTACCATATTCTGAGCTTCCTCTCATGCTCAGTTAACCTTTTGAGGAAGTTGCAATTTAATATTGAGACCTTGCATTTGTTCATCAAATATTTATTGAATGGCTACTTTGCAAATACATGAGTGAAAGAAAGATAAAAATAAAAATCCTTGTCTTGATGGAGCTTGCATCTTAGTGGCTAGAGGATGTAATATACAGTAAGCACAAGAAATAAATCAGTAAATTTGATAGTATGTTAGAAGATAAAACCATGAGGAAAAAAAGCAGAGTCGGGTAAGGGAGCTGGTAATAGCAGGTTAAACTGTAGGATAAACTAGCAGAGTCATGAGAGGGTGAGATTTGAATGAAAATTTGAATCTAGTGAAAGAGTTGAGGGTATGGCTTTCTTGGCTATCAGGCTGGGCATCAAATCTCCATAATCCCTTCTGCCCTGACTTGTAAAAGGCTCTAAGCCCCAGTATTTGTCCTATCTTGGAGTGTGGGATGGAGGAAAGGGGATAATGGGGGAAGAAGGGGAAGGAGAGAGGGGTGGAGGGAATTTAACACCAAGTCTGGACCTTCTTCATCTGCCCTAATTTTCAATAAGTAACAAGTCATACTCTGTTATTTTCTGTGAAATTCTATAAATGTATTATATTAGTAAATTCTTTTCTTGGAATAGTTTCTGAGGTGTGTTCAAAATTTAAATTTTTTCACCCATATTTCTCTGGATTTCCTCTATCAATAATTAGTACAACTTTTTTCCAAATCTCATGTTTGTGTGATTAGAGAAATGCTCACTTATTTTTAATTTCTTATGCAAAGTGACAGGTATTTAACATGCATGACAGTATTTTACATATAGTACTCATACTTTAGAAGAATGACCTATCTTAATGTGCCATGAATTCAGAAGGTGTAGTATAAATGGAAATTATATAATTAATCAGTGTTCAATTTTTCTGATATGCATTTCTAATCAGGATTTGCTTCCATTTATCCATAAATACTATTTATCTTCATATAAATATACATTTTAAAATAAGTAGTGTTTAATATTGGTTAAAGTTTCATTAGTATGGACCCTTATAGAAATACTCAGTAAATGCAAGGTCCTTTTTAACCAAGATCTTTCTTAACACTTTAGGAAAGCAAAAAATATATTCATAAGGAAAACATGTTCAAAAATGTTTCCCTAAATTGATATTAAAGTTCAAAAGTAGCATTCATTAGCACTATTTTTTTATATTGTTCTTTTTCTAGTACTCTAGTTTTACAAGGAGAAATGGTATCCATTAAGCTAATGCATGTTCTGCTTGAAGCTGCATCAGTCTTGCTGATACTCAGACACACTTCTCCAAAACTGTGTTTTGGTCTGTTAGGCTAATGGACTTGAGTTTATCTTAATTAAGAAGATGTCCTTTAACAATCTTTCTAATCACTAGTTTCCATTTAAACTGAGACCTTAACTGTCCCAGTGTTGATGCTAATAGCCAGTTGGGAATTATCCTTCTTATCATGACTTCTTCTAACTGATCTGAAAATTGGAATAAAATAGTTTTATTAGACTTGTGACTATTTCCTGGCACATGAAAAACAACAGGAAGGAAAAGAACAATACATGATATTCACTTTCTATGAATCCTTCTGGTTTTCTTCTCTTTCTAATTTACTTTTAAGATAAAGTCAAGTTTTTTCTTTTCATAAAGGTCTAATGCTTTCAGGTTTTAGAATATGAGTTTGAGTTTTGATGAGGCTCTTTAAGACCTTATTTAATTTTTTTTTTATTTTGGTAAAAGTCACATACTATAAAACATACCATTTTAACCATATTTAATTGTACAGTTCAGTGACACTAAGTACATTCACATTGTTGTGCAACTCTCACCATCATCCATCTCCCAAATTTTTAACCTTCCTAAACTGAAACTCTGTTTTTAAATATAAATCAACTTTATTTCCTGAATATTACCTTTAAATAATAATGAATAAAATGTCATTTATATAGTCCATGACTAAATATTTTCATTTAAAATTGTGTTATAATCCTTTGGATCTTTCTATGTTGTTCGTAGCTTTCTATGTAACCCAAGAGGAAAGGGTATGGAGATGACAACATTTATCTTGACATCACTGGCATAAGTTCTTTGTAATGGGAAACAGGTTTAGAGCTTAAATAAATAAAATTAAGAAACAAAAGAGAAAGGTGTTAAGTTTTTACAGGCATTGGTATGATTGTTTTTCTAGTCAAAAAGTAATATTTAAAATTTCTTAAGTGTGATGAGACATTTTTTTAATGTCATTAAATTCAGCCTGCTTACCTAGATGAAAATGGTTTTGCTGTGTTGTCTTCATTAAGATAAACATTTTCTATGATTAGTACAGAGACCATAGACAATTACTGAGGCAGTAAATGTCCCCTATAAGGAGTGAGACTGCCTCATACATTTTGCTGCAGTGATTCAGCTTTTCCATTGTTAACATGCCTTTAATACAAATTCCCATGATCTTTATTCACTTTGATATTATGTATGCTTCTCTATGATCTATGGAAGGCTTAAATTTCAAGAAAAGATTTACAGTAGTGCAGCTCTAACAGTTAAAAATAATGGGTTTCTGTACTAAGTGCATGCTTCTCTTACCTGTAACAATTGCCAGGAGACTCTATACCTTTCTTTATGTCCTGCTGATTGACTAAAAGAAGTAAAACAGTCTCTACAATCAGATAACATCTTGGCAAAACACTACTCTTTACTTTTAAGAGTAGGATCTATGAAAAAATTCCCATGTCTATACAATTTACACATAATTCTACAGCTATATTATACTTTGATATTTGAAGATAACTTTATAATATAATTGTTTGGCTGTAAGAAACAAAATATAAGACAGTAGAAGAGTTACCATAAATTTTTATTTAAGCAAAATAAATGACTGGTGACAAATAACCTTTTATTTATTTATTTATTATACACTTTGAGCTCTGAAGATCCAAATGTTAAATATTCAGAGATTTTTTGAGCCAGTTGTTAAACCATTGGCAGTTTCAAACTAGCCATGGTAAAAATATCTACACCATGAAAATCAGCAAATGTTACGGCTTGGGGCTTGCCCCACACTCATCTTCCTCTCCTCCACCATACAGTTTACTAGCACATCACTGATTTTACTGCCAAATTCTTGTCAATATTTACTTCTGTATTAGTTGCTGATATAAATATCAGATGTAAATTTTTTTTTCAGATGTAAATTTTTATCATATACAGAGGACTGCCTATAAACTGTCATTCATTAAGAAATTTACTCAATAGTTGTTGAATTAAATGTCAACTTTTATTGTCAAAATATCTAAAATAATTTCTTATAAAAATGTGTGAAATAATGAATTGTCTCTTTTGTTTTCAGTGATAGTGGAAATATAATCTCTTTTGTGGCTTATATTAATTCTGGATATTGTAAGATTTGCAGAAGTATTGTAGGACTTTCAAAACCACAATCAAGAAAAGTGGTAAGTTTTAAACTTATGTATTCTTTTTAATCAATTAGCCTATCTTAATGAATAGGAGATATTGAACATGTTTTCTTGTGTTTATTGGTCATTTATTAATTGTCTTCTTTTGTGAAGTAGCTGTTCAATTTTTGACTAATTTTTGTTGCATTTATTTTCTTCTTTTTACTGAGTTGTAAGATGCAGGAATGTAAAATAAGTTGTAATATATATTGAATTGTAAGACTTAGGAACAATCTAGAAGCACATTAAAAGATGCTTGACATCATTATTTATCAGAGAAATGCAAATTAAAACTACAACAAAGTACTTCTATAAGCATATCAGATTAGTTAAAATGCACTTAATATATGACCCTGAAATTCCACTCTAGATATTTACTCAAGAGAAATAAAATATATGCTTACAAAAAGACTTACATGAATCTTCATAAGTCAGAAACTGTAGGTAATCCAAATATCCATTGACAGTTGAATGGATAGAAAAATTATGGTATATTCATTCATTGGAATGTCATGCCTCAATAAAAAGAATTTATGATACATACAAGAATACGGATGAATCTCAAAGCATTAGGTTGGGCAAAAAGGTCAAACTCAGAACAGTGCATTCTGTATGTTTCCAGTTTTATGAAGTTCTAGAATAGGCAAAACACTAATACATAGTGACAGAAAAGTTAGAACTAATCCATTTTGGCTGGTTAGGCAGTCTTCAACGTAATTCAATTTAATATGCAAACTTCATTGAATTTTGCTGTACTAGTCATATGCAGTGTGAAGATTTTCCATTTATATAAGTGGCATATCAACTAGTTAGTTATTGGCTTTTGACCCCAGGGTACTTAGTAAAGTCTTTTACCTCTTCTGAGTTCTGTCACTGTCCTACCCTGAGGGCTACATTCTATTTTTTTTTTATCTTACTGCTCAGCAGCTCATCCTTGTTTTAATACTGTTGGGCTCTCCCTGAAAAGATAATTTGGAGTTTCAATTTTTTTCTCCAGAACTATGCATATTGAAACTACTGTCAGATCTTTTCCACAAAATTCCTTATTTGGACTTAAACTGCTAGTTACCTGAGTCAAACTTACTTTCCATTTTTCTTTTTTTTATTTATACGAAAAAGTTAGGGTAGAATCTCATCTTTTGCAGTTAATCATCTCATCAGTTCCATTCCTGGCACTCTCTGCTTATTTTCATTATTCTCTGCTGGTTCAACAACTGTGCCTTGCAGCTGGAATTGAGGTAACAAATGGTTCACAAAGCATACTAAATTATGCTTACAAAACAGTATCCTAGGACCTTAAAAAATGGAATGAGTTCAAGATTTCATAAACATCTTGGTGTATTAACACATTTAATTTCTAGATCACTAAACTACAGTGTCTTCAACTGTCTTAGATATGCTGAAGTTCTCACCAATCTATTATTTTTCTAATATAATTTAAATACATATATAAATAAATGTTCTCTGATTTGCATGAAACTGCTAATTTATTTTAAATACCATATACCAAAATTATTTATCCATTATATAAAAGTGGTTTCATTAAACATCAGTTACTATATCTCTTACAGAAAAAAAATACGAAACTTGTGTATATGGGTCAACTTAAGGAGAAGGAGTCTTTTGGTGAGATTAGTGTTCTTCAAGTTCCTTTCACATACACAATAGTTACTGGAATAGATGTTGAGATGGCAATTATTGAAGATAAGGACCTACTTGGTAAATACATAAATGTCTTTTATTTCAACTGTTATACCATTTTATTTGATGAGTTTTGGGCAAGAGTAGACATATTTTGCAGACAAATTGAGACACTCAAGTAAGTATGGGTGTATGTATGTTATTTACAGAGACAGCATATCTATATATAACCCCCTTTATAACTTCATAGTCTATCTGACTTAATTGTGCTACTTTTAGAATATATTAGCAATATTTTAAAAGACTGATTTTAAATTACTAAAATCTCTCTGCCAATTCCCAATTTACCATTAATAGCAACATTTTCTCCTTTTCTGGAATATATATATATATATATATATATATATATATATATATATAAAATCATTGCTTAAGTGTTTCTGGTTCAGGTCAAGTGTGTACTATCTTCCAATAGATCAAGTGTATATGAAGCTCCATGGATTGCAGTATTTAAACTTTTATATGAAATTTTATTTTATTTAAAAAAATTATTGGAGTAGAGTTGATTTACAATGTTGTGTTAGTTTCAGGTGTACAGCAAAGTGAATCAGTTATACATATACATATATCCACTCTTTTTTTTTTTAGATTTTTTTCCCATATAGGCTGTTACAGAGTATTGAGTAGAGTTCCTTGTGCTATACAGCAAGTTCTTATTAGTTATCTATTTACATATAGTAGTGTGTATATGTCAAACCCAATCTGCCAATTGATCTGCCTCCCCACCTTAACCCCTGGTAACCATAAGTTTGTTTTCTACATACATGACCATACTTCTGTTTTGTAAATAAGTTTATTTGTATCCCTTTTTTTTAGATTCCACAAATAGGCATTATCATATGATATTTGTCTTTCTCTGTCTGACTTACTTCATTCAGTATGACAATATCTAGGTCCATCCATGTTGCTACAAATGACATTATTTTGTTCTTTTTTATGGCTGAGCAATATTCCATTGTATATATGTACCACATCTTCTTTATCCATTCCTCTGTTGATGGACATTTAGGTTGCTTCCATATCCTGGCTATTGTAAATAGTGCTGCAATGAACATTGTAGTGCATGTATCTTTTTGAATTATGGTTTTCTCCAGGTATATGCCCAGGAGTGGGATTGCTGGGTGCTAAGGTAGTTCTATTTTTGTTTTTTTAAAGAACCTCCATACTGTTCTCCATAGTGGCTGTACCAATTTACATTCCCACCAACAGTGTAGGAGGGGTCCCTTTTCTCTGCACCCTCTCCAGTGTTTACTGTTTGTAGATTTTTGGATGATGGCCATTCTGACCGGTATGAGGTGATACCTCATTGTAGTTTTGATTTGCATTTTTCTAATAATAAATGATGTTGAAATTTTAGAGTTCTAGTGATATTAGAAGAATAATTGTGCAGTCACCTGTGATTGACCCTCCAAACATTATAAATATTCAGATAGGATATGCAATTGAATATGAAATATAAATGGTTAAAAGATCTAGAAACTTATAGAAATTAACATGGGTGAGAGATTTGCTTTAAATAAGCTCAATTAGAAATTTTTCCATATTACTTGTGTATGATTTGACTGAGTTCTATTTTCTGAATTTCAAGGTTTGTTTTAATTTTAATATCTCAGAATATGTATACTCTACCTTCTTAACTCTGATTTTGTTTAACTTCAAATTCATGTATCCATTTTTAATAGGTATACATTTGAAATAGCACTGATTAATATGCTTTCCCTCTGTGAAATTCAAATACCAAACCCCTCAAGGTTCATATCACTTAAAAATAATTACAGACCACCAGTTATAGTTATAATATTCTCACTTGACATAGGCTAAGTTTTTCCTTTCCTGTACTAATTATGTTAACTGCTGCAAGGTAAATAAATACACTGTGGACTCTTTTATGTAAATCAATATTTCACAAATGAAAGTGCTTCTTTCAAGCATGTATCAGAATCTTCTTTGCCCTCCGACAAACTGAAATTCAAATAGATGGCGTAGTATAAGCTTTAGTTGTGCTTTTGTGTGTGTTGTTCATATTTTAAATTCTATTCTGTATTTTGTTCGTTTGAGACAGATGTTATAAAGCTACTGACATGTTTTGAAACTAATTAAACATTTAGTTTTCTAGTAATTCATTTTATAATTTCATTTTTTTTTTACTATATATAACAATCTTTTATAGATTAGAATGTGCAGGCAACGTAATCCACATATGAGAAAAAGACATTTTCTCAGGTATATAGTTCACACTCTATCTGCACCCATATTGAAGAGCCAACATCACTTAAATGATCAAGTTTATCAATAATATTTAGAAAATACCTAAAGGAAGCAATAAGTTCACCATATCTCAACCTGGGATAAGTAGAACAGAATACAAGAAACATAAAAGAGTGCATAAATGTTACATATTTTATCTGGAAAATTATATATACAATTATTTATATACAATCTTAGAGAAAGATGTTCAATAATTAGTTTGACAGTATTTAAAAGGACTTGAAGAGTGATTTCTTTGTTTATTTAGGTTGTTAACTTTTGGAAAATAGGAAATAACTTGTTTTGTAATCTGTGTACATGCTTCTCAGATATTACCTTGAGCATCTAAAGAAAAATGAGAACAGGATTATTAAGTTTAAGCAATATAAGTACATTCATTTTTTTCATATAATGCCACTGGTAAGTTAGTTTATGAAGGTAATGTATTTTTGTCCAGATGCAGAATTTATACCTCACATCATTTAGATTAAAACTATGCATATCAACTACCTTAATTTTACTGATATCTGGAATTCTCCTGTACCACAATGTTCACTGCAGCACTATTTACAATGGCCAGGACATGGAAGCAACGTAACTGTCCATTGACATATGAATGGATAAAGAAGATGTGGCACAAATATACAATGGAATACTACTCAGCCATAAAAAGAAATGGAATTGTGTTATTTGTAGTGAGGTGGATGGACCTAGAGTCTGTCATACAGAGTGAAATAAATCAGAAAGAGAAAAACAAATACTATATGCTAACATATATGTATGGAATTAAAAAAAAATGGTCTTGAAGAACCTATGGGCAGGACAGGAATAAAGACGTAGAGTAGAGAATGGACTTGAGGACATGGTGGGGGGGAAGGGTAATCTGGGACAAAGTGAGAGAGTGGCATTGACATGTATACACTACCAAATGTAAAATAGATAGCTAGTGGGAAGCAGCCGCATAGCACATGGAGACCAGCTTGGTGCTTTTTGACCACCTAGAGGGGTGGGATAGGGAAGATGGGAGGGAGACGCAAGAGGGAGGGGATATGGGGATATATGTATACGTATAGCTGATTCACTTTGTTATACAACAGAAACTAACACAACATTGTAAAGCAATTATACTCCAGTAAAGACTTTTAAAAAAAATTAAAAATAAAACATAGAAAAGAAAAGAAAATAACAAGTAAATAAAAATTAAAAGAAAAATAAAAAAGGAACAGAACAACAACAAAAAAGAAGTAGTAATATTTTCCTGTGGCCTTAGCTGTCAGTGTCTTTGCACCATCAGTGAGTCACAGCCAATCCCTACTTACACAGGAAGTCCTCCAATGCTTCTAGGTAGGTCTATGGACCTGCTGTGGCCACTGTGGGGTCAGCTCACGCTCTGATCTGGCCTTACACCTGTGTGTACTTGCCCCCAAAGTCCACAGCCTCAACTCTGGGAACTCTCATTGTATATTCAGATATTCCATAGATGTAGGGTTTACAAAGCCGATTGCCGGGATTTAATCCACTGGTCATGCAGCGGTATTCCGTTTCTCTTCTTTGGTTGCACAGCTTCTGTGGTTCAGCTTTGGTTTTCACCCCGCCTCTGCGTGTGGGCCTCCCTCAGGCGTCTGTTCCCCTCCCAGGCAAGAGGGGGCGAAAGCAGCGGTGGATTAGGGCTCACTTGCTCACTGAGGCTTGGGGGAGGAAGGGATATGGCAGTCACAGTTAGGATGTGCGGGGAGTACCTGCGGCAGCAGAGGCCGACGTGAAGTTGCAAGAGTCTGAGGCGCACCGGATGTTCACCCGGGGAAGTTGGCCCTGGATGGCGGGATCCTCGGCACTAGCGGGCTGCACAGGCTGCTGGGAAGGTGTTGGCAGTGACCTGCTTTGCACACAGGACGCTTGGTGGCAACGGTGGCAGCCTCTGTTGTCCGAGATAACAGCCGCGGCTAGGGCTTGCGCTCACGTAGGTGTTGCCCTGCAGTCTGTGAGCACACAGGAAGGAAGCTCCTATGGTGGGCCATCTATTGAGTACCCCAGAACAAAGGTCTCCTGCCTCTCCGGGATGCCCAGGCTTTTTCCTGGACTCCCTCCTATCTAGCTTTAGCACACTAGCACCCCTAGGCTGTCCTCACGCAGCCAATCCCAGTCCTCTCCCTGTGGTCTGACCTCTGAAGCCCAAGCCTCAGCACCCAGCCCTCACCCCCACCCCCCATCCCCGCCAGCAGGTGAGGAGACAAGCGTTTCTGGCTGGTGAGTGCTGGTTGGCACCAGTCCTCCATGTGGAAATCTCTCCGCTCTGCCTTCTGCACCCCTGTTGCTGCACTCTCCTCCACGGCTCTGAAGCTCCCCCCATCCCTGCCAGTGAGGGGGCTTCCTAGTGTGTGGAAACTTTTCCTCCTTCACAGCTCCCTCCCAGAGGGGCAGGCCCATCCTGATTCCTTTGTCTTTTTTTTCTTCTTTTTTCTTTTGCCCTGCCCAGTTATGTGGGGATTTTCTTGCCTTTTTGGAAGTCTGAGGTCCCCTGCCAGTGTTCTGTAGTTGTTCCACATGTAGATGTTTTCTTGATGTATTTGTGAGGAGGAAGGTGATCTCCATGTCTTACTCCTCCGCCATTTGCCCCTCGTCCCCATAATACTTTATTTCTCTACAAATATGCGGTCTCTTTCATTCTCTTATACTCTTACATATCAATAATGTATCCTATTATTAAAATTCCTAATATTTTAATGATTTAAGTTCAGTCAATTTACTTACATTAATTTTTCATTAGATTTTCAGAACAAGTTTCTCTCATTTTGTGAAATGGCATCCTTCCTTTTTAGGGACAGTGCAATTCATGACATTTTCTACTTTTCCTAGATTCGAAAAGAACAATGTCACTTTGGGGACTTTTCTGGCAGTCCAGTGGTTAAGACTCCACGCTTCCACTGAAGGGGGCATGGGTTCGATCACTGGTCAGGAAACTAAGATCCTGCATGGCCAAAAGAAAAAAAGAAAAAAAAAAGAAGAAGAACAATGTCACTTTTGACTTTGTGGTAGCTTCCTTACCTAGATAAACTCATGTTATTATTTCTTCGTTACTTTCCCTATTTTTCATTTCTGCTACTTTAATCAATTTTAGTTATGATTACATATTTACCTTATAACAGAATTTAAAATATATTTTAAATTTAAAAATATATAAATGCATCAAGTATCTGATATAGAAGTAGATAGATGGATTATTTCAATAGTAAAAAAGGCAGAATTTACATATGTTTTTGATCAATGGGGTTGTATATTGGCTGGTATTTTTCTCTCAAGAAAAAAACAAGTGTTACTGGAAACTAGATTTTTTTGAAGATGATGATTAATGACCAGTACTACTTCTACTGACCCAGAATTATAGAAGTATCAGCTCAATAGATTTAGGTGAAGCCACCAACCATATAGGTGATATTGAAATAGTTGACCCTGACTACAAATAACAGTTTGAAATGAAGCCAGGCAGAATTTTGGCTTTAATGCATTATCAGAAACAGAGTTAATCATGCATCTTTTGCTTACCTGGACATGAAACATTTTGATAACAATAATTAGCTCAGTTTTAGTTTTTAACTTTCACAGGTTTTTGAGTCTTCAATCTTATAATTATATAAGACCTTAATCATGAATTTCTTTTCAGCAAAAATTTGACAGATCATATAAGTTTTAGGCAGTGTATTGTCTTAACTTCGAAAATGTTTTGTATGCTTCATAATTGAATTGTAATTGTCTGTAAATTAAAGGAAATTATTACAAATTTTTTGCTAATAAAATAGGAAATTACCAAGCCTTGCCAGAGTGCCTTGCTGGTTTAGCAGATAATACAATATTAATCAGATAGCAAGTTCAAACCTATCCCAAAATTGATGAAAGTCCTGTATTTTTTAAACATAGTTTTCAAATTAATTCACATAAAATTTCAGGCCAAGTTTTTCCATAAACTGTATGCGTCAATATTTTTAGAAGGGCTCCAAATCTACATATACACAAATGTAATTTTATAAACTTATAATTGGATTACATTTCTGATGTCTTAATATTTATATTGCAAAAGATTTCTTAATTATTGGAAAACAATATAGTTTATACCTGATTAATTCAGTATTACAGCTTCTGATAATTCCAAACATGCTTTCATAGTAGAGTGTTTTTATCTTTTGGTTATTTATATTATTTGGCAAAACTAGTCCCCTACAAAATACTGATCTCTTACAAATAATTCATGAAAAAGAAAATCAAAATATAGGCAATACTGTGCTTTATCAATATGTACAAGGCAGTTATATCCAACATGTATTATAGCCACTGAAATAAAATAATTAAAGTGAATAGTTATTTTGCATTTTATATGTCTTGTTTCAGAGTGTTTTTCAAGAGTATTTCTGATATTACATCTTGTCTGCTAAATATTGACTGTCACTCATTTTTCAGGAAAGAATTTAATTGAGTAAAATGTGTCTTGTAAGTAATTCAATAAAATCACTTCTATGTACAGTTATGCACAAATAATGAAAATACTACATTTTAAAATCTGATTTTTAAACCAACATCCTAATAAGGAAAATTCCAGTAAAAGAAACTATCACTGAGGATATTTGTTCTCATTGCCAATATTTACTTCTTTTACCATGTTCTAGAACAATATGCCTGTGTGGCAGAGATTGACTAGAGGTTTAGCAATCTCCCGTTTCTCTTTCTAAGCATAGAGGAAGGTTAAATTCCAGAGTCTCTCTTGCAGTTAGGTTGGAGACATGTAACTGGCTCTGGTTAATAAAATAGAGGGAAATTGTTACAGCCTGGCCATGAAAGATATTATCTTTCATGATCTCACTCACTGTCTGGAAGTGAAGTGCTCCAAGATATCAGAATCACATGATGGTGGGAACTTGGACTCTAGGATCCTCTTCTTGGATGGAGCTGCCCATAAGAGTAGCTCAGCCAGGAACATCAGTATTAGACTTGTGCAAGTGACAAACATTTGTTGAATTAAGCAACCAGATTTTAGTTTGCTATAGCAACTAGCAAGTGCTACCCTGAGTCTTACAACTGACAACAATGCAATATTTTCTGAGGAGTTCTTAGAAAAATAAAAGTTCCCAAATTAGGACCTAAAATGAATATGTCTTTCATTATAATTTTTTTTATTCTTAACATTTAGATAGTACTCAAAAATAAGTTCAAGGCACATTTAGGAATAAGAAAATATATGTGCATAAGGAAGATATATGCTAAGTTTTAGAATAAGATTTAGAATTATTTTGGTATGTTTTTATAATAAGAACATTGTATATACAAGAGATGGAGGAAACATAAATTCAGCTGTTTTAAAAAAATTAGTACACTTAAAAATCTCCTAAAAAAATATTTTTAAATCAGCTTATCATTTAGTTACATATTTCCAGAGCATAACAAGTGCCGTAGAGTATACTGTGTGGTGTCTGTTAACACACGAGAGGTAAGTAGAATTTAGCACATTTCAAAGAGAAAGCAAAAAGTTAGACAAATCAATAATCAAAATTAACCCCAATAGACTATGTCAGATAAACATCCACCAAGATTTAATAGAAAATGACCTAGAAATATTTGCAGGCAAGGTTATCTGTAAATCTACTGAGAATGTTCATGATGGTCATCTTTTCCAAAGGCATAGAATTTACTGTAAGCAAGTATTTATATTCAGTATAGTTATTACACAGATTCTCTTTTCTTAGGCTATTATATCTTAGATACTGAATTAAGGCTATTAGATTGAAATATCAGTTTAGAAACCATTCCAAAGTCTCAAAGAAGAAAATGAAATACATTATAACATGCAAGACAAAATTTTCATCCTTTATTTACTTTTTAAATGTTTTAGTGCATATAAAATCCCACAAAATTGCTTATAGTTACCATATATTAGAAGGAAAATTTGAGTTAAAAGTTTCAAGGTTTGTTCCACAGCCATAATTGATTTCTTCCTTCAAACTTTCCTGATTTGCTTGTAGGAAGTACATTCATGATCCTATGTCCATCTATTTTCAGGTCTTAGATCTACTGGAAAGGTGTTGGTAAGAGATATGTAGATTTCTTGGAGGAGGAATTGCTCTTTCCTGTAAACATTTAATAGCTTATCATTTAACTATATGTTGGATGAAAATGTAGGAAATTATGTAAGGAAAGGAATTATAATATTAAATAATAACAGAGATGATATTTCTGTGGCTGCTGAGACTTCTGTGCTGTGTGTTGTGTTGTGCTGCTGTGCTACATGTTTCTGATAGGCTCATTCAATCTTTACAACAACACTAGTGTGTTGGTATTTTATTGGAACTGGTAAAGTAAGACAAATTTGAAAAAAATAACAGAATATCTAAAGATAAATTAACAAATATATAAACAAATGTTCTCTACAGGGATTTAGAACTAAGGTGCTCTGGGAATGTAGGCTTTGCTGGGACTTGAGAGCAGACTGAGTCAGAAAGTGAATAGGGAAAAAGCAGATACTCAGTTGGTGAATCTGAAAAGTCAGATTCAGGAATCAGGAATGCATAATAAGAGAATAAGAGTTAGGACTCCAGAGAAGTTTATCTGGGAAGCACAACATTAGGAAATGAGATTAAAATTGATGTGGAAAAATGGGTGAATATTGTCAAGGGGCTTGAAAAATCAAAATGGAGCAAAAGCAATAAAATAGAATTTGGTAGTTTGCCAAAGTCTTTGGTGACTGAGATGCTGTCTACATATTTTTACAGAGTATGGTCAGCTTCCAATTCAAAAGGTGAATGAGTGTAACTTTGCAGGCAGAGCATGTTCTTGTCACCTGGTCGGAATGAGTAATTCAAGGAAAAATTAGAAAGACACCTTTTGCCATCTTCTAATTTGCAAATGGGGGTTGAGTAAAGGATTTCCAAATTCATCCATCCATCCATCCGTTCATCCATCTATTATTTGGTCATTTAGGAAATAATTTTGAGCACCTGCATTATCCAGGCATTCTTCCAGGTGCTAAGGGAATGACATCTGGAAAGAGCCCCAATCCTATCAGTTCATATTATGATGAGAGAAGAGATAGACAATACACAAGTAAACACAGAAATGGGAAACCCAATGATTATTTCAGATGAGTGAGAAAAAAATAACAGGTGATAGACTAGAGAATGCTTAGAGGTACTTCTTTAGCTGTGGAGTCCTCTTCCTCTCTGAGAAGGCAACATTTGAGGTAAGACCTGCATGTTGAAAAAGAGCCAATTAGTAGCATGAAGATCTGGAGATGAGCATTCTAAGTGGAAGGGAGAAGCACAGGCACAAATGTTTTGAGAAGGGAACAATTATGGCATGAATATCAGAAAGAAGATTGAAGCAGTTATAAGGAGGGAGTAAAGAGAGAAGTCTGGAGAGGTAGACAGTGGTAAGAAGATGTAAGGTTCACCAGACCATATAAGGTATAGGATCACATTCTAATTGTAAGAGAAAGGATCTAAGAGAGTTTAAGAAGGGTTTCTACAGGAACTGTGATCAATAAGCTTGGGAAACTTCACATGCTGTAGAGTTATATTTCAAATTATCATATTATAGGTTCTAAAAGTTAGTTAAGAAACTACTTAACTTTTAACTCAGGAGCTTTCAAATTGAGAACCCATTTTTTTCTAATGAAGTCTAGACTTTCCAGTTGAGAATGGTACAATTTGTTATTACTTATCTGCATTATGTATTCTCTCCATCTCAAAGCATATTGTTTGATCCAATCAGGTTGAACCCTTAATGTCTCTTCCCCCATAACAGACATTCCCATTCATTGCTATAACCCTTTGCTCAATGCTAAAAGACCTTTTTCTCTCCTAACTTCATATCAAAATCATATCTATCCTCTATGGCCTATATAAAAATCAATTCATTAATTTTCTCCTTTGATGAAGACAGTATGCTATGGTAAGAATATCATGAGTGTTTCAGTTAAAACTTCAGTGCTCTAATTTGTGCTCTATCATCTACTGTGAATTATGATTGTAAGAAGTTACCCTAACCGTTAGATCCCAACGTTCTAACAGTAAATTTGGTATGAAATAATTATTTTCTTGAAATATCCTGACACAGGTAAAAGCACTTAGAAAAGTGTCACACATTTTAGACATGCATAGTCATATTTGGGTAATTTACTAGAAATCTGCATATTAGTAATCAAAATAGCTAACACTGGTGATTATTTACTGAATTAAACTGCTTTATTTGCATTATTTCATTTAATCCTAATGACAATCCTTTGAGTTAAGTTTATTAAACCAATTTTACAGAAGAGGAAACTAATGCTTATAGAGCGTAAACCACTTGCACAAATAAACAGGAATTTACAGTGATGGAACCGGAATCCAGGCCCAGTTCTGTCCAAAGCCCATGCTCTTAACTAGGCTTCTTATTTCAGGGAGGAGAAATTGGAACCTTAGAAAGAGTAAAAAATTTAACTGAGGACATATGTCTAACATGTGTCAGAGCACATCTTAGATACCAGCTCTCTAGGCTCACAGTTATATAATACTAAACATTGGTATTTATTCATTTAATTTATGTATGAATAGCCCTGAGAAGTAGAATAATTCTACTCTGCATGTAATAAAAAAATACATGTTATATTAAATACTATTTATGGGAGTAAAGTGTTTTTATTTAATAAAAAAATATAAGTAAAAGATTTTGAAATAAAGTAATTTTTGTTTAGAGGAGTGGCTTTAATATACAGATATTAAAGAGAAGTTCTTTAAACAGGGAAAAATCAATGAAACATTGATATACCAATTATATATAACTTTTATGAGAAATACTCATTGTTGTCTATTTAGGGATAATTTACTCAAAATAAAATAATAGATAAAACATCTTTCATAATTCTTAGGAAGTTTTGGGGAAAAAAAAAGTTCCAGAAAAAAAAATTTCTGATTGTTCATATATTTATTTTTTTTAAATAGGAATAATTTGGTGCAATGATTTTCAAACTATTTTGAAAGCACAATTTTATCACGGGAATATTTTTTGAAGGTGTACCTCAATAAATGTATACTTAGTCATATATAATATATATATGCTATTGTATTAATATATCATGATTATAATAAAACACAAAGGTGATTGTTTTAAAGTATGAGATTAAAGTAAAAACAAAAGGAAATTCTAATATTTTCTTTCCATACCATATTGGATGATCTTGTGTAGGAAACCAGAGCATACACCTTCCTTCAGAGAGCACTGGTTTGTATATACAGGTAAGAAATAAGAAGCAAAGATGTAGTCAGGTTTTAGCCTAATGATGCAGATGCCAATGTATTAAGTTTTGAGAAATATAAATTTTGAATTATTGTGCATCAATGGTAAATGAAGAAATCAGATATAAGCATGAAAGTATGTAGTAGGACTGGTAGATGAGATAATATTTAGAAAGCAGGAAGTAGTTAATGATTGTGTACAATGTAGGAAAAGTACTCATGGCAGAAGAACTTGAGCTCTGTTACACATTTGTGTCTTGAACAGTTGAGAATTTTACAAATATTTTTGAATGGGTTTGCATATGAGTCAGATAAGGGGAAATGGTAGTGCACTAATAAAAGAATTATGTCAGTGGAGATAAAAATATCTAAAAATGCCATTCCTCAGTTCACCTGAAACAGAATTGCTAGGAATTACTTTTGTCATGTTTGAGGTAACTGTAAACAAATTCATGTAACAAACAGTAGTTTGAATGGGAATTTCTATTTCTGTACCTGAAATGCCATTGTGTTTATCCAGCTATAACTAAATTGTATCAAGAGAGTGACATTTCTGAAAAACAAAACAGACTTAGGAGTTTCCTGGGGCTGTGGGGAGGAAGGAGGTAAAACAACTGCCGTGTAATCTATTTATCTTTATTGGAGAGATGATTTAAGGGAAAGAAAGAAGGCAGATGACCCAGTCTAATCTCCTTGGAGGTCTTAAGAAATAAACTATTGATATTTAGTAGGAAGAGTCCTTATCAGTGGGATGCTCTTAGAAGGATGTCTTTGGCTAAGATTGCTTGTGGTAAACAAACCTAGGATATGTGAGGTCTAATTTCATGGAAAATATTAAATAAGATCACCTATCTAGATATAAACTAAAAATTCTTCATAACCTTAATGCTTCCTGCTCTGTGGAGTAACTGACATGTCTTATATGGAAACCTCATCTGGTATTCTGAGTTAGAAATTACATGTCTAATGAATGACATAATGGCCTGGGGAACCGTCATTGATGTCCAAATGTCTCCCTGCTCTACTTGTACTTGCTACTAGCTTGTACCATTGAACTATTAGTAAATATGTAAGTCCGATCTGACAAATATGATTCTTTGGTTAGCTCAGAGGAGAGAAGAAGAAAGAAAATAAAATAAAATGTAAGAAGTTGAAAGTAGAATAACTAGAGAAAGAAAGAAACGTGAAGTTGCTAGAACAGCTGACTTAATCTGGAAGAAAATAAAAACATAACCAACTCTATCTTATTGCAAACATAAAAATTAAAATTCTAGATGCTATGTAGAGTTGGCAGTAAAAGAAATCTTTCAACATGTTCTTTAATAGTGCCTCTTCTCTTCTCTTTTCATTTTTTAGATATTTAATGTAGCAACTCACTTCCAGGTGTCAAATCCTATTGTTTTTGGAACAAATTACTGCAAACTTAGTGGCTTCACAAGAAAAATTTGTAATCTTACAGTTCCAGATGTTGGAATTCTGAAATAGGTGACACTAGGCTAAAATCAAGGTGTCAGCAGGCTTGTATGTCATCTAGAGGTTCCAGGCAGGAGAAAATGTTTCCTTCCCTTTTCCACATTCTAGAGGCCTCTTACATTCCTTGATTTGTAGCCTCTTCTTCCATTTTAAAGCCAACAATATCCTATCTTCAAATGTCTCTCTGACTCTGACACTCTGCCTCATTCTTCCACATTTTTTTTAATTACAGAAGGAATTTTATTTATTTATAAATTATTTATACAATTTTTAAAGGTTGTACTCCATTTACAGTTATTACAAAATATTGGCTATATACCTTATGTTGTACAATATGCCCTTGTAACCTATCTTACACCAAATAATTTGTACCTCCCACTCCCCCACCCCTATCTTGCCCCTCCCCCCAACACTGGTAACCACTAGTTTGTTCTCTATATCTGTGAGTCTCCTTCTTTTTTATTATATTCACTAGTATGTTTTATTTTTTATTTATTTATTTTTAATTTTTTTGTAGTACGCAGCACTCTCAGTGCTGTGGCCTCTCCTGTTGCAGAGCACAGGCTCCGGACACGCAGGCTCAGTGACCATGGCTCACGGGCCCAGCCGCTCCGCGGCATGTGGGATCTTCCCGGACCGGTGAACGAACCTGTGTCCCCTGCATTGGCAGCCGGACTCTCAACCACTGCACCACCAGGGAAGCCCAGTATGTTGTATTTTTTAGATTCCACATATAAGTGATACCACATAGTATTTGTCTTTCTCTGTCTGACTTATTTCACTTAGCATAATGCCCTCCAAGTCCATGCATATTCCTGAAAATGGAAAACTTTCATTCTTTTTTTATGGCTGAGTAGTATTCCATTGTGTGTGTGTGTGTGTGTGTGTGTGTGTGTATATATATATATATATATATATATATATATATATACCACCTCTTCTTTATCCATTCATCTGTTGATGGACACTTTTAGGTTACTTCCATATCTTGGCAATTATAAATATGCTTCTGTGAATATTGGGGTGCATATATATTTTTGAATTAGTTGATGGTGAACTTTTCATGTGCCTCTTGGCCGTCTGCATATCCTCTTTGGAAAAATTTCTATTCAGTTCTTCTGCCTATTTTTAATCGAGTTTTTTTTTGATATTGAGTTGTATGAGCTGTTATATATGTTGGATATTAATCTCTTATTGGTCATATCATTTGCAAATATTTTCTCCCATTCAGCAGGTTGTTTTTTCCCTTTGTAGATGATTTCCTTTACTGTGCAAGAGCTTTCCAGTTTAATTAGATCCTATTCGCTTATTTTTGCTTCTATTTCCTGTGCTTTAGGAGACAGATCCAAAAATATATTGCTGTGCTTTATATCAAAGATTGTTCTGCCTATGTTTTCCTCTAGGAGTTTTATAGTATCTGGTCTTATATTTAGGTCTTTAGTTCATTTTGAGTTTATTTTTGTATATGGTGTTAAAGTCCACTTTTGAGGACCCTTCTGATTACAATAGGTCCACCTGGATAATACAAGATAATGTCCCTATTTTAAGGTCAGATGACAAGCAACCTCAATTCCATCTGCAACCTGAATTCTCCCCTGCTCCACTGCTATGTTAACATAATATATTCACAGGCTTCAGGGATTAGGAAGTAGGGCTTTTTGGAGGAGAGCATCATTTTGCCTACCAGAGATACCATAACAAAATGGTTTATATTAAAACAAAATATATACATACATATATATTAACTTCTATATTCAAATGAATTCTTACAATATACATACATATATATTAACTTCTATATTCAAATGAGTTCTTACAATGGGTAGGTGGTATTTCTTTTCACCTATATTTTGTTCATACCCATGGGAGGATTATATGTCTCACTCCTAGTGCCCACTCACTCAGGCATGGCCATGTGCATTACTTAGGCCAATGAAATGTAAATGCAAGGATGTGTGTTATGTGTTAGCAGAAATTTTAAGTATCATAGTATGTTCCAACATGTTTCCTTTTTCTCTATATAATGATTTCTGAAATATTGCAGAAAATGGCTATTTCACCAGCCTGGGTCTAGGAGTGACACTGTAACAAACCTGTGAGGGATGTGGAGCTTGAGTTAATAAACAATCTTCTTAACTATTAGCTCTTCAGAGTATGCAAAACTTGATGAGAAAATATTGGGAAAAAAAATCACTAAATAATATAGTAATCCTAAAACTTAAAATTGAATTAGTTCAGAGATAATTTCACCCTCAAAAGATGAGCAGAATGTTTTAAAAGAAAATTTATTTTTTGTGAATTTATATTAATGCATGAATCTGCTTGTGTATGAAGAATGAAGATATTATTAAAAAAGGAAATAAGGGATCTAAAACATAGAATTACAGAAACGAATGCAAACAGATATTTTCTAGAATCTGGTAGCAATGTCTAAGAAAAATTCTTAGTAAAAGGAAAATACAAGAAAAATACTTAAATGTGATACAGATGATTTACCAGAAACCAATTGGAAATATCTCAAAAGTGATGGGATGCTTAAACTATTGTAGATAAACTTTAGATCAAGACAATAATGTCTAGCATCACCCACTAGTACTTTTTGGGAGATTTTAGATAATATAATAAGACAACAACATGAAATAGTAGGAAAAAAGAACCAACTTCCTTTATTTGCTTACTATGATTACATACATAAATAAGAGTGCTCATTTAATTACCAGCTCAGTACACCAGATCAATATTACCAGATCAATATAACTTACTAATTAATGCTAAATTTTAATAGTAAAATATCAAAATCAATAATTTAAACTTAAAATTTAATAGTTTTTACAATAAAAATTATCTATTTAGAAATGGAAATGACAAGATAAAATATAAAATAAAAATGAGTGATTTAATAACAGATTTTTGGGTCTATATGAAGTAAACTATAAAAATATTAAAGAACTAAAAAGGAACTAAAGACACATCATTTGTGTTTTTTTGGTACGCGGGCCTCTCACTGTTGTGGCCTCTCCCATTTCGGAGCACAAGCTCTGGATGCGCAGGCTCAGCGGCCATGGCTCACGGGCCCAGCCGCTCCGCGGCATGTGGGATCTTTCTGGACCGGGGCACGAACCCGTGTCCCCTGCATCGGCAGGCGGACTCTTAACCACTGTGCCACCAGGGAAGCCCCATCATTTGTGTTTTGAAGGCAAAATTTAATTTCATAAAGTGTGACCATTTCTAAAATATACATGTAATTTAAATACGATCTGTTCAGCATTTTAATATTTCCATAAGAATATCTAACTACCCACTAGCTAGTAATGAGATAAAATTATTTTACATTTGTATGGAACAATGAATAACTCAAATTTAGAAAAAAAATAATAATTTAAAATATATTTTAAGCAAAAGGATATGATGTTACCACAAGAAAATACAATAATCAGAAGAAAGGATCAAGAAAATCAATCCATGGAAATATGGACATTCCTTTTGGAGAACTAAGTGCTCTCATATATTATTGGAGGGAATGTGAGATGCTTTTTAGAATATGATCTGACATTATTAGTGTTTTTCTTTTAAAACATAAACCTCCTGACTCAGCAATGCAATTTTAGGATTTTCTCCTAAAGGAAAATAATTAACGGAAAATGAATATTTATTACATCACATCTTTTTGTTTGTTTTATTTTTTGGAGTGGCCTAAAACTAGATGCAACCTCAATGAACATCAATTAATAACAGTGGCTAAATTACAGAATAACTGTATTATAGAGCACCATGGAACTATCAACTATGAGTTCAATCTATTGTGAATATACATTCTGGTTCTCTCAGGACAGTCTCTGTTTAGAACTGTTGTCCAAATGTGTTTTAATAGCATAGCCTTTCTAAGTTTGGATGATGAATTACAGTCATACTATTTGTTGATACTAAGAATTTTCCAAAATAAACTTCAGGATATATATATATATATATATATATATATATATATATATATATATATATAAAGCAAATGTAAACAAAACATAAAAATTTTATGTAAATATTTATATGAGTATACACAAAAGGGTGGAAAGATACTCACCAGGTTGTCAACTTCTGTTATCAGGATTTGGATTGAGTAGCATATTTGACTTTTGAAATTAAAAAAAAAAACTATAAAGAATATTTAAAAAGGCAAAAAGATAAATATTGAATAGCTAATTTGATCCCCAATTTATGAGATCTTCAAAAGCCTCATAATTTTTCATTTTATTTTAATATTCAATTTTGTAGAAAAGTATTCATTTATAATGTAATTATATTATAGAGATACCAGCTAATTTAAAAATAATGATAGAATTCTCAACAACTCATTTCAGAAGTTAACCCACATGCCCATATAAAGATACTTGTTTCAGTCTATCTGTTCATCAGACCCATGACTTGATACCTGGTGCCATGCCCTTTTGAGAGTTCTATTAAAGGAGTTGAACCACACATTTATTAAGCACCTACCATGAGCCTGGCACTTTGTTACGTGCTCTAAAAGTGTTTGCTATTCCCCTTTTAGAAAAAAAAAGAAGTAAGGTTCCATTATACTTAACTTTTTCATTATTAGGAAAATAAAGAGTCAGCATTTAAACTAAGGTCTTCCTGACTCCTGATTCTTTCCTTCTTTCCCACAGTGCTTCTCATGCATTTATAATTCTGTTATTTTTCATACTATAACATTAATATATCCTTCTTTATGTACACTGAAACCTTTATACTGCAGGAATTCTTTCTTTTTTTTTTTTTTTTCAGTACGCGTGCCTCCCACTACTGTGGCCTCTCCCGTTGCGGAGCACAGGCTCCAGACGCGCAGGCTCAGCGGCCATGACCCATGGGCCCAGCCGCTCCGCGGCACGCAGGATCCTCCCGGACCGGGACACGAACCCATGTCCCCTGCATCGGCAGGCGGACTCTCAACCACTGCGCCACCAGGGAAGCCCAGGAATTCTTCCTTTTTGAGTGGCAGCTCCCAAGTGCAAAATTAACCTGTGTTTAGAATTATGTCACCTTTATCAATATTGTGAAATGCATATGAGAGAATAAATAGCAGCAAGCTGTATTATCTTTGTTTTAAAGAAACACAACTTAATGTTAGAAAAGATAAATGACTTGTCCAGTGGTACAGCCCAAATCATGCAAAGTGAAAAACAGAATTGTGAAGAAGTTAAGGGCTCTTTGGCTTCTTAGTCTAAAATACTGTTTATGAGATACCAATGATTCTTTGATTTTAGAACATAGTGATATAAATTTTATTGCTTGCCAGGACTGGTAATGATTATGAGACCTTAGTATTTCTGACTTGCTGAAAATCAGATTCAAATAAGGCTCATTCACTTAGTCTTCAAATTCATTTGACACGTCTTTTAAAGTAGACACACTGCTTGAATAATACAATAATACTGAATGTAAGAGAGAGAAGTTTTAATTGTGTATTATCTGCATATAATATTGTCTAACAGAACCCTTTTAAAATTGGCTATTTCATCTGTAGCCATTAGATAGTCTTAAAATATTTTGTTCATCTTTCAACAGATATTTAGAGTGCCTGCTTTGTGGAAGGTACTAGTCTAAGCACTAAGGATAAAATAATGAAAAAAACAAAAATCTTGTTTACATGAAACTTACTGGGGGAGATAAATACTAAAAAAATTGTATGTATATATTGAATGTCAGGCAGTAGTAAGGGCTCTGAAGAAAAATAAAGCAGATCAGAAGATAGAGATGGATGGAGAGATGCTATGTTATACAAAAAGATCAAGAAGGACCCCTTAATAATATGATAATATACCTGAGACCTTAGGAAAGTGCAGGATGTCTGGAGGAGGAAGGATATGTGCAGAGTTAATGGGAAGTATAAAAGATCTAAAGTAGAGCCTGCATAGAATGATTACTGATAAGTTCAGTGTAGTTCAAATGAGTGACTAAGTGGGAAAATTGTAAGAAATGAAATCAAAGTAGTAGCAGGAGAAAAGTTGATGTGGGGCCATTAAACTATGGTAAAGACCTTAGATTTTATTCTGGATGAGGCTTTGAGGGTTTATAAAAAGAGGAGGAATATAACCTGAGAAGTTTAAAAAAATCACTTTAGTACCATATGCAGAACAGATTTGAAGGGCAAGGATTGAAGCAAAAAGATCAGTTGTGAAGGCATTAGAAAGTTCATGTAGAAAACAATGAAGGCATACTCTCTAAATTAACCTACAAATTCAGCAAAATCCCTATCAAAATTGCAGCCTGATTTTCTGCAGAAAATGTCATACTGTTACTAAAATTCATGTGGAAACACAAGAGAGGCAGAATAGCCAAAATAATCTTAATAAGAAAAAATATGGAGGATTTCCAAGTTTTAAAACTTACTATAAAACTGTGTAGTAGTGCCATAAGGAAAGACATATGTACCAGTGGAATAAGATTGAGAGTCTAGACATAAATTTTTATAGTTATGGTCAATTTTTGACAGGATGCCAAAATAATTCAAAGGGAAAGAATAGTATTTTCATAAGTGATCCTGGGATAATTGGATATCCACACACACAAAAAATGAAGTTGGACCCCTCTTCACACTATAGGCAAAATTTAACTTAAAATGGGTCATGGAGAACCATAGAATTGAATGTAATAACTAAACTAATAAAACTCTTAGAACAAAATTTGGGAGTAAGTCTTTGCGATCTTGGGTTAGGCAAGCACTTCTTAGTTATGATACCAAAAGCACAAGCAAAGAAAGAAAAAAAAAGATATATTGGACTTCATTAAAATTAAAAACTTATGTGTTGCAAATTATACTATCCAGAAAGTGATAAGCCAATCCACAGAATGCAATAAAATATTGGAAATAATTTTTATGATAAGGTGTTTGTAACCAGAATACAGTGAATAGTCTGAACAAATATTTCTCCAAAGTGATACAAAAGGGCAATAAGCCCATAAAAAGATGCTCAACATAATTAATGATTAAGAAAATGCAAATCAAAACTGCAATGAGATAACAATTCTTTCCTGCTGGGGTAGCAAGAATTTTAAAAGACAGACAATAAATGTTGTCAAGGATATGAAGAAATGGGAACTCTCATATACAACTGATGGGAATATAAAATGGTACAACCACTCTGGAAAACAGCTTGACAATTCTTCACAAAGCTAAACATATATTTACTACATGACTAGGAAATTTCATTCTTAGGTGTTTGTAGCAGTATTATTCATAATAGCCAAAACATGGAAACAACTCATATTTTCATTAACTGATGAGCAAAATGTGGTATAACCTTCCAATGGAATACTCAGCAATAAAAAGGAGTGAAGTGCTGATACATGCTACAACATGGATGAAACTTGGAAACATTGTGCTAAGTGAAGGAAGCTAGTCACAAAAGACCACATATTATATAATCCTGTTTATATGAGATGTCCAGAATAGACAAATCTATAGAAATAGAAAGTAGATTAGTGGTTGTTAGGGCTGGGAGAGAAAATGGGGAGGGATGAAGAGTAACTGCTAAAAGATATAAATTATTTTTGTAGTGATAAAAAATATTCTAAATTAAATTGTGGTATGGTTGCACAACTCTGTAAATATAGTAAAAGTCATTGAATTTTTCTCTTTCAAATGCGTTAGTTGTGTGGTATGTGAATTATATCTTAATAAAGCTCTTAGGTATTTGTTGTTTATTTTATTTTGTTTTTAAAGAGATGATGATGGCCTGGCCTAGAATGGTAACATTGAATGTGATGAGAAATGGTCTGATTCAGGACACATTATGGGTAGACATCATATATTGCTGGCTTTTAACTTTTTTTAATCTAAAACTGACCATTTAAAAATGTTCAACATCATGTTTTGAAGATCTTCCTACAGGTTTTTTTGTTGCCATCACTATGAAATGACTACAAGTTCTTGGGCAGAGGAATTGAAAAGATAAGGATGACATTAACTGGAATCTAGAAGATTGGGAGTAGAGTAAGATTGGGGATGGAATCAAGAATTCATTTCTAAGCAGGTTACTTCTACAGACACTAGACATTATCAAGAGGAGATTCCAGTAGGCAGATTGGCAGCAGTTCATTGTTTAGGAAAAAGTGGCAAGACAAGACAAGACTCATGCATAGTTCACACTGTGACTTAGACAACTTTTCTTGCTCTTCCGGTAATATTCTACCTCCAGAAACATTTCATCTGGGCTGTTAATTAGATACAATATGATCAAGTAGTCTTAATTCTTTCCTAAAATAACAAAAATGAGGGTTTGCAAGTAGACATACACACTAAATTATTATTTATTAATGTGTGTTATCTAATATGAATTCACATTTTTAGACAGCATCTAGTATATAATCAGAACTAGGCTTTGAGAATTTCAAAGAAATATAAACTATCCTTTCTTTCCCCAAAGAGATTGTGAGGTTCATAAAAAGTAAGTATGATTTGGAAGAAAATGCCAGTTACACCTAAATAACAGGAAATTTAAAAGTAATAAGGGATCAATATATGAGATGTAATAGACTAAATGGTAAGTGCCAAGATGAGTGTGGAAATCATAAGTACTATACCTTGGAAGAGGGAAGGAAAGCTACCTGTGGACTGGCATGATCATAGAATTGCTATAAAATAAGTATGACTTTTTCAAGACCCCAAAGACAGCAGATGTGAATACACTGATGGGAGAGAGAAAGATAACAAAAATTCAGTGAAGCAATTTTAAGTACAAGTGAGAAGGCTGGATTATACATTGACTATTGAGGGAATAGTGAGTAAAATATATTGTCTTCTAGATTTCTTATAGCCCAATATGTAATCAAGTTCCTTGAATAAATGACCAGCTGAATGGAGAAGAAGATCTAAACAACCACTCTTAGGTTAAAGGTATAATAAAAATAAAATAACAACAATAATAATAATGATATCTAATTATAAAATACATGTTTATTTTTGTGGGCATGGTCAAAGTGTATATTTTTTCATCTGTTGATTGGACATAATAATCATCCATACTGAGTATATTATGAATATGCTACTATACTGGGGATTATTTAAAATCAGAACTGCTTTGAATAATTACATTCTAGCTTAGTGCTATAAAATAAAAAGATTCTTAACAATACAAAGCACTGATAAATGTCAAGTAATTGTTCACAACTCTAAACCTAATACCTACTTAAATGGAGAGATCATCTATGAGCTGGGGTGTAAAAAGTGGTAGGATAGTTTAACTTTGTATATGTGTATTCAGACCTATTTTTTAAAAATCTTGTTTGCAGTTACAATTTACATTCTCCGTTTTATTCCCTCTTCCTCTCTGTGGCTAATAGGAAAGCTTAGAATAATAATTTATATTCTTTTATCTGCTCTTATCTGTATACCAAGGCTCTGATGATTAAAAACCTACCTAGATGGTATATTATAAGATGTAAGAACCTCTGTGTTTTACTTTTCCAGTTTGTGATATCCATATATCAAAAGGGGACATAAATTCTTATTTTTTAGTTATTTTTTAATGAAAATATTTAGCTTGGGTTTCAGATAATTAAACTCATTATTCATTTGATTAAGCCATCTTGATTTTAAATTTTTTATGGCTCTTTCTCTGCTAACTCAGTAAAAAAGAAAATTTTTTTATAGGGATAAAGAAATACCTCTATTGTTTTCATTACTGCCATGATGAAGCAAATCAAGGTGAGGTATTATTTATTTCCTTTCCAGTAAACACACTAAACCACCAAATCAATTAATTGAATTACAGTAAAATGATACTGTTTTAATACCTTGTTACCACTTTGTTTGCTAAACTTAGATCAACACCTCAGAGTACTTTGCTTAATGATTTCTCACTTGAGACTATGACAACATAAAATTAAATATATTCTTTAAAGTTGACATATATGAGTATAGACTCCTTCTAGAATAAGATTGAGCATGAAAATAGTTATAAGTGAATTTAAAGATTCTGCAGATACAGTACATAGTTGTTTGCATGCTTGTGATATCGGCAAGGATTTTTTTGTCAATAATTTTTTTTTCTGCAATTCTATGGCTTTTGGAATAGTTCTAGAGAAAAGGGAAACAATTTTTTAAAACTATGTTATACGTAATAAAACATACTGAATTGTTCACTCTTTTAAGAAATATTTATTGATGTCCTAATAGTGCCAAACAATTTTTAAAATGCTGTAATCAAGATTTACAAAGTAGTTATGAACATAGCAAAAGGAAAGAATTGTTTTGTGTAAAGTAGTGGTGTAAATCCTTGGTGTGTGCATGTGTCATTTTAACCTTTTCAGAATCTCGTGACAGCTAGTGATCATTCTCTCCAGAGGCAAGGCAGGAATGTTACATAGGCTTGCCCACAGAGCATTTTCCATACATTTTAGGAGTTCGTAGAGGTTAATGGAAAGCAGATAAAAACCTCATAGTCTAATAAAGGGAGGCTTATGGAAGAAGACATGTTGAGGTGCCTAAGTGTACTGATATTTTCCCCCAGCTCATTCCTTCCTTAGGGCTCTGAAGTTATGTTATACAACAACCGTCTTCAATCTTTTGTGAGTGTTAATCTATAATGTGACATGATAATCTATGCAGTCATATAAATTAACTTTCTCCAAACACCACATTATAAGTTTTATAGAACTATAGAAATTTCCTTTAACTCATTTAGCAAACCTCTATTAGATCTGGGATGTTGCCTCCTTTCATTGAAATGTCCATGATCAACTTAGAATCAGCTGCTCTTTCTCATGGCATCTTATATATTTGTCTTTTATAATACTTTGCAATTTTAAATTTTATAGCAAAAGTCTTCAAGGGCAAAAATAATTTTTTATTCCTTGTTAAGTCCTCCTTTCTGTAATATATTTTTTAAATAACAAAAATTACTTTTAAAATTGTTATTGTGGAAAAAAAATGAACAATGTACTACCTAAATAGTAAAAATAAATAACATACCTAAAAGTAGTAAAATTTCTCTTTAAATCTCCCCAGTTTCCACCTTTGAGATAAGCAATTCTTTTTCTTTATTTTCAAGACTTTAAACACATATTTATATGCTTCTATATAGAGAGTTGACCCTTGAACAACATGGGTTTGAACTGTGTGGGTTTAATTATATGCGGAGTTTTTTTCAATAAATATATTGGAAAATTCTTTTTAGATTTGCAACAAGTTGAAAAATCTTGCAGATGAATTTCATAGCTTGGAAATACTGAAAAAAATTAAGAAAAAGTTAGGTATGCATTGAGTGCACAAAATATATGTTGATACTAGTCTATTTTATCATTTATACCATAAAATATTCATAAATCTCATAAAAATTAAAATTTATCAAAACTTACACACACAAACACAAATCATATATGATGCCATTCACAGTTAAGAGAAATGCAAACAAATGTGCAGATGCAATGTCAAATCAAAATTGCATTAAGTTAACTGCAGGACCTATTGTACTGTTGTCATAATTTCATAGGCACCTCCTGTTGCTATTACGATGAGCTCAACTGTTGCAGGTATCTGCTTAAAACACTGTGTGATACTAATCATCTCCACATGAGCAGTTGGTCTCACCAGTAAATTGGTATCCCCGTAGAAAGTGATCTCTAGTGGTTCTTGTGTATTTTTAATCATTTTTAGCACAACACTGTAAACTTTGAATAACACCAAGAGACCCATATGAAGTGCCTCTAGTGATGCTGGAAGTGCTCCCAAGAAGTGCAGAAAAGATGTGAAATTATAAGAAAAAGTTGAATTGCTTGATATGTACCATAGATTGAGGTCTGCAGTTGAAGTTGCCTGCCACTTCAAGATAAATGAATCCAGCATAAGGACCATTGTATAAAAACGGAAAGGAAATAAGTGAAGCCATTGCTGATGCCTTGCCAGCAGGCTTGAAAATCTTGTACTTTTGCAAACTACTTTTTAAAATCTCATATTAAAAATGCAGTTTTGATGTGGGTGCAGGATTGCTCTAAGGAAGGCATACCTGTGGACTCTAATGTGATCTGAGAAAAGTGAAATCATTATATGAACAACTTAAAGCAAAAGGAAGGTGAAGGATCTAAAGCTGGATAATATAATGCCAACAAAGGATGGTTTGATAATTTTAGAAAGAGGTTTGGCTTAAAAATATCAAGATAAGAGGAGAAGAAGCTTCTGCTGACCAAGAGGCAGCAGATGAGTTCCCAGGTGCCATTAAGAAAATCTTTGAGGAGAAAGAATATCTGCCTGACAGGTTTTTAATGCAGACAAAAGTGCCCTATTCTGGAAAAAAAAAATGCCACAAAGGACATTTATTAGTAAGGAAGAGAACTGAGCACCAGAATTTAAGAAAGGAAAGGATAGGCCAACTCTACTGTTTTGTCCAGATGCAGTCAGGATTATGTTCAGGACTACCCTTTTCTAAAAAGCTGCTAACTCCTGAGCCTTGAAAAGATAAACACCAGCTGCCAGGTTTTTGACTGTACAGCAAGAAGGCCTGGACAATGAGAACACTTTTTCTGGACTGGTTCCACTGATGTTTTTTCCCTGAAGTCAGGAAATACCTTGCCAGTAAGGGATTGACTTTTAAAGTTCTTTTGATATTGCACAATGTCCCTAGTCACCCAGAACCCCATGAGTTCAACACTGAAGGCATCAAAGTGGTCTACTTGCCCCCAAATACAACGTCTCTAATTCAGCCTTTAGACCAGGGGGTCATAAGCACCTTTAAGGCCCGTTACAAAGGACTGCCAATCTATGGAAGAGAACCCTGATGAAACATCATAAAAGTCTGGAACGATTACATGATTGGAGATGCCATCACTGTTATAGAAAAAGCTGTAAAATCCATCAAACCCGAAACAATAAATTCCTGCTGGGGAAAACTGTGTCCAGATGTTGTCCATGACTTCATAGGATTTACAATAGAGCCAATCAAGGAAATCATGTGGTTTGCAAAAAAATGTGGGGGGTGAAGCCTTTCAAGATATGGATCTTGGAGAAATTCAAGAGCTAATAGACAACACATTAAAGGAATAAACAGAAGACAACCTGATGGAGATAAGTGCTTCTGAACCAGTGCTGAAGAAAAGTAGAAGCAGCCATGCCATAAACAAAAAATTGACATTGGATAGTCTGATAGAAGAGTTCTGATTATCCAAGACTGCTTTTGACGTTTTAAACCTAGATCCTTTTATGATATGAGCACTGAAACTAAAAGAGACAGTGGAAGAGGGATTGGTACCATATAGAAGCATTTTTAGAGAAATGAAAAATCAAAAAAGTCAGACATAAACTATGATGTATTTCTGTAAAATTACACCAAATGTGCCTGCATCTCATGCCTCCCCTTCCATCTCTTCCACCTCTTCTGCCTCTGACACCCCTGAGACAGCAAAACCAACCCTTCTTTCTCTTCCTCCTCAGCCTACTCAGTGTGAAGACCATGAGGCTGAAGACTTTTGTGATGATCCATTTCCACTTAATGAATAGTAAATAATTATCATGCCATACAGTTAATACACTTATCTGTTGTGTATATGTGTGAGTGTCTTCATGTGGAAATATAATAACTGTGTGGCAAGAACTGTATAAGACTTGTTTCATCATCATCACCTAAGTATTAATAGTGTAGAACACCATGTGCAACATTTGTATTGAAGTGGAGAGCCTACACTTACATAGGCATAAGGTGAGTGATAGTTAATGTAACATTAATAATGTGTTAGTTTTCTTAATGTTTTATAACTTGGCTTTCAAATAATTATACTATGTCTACACGATGCCTTTCTCTCTCATAACTGGAGAAACTGTGTATCAGCTTATCATCACAGGAGTTTTTGTTTTTTTTAATGTAACAAAGCTTCCAATACTGTATTATGAATATGAATGTAATATACTGTATGCCATAAAAGTTTACAATGATTCATTCATTAGTGTTAGGCAAGGCTACTGTGAATCAATCATATAGATCACACTAGGCTACCATAAAGCAATCATATTGCAGCTTCTTTATTATCAATGCATGAATCATTATACCTGTAAATAAATATGAAGTTTTTCACATTATCTTTTCATTTTTGATGTATAGTGTTAGTAATATGTATAAAATCTATAATATTTTGTATCATATAAGACAACATTAAAGCAAGTCCTGACACAATTCATCCTGTAAACAGACACTGTAAATTTACAGTATCAATATATACAGTCCAGTACTGTGAAGTATTTTCTCTTGCTTATGATGTTCTTTTTATTTAGTTATTTATTTATGGCTGTGTTGGGTCTTCATTGTTGCACATGTATTTTCTCTAGTTACAGCGAGCTGGAGTTACTCTTCGTTGTGGTTTGTGGGCTTCCCATTGTGATGGCTTCTCTTGTTGTGGAGCATGGGTTCTAGTCATGCAGACTTCAGTAGTTGTGGCACGTGGAATCAGTAGCTGTGGCTCGTGGGCTCAGTAGTTGTGGCTTGCGGGTTTAGTTGCTCCACAACATGTGGGATCTTCCCAGACCAAGACTCGAACCATGTCCCCTTCATTGGCAGATGGATTCTTAAGCACTGCACCATCAGGTAAGTCCATTGTTTATGACTTTTTGATAATATTTTCTTTTCTCTACCTTATCTTATTGTAAGAATACATTATATAATACATATAATATACATAATATGTGTTACCTCTTTATGTTATCAGTAAGGCATCCCATCATTAGTACACTATTAGCAGTTAAGCTTGGGGGGAGTCAAAAGTTACATACAGATTTTCAACTGCATGAGGGGTGATACCCCTAACCCTTGCATTGTTCAAAGGTCAACTGTATATTCAAAATTTTAAATATAGCATTAGTTAGGTTCATTAACATAAATTATACATATTGCTCTTCAATTTTCCTTTCTTAGTGATGTATGTAAGATGTCTTACTTTTTGAGTATATATAGATCGAAGATATTCTTTAGAAATGATTACAGTATGTACCATAGTATGGATGGATGCACTATAATTCATTTTAATATTCTTTTTTGTCTAAACATTTATTTTGTTTATGAAATTTTGCTTTTAGAAATATTCCTGATATTAACACTCATATTTATGTTTTTTATACATTGATATTTCCATAGACAAGATCTAGAAGTGGTGTTACTTAGTCATACTGCATGCACATTATAAAATTTGTAATTCTACCAACACAGTATTCAAATCCTTGTTTCCCCATGCAATATTGAGTATATAATTATTTCAGGCATTGCTCATCAGATGATTTTAAATGATTCTCACTATCCCTATATTCTCTATTTGTGAACTTGCCTGGTCACTAAAATTAATTTTTAACCCCTAAATGAATATTCATGGTGCTTTTTGGATTATTCATAGACATACTCAGGGTAATGAAAATTTTGAATCACTCAATACACACTTTCTCAGCTGAGGAGGAACAAGATGATGCTCAGTTCTCATACTGCAAATAAGTGTAATTTTTGCAGTCTATTTAGTGCCACATTTTCCATATTTTGTGCTTCTTGGTGATTTTGCTGTTTAAAATGGCCCCTAAGTGTAGGGTTGTTGTGCTATTTGGTATTTCTAAGTGCAAGAAGGCTGTGATGTGCCTTAGGGAGACAATATGTGTGTTAGATAAGCTTCAGTAATACAAGAGTTATAGTGCTGTTGGCTGTGAGTTCAATGTTAATGAATCAATTAACAATATTTATTAAATAATATGTCTTTAAACAGAAATATCCATAAAACAATGTTATATATTGATGAGTTGTTGAAAATGTTGTGACTAGAGGTTCACAGAAACCTAAACTTGTATTTCCCTATAAAGTTGACACAATAATTGTTCAGTTTGTGTGGCAACTTTATAGAACATAAATACTGTGAATAATAAGAATCAAATGTCTACCAGTTTGATTTGCATTCCCTTAATTATTAATGCTGTGAAACACCTTTTATACATGTATTTGATATTTACAGTTCTTTTTCTGCTCTTACCTATTTATAGCATTTGTCTATTTTCATTAGATTGTCTCTTTTTCATATTCATCTGAATTTTTCTTATATTAGTAGTACTGAAAGTTTTCCTGTTTTATATACTGAAAATATTTTCTCCAGCCCATCCATTGTTGTATTTCTGATATTTCAACCACTCCCTTTTATTAATATAATGAATGTGCTATAGTTTTTATTTGTTTACCTAGTTCTTTGAATCATCTAGAATTTATTTTCATGTAATGCAGGGATCATTTCTACCCCCAACAATCATGTACAGCTAATTGCCCTAGTATTGTGTATTTTAATAGCCCATTATTTTATCACAGTTTTAGGTGAAAATATTTTAAAATATATATATATATATATATATATATATATATATAAAATCTGTTTCTGGACTCTTGATTATTTGATTTGTTGCTTTATTATTTGAAAAGTTATCTCTCTGTTTTAATTACTCTTATTTTATAGTGCAACTTTATATTTGTCAGGGGCACTTCTTCCTCTTTTTTTTCATTTTCTACATATTTTATTTATTCTTGTGCATTATTTCTTCCAGAGCTGTAAATTTTACTTACCCATAAATTGAGCAGGTAATGTTAATAATATTTGTATAAGTCAGAGTAGTAAACTGCATCCCATGACTAGAAATGTTGGCATAACTCCTTTATTGTACCCACTTTCCTAGTTGTATGTGTTATTTCATCTGTCACCTTGATCCAATGCTCTTGCCACTGTGCTATTATAAAGCCAAACTATTATTTGTTTTGTAAGAGTGAAATCAGAGCAAAAGAAATGATATTCAAGCACTATTATGCCTCAATGCTGGGAAATATAAATGAAACATAACTCTGCCACAAAAGAGAGTTTACCTCTACAGTTTATGTAGTTTACCAGATAGTCCATGGCAACAAACAGACCTTATCTCTTTCTTGGTTAGTGTTGAAGATATAGTAAAATTACAATATAGCAAAATTACATTTTGGGTTCATAGTCCTCAGAATTCCATGTAGATTTCCTTCCTTTTATTGAAACATAGAATAACCTCATAGAGCCAGTGTCTTTATTTTATGGTCTGGATTATACCTGTGTTATAGGCAAACACATTTCTGCAAATATTCCCTTGTTATAGTAATAAATTTGAAATATTATTGTATCTTCTTAAATATTTCCTGGAGATGCCTAAATATTTATGTTTGGATTTTGCTAGTTAAACTTTTTAAGAATTAAACTGTTTTTCCATTTCTGGAATTACCTCATTTTATCCCTATGTGTTGACATATCTTGGGCACTTTTTTTAGAGAAAATAGATCGCCAGAGAAAATAGAAATTCCCTAGTTCTATGTGAGCCTGTTGGTAAGTCAGGCTTGTTTATCTGTATCAAAAATGTAATAAACACTTTCTCTACCTGTTTGAGTTAAGTTAAAATGCATCAAATATATATTTTTATGATCCTTCTCAATTTTTTAAAATGCTGTTCAACATAATTTTACTCTCAGTTGCAAACATTTCCATAAAACTATAGATTTCTTGACATAATCCGTCTTTCTTTAAACCTGATTCATCCTCCTTTTATTGTATTTCAAGCATGCCTTTCATCACTCTAAGTCTCAGGGAGGGCTATAGGGTTGTATATAATTCCCCGTCTTAGAAGTTTAAATTCACCATGTCAACCATGTTCAGTACATTAAGCTGTAAACATATTTTGCCTGAAGGCTTCTACCTGCCTTTCTCAAAGTTTTTCCTATGACTTATTGGGCTTTAATTCTATTATTAATATTCTTTTAGACCAAGAATGACAGGAAATCTAAAACAGACTTACAGATTTTACAGCTGTACTTTCAAACCCACCTATTCACCTATGAGGAGAAAATTGTTCCCTTAGTGGGATACTTTTTCTACTTGTCAGATTGTTATTCTTCAATCATTAATTTTTTAATTAAATTGAGGATATTTTCCCCCCTAGATGTTAAAGATACTAAAATAAAATTATTTATTTCCATTTATTTGTTTATTATAATGGAACAAATATATTCCTGTTTTCTTTTCATGCCTCATTTTAATTACTTCACTAGTTTAACCTGTGATAATTCAATAGACAACAGTTATTTTTGTTATTGGTGTTCCTTTTATGTATAAATATAAATAATGAAAATTAAGTCAGAATTTTAAAGCAGCTGCCAAATATGCACTAGTCTTAAGGATGCTAAGACAAAGGATGCCTGTGTCCTAAGGCATTGTTAGACTTCGGCAGTATGTATATGTTGATATAGGATATGATTTTAAGGTCACTTAAGCACTCTTCCTAATACCCTTTCCAGTTGTCCCCAGTGCCTCCCCCCTCTTCAATCTGTAATTTTTGTGAGGGAAATTCACTTAATGTGATATAAATTTATCTAGAAGAAAGTAAATAATATGGATTTTGTGTTTTAAAGCTTTGAGTCTAGAATGAGCCTACTAGGTTCCAAACCCTGGACTCACACTTACATTCTGTGTTGTCTTGAATCACTCTTCAGCTCCCAGTGCCAAAGATTCAGTCACATGGGAAGAGAAGGAGTGTTATTCAAATATTTAACACTTGGAAGAGCCCAACCCTGATCGGTTCAGAAGAAAGTGCTCAGAGCAGGATCTTGAAGGATCCCTGACATGCCAATCATCATGTATTTAGTAGTGGGAGGTCTAGAGCAGCTGAGGTGCTTGTAGGATACTTAGGGTGCTTTTACAATGGTTATTTAACTCAGTTGGTGAGGAAATATTTCAATGTTATAATTGGTTCAGCTGAACTGGAGTAACCCATAACTAATTGTCACTGATATTAAATTATTTACATCAGAACTTTTCCAGATACATTTTTCTAGGGAGAAGAGTAATGATGTCAGAAAAGAATAAAAGAAAATATTCTACTTCACAGATTAATAACTGGTGAGCTCCAGTTTGAACCTGTTAGGAATAAAGCTATTGTGAACATTCTTGCACATGTCTTTTGGTGGGCATATATACTCATCTTGGGATTACTGAGCAATAAAATGTCTAGCTTTAATAGATATTTCCAAGCAGTCTTCCAAAGTGCTATATTAATCTACACTCCCATGAGCAATGTATGAGAGTTCCAGTTGCACAATATCTTTCCTAACAGTGGTTGTTGTCAGTCTTTTTAATTTTATGCATTCTCTTTGGGGGGGGGGTGATTATATCTCCTTGTGGCTTTAATTTGCATTTCCCAGATGAATAATAATATTAAGCACCTTTTCATATGCATACTGGTCATTTGAATATCCACTTTTGTGAAGCATCTACTTCTAATAAAATTTGAAATGCACATAAACCTTAAAAAAAGAAAAAAAATAATTGGTGATCATGGCCCTGGCAATGTCACCTTATGTAGGTTGTTCCTGTTGTAACATTCCAGTTACACCTTACCTTCCTTTGTCCCTACCTGGGGTGATTCTCCAGGACTCCCAGAGGTTTTATGAGCTACCAATTACCTTTCCACTACAAGCCTTTTCTGTTTAAGCTAACCAGATTTAATTTCTCTCATTTACAACTGAGAAGGCTGTTAAAGAATCTAATACCATGGCTGGCAGTGATACATCCTTCCATGGAGAATTGATTTGCTGAAGGACTCTATTATTCCTGGTAGGAAATTGAAATTTTTTGCCATATTTGGTTAAATTATGGTTTGTTGTACATTTGGAATAAGAGCAATGTCTTTAAGGACCTTTTAGGAAAATATCACGATGTTGCAATATGCTGATTAATTATTATGGCCATCATACATATTTTCCAAGAAAGAGACAAGCTTTGGCCTCTCTGGACACAAAAAATAAAGAAAAGACAGTTTTTATAATAAACATTTTCACCGTTGATAATTTGATTCTTTGAATTGCTGGAAAATACATTGTAATCTAAATTTAATGTATGATAACTGAGACAGAAAGAATTCTCAGAAGATTAGATTACTTAAAATATAAGTCTGAACACTTAAGCCTCTTTCAAATACCTCTGGTTAACCCAGTGGTTTCAACTTTGGCTGCACATTGCTTTTTAAAAAATAATGATGCTTTGCTTCCAGCCCCTGAAATTCTTATTTAATTAATTTTTCTTAGAAAGTAGTTTGAGCATTTTTTTTTAAATGTTCCCTACGTAATTTTGAAGAATAATTCTGTCTCATTGAAGAAGTCTCTGGAATGTAGCCTGGAGAACAGAATCATATTCCAGGTTTTGATTTATCTTGGTCTGAAGCTATTAATTTGTGAACTAGAGTGTGCTTAGTGCAGAAAGGCTTGCTGTGAGGAAACATTCAAAAACTGTGCATAAATATCCTCTTTGGGTGTGGTTTCTAGTCAAGTCGATAAACCAGAAACAAATATATTGGAGGCTTATTGAGGTTTTAAATATAATTATATTGAAATAAAATGAGGCTTTAGTGTCCTAGATTCTTATTCTTCTGACAAGTAAATGAAATATTATATGTTAATTACCTAGCACAACGCCTCACAGAATGCAGGCCCTCACTGAAGGGAAGTAGTTTTTAAAAATTATTATCACTGTTATCTTTATTCTTCCTTCTTCTCCTCCTCCTCCAACTACTATTGAGAGTAAAAGACTGTGTGTTTTCTAAGTAAATCCAATGAATATCTCGACCACAATTTTAAGATGTGTTTTTTATGTGCTGCAGTACACATGATTTGTGTTTTCACAGTTCTTTTGGATCCCTGAATGCATTTAATCTGAGGAAAAGTTTGTTGTCAATAGGGTATCAGACCCAGTGTGAAAGCCACCTCCTCAGCCCCCATCATGTGATTCAATTACAGGACAAATAGTACTATTTCAACAGTGAATGACCATGACTTATTGACAAGTTTTGTTTTGTTTTGTTTTGTAGTATATACCTCAAATGTCCAGATCAACCAAGAGTCCTATTAGGGAGTGGATTGCTGTCAGCATTCTGGTGATGGATCCAGTACAGAACTGTCTGACAAAAGGCCAGCATCACGGAGGGTATTTGATCAACAGGGAAGAAGAACAGGGCAGGAAGACCACTCTGATGGAAGTTTTTTTTTTTTTTTTTTTTTTTTTTTTTTGCGGTACACGGGCCTCTCACTGTTGTGGCCTCTCCCGTTGAGAAGCATAGGCTCCGGAAGCACAGGCTCAGCAGCCATGGCTCACGGGCCCAGCCGCTCCATGGCACGTGGGATCTTCCCAGACCGGGGCACGAACCCGTGTCCCCTGCATCGGCAGGCGGACTCTCAACCACTTCGCCACCAGGGAAGCCCTGATGGAAGTTTTTATGTCAAAAAGTATAGGGGATGAATCTGGGCAGAAGGCAAGGGCATGAAAGAAGAGAATATAATGTTCCTTAGGGTAATATACCTGAGAGAAACATTGTAAGATTATGGGATACAACCATTTCTTTGATTTTTTAAAATAATATCACAAATGTATATGGCAGGTATTTAGTAATAATTTGTTAATGGTTTATTATTGCCTAAGACAGGGTTACAAATTTTCTTAATCTATGATTTTGTGAGATACCTAAATGAGTAAACAACTGCATGGTTTATGTTCTAAAACAGTAACACATGGAAGGAATAAAGAAAGGGAGACATCATAAGCATTATTCATGCTGTGTATCTTTTGAAAACTCCATTCTTCAGATATGACAATTTACTTGGGCATGAAATGTGATTAACAATATTAATGGCAGAAGGAAAGCCTACATTCAATATTCTGGCTGATACACCCAGGTCACTATTTCAGAGATTTGAAACTATCTCAGATTTTATTGTGATTCACATTAAAAATATTAAAATTATTGATATCTCTTTCACCACTGAAAAGATTAGCTCTGGTAAATATCAAACATCTGTTATTGGGGAGGAGCTTCAAGATGGTGGAAGAGTAAGACATGGAGATCAACTTCCTCCACACAAATACATCAGAAATACATCTACATGTGGAATAACTCCTACAGAACACTTACTGAACGCTGGCAGAAGACCTCAGACCTCCCAAAAGGCAAGAAACTCCCCACGTACTAGGGTAGGGCGAAAGAAAAAAGAAAAAACAGAGACAAAAGAATGGGGACCAGACCTGCACCAGTGGGAGGGAGCTGTGAAGGAGGAAAGGTTTCCACACACTAGGAAGCCCCTTCACGGGCGGAGACTGAGGGTGGCAGAAGGGGGAAGCTTCAGAGCCACAGAGGAGTGCACAGCCACAGTGGTGCGGAGGGCAAAGTGGAGAGACTCCCACACAGAGAAGCGGTGCCAACCAGCACTCACCAGCCTGAGAGGCTTGTCTGCTAACACACTGGGGGCGGGCGGGGGCTGGGAGCTGAGGCTCAGGCTTCGGAGGTCAGATCCCAGGGAGAGGACTGGGGTTGGCGGCGTGAACACAGCCTGAAGGGGCTTAGTGGGCCACAGCTAGCCGGGAGGGAGTCTGGGAAAATGTATGGAACTGCCGAAGAGGCAAGAGAATTTTTCTTGCCTCTTTATTTCCTGGTGCGCAACGAGAGGGCATTACGAGCGCCACTTAAAGGAGTTTCAGAGACAGGTGCCAGCCACAGCTATCAGCGTGGACCCCGGAGACAGGCATGAGATGCTAAGGATGCTGCTGCCGCCACCAAGAAGACTGTGTGCAAGCACAGGTCACTATCCACACCTCCCATCCTGGGTGCCTGTGCAGCCTGCCACTGCCAGGGTCCCGTGATCTAGGGACAACTTCCCCAGGAGAACACACAGCATGCGTCAGTCTGGTGCAATGTCATGCCGGGCTCTGCCACCACAGGCTCACCCCACAATCCATGTCTCTCCCTCTCCCCGGCCTGAGTGAGCCAGAGCCACAGAATCAGCTGTTACTTTAACCCTGTCCTCTCTGAGAGAAGAAGAGATGCCCTCAGGCGACCTACACATAGGGGCAGGGCCAAATCCAAAGCTGAACCCCAGGAGCTGTGTGAACAAAGAGAAAGGGAAATCTCTCTCAGCAGCCTCAGGAGCAGTGGATTAAATCTCCACAATCAACTTGATATACCCTGCATTTGTGGAATACCTGAATAGACAACAAATCATCCCAAATTGAGGAGGTGGACTTTGGGAGCAATGGTATATATATATATTTTTCCCTTTTTCTCTTTTTATGAGTGTGTAAGTATATGTTTCTGTGTGTGATTTTGTCTGTATAGCTTTGCTTTTTTACCATTTGTCCTAGGGTTCTGTCTGTCCGTTTTTATTTTATTTTATTTTATTGTTTGTTTAGTATAGTTTTAACACTTGTTATCACTGGTTGATTTGTTTTCTAGTTTGGTTACTCTCCTCTTTTTTTTTTTATTACTACTTTATAATTTTTTTAAATAAATATATTTTTTTATTTTAATCAATTTATTTTATCTTCTTTCTCTTTTCTTTCTTTCTTTCTTTCTTTCTTTCTTTCTTTCTTTCTTTCTTTCTTTCTTTCTTTCTTTCTTTCTTTCTTTCTTTCTTTCTTTCTTTCTTTCTACATTTTCTCCCTTTTATTCTGAACCGTGTGGATGACAGGCTCTTGGTGCTTCAGCCAGGTGTCAGGGGTGTGCCTCTGAGGTGGAAGAGCCAACTTGAGGACACTGGTCCACAAGACACCTCCCATCTCCACACAATATCAAACGGGGAAAATTTCCCAGAGATCTCCATCTCAACACCAAGACCCAGCTCCACTCAACGACCAGCAAGCTACCGTACTGTATACCCTATGCCAAACAACTAGCAACACAGGAACACAATGCCACCCATTAGCAGAGAGGCTACCTAAAATGAAAATAATGTCACAGATACCCCAAAACACACCACCGGACTTAGTCCGGCCCATCAGAAAGACCATATCCAGCCTCATTCACCAGAACACAGGCACCAGTGTCCGCCACCAGGAAGCCTACAACCCACTACACAACTGAAGTCACTGGGGGCAGACACCAGAAACAATGAGAACTATGAACCTGCAGCCTGCAAAAAGAAGACCCTAATCACAGTAAGTAAAGCAAAATGAGAAGACAGAGAAACACACAGCAGATAAAGGAGCAAGGCAAAAACCCACTAGACATAACAAATGAAGAGGAAATAGGCAGTCTACCTGAAAAAGAAATCAGAATAATGATAGTAAAGATGATCCAAAATCTTGGAAATAGAATGGAGAAAATAAAAGAAACGTTTAACAAGGACCTAGAAGAACTAAAGAGAAAACAAACAGTGATGAACAACAAAATAAATGAAATTCAAAATTCTGTAGAAGGGATCAATAGCAGAATAACTGAGGCAGAAGAACGGACAAGTGACATGCAAGATAAAATAGTGGAAATAACTACTGCAGAGCAGAATAAAGAAAAAAAGAATGAAAAGAACTGAGGACAGTATCGGAGGCCTCTGGGACAACATTAAACTCACCAACATTTGAATTACAGGGGTCCCAGAAGAAGAAGAGAAAAAGAAAGGGACTGAGAAAATATTTGAAGACATTATAGTTGAAAACTTCCCTAATATGGGAAAGGAAATAATTAATCAAGTAGAGGAAGCACAGAAAGCCCCATACAGGATAAATACAAGGAGAAATATGCCAAGACACATATTAATCAAACTATCAACAATTAAATACAAAGAAAAAAATTTAAAGCAGCAAGGGAAAAACAACAAATAACACACAAGGGAATCCTCATAAGGTTAACAGCTGAACTTTCAGCAGAAATTCTGCAAGCCAGAAGGGAGTGGTAAGACATATTTAAGTGATGAAGGAGAGAAAACCTACAAGCAAGATTACTCTACCCACGAATGACCTCATTCAAGTTTGATGGAGAAATTAAAACTTTACAGACAAGCAAAACTAAGAGAATTCAGCACCACCAAACCAGCTTTACAACAAATGCTAAAGGAACTTCTTTATGCAGGAAACACAAGAGAAGGAAAATACCTACAATAACAAATACAAAACAATTAAGAAAATGGTAATAGGAACATGGATATCGATAACTACCTTAAATGCAAATGGTATAAATGCTCCAACCAAAAGACATGGACTGGCTGAATGGATACAAAAACAAGACCCATATATATGCTGTCTAAAAGAGATCAACATCAGACCTAGGGACACATACAGACTGAAAGTGAGGGGATGGAAAAAGATATTCCATGCAAATGGAAATCAAAAGAAAGCAGGAGTAGCAATTTCATATCAGACAAAATAGACTTTAAAACAAAGACTATTACAAGAAACAAAGAAGGACACCACATAATGATCAAGGGATCAATCCAAGAAAAGATATAACAATTGTAAATATTTATGCACCCAATATAGGAGCACCTCAATACATAAGGCAAATACTAACAGCCATAAAATGGGAAATCGACAGTAACACAATCATAGTAGGGGACTTTAACATCCTACTTTCACCAATGGACAGATCATCCAAATTGAAAATAAATAAGGAAACACCAACTTTAAATGACACATTAAACAAGATGGACTTAATGGATATTTGTAGGACATTCCATCCAAAACCAACAGAATACACATACTTTTCAAGTGCTCGTGGAACATTCTCCAGGATAGATCATATCTTGGGTCACAAATCAAGCCTTGGTAAATTTAAGAAAATTTTAACCCTATCAAGTATCTTTTCCAACCACAATGCTATGAGACTAGATATCAATTACAGGAAAAAATCTGTAAAACAAACACATAGAGGCTAAACAATACACTACTTAATAACCAACAGAAGACTGAAGAAATCAAAGAGGAAATCAAAAAATACCTAGAAACAAATGACAATGTGAAAACAACAACCCAGAACCTATGGGATGCAGCAAAAGCATTTCTAAGAAGGAAGTTTAGAGCAGTACAATCCTACCTTAAGAAACAAGTAACATCTCAAATAAACAACCAAACTTACACCTAAAGCAATTAGAGAAAGAAGGACAAAAAACCCCCAAAGTTAGCAGAAGGAAAGAAATCATAAAAATTAGATCAGAAATAAATGAAAAAGAAATGAAGGAAACAATAGCAACGATCAATAAAACTAAAATCTTTGAGAAGATGAACAAGATTGATAAACCATTAGCCAGACTCATCAAGAAAACAAGGGAGAAGACTCAAATCAATAGAATTAGAAATGAAAAAGGAGAAGTAACAACTGACACTGCAGAAATACAAAGGATCATGAGAGATTACTACAAGCAACATTATGCCAATAAAATGGACAACCTGGAAAAAATGGACAAATTCTTAGAAATGCACAACCTTCTGAGACTGAACTAGGAAGAAATTAAAAATATGACCAGGCCAATCACAAGCACTGATATGAAACTGTGATTAAAAGTCTTCCAACAAACAAAAACCCAGGACCAGATGGCTTCACAGGCGAATTCTATCAAACATTTAGAGAAGAGCTAACATCTATCCTTCTCAAACTCTTCCAAACTATAGCAGAGGGAGGAACACTTCCAAACTCATTCTATGAGGCCACCATCACCCTAATACCAAAACCAGACAAAGATGTCACAAAGACAGAACACTACAGGCAAATATCACTGATGAACATAAATGGAAAGATCCTCAACAAAATACTAGCATACAGGGCTTCCCAGGTGGCACAGTGGTTGAGAGTCTGCCTTCGATGCAGAGGACACAAGTTTGTGCCCCGGTGCAGGAAGATCCCACATCCCACGGAGCGGCTGGGCCCATGAGCCATGGCTGCTTAGCCTGCACGTCCAGAGCCTGTGCTCCTCAATGGGAGAGGCCACAAAGGTGAGAGGCCCCTGTAACACACACACACACACACACACACACACAAAACAAAACTAGAAAACAGAATCCAACAGCACATTAAAAGGATCATACACCATGATCAAGTGAGATTTATCCCAGGAAGGCAAGAATTTTTCAATATACACAAATCAATCAATGTGATACACCATATTAACAAATTGAAGGAGAAAAACCATATGATCATCTGAATAGATGCAGAGAAAGCTTTCGAAAAAATTCAACACCGATTTATGATAAAAACCCTGTAGAAAGTAGGCATAGAAGGAACTTTCTTCAACATAATAAAGGCCATATATGACAAACCCAAAGCCAATATCGTCCTTATGGTGAAAAACTGAAACCATTTCCGCTAAGATCAGGAACAAAACAGGGTTGCCCACTCTCACCACTATTACTCAACGTAGTTTTGGAAGTTTTAGCCACAGCAATCAGAGAAGAGAAAGAAATAAAATGAATACAAATTGGAAAAGAAGAAGTAAAGCTGTTACTGTTTGCAGATGACATGATACTATACATACAGAATCCTAAAGATGCTACCAGAAAATTACTAGAGCTAATCAATGAATTTGGTAAAGTAGCAGGATACAAAATTAATGCACAGAAATCTCTTGCATTCCTATACACTAATATTGAAAAATATGAAAGTGAAATTAAGAAAGCAATCCCATTTACCATTGCAACAAAAAGAATAAAATATCTAGGAATAAGCCTACCTAAGGAGACAAAAGAATTGTATGCAGAAAATTATAAGACATTGATGAAAGAAATTAAAGATGATACAAATAGATGGAGAGATATACCATGTTCTTGGATTGGAAGAATTAACATTGTGAAAATGACTCTACTACCCAAAGCAATCTATAGATTCAATGCAATCCCTATCAAACTACCACCGGCATTTTTCTCAGAATGAGAACAAAAATTTCACAATTTGTATGGAAACACAAAAGACACTAAATAGCCAAATCCATCTTGAGAAAGAAAAATGGAGCTGGAGGAATCAGGCTCCCTGAGTTTAGACTAAACTACAAACCTACAGTAATCAAGGAAGTATGGTATTGGCACAAAAACAGAAATATAGATCAATGGAACAGGATAGAAACCCAGAGATAAACCCATGCACATATGGTCACCTTATCTTTGATAAAGGAGGCAAGAATATACAGTGGAGAAAAGACAGCGTCTTCTATAAGTGGTGCTGGGAAAACTGGACAGCTACATGTAAAAGAATGAAATTAGAACCATCCCTAACACGATAAACAAAAATAAACTCAAAATGGATTAAAGACCTTAATGTAAGGCCAGAAACTATCAAACTCTTAGAGGAAAACATAGGCATAACACTCTATGACATAAATCACAGCAAGATGCTTTTTGACCCACCTCCTAGAGAAATGGAAACAAAAACAAAAATAAACAAATGAGACCTTATGAAACTTAGAAGCTTTTGCACAGCAAAGGAAACCATAAACAAGATGAAAAGACAACCTTCAGAATGGCAGAAAATATTTGCAAATGAAGCAACTGACAAAGGATTAATCTCCAAAATTTACAAGCAGCTCGTGCAGCTCAATATCAAGAAAACAAACAACCCTATCCAAAAATGGGCAGAAGACCTAAATAGACATTTCTCCACAGAAGATATACAAATTGCCAACAAACACATGAAAGAATGCTCAACATCATTAATCATCAGAGAAATGCAAATAAAAACTACAATGAGATATCCTCTCACACCGGTCAGAATGGCCATCATCAAAAAATCTGCAAACAGTAAATTCTGGAGAGGGTGTGGAGAAAAGTGAACCATCTTGCACTGTTGGTGGGAAAGTAAATTGATACAGCCACTATGGAGAATGGTGCTGAGGTTCCTTTAAAAACTAAAAATAGAATTACCATACAACCCAGCCATCCCACTACTGGGCCTACACCCTAAGAAAACCATAATTCAAAAAGCGTCATGTACCAAAATGTTCATTGCAGCTCTATTTACAATAACCAGGATATGGAAGCAACCTAAGTGTCCATCAACAAATGAATGGATAAAGACGATGTGGCACATATGTACAATGCACTATTACTTAGCCATACAAAGAAACGAAATTTAGTTATTTCTAGTGAGGTGGATGGACCTAGAGTCTATCATACAGTGTGAAATAAGTCAGAAAGAGAAAAACAAATACAATATGCTAACACATATATATAGAATCTAAAAAAAAAAAAAAAAGAAAATTGGTCATGAAGAACCTAGGGGTAAGATGGGAATAAAGACACAGACCTACTAGAGAATGGACTTGAGGATATGGGGAGGGGGAAGGGTAAGTTGGGACAAAGTGAGAGAGTGGCCTGCACATATATACACTACCAAACGTAAAATAGATAGCTAGTGGGAAGCAGCTGCATAGCACAGAGCGATCAGCTCTGTGCTTTGTTACCACCTAGAAGGGTGGGATAGGGAAGGTGGGAGGGAGGTAGTTGCAAGAGGGAAGAGATATGGGGACATATGTATATGTATAACTGATTCAGTTTGTTATAAAGCAGAAACTAACACACCATTGTAAAGCAATTATACTCCAATAAAGATGTTAAAAACAAAAACAAAGAAATCTGGTATCTGGTAACATGTGGAGAGTATTTAGGGAAATTAATTATCCACTGACAGTGTGAAATTCCTGCATATTTGCATCTTACTTTCAGTATATTTCTCTGTGGCCCTTGAAGTGAAGCCCTTGTCTTATGATTCGCCAAACTACAAAACTTAGTTTGATCGCTTGTATCAGTTGAAATGTATCTTCTTTTAATTAAAAAAATTATACCATAAAGAGAGATTTTAGAAGACCATTCATTTAAAATACCTGTATCTCAGTATATCATCTAAGCTGCTGATTCCAACCTTTGTTCATGAATGGGGAACATTTTTAATGTGAAATACTTTATTAACGTCTATAGGATGATATTATACTGGTAACTATAGATTGACAAAATACCTAATGGCAAAAAGCTACTATGAATTTAATAACAATTTCAGTGATTTTGTATCAAAATAAATTCTCCATGTATTTAAAAATAGTTTTGAAAAACATATTCATTCACTAAGGTAATATATAGTTTATATGAGGATTTACATGCCACTGATAGCATCTTCATGGCTACCGATGATCCACAGACCCAGATTGAGAAACAGGGTATAAATCAGACTTTTAAAACACCACAGAAGTCCTTGCTTGACCTTTCCCATTTATTTACAAAACCTATCTGCATCCTCAAAATTAATCACTATTCTCACTGGTAATTCTGTAAAGAAGTTTTGCTCATTTTTAAGTTGTACATAACGAAATATAGTGTATAGTTCAGTTTATGGCCTCTTTTGCTCATTATTGTGCTTGCAAGATTCATCTATGTTGTTGCTTAGATCAGTATTTGTTTATTCTTATTGCTGAATGAAATCCTCTTATCTGATTATACTATACTTTTTAATCAGTTCTATTGTTGATTGATATGGTTGAGGATGTTGGTATTGTTTGTAATTTGGGTTTGTTATGAAAAAATACTGCGATGAATATTTCAGCATTCTAGTAAATGCCTTTTATTGAACGTATTTCTAGTAGTCTTATTTCTCAGAATTGAATTTCTAGGTCGTAGTTTATGCATATGTTCAATTTTAGTAAATATTGAAAAATAATTTTTCAAATTGATATGTACAAATTTTCACTCCACCTATCAGTCTATAAGAATTCTCATTACTTCCAATCCTTGCCAGCTCCCTGTATTTTCTGTCCTTGCAGCAATTTGGATAGGAAGTAAAGTTATCTCGTAGTTTCAATTTGCATTACCTTGAAGAATAATAAGGTTAAACAGTGTTAAAATATTTTCATTTGTGATTTGGATATCCTCTTTGATATCCACTTGCTCATGTGAATATTGGGTGGCCTGTATTTTTAGTCATTTGTAGATTTTTTCAGTAAATTTTTGATATGAGTCAGATGTATGTATGGCATATATTTTCTCCCACTTATTGGCTTGAATTTTCTCTTAATGAATTTCTCTTAATGTTTTCATTAGATGAGAAGTTCTTCATTTTAATGAAGTCCAACTCATCATTTTCCCCCATATAGTGTTTTTTTATATTCTTTCAAGGAAACTCATATTACCTAATATTCTTGAAGATAGCTGTCTGCATTGTCTTGTAGATATTTTTGTTTATTGTATCATCTTTCTCCTTTAGTTCTACAATACACTTTACATTTTTTTTTTTTTTTTTTTTTGCGGTACGTGGGCCTCTCACTGTTGTGGCCTCTCCTGTTGTGGAGCACAGGCTCCAGACGCACAGGCTCAGCGGCCATGGCTCACAGGCCCAGCCGCTCCGAGGCATGTGGGATCTTCCCGGACCGGGTCATGAACCCGTGTCCCCTGCATTGGCAGGCGGACTCTCAACCAGGGAAGCCCCACTTTACATTTTTTGATTGTATTTTATGTCTTGCGTTCTTGGTAATACCTCTTCAAATATTGCTCTACTTCATTGTTTCCTTTCTTCATGGGATTATAACCCTTAGTACATCAGACATCTTCTTAAATTTTTCTCTGTATTTTCTTCCCATGCCTCAAGTTGAGCATTTTCTTCTGAGCTATATCCAATTCATTAATCCTCTGTGTCTAATCTTCTTAATCCCAATTATCAAGTCTTTAATTCTTGTTATTTTATTGTTAATTCTATAATTCCCTTTTGATTTTTATTAACAGATACTAGCTAACTACTAAAATTTTTTACCCTGAAATATATTTTTAATAAACCTATGAATCAAAGTTATTATAAAGTCCTTATAACTTTAACATCTAGATCACCTTCCTGAATCTCTATTTTTCATTTTCTTTTTTTCCCCTTTGTTTTATGTATATTGATCTTGTGTTGTGATAGCCTCATAATATATGATTGAATCCTAATTATTGTGTAAAAATACAGTAGGGATAATTTTTATATCTGAATGATCTTATCTTTCCCATAGATATTTACTTTTGCATATTTCTGGCTTATCTCTTGAATCCAGTATTGAAACTGAGCTAACTTAAAGCTGAGTTTCAGTTTTTTTAGGGCAGGTCTATTTCAGATTTGACCTTGTACCTGAGTGCAGACTTCCAGGATCTGATGTGTTAATCAGCCTTCTTAATTGGCCCTGAGCTTTAGCTTTGCCCTTCCCTGCACCGTAAGACTGCCAAAAGATCTACATAACTTCTCAGACTCATACACCAACCTCTAGTTGATTCTCAATCTCTAAGCTTTCCCCTGCTTAGGAATCAGCAGATATCAGGAAAGAAAAAATGGCACCAAGCCACAGTTTCAGCATTTTCCATTCTCTCTGAGATTTTCTCCCTTCAAATCTTGGTTGTCTTGGTAATTTCTGATGCCTCCAAAGATATTTAATGCATTTTACCCGGATTTTCTAGTTGTTCCTGTCAGTAGAGTGGGTTTGACACAAGCTAGTCCATCATAAGCAAAAGCAAAGTCCCAAATATAATGTATTTTTGATAGGCTTGTCATGGTCTGTTCTACAAGAATCTGAAGAAACATTAACTTTCCATTTTCATGATGTCACAACTTTCTTTTCTAACTAAATAGCATCAATTATTTTTACTTTTCCTAATAGGGCTTTTTTTCTAGTTAACATTGTCTTTGCCAGATATCTTCCTGGTTTACTCCCATTTTGAAATGTAGGGCCCCATACTGACCACGAACTTTTAGTGTATGCCTTACTAATACAGAAAATAACAGAATTTTAACTCCTTCTACTTATATTTGAGATTCCATTAATTGAAATGCCTTTCTGAATCCTTTCTGAGAGCTTTGGGCTACTTTTCTCTTTCTATTCTTCTCCCCCAGTATTTATTAGAAGATTTTTCATATTTTATTTTAAATATTTTAATTACTTCTCTATCACTAGTGTATATGTCTATCCAAGGTCATAGCTATGTTTTATTTATCCTTATTTATGGCACATAGTTGAAGCTAAAATTTTTACCAAATGAACAAATAACAGAAGTCCTTATAGTTCCATGTTTAACTTTCATTTCTCCAAAGAAGATATATAGACTGCCAACAAACACATGAAAGAATGCTCAACATCATTAATCATTAGAGAAATGCAAATCAAAACTACAATGAGATATCATCTCACACCAGTCAGAATGACCATCATCAAAAAATCTAGAAACAATAAATGCTGGAGAGGGTGTGGAGAAAATGGAACACTCTTGCACTGCTGGTGGGAATGTAAATTGATACAGCCACTGTGCAGAACAGTATGGAGGTTCCTTAAAAAACTACAAATAGAACTACCATATGACCCAGCAATCCCACTACTGGGCATATACCCTGAGAAAACCATAATTCAAAAATAGTCATGTACCAAAATGTTCATTGCAGCTCTATTTACAATAGCCTGGAGATGGAAACAACTTAAGTGTCCATCATAGGATGAATGGATAAAGAAGATGTGGCACATATATACAATGGAATATTACTCAGCCATAAAAAGAAACGAAATTGAGCTATTTGTAATGAGGTGGGTAGACCTAGAGTCTGTCATACAGAGTGAAGTACGTCAGAAAGAGAAAAACAAATACCGTATGCTAACACATATATATGGAATTTAAGAAAAAAAATGTCATGAAGAACCTAGGGGTAAGACAGGAATAAAGACACAGACCTACTAGAGAAGGGACTTGAGGATATGGGGAGGGGGAAGGGTAAGCTGTGACAAAGCGAGAGAGAGGCATGCACATATATACACTAACAAACGTAAGGTAGATAGCTAGTGGGAAGCAGCCGCATAGCACATGGAGATCAGCTCTGTGCTTTGTGACCGCCTGGAGGTGTGGGATAGGGAAGGTGGGAGGAAGGGAGACGCAAGAGGGAAGAGATATGGGAACATATGTATATGTATAACTGATTCACTTTGTTATAAAGCAGAAACTAACACACCATTGTAAAGCAATTATACTCCAATAAAGATGTAAAAAAAGAAAACCTTCAATTTACTAAAAATACAACTCTTATTCATTCTATAGCTAAGCTCAGGCATTTCACAGGCAGGATTAGTCGAGATTAAATATATCTGCATTTCATTCACACACAGATTTAAAAGCTCATTGTACAAAATTCTCACAAACATTGTGCTATTGCCAAAGATGCTGATCTATAACCAACTAGAAAAGTTGTTCTTAAAAATATATTCATAAACACAAAGTAAATAATAAGCCACCCACCGGAAGCTGATTTATTAAAGTTTTATTGATGGGAATTTATTGACAATTTTTTAGCCTTCTCCTGACATTCATATCTTCTATTTTTTATTTTTAACTTTTTTACATACATATCTGATGTAATATATATATCACTGTTTCCTAAATTCCCACCAAGTTATGTGTACTGAGACATTTCCTGTAAATTAGCTGAATTTTCCCATTAAAACCACCGCAGCAGTAATGTGACAAATGCTATCTTAATGACATTAAAATACTATTTTCCCATAAATACTAAGATGAGTGGCCATGAAGTGAATAGAACTCTAAATAATATTGTTTAAACAGTATGCAATTTTCAGAAACAGATGGTTTCAATTGTATAGGGAAATATTTGACATAAAGTTTTTTTTTTTTCTCTCTCATTATTGCAACTGAATGAAATTTTATGAGGATTACCTCAACATTCATTAGTGCTTTGGGGCACAAATCCACTGGATTGCCCTTTACTTGTAGTTAGAGGTAACTTCAATACCTTAGATTTATCATACAAAAAATTTCAGGAAAAAAATTTAAATAACTTGAACTGTTTTTTCAGTTTAAATTGAGATACCCGTATCCTTCATTTTGTCCATTTTGGCAAATTAGGAAATTACTTTCATGTTTGTTCTTTTAAAAATATAATGACTGTTTTCTTACAACATACCAATTCCTCTGATATATCGTGTTATTTTATGTTCCTTTTAAATATTAAAACTAGGATGAAGTGACATCTGCAAAATATAAAAATAACAGAAGCAAAATAGTTAATACAGTATCAACATATCACTTCTGGCCAATCAATATGGCTAGGATTCTACTCTCAAATGTTAGACAAAAGAGAAAGATGTGCCTAAAATGTACAAGTAATTTTATTAAGACATGCTTATGTTCTGATGTTTTGAATAACAATCATCTGCATGTTTTCTGTTCAAATATTTATTTTCCAAGCTCACTTGAATCTAGACCTCATTATGCTACAATTCCCAAGAAAAATATGAACTTTCATAATATACTAGGAGGCACTATGTTTTCATATTTGTGTTTCTTGCTACTTTAAATTCTTATACCTGTATTTTGAAATATTCAAGTTTTCATTCACCTGAAGGATTGTTTTACTTTTAACAACTAGTATCTTTTAATTTTAGGTATTTACCTTGGTGGATTTTACACTCTAATTTAATTATAACCCTTGAATTTTAATTGGTAAACCTAACCAGTTTAGCCACTGCTTGTATAAATGCTTATGTTATTACTATGTTTGTCAAATGGTCAGATTTCTTTTTTTTTTTTTTTTGCTATTTTAATGAACCTACCATGTGCACACTTGGAAATGAATAATACGTACTAGATATGTGTGGGTAGAAGGTTAGGAAAGGAGGAGTTCATAGATACATACTAATAATATCATACCTTAAGGTATAATACAGTAACTATTAAAGAAACATTACTGATTACATCATTATGTATTTTTCTTTATACATTTAGTATTTTTCAAAATGTACTGCTACTTCTTTATAACAAATGTAAACAAGTATTTTCTCATTATAAAAGTAATTTCTATAATGAGAAAATACTTGTAGTACTCGGTGATTTTGATCTCATTTTGCAAGCTGCTGGGAGTATATTTTTTGAATGGAGAATCCAGTTTTTGATGATAAAGCTGAGCTTCACAAGCAGCACCTCCCCAAATGAGTTACAGGTGTGTCAAGGAACTGTGGTTTTTCTCAGCCCTCAGGGGCCTGGGTGCCTGATGCTGCAGATCTGTTTCCTCCAGCAGCAAGCCACTTGTCAGATTCTCCAAGAGAGGCAAAGTGGAGAGGGATCTGCTGAGTTCCCAGTAATACCTGCAGATGGCAAGCAATGTGAGCAACAACTGGCATTCATTGCTACAAAAGGATCTGAGCACAACCCAGGAGTTGCCGTCTCATGTGGATACCAACTTCACCTGCTTTGGAGTATGTGGCATTAGTTTTCTCTGTAGCAGTAGTTTTCTCCATGAGCACTAATGGAACTCCAAGAGCATATCAACTATTGGTCCTCAAGCTCAGAGTTTCTGATTCAGTAAGTCTGGGCTGTGGCCCAAGAAATATGTAGTTTTAACAAAGAACCAGGTGATACTTTTACTGCTGGCCTGAGGAGCACACTTTGAGAACTACTGCCTCATAGGATCTTTTGTGGCCGTAGGTTACTTCTGAAGATTGCCTTAAAATGTCCTGTTTTACGCTCCTAAAATTTTATACACTGGTAAAATTGCAGGTATCACTATCAAAGAAGCAGTCTCAGAGCACAGAATTTTCAGATCCTGATGAAGATCATCTGTTGGGAAATTAGGTAATAAAAAAAGATGATATCCTTACTGGAATGGAAGAATTAACCCTATCTCTCTTTGCTGATGACTTAATTGTGTATATAGAAAATCCTTAGAAATTCACAATAAACTATCAGAGTCAATAAATGAGTTCAGAAGGATACAAAATTTGTATATAAAAAGCAACTGTATTTCTATGCCCTATCAATAAACAACCTGAAAATGAAACTAAGAAAATAAGTCCATGTATAATAGCATCAAAAAGAATAAAATACTTAGGAATAAATTTAATAAAAGAAATGTTTGCCTTGTACACTGAAAACTACAAAGCATCATTGAAATAAATTTAACAAAAGCCTAAATAAATGAAAGGCACCGTGTATTCATGGATTGGAACACCTAATATTGTTAAGATGGCAATACTCACCAAATTGATCTACAGGTTCGACATAACTGATCTACAGGTTCGACATAGCCCCTATCAAATCTCAGTTCTCTTTTTTTCTTGCAGAAATCAACAAACTGATCCTAAAATTAATATGGAACTACAGGGAACATAGAATAGTCAAAAGCATCTCAGAAAAGAAGAGCTAAGTAGGAGGACTCACACTTCTGTATTTCCAAACTTACTACACAAACTACAGTAGTCATGATTGTATAGTAGTAGCATAGGGATAAATTTTAGAGGTATTAAATATAATTAAGAATCCAGAAATAAACCCACATATTTATGGTTAATTGATTTTCAACAATAGTACTAAGACAATTTCAATAAATGGTGCTGGGAAAACTGGACATCTATAAGCAAAAGTATAAGTTTGGACCCCCCTACCTCCTACCATATGCAAAAAATAAGTTAAAAGTGCATCAAATACTGAAATGTAACAGCTAAATTTATAAAACTCTTAAAAGAAAACATAGATGTAAATCTTCATGACCTTGCATTAGGCAATGGTTTCTACATGTGATACTTCAAAGAACATGAAGCCAAAGAGATGATAGATAAAGTTGACTTCATAAAAAATTTTAAAGAAGACAAAACTTTTGTGTGCTTAAAAGGCACTATTTAGAAACTAAGAAGACCACTCACAAAATGAGAGATATGTGATTTTCAAATCATACATCTGATTGCAGTCTAGTATCCTGGATATATGCAGAACTATTGCAATTCTACCAAAATAACTGAAATAAACCAGTTAAAAAGTGAGCAAATAATCTTGAATATCCGTTCTCCAAATTAGGAGAAATGCTAATCAGAAAAAATGTGATGTCACTTCCATCCACTAAGATGGCAAAATAAAAAGCACAGGCAATAATAAGTGTTAATGAGAATGTAAAGAAATTGGAACCCTCATACATGGCTGATGGGAATGTAAAATGGTGCATTGGAAAATAGTTTGGCAGCTCTCAAAAAGTAAACCACTGAGCTTTCATATAGCTGAGTAATGATACTTCTAGGTATATACCCAGAAGAACTGAAAACATGTCCACACAAAAAGTTTTACATGAATGTTCCTAGCCCCAAAGTGGAAACAAATGTACATCAGCTGATGAATGACTAAAGAAACATGGCACGTCCATACAAGGGACTTATTCAACCATAAAAGGTAATGAAGTATCAATTTGTGCTACAACATGGTGAACCTCAAAAACATTATGCTAACTAAAAAAGCCAGACACAATAAGCTACATATTGTATGATTTCATTTGTATGATGTATCCAGAAAAGGCAAATCCATAGAGGCAGAAAGTAAATTAGTGTTGCCAAGGGTCTAGGTGGAGGTGGGAATGGGGACTGATGCAATTAGGTACAGCATTTGTTTTCGGGGATGAAAATATTCCAGCATTAGACGATAGTGATGGTTGAACAATTTTGTTAATGTACTAAAAAATACGAACCTCATCTCAAATAAAATCTGCTTTTGAATGAACACTCTCTCCTAGATTTTTTTTTTGTTATTCAAATTCAATACAGTTTAAATGTTATGATAATACTATAGGCACACCACAAACTGCTTCCTAATTTCAATTTAGATACATATTCTTTTCTCTGATATAAACTGCTTGATATTCTAAATTATTAAAAGCAACATAGTGATATGGGTAATCTAAGGTTGGTGTAAGAAAACATGAATAATAGTATAACATCTATTATGACAAAATGATGTTCCTATACTTTTACACTGGTAAAATTGAGGAAAAATCCATACAATTCTGGCTTATGCCTTATGTTAACAAAAATCAATAGCCATATCTGTAACTTCTAATAAAGTCATTATCCATTTTTCTACCTTTTTATCAAGATAGACAGACCTTGGCTAAAATTCTGGCAATGACGCTTGCTTAATTGTCCTGAGGCATCAATTTCTCGTTTGTATAATTGTTGCCAGAAAATCTTTCTTATTGAAATTATGTGAGGATTGCATTAGATATTATGAAAGTTGTCTGAGGGGTGCCTAGCATTTAATATGCCCTATCAAATTCTAATTTGCTTGACTTCTTTCTTGTATCAGACCTCTTCATTTTCATGTTCCATTCACAGGCCCAGAAGTGAAAGTTTCTTAATCTCTTCTAACTGAACCAGAGATAGACTCTTAATCTAATGTAAACAAATTTATAGGTTTGGACAAACCAATTATCTTCTCAATAAGTAAATTCTGTCATAAACACTAGAGCCAACTTGTAGTATCCTGAATTACAAGATTATGTAAACTTGGATTTTGGGTTTCCTCATTAAGAGCCTGTGAGGGAAGCCAGCTGATAATGTAAGGGGGTTCAAACGTAGCGGTATGAGAGGTATTGTGTTATTCCCAACATACAAAGCTAGCACCCTTGTTCTCTGATATTTCTGAACTCAGATTCAATTCTCACTATGTCCTTAGAACTTGCTATATTATTTTGTATGTCTTTATTAGGCATACATCTTTTTTACTCTAGCTGGCTTAAAGTGTATTCTAATCATTACAATCAAATGAATGTGTTATAAATTACTCCACTGCTTTTAAAATTCTGTTGTTTAGAGCAAATTTGTTTAGTTTCAAGATATTAAATTGCATCATAGTTTTAAAATTAATATTGATTTTAAGTAGACTATAAGATTGGTTATTGATATCATGTAGTGTGTTTTGAAACTGACATTTTACCTTAAAAATTAGTGGATTCATCATAAATTCCTATATTGAAGATAAAAGAGAATACAAAGATTACATAAGCCATAGGAGGAAAAATTATTAAAACAAGTTTGTCCAATAGTTGAATGGGTTGTGCATGAAGTACCATGGTCCTAAATTTCACTACATATTAATATTTATAAATATATTATTTAGGATGCTTTTGATGTGAGTAAAAAGAACAACTAATTAAAAGAATAAAACTATTTATTGTGTAAGAAGACTCAAACTATTCAACTATGTCAGAAAAGATTCTGGCTCTTTCTGTTTTTTCATTCAGCTATCCTCAATGTTTTGGCAGTAGTCCCTTTCATGCATCCAAGATTCTGCTTCAAGCTTTGTGATCCAACACAGCCTTGTCCAAAGCATAAAGGGTAGTTGCTCAACCTAGACTGTTTTTATATCCTGGAATCTAGATATTCCCAAAAGTCCCCTGGCACATTTCCACTTCAGATGTGCTCTACTGTCCAAGCAGAATTATGAATACTTCCCTTTTATTCTCAAATGTGCTCCCATTCGGATGATAAATTATGACTACTTTAGTTTTGGTCACATGGGTATAACTTAAGAGCATCATATCCTATAAAAAAGCAAATGTCTGATATTTTTAGCTTCTGTCATGGAAAGTGATTCTGGCAAGGGCTAAGTTAATGGCTTTGGGGTAGGCAACCAATAATATCTGCCACATGTGAAGTACTATACAATTTCTAATTTCTGACTATTAAGTTAGACATTGTACAAATTAGATTAAACAATTCACGCTTATGGTTGTCTGTGAATGTGAAGTTAAAAAGAAGTCCCAGTGAGTCAATTTTATTATTAGGGAAAATCCAATATTGTCTTTTATATCAAAATATTGGTAAAGATAATACTAACAACTTCTCCATTTTTTGCTTATTTTTTATTTATTTTGATGATATTCTAAATATTTTGTTTGGTTTTCCTCTAGCATTAAACCCAATAACCAAGCAACTTATGCTTCAAACAGTTAAACCAACTTTTGGCCATCTGTCAGATGTAAGTAAAATTTCAAATTATAACAAATATCGCTATTCAGGGTAATTAAATGTAAGCATTTATTATGTCTTAATGTTTAGTTGCCTTGCTACTAAAAATGACTTCATATCATCCACCCTAGAAAATAATGGAATAGGATATTTGTAAAAGTTCTTACAATGATCCAACCACCTACTTATGTGTTTTGATGTTACTTATGGAAATATTTTTATAATGTGGAGATTTATAACACACTACAAAAACTTTTACAGCGTATCTCAACAGAAGTACACCATGTAATCAATCTTATAAAAATAAAAAAAAAGTTTCACCTATTTTTCTTCTAGGAGTTTTATAGTTTCAGATTTTATGTTTAAGTCTTTAATCCATTTTGAGTTGAGTTTTTTATACGGTGTAAGATAAAGGTCCAATTTCATTCTTTTCCATGCCTGCTATATGGACACGTAGATGAACTTTGAGGATCTTAGGCTAAGTGAAATAAGCCAGTCACAGAAAGACAAATACTACATAATTTCACTTACATGAGGTATCTAAATTATACTCATGGGAGCAAAACATAGAATTGTGGTTGCCAGGGCTGGGGGAAGAGGTAAATTGCTAATTAATTAGGCTAAAATTTCAGCCACACAAGATGAATATGTTCTAGAGATCACCTGTACAACATTCTGCCTGTAGATAATACTACAGTATTACATACTTAAAAATCTGTTAAATGGGTAGATCTCAAGTTAAGTCTTTTTAAGACAATAAAAGAATTTAAAAGTTTCACATTTTTCAAGAGGAGTACAAACATTTAAACAGATATTTCAAAAGCTGTAGGCCATTTTAGTTTTAGTTTGAGCATATTCTTTTCTTGTAAACAAAATATAGTTGCAATAAATACACCTTATACCAATCTCCATAAAACTTACATTTACAATGTGCTATAGAATGCATAGAGGGCCATTATAAATTAGACAATTTAAAATATTTAGTTTTTGCATGCTAGAATATTTAGTAACTTATACAAGAAATGAAAAAACTTGAACAAGTTTATGATATAATGAAGAATATGGAGAAAGTTTAAATCAATAACATTATAGAGATGTCTGGAGAAGGCCAGATGGCCGATGATATTTCTCTACATGAAAGGAAGGGAGAACCCAAGTCCACATGTCTGGAGTGGGTATTTGTAAAAGTGGCAGACTATGATGTGTGATATGAGAAAATGGTGGAGAAGTCAAAGGGAAAAGGAAACAGATTGGCATTTTAACCAAATAGGATTTTTGAGGACCAGAAATTCCCTAAAGGGATTTTTAAAGACTAACTTGTTTATAGTGTGGTGCTCAATGCTAGCCCTCCCCTCCATCTCCCCCACAAAACCCTTAGTGAAATCCATTTAACTCATTCTAATGATTTCAGTGTTTCCTTATGGTTGAATTTGAGCACACATTGAATACTCTTTTAAGACTAAAGTGTGGTAAGAATAGAAGTTTCCCAAAGGGGATAACATCTGGGTTATATTTTGAAAATTCATCTGGGATTTATGAATTAAGGTGCAGCTCTCAGCTGTGTTTTGGATTAAATCATCATGATGAAAGTGAGACAAGAGTGTTTCTTCACTATGGCTGACAAATGACACAGACCATGATGGTAATTGGCATATGACTGAATAGAAGACGGACATTATGAGATGAACATTGTGCACAGTTTAATAGTGAAAGATTCAAATAAAGTGCTAAATACATGAACCATTCTGTGTATTTGAGTAAGAGAATTAAGAAACATCATTCTGAAGTTTTAGGCTAGTAATGGATATATAATTGAGCCATGCCAGTTAACCAAATCTTAAGGTATTAAAGCATTTACAAGATTGTTATAAGATGTCCATGGCAGATGTCACCCGTAGAGGTGGAATTCCCTAGAGAAAGTACATTATTGGTGATTTGGTCATCAATCAAGTATTATAATGATTTGTTTACATCAAAAACAGCCAGAAAATAGAGAAATGTATTGGGAATGTAATGCCAGTTACATGAGAAAAATATTTTGATTTGTGCCTAGAATATGCCACTGAAACTCTCAGGAGGAGCAGGTATAAAGTAGACAAATGAAAGAGTTTACAAAATCATTTGTAAGACCAGTGCTAGGACTTATATAAGGTGGACATGTCTCTGTTTTGGTGGCATTATATGATAAAGTGGAAAGTAGCTGGGATTAAGATGACAGGATTCTGATCATAAGTCAAAAAGGCAAGTAATAAAATACTTTTACACATATTTTAAAGACTCAAGAGACTTTGTAATAAGTCTTCTGAAATATGATGTGGAGAAAACACTGGAACTACCCAGAAATAGTTACTTTAAGAGCAATTTATAAATTAGCTTTCCTGGAAAGATCTTGAAGTTATTAAAAAAACAAACTTTTCCCTGTATAACTGTCTCTTAGTAAAGCTGTTTCAGAAGGAAGAAGACTAAAGGTATGAATGCCTGCCCTCAGTAGATAAAAAGAAATAGCAGACTTGAAACTTCAATTGTCAGTTCAAATTGACCCATCTGAAGATTACTAACATGTGGCTCAGCTGCCTGAGGTCATATGTGTTGGAGAACAGGAAGAAATTGGCTTCTGGAACTTGCCCTTAGAATCAAAAGAAGAAAATTATTTCACAGCTGTCATCAGACTGGGATAGGAAACACTACCCCAAAAGAGGACGCTGAGAAGGCTCTGTTATCTCTTGGTTGGGAGAGGAATTTAAGCAAATAATCAATGGAGCCCTGGAAATAGCAAGTAAATCCTGGTGTTGTCTTCTCGTTGAGAAAAAAATTTTTTTTTGGTGGGGGGGATGCAAATATTTTTCTGTAAGAAATATATAAATGAGAAAGAAAGAATGTTTGTTATTCATCAGGGTTAGTGGATATAGGAAGTGCTGGGAAGGGTTGGTGAACTGGCTGGAAAGGCCAGCCCTGTGAGCAGAGATGTAGACCATGCATCCTGGGGATCTGAGCATAAAGGGGAATGTGATGTGTCAGAGGAAAAGACAGCAGAAAAAGCAAAGTGTGGCAAGGAGAAAATCCTAGGTTGGAAGTGTGGCCAAAGAGAGACTTAGAAGAAAATACACTTTATAAATAAACTAAGTTGTTTACAGTGGCAGGTTTAAAGTAAAAGTTCTGTTTTCCCTCAAATATCTTCAACTGCTCACTAATGATTTTGATTTTTTTTAACACTCAGTTGCAAACTCCAACTTCCAGTTTAGTGGGAGCAAGAACAGATGCTGCCTACAAAGCCAACCACGTGTTAAACCATGTAGCACAGAAAAATAAAGCACACTTTATTTTCCAAATGTGCTAATAATCATACAAGTGTTCATTTTTAATTCTGTGTATGTCACTATGTGGTTTTGTGATGATTCTAAAGCTGCTTCACATTTTGCCTCTTTCAGGGGCATCTTTTCTGGTGCTTTTCACAAGCTAGAATTCTTTTGTTAACTAATTCTGGCAGAATCAAAACTATATGAGCAGAATACATATCTGAGTAAAACACCTGTATTCTCTACGTATTTTTTTCATACTGATCAGCATTTTTCCGCAGTCACAGAACTATTTTGACTAGTTTGTAAAAATGAGGCGTTTCAGACACAGCTCAGTAGTGTCTGTATAATTACTGGAAGTTTCAACAAAGCCAAATTCTCATGCATGGTGCCACAAAGAGCCGCCTTCAATATTCATCTTGGACCTTCCTCCCCACTCATCTACTCAAACTGTGTTTAATTCTCCTGTGTTTACTTCTAAAAACCTCTCTTGTTTTAATTTTCACAATTAACATGAAGTTGGCTTTTGAGAATGGTATGAATTTAAGATCAAGTTTTTTGTTTTTGTTTTTTGCATATGGATATCCAATTATGCCAGTTCCATGTAATGGAAAGACCATCCTTTATCCACTGAACTGCATTGCTACCATTGATATGAATCAGGTGACTATATATGCATGAGTCTATTCATGTAGTCTCTATTTTTTAATATAGCATATTGTTTATTCCCAAACTAGTGCTACAATGGCTTAATTTTTGAGAATTATACATAAATTTTGGGCTTTTTGCAGATTAAATCCTTCTACCCTGTTCTTCTTCATGATTGCCTTATCAATTCTCTTCCTCTTTGAATTTCCATTTAAATTTTATAATAAAATTGACTTATCGATATACAAAAAATAACCTGCTTGGATTTTGAGGTTTCCTAGTTGTCTTTGTTTTTCAGTAATCCTATTTTGATGTGCCTACCTCTGGTTTTCATTTTATTTCTTTTTATTCTGTTTCAGTGTTAGAGCTTTTTCAATCTACAGGTTCACATCTTTCATTAGATTTGGAAAATTCAGCTAGGATTATTTCAAATAATGATTTTGCCTCATTCTTTTTTCTCTCCATCTCAGACTCCATTTAAATATATGTGAGAAATTTTCACTCTATGTGTCTTTTTCCTACATTTTTACTTATTTATATTTCTTTTTATCTCTGCTTCAGTGTGCATACTTTCAATTGTTCTTCTTTCCAGTACACCAATTCTGTCTTCTACTCTTTAATGTGCTGTTAAATTTGTTGACATCTTAATTTCCAATTATATAGATTCCAATTATCAGATGATATCTACAATTTTTCATCCTTTTAATTCATCTTTTTCCACTATTTTCTTGAACATATTTGTCAAAGTGATTTTCTTTTACTATGTTAAGATCACTTCACATAGATTTACCCTCTAAACAAATTTCTAAGTGCCTATATGGTACTGTTAACTATAGACACAATGTCATACAGTAGATCTCTAGAACTTATTTATCTGTATAACTGAAACTTAACACCTATTGAACAGCAACTCCACATTCTACTCTCTATTCTATGAGTTTGACTGTTTTACATACTTCATATAAGTGGAATCATGTGTATTTTTCCTTCTGTAACTGGCTTATTTCACTTAACATAATTTCCTCCAGTTCATCCATGTTGCTGCATATGGCAGAATTGTCTTCTTTTTTAAGCTAGAATACCATATTTCTTTACCTAAATGTTGATGGACATTTAGGTTATGTCCATAGCTTAACTATTGTGAATAATGCTTCAGTAACATGGGACTGAAGATATTACTTTGATCTCCTGATTTTAATTATTTTGACTGTATGCCCATAAATGGCATTGCTGGATCATATGGTAGTTCTATTTTAATTATTGAGGAACCTCCATACTGATTTCCATAGTGGCTGTACCAATTTACATTCCTACCAACAGTGTACAAGAGTTCTAATTTCTCCACACGTTCACCAACAGCTAGCCTTTGTTTTTTGTTAATAGCCATCTTAACAGGTGTGAAGTGAAATCTCAGTGTGGTTTTAATTTGCATTTCCTTGATGGTTAATGATGTTCAGCACCTTTTCATTTACCTATTGGCCATATATATGTTTTCTTTGGAAATATGTCTAAGTTGTTTTCCATTTTTTGTTTTGTTTTTTAAACCAGAACGTTTATTTAGTGACTAATTATTCCATTCCTTAAAATGAACTGGATGCTGCAATAGCAGGCCTCTCAGATCTGGTTATGGTTTCTTCAGGGACCTCATGCCTGGATCTGTGGTAGACCATACAAATGTCGTTTTGTCATTTAGTCTTGGTACTGGAGTTATACTATTTGCCACAGGTTCACTTCTTAAGGTGATCGAATCACAGTGACATCACATTATATATACCTTATTCTGATACTTTCCATTCCATTTGTCATCTTAATTCTGTGGCCTAGTCCAAAAAACGATTATTTTACCTTTAAAGGAACTAAAAGTCTCTTCATTATAAGCATGGGCATTTATCTGGATATATAATCATTAGATTTCTATCACTGTTGTCTTCAGAAACAAATAATAGTAATGCAACAAATTTTAAACAATATGTTAATTTTTCTTTTTGAAAAATTATGAATTTAATCATATATAAGATGAGATCTGTAATTTAGAATATTCAAATTTCACTTACTCTGAATGTAAGTTGCTCTTGATAGACTGGGTAGAAAATGTTTGTCTTATTAACTAAGAATTTACATATATGTGTGTGGGGGGGGCATACTAACAAAATAGTTCAGTAAGATTGTGATTTATGTTTGCCCATTTTTTTTTTTTTGTTTTTTCTCGGTACGCGGGCCTCTCACTGTTGTGGCTTCTCCCGTTGTGGAGCACAGGCTCCGGACGCGCAGGCTCAGCGGTCATGGCTCACGGGCCCAGCCACTCCGCGGCATGTGAGATCTTCCCGGACCGGAGCACGAACCCGTGTCCCCTGCATCGGCAGGCGGACTCTCAACCACTGCGCCATCAGGGAAGCCCTGCCCATTTTTAAATCAGTTTATTTAGGGATTTTTTTTTTTTTTTTTGCTATTGAATTAGGAATGAGTTCCTCCTAATATATTTTGGATATTAACCCCATATCAGATATATGGCTAGCCAATATTTTCTCCCATTCTGTAGGTCATCTTATCTTTTCACTTTGCTGATTTTTTTCCTTTGTTGCAAAGAAGTTTTTTAGTTTCAGGTAGTCTCACTTGTCTGTTTTTGCTTTTATTGTTTGTGCTTTTGGTGTCATTTCCAAGAAATCATTGCCCAGGCCAATGCCACATAACTTTTCTCCTATATTTTCTTCTGGAGTTTTAAAGTTTCAAGTCTTACATTTATATATTTTGAATTGAATTTTTTAAATTTATGGTGTAAGATAAGGGTTCAATTTCAATCTTTTGCATGTGTATATTCAGTTTTCCCAATACCAATTGTTGAAGAGATGATGTTTTCCTTATTGTACATTCCTGGCATCTCATTGAAACTCAGTTGACCATATATGTGTGGATTATTTCTGAGATCTCTATTTTCTTCCATTGGTCTGTATGTCTGCTTTTAGACTAGTGCCATACTGTTTTAATTACTGTAGATTTGTAATTTGAAATGAGGAAGTGTGATGACTCCAGCTTTGTTCTTCTTTCTCAAGATTGCTTTAGCTATTTGGGGACTTTGTGGTTCCATATGAATTTTAGGATTGTTTTTCCTATTTCTGTAAAAAATACCATTGGGGTTTTGATATGGATTACATTGAGTCTGTAGATTACTTATGGATATTTTAACAACATTAATTTTTCCAATCCATGAACACAGGATGTCTATCCATTTATTAGTGACTTATTTAATTTCTTTTATCAATGTTTTGTAGTTTTCAGTGAAGCCTTTTACCACCTTGGTTAAGTTTATTCCTAAGTATTTTATTATTTTTGATGCTATGGTAAATGGGATTATTTTCTTAATTTCCAATTTAGGTAGCTTGTTGTTAGTGTATAGAAATACAACTGATGTTGATTTTGTATCCTGCAACTTTAAAACCAGATAAATCACTACAAGAAAACTATAGCCCAATATCCTTTGAGAACACAGAATCAAATCTCCTCACAAAATACTAGCAAACCAAATTTAGCAGTTCATTAGAAGGATTATACATCATGATCAAGTGGGATTAATTCCTAAACTGCAAGGATGGTTCAACATAAACAAATTAATTAATTTGATACACCAAATGTATAGAATGACAGATAAAAATCACATGATTATATCAACATATGCAGAAAAAGCATTTGATAAAATTTATTACTCTTTCATGATAAAAACTCTCAACAAACTAAGTGTAGTAGGAATGTACCTCAACATAATAAGGGGCATGGCAAGCTCACAGCTAATCTCATACTCAATGTTGAAAAACCAAAAGCTTTTCCTCTAAGATAAGAACAAAGGCAAGAATGCCCATCACACCACTTTTATTCAGTGTAGAACTGGAAAATCCAGCCAGGATAATTAGGCAAGAAAAAGAAATAGAAAGCATCCAGATTGAAAAGGAAAATGTAAAATTATCTGTTTGTAGATGACATGAGCTCATATGTAGAAAATTCTAAAGGATACACACAACACACACACACACACGCACACACACACAGAACTGTCAAAGTTAAATTGAAGGCCTGATCTCTGAACTTGACATCAGAATAATCGGTCAGTCTAGATCATGTAATTCTTTTTATTTTTTCTTGGTTATCAGTCACATTGTCTTTCTGGTTGCCATTCTTGGGAATTTTCAATTTAATGCTGGATATTTTGTACAAATATTTTTCAGACTTCAGGTGATATCTTCATTTCTTCACTGGGCGGATGGAATAAGGGTTTCAACACTTTAACCAATCAGAGAATTGAGGCTGCATCACACTTTTGGTAAAGCTCAGTCTACTATTGAATCCTGTTGTTCTCCAGGGTTTTCAATGGAATTTGAAAACATCACGTGGGTCCTTCCCTGACAGTTCCTGAGCTTAATTTTTGTCTATTTAGGAAAGAATACTGAAAACCCAGCTTTTTCCAATGATTTTGGCTAAAGTTTTCAGGTTTTTGCCTGGCACAGATTCGAGGGTGACAATTTACCTTGTGTTTTAGGGCCCAAAAGTCTTCATTTTTGTCACTATAGACACAAGAGATCACCAAAAGCTCAGATAATTTCTCGTTACTGGGAGGCAATGACCTTCTATCCAGGTAAATTTCTCAAGCAGTACCAGTAAATGACCCCAAAGTAGTAAAATCAGCTCCACATTGAGAGTTCAACTCCAGATTATCAGATCTTTATGTCTTCAAGGGATTAGCAGATATCTGAAGCCTTTAAAAAAATAATTTTCCCCAGATTTTCTAATTGTGCTCAGCAGGAACAATGGTCAACCACAAAGTAATCCACTATACCCAGAAGCAGAAGTTCTGCATATATTTTTGCTAAAAAATATGAAACAAAGCACTTGCCCTGTGTTAATTTTATTCCCATATTTTCTTTGGCTCTACCACTTTTCTATGGTTTTCAATCTCAGGGATATGACTAATTCATAGTACCTTTTTAAGCAAGTGTTTGACAGTATTTTTTCCCAATGAACGGTTCGAATGCCTATCAACCCATAATATCTGGAGTCATTCAAATTGAGTCTCCCTTGCACCCAAGTGTTTTCCACCATAGGAATATCTTTACTTATGATAATTAACTATCCTACCTTTTAAACATTTATATTCTAAGATTATACCACGTGAGTGAAGCAGACATTCCTTTTCTCTCACTTTATTCTTTGTGGAAAGGCTAGACTTCAAGCAAGGTACTTGACCATGATTTGATAAATAAATGAAGCCCATGGAGAACAATGGAAGTCTGGTAGTTACATGAGAATAACTGACAGAATGCACAAAAAGAGTTTTAAATACAGAAGGACTAGAGAGACATTACTTCGAACTAGAGTTGACTCGCACAGGCTGAAAAAAGAGCAGAAGGAACAGAGAGAATAAAGAGAAACATTTAAAATATTGTGAGTCCAATTCAATAATAGACCAAACTAATGACAAGTTTTACCCTCAGTATAGAATGTTACATTCAGTGAAACATATTAGGAATAATAAAACTAGGTATTTTTAAAATGGAAAAATATAGTCAGAGACACTTTATAGCTGGTGAAAAGCTATTCTGGGGGCTTCCCTGGTGGCGCAGTGGTTGAGAGTCCGCCTGCCAATGCAGGGGACATGGGTTCGTGCCCTGGTCTGCGAAGATCCCACATGCCGCGGAGCGGCTGGGCCTGTGAGCCATGCACGTCCGGAGCCTGTGCTCCGCAACCGGAGAGGCCACAGCACAGAGGCCCGCATACCGCAAAAAAAAAAAAAAAAAGCTATTCTGTTACTACTCTTGGGCTAAATCAGGTTTGTGATAGAGCAGAACAGATTTAATTTTTAAAGATAAAAATCAAAAATTTCACTCTAGAAATTTAGAAGATGTGGTAAATGGGAAATCAGAAGGAAAATTATGAAGTTCTTGTTTATTCAGTACTTCCTTACTCCTTAGGTTCACCTGTCAGTGAACATACTTTCTGAAATATTCTGAAAATCTATGTAAAAAATATATTTGTGTTGTACAAGAAAGTATTAATTAAATAGTGTCTAGAAAAGTCAGTCTTTAATGCTTGTTTCGATGTTTCCCATTTTAACCTGACTGAAAACGTATTGTGTATGTAATATTCTGCCCAGTGGTACACCACTGCAATCAGGAGCATAGCAGTGGTGAAGCAGACACACAAAGCCACAAGAATGCTTGAAGTCCCAAATCTCTGCTCCTGGCATTTCTCACTTACCTTAGTGGTTGATATTCAAAGATAGAAAAGGCAATGTGATAGCAAAAGGAAGGTTTGTAGGTGTAATATTTCTTTACCCCACAATGTATGTGCTCTATGAATCTTTTCCAGCTTCTTTTCGGCATTTGACTGGGGGACCAGCTACAAAATGGGCGGAACTTTAAAAATGAAGAAAGGAATTATTTTAGTTTTTGTAATATTTCTATTTAATATACTTGGAACAAGTTTGTGATTCTCAACCTGGAATACATAATAGGATTACTTGTGGAAATTTTTGAGTAGTTATATTTACTCTCCTCTTATTCTGCAATTTTTAATTCAGAATTTTTGAAATGTATGTCAGACACCTGCATTTTTAGTTTCATAAAGGATTGCATTGCAGTTCCTTTCAAGCTTGTAGACATTTACCTGGCATTAATCCAAAAACATGTATTTTTTATACTTTGTTGTTTAGTCCTGAAATAAAAAACAAACTTCTTTAAAAAGACCATTAGGGGGCTTCCCTGGTGGCGCAGTGGTTGAGAGTCCACCTGCTGATACAGGGGACACGGGTTCGTACCCCGGTCCAGGAAGATACCACATGCCGCGGATCGGCTGGGCCCGTGAGCCATGGCCGCTGAGCCTGCGCATCCGGAGCCTGTGCTCCGCAACGGGAGAGGCCACAACAGTGAGAGGCCCGAGTACCACACACACAAAAAAATACCATTAGGCTAATCCAGGTTGTCTCTTCAAGCATATGTGTTCCTTGTCAGCACCATTACCTTTAAAAAATATGGTGGTGTTGATCATCTTTTAGTTCCACTAACTCTTAAAATAACTGGTTTTGTACTGGACAAGAAAAAATAAAATAGTAATATTACAAAAAGCTGTCAGGAAACATAACATGGAAGTAACCCTCACTTATTCTCACTCATTTGAGAATCAGTGATTGAGGTTTTCCTAAACAATATTCAGTCTAACTCTTTGCTTAGATCTGGAACTTTTCAAACTGTCCTTTAGAAACAAACCAACAAACAAATTTCAAACCTCTTCTACATATTATGCCACAATATATAAAGCTGGAGCAAATTATTAAATTTTTGGTTGGAAGTGGTAGTGGATCTCCTTTTATCTATGTGCCCATGTATATTCATGAGCACTCACATGGGCACACAGGACAGCTCCTAAAGTAAAGTGAAAATGTGAAACTTACTACTTTAGAAAATCTGCAGTGGATTGTTGGGTTAAGCCATGTCACATGATAGTTGTGTCCATCCAAATTAGATTGCTTTGGCTTTGCTGAATTGTGTTCTGTGTCATAGAACAGCCTAAGTTGAGAATGTTATTACTAGAAATGTCAGAGCACTTCTGACTGTACTATATTGGAAGGATGTAGGTATGGTTGTAATTTCTAATATTGCTTTTATTAAGACACATGGGAAATGTTTTTATGGTTATAGTGCCAGTAATAGGTCTTTTCCTGAATGAGTACTTTGTTTTCATTTCGAGGTTACTGTGACCCATTAAATGAATCATTGATCCTTCCTTGTGTTGACTACTAGAAAGCTTTGGGCTAAATTTGTGTCCCATCTTCAGCAGATACAGGAACAGTTGATATGCTTGCAGTGTACTCATCTCACTTCTGACATCATCCCCTTTTCCTATCCTCATTTTCCCTCTGTCCCAATTTTCTCAGTCTTGATTTATTTTATTTGCAGTGTTGAATGTATTTTTATAAGGAGTCTCTTTTAAGATATATCTTTTAACCAGAAAGGCAAATAAGTTGAGTTCAGGTTAATCTTTATCACAGACTACCAACCACCTAATTTAAATAATTTTACATTTAATCTACATATATATATAAATGATATACTTTTGCAATGATCAAAATGATATAATTTTGCAATAATATTATTTTGATTACTAGTATATTATTTTATTCATGATTCAAATAAGAATATAAAGCAATACATAAAAATGACCAAGATTATTACCAGAGAATATTAGGGAAAGCTCTCATTTTATTTACTAGCTTGAACTAATGTATAATTAAAGAATGTATAAAGAATGTATAATATAATGTATAATTAAAGAAAAATGTACAAAGGGAATAATTATAGTAAGTCCCCTACATACAAACCTCCAAGTTGCGAACTTTAAAAGATGTGAACATGCATTCCGTCAACATCAGGCGTGAATGAAATTGTAGCTTGCCCTCCATCTCCTATTGCTGACGATCCTTCTCCTCTACAATCTCCCATCTCCTCTCTCTCCTCCAGTCAGTAACTCTTCTCACCTGTTCAGTTGATGCCAGCCCTTGTATGCCAGCTGTTGTACTGTACTACTGTACTTTTCAAGGTAATGTACTGTAAGATTAAAAATGTTTTCTTTATTTTTTGGGGGTTTTTTTGTGTGTGTATTATTTGTGTGAAAAGTATTATAACCTTATTACAGTACAGTACTATATAGTCGATTGTATTAGTTAGGTACCTAGGCTAACTTTGTTGGGCTTACAAAAAAATCGGACTTAACGTATGTGCTCTCAGAATGGAACTATTTAGTATGTAGGAAAATTACTGTAGTAATATAATTCAGAAAAAAAAATTAATTAAGTGTATAAAACTCGATCTTTGTCTTTAGATACTTTCTGAATAGACTAAATAGGCTAGCATTTAATTTGATTAATCATTTGATATGGTCAATTTATTCTATTACATTTCCAGTCCTAGGCATTATGATTGCTGTGGATCATCAATATTAAATGATACATGATTTTTAAATTCAGTTGAAACTGAAATGTTTTCTAAAAGAAATATAGATAATAACTATAAACCCAGAGGAATATTCAAAAGATTTAGTGTGACTACCATATTTAATATTCTTACCAAATCAATTATGAAAATAAATTTTAGGAAATAAAAAGCAAATGTTATGTTGCAATATGAAAATTACTCTGCTTCTCATTAGAACAAATGTTATGGTCTCTTAAAATTACTCTTGATTTAATATGTTTTTCTTTTCATGCACAATTATTGTGAGAAATCCTTCTGTTTGTAATCGCAGTTTTCCAGAAGAAATAAAACCATAAAGCAAATTTCTAGAACTTGGCAATAATTTCTCTCTTTGAAAATGGGTTTTCAAATTTTCTAAACATTTTTCTTATTGGAACAACTATTTTTTCTTGCATAAATAATTTAAAACTAATAAAGAGCATTCAAGGTTCTCTATTATTTTAATGAGTTATATTTCTGAAACAAAACAGGAGAGTCATGCTATTGGATTTACGAGTCTTTCATTGTTGCCATTTACTTATGTGTATAAGATGCAATATATTTTTGCTCATGAAATACACAAAGTACGGATAACTGTTACTTGATGTATAATTAATATTGCTAGGTTTTTCCTATTGTACTGTTAAGTAAATCAAGTACAAATAATTCAATCTATATTTAACAGAGTAGTTTACCAAAGATGTACTACTCTTATGTGTTGACAACCCCCAGCGAGCTAATGACCCCAGAGTTTCTACAATTATCTTTATCTAGTAGGAAATTAGAGTCACCATGTGATCTATTTTTTCATTTCATAGACATAAATTGACAACCTAATATGCAACATGTTCTATTGTTAATCACACTGACCTAATTTGATGCTTATCATTGCTGATATGTCATAATCTTCTAAGGACTGTGCATTTATTTTCAGGACCAAAGGGTTTAGTTCTAAGGAAAGCTAAGATTTACTACTTAAGAATAGAATTCCTTATTACTATGCATTTTTCACTATTCCTTTAAAGGTTAGTGTTTTTCATATTTAGAAGGTTTACCCAAAATCTTTCATTACTTAGGTTTAACTGAAGTCTTTCATTATTTAGGTTTGTTTCAAATTTGTGTTAGATATTTAGTTATTTTTACATCTGAGGACTCATATAATTCAGGATTAAATTGCATAATGACTCTAAGTATACATATGTGACAGAGAAAAAGAGATAATAGAGTTTGAAAGATGGCATCTAATATTACATGGCAATCATTACGAATTTGAGCTATAGTTAAACACACTTGTAAGACAAATTCCAACATGTTTTCCTCTAGAAATTGACAAGTTGATTGTAAAATTTGTATGAAAATATTCAGTACACAGAACAACCAAAACAATTTAGAAATATATGAAAACATTTAAAATAAATGAGCACAATTTAGAAAAAGATGAATCTAATTCCAAAACATACTATAGAGCTACACTGAACACATGATATTGACATATAAGTCAATAGAACAGAGACTACAAATAGAATTAGACCCATACATACATGGTCAGTAAAGTGATCAAGGCATTTTGAAGAGGAAACATGGTCGTTTCAACTTATTGTAGTGGAATAAGTATGAAAAAAAAAAAACAGGCTTGTCCCTTACCCTATTTCATATACACAACTTAACTAAAGAGTGTCAAAACCACAAATTTCAGAAAAAAAAAAAACAAAGGAAAGAACTTTTACAAATTCGAGTAGACAAAGATTTATTAGACAAGAGACAGACAGCATGAAACAAAGCCTGCTTTTCTAAAATTAGATAGTGTTGGTCATTATACAACTTTGAGAATATATGAAAAACTAGTGAACTGTATAGTTTAAAAGTATAAATTTTATGGTTTGCAAATGATATCACACTAAAACTGTTATAAAAGAAACATGTTTAAAAGTAAACCACATATTAAAACATATTTGCAAAATATATGTCTGATAAAGGACTTTTACCTAGAATATAAAATCATCTCTTACAAAGAGGGGAAAAAAAAGGAAGAAAAACTAATATGGTCAAAGTTTTGAATACACACTTCACAAAACAAGATATACTAATAGCCACAAGCACATTAAATCAGTCTTCAAAGTAATAAATAATAAAACTATAATGAAATATTACTACACAGGCAATACATTTAAAAGACTGACAATACTAAGAGTTCACTAGGATGTGAAGCTACTGGAACTCTCATATATTGTTGGTGGGGATGAATTATGATACAATTGCTTTGAAAAACACTTTGGCAAAATTATAGATGCTCTGAATGTTGTTACTTTCCTCCAGAAAATTAAGTTTTCTGAGAGCTGAAAGGTCATGGGGAGATTACCTTGATTTAATTAAGACTGGTCTATTTTCAGGTCCTTGGTGTTCTTGCAACAGAATCTTCTCCTTCGAGCTGTCCATTCTAACACTGTTCCCGACATGAGGGATAGGACTACTAACATCACAATCCTTTTTTTCAAGTGACTCAGGATTACAAACAGACTTGAACATATCTAACATTGATAACTGTAATTAATAGGAAAATTAGTTTTATGGCAGTTGGGGAAACATGGAGTCACTTACATACTTATGTTTTCAGTTTTCTTGACTTTAGAGTCTGAAATTTTGAAAAAATTATCTTCTCAAACTCTACTGCAGCTGGGTGACCATATGGCCCAGTTCTAGTCAGTGAAATACTTATAGAAGTTTTCTATAGAGGGCTTGACTTCTAAAGAAACAGACAATATCTCACTAGTAAAACATTTTTGGCCTTTCCCTTTCCTTTATTCTAGCCTGGAACACAAGTTGTAGGAAAAGAAGGTGTCGTAGCAAGGAGATAGCAAGAGGCCATTTCCTTGACTACATCTGTTAATTGGGCAGCCTACCTACAGATTTCACATATCATTGATCCAATCAACCTCTAACTTCTTCAAGCCATTGCAGTAGGACTAACATATATTCTTACCACAAACAATGAGACAAGAGAAAAGAAAAGCTTATTTTACATACAGAAATTGCAGAGAAATGTAGATGGAGTGATTCTACATGAAAAGTGTACCATTTTATCAAAGCTGCTTGAAAATTGAATAGGCTTTTTTAGATGTAGATATTAGGAAATGGTGAGATGATTTATACTTTAAGTGCCACATGAAGTGTAAGGAAAATACAAAGTTGAAATGGAGAAAATATGATGCACACTTATGGTAGAGAAGTCTGAGAAGTAATTTGGTGTCATACTTTGCAAGTGGCTTGATTTTTATATAGCCAGATCTTCTCCTATGGTCTCCATGATTCCTTAAGTAGGAAGGTTTTCGGGGGTTCCTGGACCCAATTTCAAAGCACACACACATGTGTGTGTGTTTTTATGTGTGTGTGTGTGTGTGTGTGTGCGTGCAGAGGCTTCCCACACCAAAAAGCAATTCCCAGACACCAGCAGGGTGTCCAAAAATTCAACTAAATTTAACTCAATTCTGACACAATCTACCCTGAGATAGCATCAGATTCCACCAATAAAGGTTTCAGTCCCACAAGATGGCCCTCCACTTCAGAGGCCAATTGCAAGCCCTCTGCTTCTGACTGAATGGCTATACATCAGAAGTTCCCACGACCCCCTACCTGGGTTCAGTTAATTTGTTAGAACAGCTCTTTGGGAAACCCATTTACTCACTAGATTACTGATTTATTATAAAAGATATTAAAGGATAAGAATAGCCAGATAAAAAGATACATAGGGTGAGGTCCTGAGCAAAAGAACTTCTGCCCTCATGAAGCTTGGCCCAGTACCTGGAAGGTCTGGTTTCCCAAGCTGGAAGCTCTCCAAACCCCCTCCTTTTGGGTTTTTATGGAAGTTTCATTACATAGGCATGATTGTATAACTCATTGGCCATTGGTGATTAATTCAATCTCTACCTCTTCTCCCTTCCCAGGAAATCAGAGGGTGGGATCGAAAGTTCCAATGCTCTATTCTTGGTTGGTTCCCTTGGCAACCAGCTCCTATCCTTAGGTGTTTCCAAAAGCCCTCTTCATTAACATAAGCCTGAGAGTGGTGGAAAGGCATTTATTATGACTAAGAAGACACTCATTTCACCTTTATGGCTCCACAGAATTTTCAGGAACTGAAAACAAGAGATCAAATATTTTAACAAAAGATGTTTCCATTGCTCAGGAAATTCCAAGAGTTTTGTGAGCCTGGATGAAGGAGAAATTAGAAGCTGTGGATGAAAACAAAATATATATTACAAACATATTTTGATCATCTGAATGACCAAATATGTACATATTTCTTATAAATAATGGTAATGCAGAAGGTATGCAGTCAATATTTCATAAAAGTTACTTATGTGGAAAAGAGATTGGGGGTATGAGTATAGGAAGGACTTGATACAAGTAACCCATCCCAGATATACTTAGTTCTGTGACTTCCATGCAAATATATTGAAATGATGTAATATAATGTAATTCCTCAGTGATGCAATTCAAATGTAACCTTTAAATCTCCATTATTAGAGTGGCCTCTGATTTTTTGGAGGGATATCAATATCTATATAAGATTACAAAGGGTAAAATCAACAAGAGTGCTCCTATTAAGAGTCTTAAAGCCCTTAGTCTGTTGAACATTTTTTTTTTTCCTTGACCTGACAGAGCTCCAGTTCATCGAACTTCTGGGCACAAAGCGAGGGACATCTGTTCAGTTGATCTTTTCGTTATTGATATGCTAATTAAAAATGACTTTTAGCTTTTAGCATTTTGTTTATTTTTCATGATACATAGGCCCTGTGGCATTTCACAATGGGTGTTGTCTTAAAATTCTCAAATACAAATAAACAAAGCAAGCTATTCATTATTGCTTCTGGACTTAACATTGTATATGATGTAACTCTAAGTGCTTTCTTTCATCTTTCTCTGGACAGAATATTCTGGGATTTCCTCCAGAATAAAGATCAGCTCAGTGGGATGCATGCATCTGTCACATCTGGACTATCTCAGTGTAGCCTAGTCAGTGTGCACAGAGGTGAGGTGAAGGTTGCAGTTTTCATAAAGTACAGCAGCCTGCTTATATTGATATTTTGCAGCCAAAAGCACAAGCATATTACAAAACTCCCTACTTTCTAATGTAGGATTCTGATACATTATTTTTATTACTCACACTAACACCAGTCACAAAATAATCAAGATAAATTTACACCAAGCTGGAAACCAATCAGCATCTCTGTGGCATGCAGGAGAAAGACTCCCTAGACCTTCGTTTGGAATCATGGCTTTTAAACAGATATAATATATAGCTTGTGATGAGATAGTTAATCTATAAATAATAACATAACTGCAGAGCAACAACAGAAACCTGCAATGAACCTGCCTGAATATGTGCATAACCTGTTGGAATTTTCTTGTTTTCCTTTCCTATCCAGCCTGTAGCAGAGGTGTTATCCATTTCCAAAATGCTGAAGGTTAGTGAAAGGAGGAACTGAGCTTAAATAGTATATTAGACAATTGGGTATAAAAAATGAATATCAATAACATTTTGTAGACATACATAGATATAGATGTATATGTAGATAGGTATAGTATATTCCAATAGGGTTACACTTTTACACTTCAAGGTTAAACATAATGCTTAATATTTCAGTATGGACATATTTATACTAGGCCCACTTGATAATATATATTTATAGGTAATAATATACACCAAACTGAAAAAATCATGAAAGTTAACATTATCAGAAAAAACCAAAATGATGTGTTTAACATATAATTGTTATAATTTTAACCATCAAAGTAAAGCAAATCTGAATTTGCTGATTTATTTAATTCTCATTATAACAGCAAAAGTACTTTAATAACTTGTTATAAAAGTAAAGCAAGTGATAACATATGAGATTTCATTATTCTAAATATTTTTAAATTGTTCTGAAACATGATGAAAGGATATTTTTTAAACAATTAAAGTTTAGAAAAGATGAATATTAAGCAAAACCAACACCTTATGTTTTCATAAGTGTTGTGTTAAAATGACAAAAGAAAAACTTACCTTCATAAAAATTTTAGCTGAGTCTTTAGCAAACTTCTGTAGAACACATACATAGCACAGGGAGATCAGCTCTGTGCTCTGTGACCACCTAGAGGGGTGGGATAAGTAGGGTGGGAGGGAAACGCAAGAGGGAGGAGATATGGGGATATATGTATATGTATATGTATAGCTGATTAACTTTGTTATACAGCAGAAACTAACAACTATTTTAAAGCAATTATACTCCAATAAAGATGTTAAAAAAAAGAAAACTTTATTCTAGAATCTAGAGAATGAGAGATTTAAAAATACATTTAAAAATTCCCTTCCTTTAGCAGATTTTGTAATCTATTTGAGAATAAATTTACATAATAATTTACTGGCATGAGTAGTGGTAAAATTTTGGACATTCTGATGTGTGGTGATTTCCTTGTTTTCCTGCCTCTGACAGTGATATCTTCACCCAAACTGCTGGTAACTATACTAAGAGTTTTACATATATTATTTCATTTAAACTTTGTGAAAATTTTAGGATTATTATTCTCACTTTACAGATTGGGAAACTGAGGCCATGATTGTCTTTGTGATTTTAGAGGCAATGCTTTTAACCTCTACAGAGTCATTCTCTGTATTGTTTTCAGAGCAATCTATTTAAATAAACAATTTCTGATCGTGACAACTTCCAAGCTTTTCATTTTTCCAGTGACTGTCGTTTGCTTACAGAAACAAATCTAAATTTCCTAACATGGTATGCAAATATTGATAGATTTTTTCCTGCCCATTTCTCCTGTCCCTGACCTTTCTTCGCTTAGCAATTTAAAACCTCCCTATCTTAGCATCCTGGGCTCCTTGTAGTTTCCAGTATGCTGGCTTGTGTATCTGTGTCTTATGTTTCTTGCTCTCCTTTGAATTTCCTTTTTCCTTCAACTTGCAACATAGACTTTTCCTTTTTCTTCATAATAAACTCCAGTGTTATCTGCATCCGAAAAACTTTGCTGACCCTTGAAGTCACTGACCACCTTGCCCATTTGCTTCTATATCATTCTATGCACACATTTATTGGAATGTTTTAACTTGTGTATCTATCACGACTCTTATCAGACTGTAAGCTCTCTTACGGAGAACAGAGTTTATGTGTTTGGTTCTGTTATCTTCGTGTATGGAACATAATAGACCAACACAGTAAATGTTCATTAAATGAATAAATTAATGACTCCCCTTATTTAATAGATAAAAGAAATATGATGAGGAAGCTGATCTATCCTATATAAAATAATTAGTATGTTTAAGATAGTGTTATCTTGATCTCCAATTATTTATTTATTTATTTATTTATTTTTATTTTATTTTATTTTTTTTGTGGTACGCAGGCCTCTCACTGTTGTGGCCTCTCCCGTTGTGGAGCACAGGCTCCAGATGTGCAGGCTCAGCGGCCATGGCCCACGGGCCCAGCCAATCCGCGGCATGTGAGATCCTCCCGGACCGGTACACGAACCCATGTCCCCTGCATCGGCAGGCAGACTCCCAACCACTGCGCCACCAGGGAAGCCCTTGATCTCCAATTTAATTCCCTGTTTATTACAACACTGTACTACTCTTAAGATCTAACATGGGTTTTGTCTTTCTGGGTTCTCCTATGTCTCTAGTATCTAACATAATGCCTGGCAAATAATGATTAAATGAATAGCTGACTTGAAATAATGAAATACTAGACAGAGGAAGAATAAGAATGAAGTGGGAGGAAAATTACTTCTTGAAAACAGGGATGTCTTCTCCAGTTCTTACTGTGATAAGTTGCCTGGTACATACTGGGCTTTCAATAAGTATTTAATCATATAATTGAATGAACTTGCCAGACATCTGGTTACACACGTATACTAGAAAGAACTCGTACATTACCTTTGACTACCTTTAACAATTAATGAAGAAAAGAGACAACATGTTGTCTTTGATAAGAATTTTCTACTGATTTTGCCTCCTCTAAAATATGCACTCTTGGTGCAGCAAATAAGCCCAACCAGACACTGAGCATCCCTATACACATTCTTTTAACAGCTTCTTTCCTTCTGCAGATAAATCCGATGGTACAAGTGAAAACCTTTCAAGCTACACATACTTTTGGAGAATTTTATAAACTGTTTATGAAACTTTAGTTTTCCATATAGAAAACTTAAAGAGAACTAAACTGTTTCTCTCCTAACAAATATAATTATTATTTTGTAAAAATAAAGTGTTTCATTGCTTTGTTAATAATAAGTGAGGTATTTCCAGAAGCAGAATAGGAAAAGAGAAAAGAGACTCAAGGAACAATGTACAAAGGGATAAAATATGGATGTTGAAAAAGGGGCATATTGGGTTCAAAACATTCTTCACATTCTTCCATCTGCCTAAATAAACTCCAGTCTTGTTTCACATCTTCTGTCATCTTGACGTCTTTGTCCATGAACTTTTAGGCATTACATGTGTGTATTCCATGATAGATGTTTGAGATCTAGACTGTTAAATATAAACATTATTCAATTTTAAAATCACTTTGCTTATGGATAGCTAGAATTATAAGGTCAAAGATTTAGGACATGGATAATTTGGTTTGCAAGGTTCTTGGAAAAGTTTCTTGGAGAAGATAAAATTTGAAGATAAGTCTTCAGTGATAGTACAGAATTGGAAAGGAAGCAGACGATGTTGATAATTTCAACAAATAAAAATAACGATAAAGTAAAGAAGAAATGCAGTATATTCATCCAGTTTGAATCCTTGTATAAGGATTCAGATTGCTATAGGTTGTGTAAATTTTGTTTTTTTTAAATTATGTAGTGAGACATAATAACAGTTTCAAGCCCTCTTTTGTCATAACCAGGCATTATAAAAAACAGTAAAATACAGAGTGAATTATAACAATTTCCCTACAGGTCTAAGAATGATAATAAAACTAGATAACCTGTGATATCACAGATATTATCTGGTTTTTTTTCTGAATCACACACGTGCTTCATTTTAATGATAGAAATAAATAATATCAAAATACTTATGCAGAATATTGCTGCATTCATATTTAAAAGGAAAAATAGCATTCAGTGGAGCTTCCTTTTTCAAAAGATACTAAAATTATCCTTTTTATTGTTAATTCTCTTTGATTTTATATTGCCATAGTTGAGTAGTAATAGTAGTTACAGAGAACATTTACTATATGCTTTACATTTAATAACGTAAATCCTCACAAGAATTCTATGAGGTAGTGCTATCAATATCTGTTTTTAAGATGAAAAAATTGAGGTACGAGGAAGTTAGATAAATTTCCCAAGGTCATCTGCCTAACCAGGCCCATGGCTGAAGTTTGAACCCAGGCTATATGGCTCCACTGTCTCGGCTCTTAACCACTCTATACACTGTACCTTGAGTAACCCATTATAGAAATGCTATCTTTTATATTAATATTTCATGCTTTTGAAGATGTAGGTAAAACTTAATTGACCCACAAGTTTATTTAAATATGAAAAATTTCTTATTTATTTAATCTAAGTATTGGATATATACATATAATTTATGAATTCTTTTTTAAAACATTGCTTAGTGTACAATTGACAAGGTTGATTTCCTTTTAGCTTCTCTGTTTACTGCTTATATGATATCACAATTAAATATGTGTAAATGTTTTTATCTAAGACAAATAGCAAAAACAACAGTAAACAAACAGCAGCAACAACAACACAACACACACACACACACAAAGAAGAAAAATAGACAAAAACTAGGGAACAAACAAAATAATTCTAATATGAGAACAGTCAATAAAGACTAAACTAACAAAAACAAAGAATGAAAAATAAATCAAAAACAGAAAGCAAACAGACAACAAAAAAAAGCAAAGAAAACATAAAATGTACACATAAAAACAATAAGAAGGACTAGGCGGAAGATGGCGGAAGAGTAAGACGCAGAGATCACCTTCCTCCCCACAGATACACCAGAAATACATCTACACGTGGAACAACTCCTACAGAACACCTACTGAAGGCTGGCAGAAGACCTCAGACCTCCCAAAAGGCAAGAAACTCCCCACGTACCTGGGTAGGGCAAAAGAAAAACAGAAAAAACAGAGACAAAAGAATAGGGACGGCACCTGCACCAGTGGGAGGGAGCTGTGAAGGAGGAAAAGTTTCCACACAATAGGAAGGCCCTTCGCGGGCGGAGACTCAGGGAGGCAGAGGGGGGAGCTTCGAAGCCGCGGAGGAGTGCACAGCAACGGGTGCGGAGGGCAAAGCGGGGAGATTCCCGCACAGAGGATCGGTGCCGACCGGCACTCACCAGCCCGAGAGGCTTGTCTGCTCACCCGCCGGGGCGGGCGGGGCTGCGAGCTGAGGCTCTGAGGCTCCGGTTTCAGTTTCGAACGGAGCGCAGGGAGAGGACTGGGGTTGGCGGCTTGAACATAGCCTGAAGGGGTTAGTGCACCACAGCTAGCCGGGAGGGAGTCCGGGGAAAAGTCTGCACCAGCCGAAGCGGCAAGAGACTTTTCCTTCCCTTTTTGTTTCCTGGGGCGTGAGGAGAGGGGTTTAAGAACGCTGCTTAAAGGAACTCCAGAGACGGGCGCGAGCCGCGGCTGAAAGCGCGGACCCCAGAGACGGGCGCAAACCGCGGCTAAAAGCGCGGACCCCAGAGGCGGGTGGGAGACGTTAAGGCTGCTGCTGCCGCCACCAAGGGGCCTGTGTGCGAGCACAGGTCACTCTCCACACCCCTCTTCCGCGGAGCCTGTGCAGCCCGCCACTGCCAGGCTCCCGGGATCCAGGGACAACTTCCCCGGGAGAACGCACAGCGCGCCTCCGGCTGGTGCAAAGTCACGCCGGCCTATGCCACCGCAGGCCCGCCCCGCACTCCGTGCCCCTCCCTCCCCGCCGGCCTGAGTGCGCCAGAGCCCCCGAATCAGCGGCTCTTTTAATCCCATCCTGTCTGAGCAAACAACAGACGCCCTCCAGCGACCTACACGCAGTGGCAGGGCCAAATCCAAAGCTGAGCCCTGGGAGCTGTGAGAACAAAGAAGAGAAAGGGAAATCTCTCCCAGCAGCCTCAGAAGCAGCGGATTAAAGCTCCACAATCAACTTGATATACCCTGCATCTGTGGAATACCTGAATAGACAACCAATCATCCCAAATTAAGGAAGTGGACTTTAGGAGCAAGATCTATGATTTTTTCCCTTTTCCTCTTTTTGTGAATGTGTATGTGTATGCTTCTGTGTGAGATCTTGTCTGTATAGTCTTGCTTCCACCATTTGTCCTAGGGTTCTATCCGTCCATGGTTTTTTTTTTTTTAATTTTTTTTCTTAATAATTAATTTTAATAACGTTAGTATACTTCACCTTCTTTCTTTCTTTCTTTCTTTCTTTCTTTCTTTCTTTCTTTCTTTCTTTCTTTCTTTCTTTCTTTCCTTCCTTCCTTCCCTCCTTTAGACAATGAATCATCCCAAATTGAGGAGGTGGTCTCTGACAGCAAGATTTATGATTTTTCCCCATTTACCTCTTTTAGGGAAGGTGTATGTGTATGCTTCTGTGTAAGATTTTGTCTGTATAGCTTTGCTTCCAACATTTGTCCTAAGGTTCTATCCATCCCTTTGTTTTTTCTTTTTCTTTTTTTTCTAAATAAGAATTTTTTAATTCAATAACTTTATTATACTTTATTTTATTTTTACTGTATCTTCTTTCTTTCTGTCTTTTTTCCTTCTTTCCCTCCTTCCTGCCTTCCTCCCTCCTTTCTTTCCTTCTTGCTTTCTTTGCTTCTTTCTTTCTTTCTTCCTTCCTTCCTACCCTCCTTTCCTTCTTTCTTTCCTCATACTTCGACTAATTCCCCCTACTTTTTCTCCCTTTTATCCTGAGCCGTGTGGATGAAAAGCTCTTGGTGCTCCAGACAAGAGGCAGGGCTCTGCCTCTGAGGTAGGAGAGCCAACTTCAGGACACTGGTCAACAAGAGACCTCCCAGCTCCACATAATATCAAACGGCGAAAATCTCCCAGAGACCTCCATCTTAACACCAGCACCCAGCTTCACTCAACGACCAGCAAGCCACAGTGCTGGAAAACCTATGCCAAACAACTAGCAAAACAGGAACACAACCCCACCCATTAGCAGAGAGGCTGCCTAAAATCATAATAAGGCCACAGACACCCCAAAACACACCACCAGACGTGAACCTGCCTACTAGAGAGACAAGATCCAGCCTCATCCACCACAACACAGGCACTAGTCCCCTCCACCAGGAAGCCTACACAACCCACTGAACCAACCTTAGCCACTGGAGACAGACATCAAAAACAGCAGGAACTACAAACCTACAGCCTGCAAAAAGGAGACCCCAAACACAGTAAGATAAGCAAAATGAGAAGACAGAAAAACACACAGCAGATAAAGGAGCAAGATAAAAATGCACCAGACCTAACAAATGAAGAGGAAATAGGCAGTCTACCTGAAAAAGAATTCAGAATAATGATAGTAAGGATGATCCGAAATCTTGGAGATAGAATGGACAAAATGCAAGAATCAGTTAACAAGGACCTAGAAGAACTAAAGATGAAACAAGCAACGATGAACAACACAATAAATGAAATTAAAAGTACTCTAGATGGGATCAATAGCAGAATAACTGAGGCAGAAGAACGGATAAGTGACCTGGAAGATAAAATAGTGGAAATAACTACTGCAGAGCAGAATAAAGAAAAAAGAATGAAAAGAACTGAGGACAGTCTCAGAGACCTCTGGGACAACATTAAACGCATCAACATTCGAATTATAGGGGTTCCAGAAGAAGAAGAGAAAAAGAAAGGGACTGAGAAAATATTTGAAGAGATTATAGTTGAAAACTTCCCTAATATGGTAAAGGAAATAGTTAATCAAGTCCAGGAAGCACAGAGAGTCCCATACAGGATAAATACAAGGAGAAATAAAATAGATCATGAGAGATTACTACAAGCAACTCTATGCCAATAAAATGGACAATCTGGAAGAAATGGACAAATTCTTAGAAATGCACAACCTGCCAAGACTGAATCAGGAAGAAATAGAAAATATGAACAGACCAATCACAAGCACTGAAATTGAAACTGTGATTAAAAATCTTCCAACAAAGAAAAGCCCAGGACCAGATGGCTTCACAGGCGAATTCTATCAAACATTTAGAGAAGAGCTAACACCTATCCTTCTCAAACTCTTCCAAAACATAGCAGAGGGAGGAACAGTCCCAAACTCCTTCTACGAGGCCACCATCACCTTGATACCAAAACCAGGCAAGGATGTCACAAAGAAAGAAAACTACAGACCAATATCACTGATGAACATAGATGCAAAAATCCTCAACAAAATACTAGCAAACAGAATCCAACAGCACATTAAAAGGATCATACACCATGATCAAGTGGGGTTTATTCCAGGAATGCAAGGATTCTTCAATATATGCAAATCTATCAATGTGATAAACCATATTAACAAACTGAAGAAGAAAAACCACATGATCATCTCAATAGATGCAGCAAAAGCTTTTGACATATTCAACACCCATTTATGATAAAAACCCTGCAGAAAGTAGGCATAGAGGGAACTTTCCTCAACATAATAAAGGCCATATATGACAAGCCCACAGCAAACATCATCCTCAATGGTGAAAAACTGAAAGCATTTCCACTAAGATCAGGAACAAGACAAGGTTGCCCACTCTCACCACTCTTATTCAACATAGTTTTGGAAGTTTTAGCCACAGCAATCAGAGAAGGAAAGGAAATAAAAGGAATCCAAATCGGAAAAGAAGAAGTAAAGCTGTCACTGTTTGCAGATGACATGATCCTATACATAGAGAATCCTAAAGATGCTACCAGAAAACTACTAGAGCTAATCAATGAATTTGGTAAAGTGGCAGGATACAAACTTAATGCACAGAAATCTCTGGCATTCCTATATACTAATGATGAAAAATCTGAAAGTGAAATCAAGAAAACACTCCCATTTACCATTGCAACAAAAAGAATAAAATATCTAGGAATAAACCTACCTAAGGAGACAAAAGACCTGTATGCAGAAAATTATAAGACACTGATGAAAGAAATTAAAGATGATACAAATAGATGGAGACATATACCATGTTCTTGGATTGGAAGAATCAACATTGTGAAAATGACTCTACTACCCAAAGCAATCTACAGATTCAATGCAATCCCTATCAAACTACCACTGGCATTTTTCACAGAACTAGAACAAAAAGTTTCACAATTTTTATGGAAACACAAAAGACCCCGAATAGCCAAAGCAATCTTGAGAACGAAAGAAGGAACTGGAGGAATCAGGCTCCCTGACTTCAGACTATACTACAAAGCTACAGTTATCAAGACGGTATGGTACTGGCACAAAAACAGAAAGATAGATCAATGGAACAGGATAGAAAGCCCAGAGATAAACCCATGCACATATGGACACCTTATCTTTGATAAAGGTGGCAGTAATGTACAGTGGAGAAAGGACAGCCTCTTCAATAAGTGGTGCTGGGAAAACTGGACAGGTACATGTAAAAGTATGAGATTAGATCACTCCCTAACACCATACACAAAAATAAGCTCAAAATGGATTAAAGACCTAAATATAAGGCCAGAAACTATCAAACTCTTAGAGGAAAACTTAGGCAGAACACTCTATGACATAAATCACAGCAAGATCCTTTCTGACCCACCTCCTAGAGTAATGGAAATAAAAACAAAAATAAACAAATGGGACCTAATGAAACTTCAAAGCTTTTGCACAGCAAAGGAAACCATAAACAAGACCAAAAGACAACCCTCAGAATGGGAGAAAATATTTGCAAATGAAGCAACCGACAAAGGATTAATCTCCAAAATTTACAAGCAGCTCATGCAACTCAATAACAAGAAAACAAACAACCCAATCCAAAATTGGGCAGAAGACCTAAATAGACATTTCTCCAAAGAAGATATACAGAGTGCCAACAAACACATGAAAGAATGCTCAACATCATTAATCATTAGAGAAATGCAAATCAAAACTACAATGAGATATCATCCCACACCAGTCAGAATGGCCATCATCAAAAAATCTAGAAACAATAAATGCTGGAGAGGGTGCGGAGAAAAGGGAACACTCTTGCACTGCTGGTGGGAATGTGAATTGGTTCAGCCACTATGGAGAACAGTATGGAGGTTCCTTAAAAAGCTACAAATAGAACTACCATAGGACCCAGCAATCCCACTACTGTGCATATAGCCTGAGAAAACCAAAATTCAAAAAGAGTCATGTACCAAAATGTTCATTGCAGCTCTATTTACAATAGCCCGGAGATGGAAACAACCTAAGTGCCCATCATGGGATGAATGGATAAAGAAGATGTGGCACATATATACAATGGCATATTACTCAGCCATAAAAAGAAACGAAATTGAGCTATTTGTAATGAGGTGGATAGACCTAGAGTCTGTCATACAGAGTGAAGTAAGTCAGAAAGAAAAAGACAAATACCGTATGCTAACACATATATATGGAATTTAAGGAAAAAAATGTCATGAAGAACCTAGGGGTAAAGCAGGAATAAAGACGCAGACCACCTAGAGAACGGACTTGAGGTTATGGGGAGGGGGAAGGGTGAGCTGTGACAGGGCGAGAGAGAGTCATGGGCATATACACACTAACAAACGTAGTAAGGTAGATAGCTAGTGGGAAGCAGCCGCATGGCACAGGGATATTGGCTCGGTGCTTTGTGACAGCCTGGAGGGGTGGGATAGGGAGGGTGGGAGGGAGGGAGACGCAGAGGGAAGACATATGGGAACATATGTTTATGTATGACTGATTCACTTTGTTATAAAGCAGAAACTAACACACCATTGTAAAGCAATTATACCCCAATAAAGATGTTAAAAAAAAAAGAAAAGAAAATTAAAAATAAAGGATGAAAACAAGAAAAAACCCACGAAGCTACAAAAAGTAAAAATAGAAAAATAAAAGTTATATATATTAAAAAAATTTTAATTAAAATTAAGAATAAAAGTTTAAAAAAATCAACAATACCAACAACTGAAAAAAATGAAATGAACAAAAAGAAAAGAATAATAGTAATAAGAATATTTTCCTGGGCCCTCCTCTATCGGTGTCCTTGCTCCCATTGTGTGCCAGAGCCAACACATGCCTCCCAAGGAGGCCCTCCAATACCTCTAGGTAGGTCTCTGGACCTGCTGTGGGCACTGTGGGGTGAGCTTAGACTCTGACCTGGCCAGATTCCCACATGTACTTGCCCCCAAATTCCAGTGCTGCGAAGGCTAGATGGGTCTCAGTTGTTGAAACACTCATCTATTCAGGTATTCCACAGATGCAGGATTTACCCAGCTGATTTTGGGGATTTAATCCACAACTTGTGCAGCTGTCCTCTTCCTTAGTCTCACCAGCCCTGGAGCTCAGCTTTGGTTTTGACCCCACCTTGTTGTGTGCACCTCCCTAAGGCATCTGTTCCTTGCCCAGGCGAGAGGGAGTGAAAGCAGTGGCTGCTTGAGGCACACTTATTCACTCAGGCCGAGGCAGGGGTGCTGCGGCCACAACTGGAGTGTCTGCAAGCTGCCTGTGACAAATGGTTTCAGGATAGTGTTAATTTAAATTTTCTACTGTTATCTTTGAAATTCTTTTGCTTATAAAATACCCATCATAGAAATTCTATGGATAACTAAAACAAATCTGTAGGTTAATTCCTATACCATTAAAAAAAGAAAACATCAGGAAAAAGAAGAGATTCACATTAATTCAAGTATGAAATAGTGCACATACTGATATCCCATCATTGCTCTGATGACTGTGGACTGCCAAGACATTCAGCATCTCATCTTTAATAAAGTTTGACAACACACTCCTGATAATTTAGACGTCACTCATTTTTCAACTTATTCCTGAATTTATTGCATTTGAAATTTAGTGATCCTTGGTCAACCTTTGGTAACAAATGGTACCGTAGGGCATGATGCATTCAAGACAGTCCATCAAGTATTCAAATATTTTATTAGTCTGTTTTCACACCCTTTAAAGACTAGAAGAGCTCTGGGACTACATTGGAAACTCACTGAATGTTTAACTGCAACTTCAATTTTCTGTTGAAAGGGGTTTCGTTCATAGACAAACTAACCTTTTATCTATTTACATTTTATTCTATGCAATGTCATATTTGCAATGAGTTCTGCTATTTGAACTAAGGTATTCAATTTTCTCCATTGTTAAGGATCCTATTCTCTCCTGTCCATTGACAGATGAAAGGATAAAGAAGATGTGGCTCATATATACAATGGCTATTACTCAGTCCCTTCCAATTCTAAAACCCATTCATTCATGTTCCATGGCTTACAAGTTAGAGTCCAAGTAACTTAGCTAATACCAGCTCATCCATGACTCAGCCCTTACACAGACTTCTCCAGCCTTTTACTCTTTGTTGTAATCAACTAATGCAAAATTGCTTGAATTTTTTTTTTTTTTTTTTTTTTTTTTTTTTTTGTGGTACGCAGGCCTCTCACTGTTGTGGCCTCTCTCGCTGCAGAGCACAGGCTCTGGATGAACAGGTTCAGCGGCCACAGCTCACGGGCCCAGCTGCTCCGCGGCATGTGGGATCCTCCCGGACCGGGGCATGAACCCGTGTCCCCTGCATCGGCAGGTGGACTCTCAACCACTGTGCCACCAGGGAAGCCCAAAAAATATTTTAGTGTACCATCTTATTTCTTGCCTCTGTGCCTTTGCCTATGTTGTATTCTTCTTTTATCAGCCTGGTGAGTTCATCTTTCAAATCCTGTCCATAGGATATTTCCTCTCTAAAGTCTTTCTCAATGCTGTACACCTGCTGGGAAGATTCTTCTCTTGCTCTCCTGTTCTATACTGCTTTTGTATTTGGTGCATTATTTAATTTTATTTGTAAGTCATTTGAAATTACCTCTCCCTTCTACTAAAATGTAATCTCCTTAAGTGTGGAAGCAGTCTTTCTCTATCTTTAACCTCTGCTAAGGAGTTGAGGTGAGGTGAACATAAAAATCTACCTAGTCCACCTGCCATGTTTTATAAATTAAGACTGATTACTATAAATGTTAAAATGCTATTTTATATTTAAAAAATTAATTTATATTTCATTTAGAACTACCAAAGTATAAATCAGAAAATACTTGGTAGTGAAGTGAATATTCTTATTCAAGTAATACATTTTTGTGTCAGTTTTGTATTGCAAAAAATAAAAAGTCCCATATTCTGATAATGCATTTTCTCCTAAGAATTAGCATTGAATTAGTCTGATTTCCTGTCTTGAAACAAGAAAATCACATTATTTTTCTCAAAATCCTTTTGGTGCCCTCCTGAATACAGTAATATATTTGACAGTGTATCTTTATAAACCTATGTCTTTGTTATCATAATTCCAACCTGCATGCTCTAGAACTTGTCATTGTAGTCTGTCAGTGGTTAGCTCTAAGGTACGAAGTGTGATTGGAGGGAGTAAGAAAAAGAAAGGGGGTTATTGTTATTTTATATACTTTTATGCTTTTTAAAATTTTACAATAAGGTGCATTTATATTTTTATTTTAGTAAATATAGAAAATAAATAGCATATCTGACTAAATATGGTTCAAATGTTTAATCGAGTTCCTTAAAATGTATTTTATTATTAAAAAATTGAGTTTTGAAATAATTTGGGGTTGAACAATGTCTTCTTTATACATTGTCTTTAACACTCTTGACCAGAGATAGCAGTTTCTTTTTTCAAAATTTTGACTCATATATTTCGAGAATTAAATATACAGAAGACAACTGAATAAAAACTAAGGTCTTTTTTCTCCTCTAATATTTTTCCTCCTAACACAAAATAAAACATAATATTTCTATTGGAAGTTTATACACAGAAACCACAATAAACATTACTTGTTGATCCAGATACATGCTTCCATTTTCCAATACAAATGAATTTGTAAATACAAACAGATATAACCTGAATAAAATATTCATATTTCTGTTTTACATCCCATTTCATCTAATGTTCTTCTTTAATTCATCTGTAAAGTTAGTGAAGAATTGTTAGTAATTTCTGAAATCCTGCCTCTATTTTCTTATCAATAATTTCCTAATTTAAATTATTAAAAGCCACATTTCCAATAATTGATAGTATTTATTTTTAGATTTAATTTTAAATTAATTTTAAATTTTAAATGTCTTCTGTTTCTTATTTCTTCCAATGTGCCTTTTTCTCACTTGGATTTTTTTTTAATGTCTTCATTTTTGTTTGTTTTTTGTTTTTTTTTGAGGTTCCCGGGCCTCTCACTGTTGTGGCCTCCCCCATTGCGGAGCACAGGCTCCGGACGCACAGGCCCAGCGGCCATGGCTCACGGGCCCAGCCGCTCCGCGGCATGCGGGATCCTCCCGGACCGGGGCACGAACCCATGTCCCCTGCATCGGCAGGCAGACTCTCAACCACTGCGCCACCAGGGAAGCCCAGCTTGTTTGTTTTTATATACCAAAATGTTTTACTTTCAACTCACATTTGAATGCTACGTTAATTGGTTAAATAACCACACCTTCAACATTATTGTATTCCTTCATTTTTCATTATACAGATAAATAATCTGAAGTTAACCTTATTTCTTTCCTGTGTTTTATCTTTCTCTTAAGTTTCTGTTTTGACTCTCCTTTATTCTTGAAGTCACTAATTTCACAAGATATATTTCTAAATGTGGATCCTTGTCAATGAAAGTTGGGCTCTTTCATTCTGAAAACATTACTCTTTCTAAAGTGTGGGAAAATTTATTTGATGTGTACTATTCAATATTCATTAATTAGCTTATTTATCAAATATTGATTAAGTATCTACTAAGTTCCAGTCAGTACATGAATACAGAGGGCAGAGTAGGTGACAAAACAGCAAGTGCCAGCAGTGTGGAGAAGGAGACCAACAATAAAGCATAAATAAATGATTTTGATTGATCAACATTGCAGAGATAAATATAGTAAAGCCAGGGAAAGATGGAGTGCCCTGCGTGAGGCATGTTATTTTACAAAGTATAGATAGGGAAGCCCTGTAGATATGCTGATATTTGAACAGAGACCTGAAAAAGCTGAGGTAATGAGTCTAACATTTATTTACACAAGTGTTCTAGACAAATGGAACAGACATAGCCAAAGGCCCACCTCTTATTTGAGTTGAGAACATGTTAAACAACTGCTAGGGATAGAAAGAAAGCCCGTGTGGCTGGAATGGAAGGAGCAAAGATGAAAGTGGAAGGAGATGATTCAGAAAAGTAGTTGTGGCATCTGAACACTTCACTGGAATGTGAGCATGGAGAAATGCTCAATCAATGCTTGTATTCTTCAGTCATGTTAAATTGGCTATCCCACTGGATATTTTCTTCACCTAAAAATGATGCACTCTCCAGCTTGGTGCACATAAACAATAGATAATAAGAACAAATTAAGCAGGAATATTTATATACTTGAAAAAGCTTTCCTCTGGATATAGTTCTGAGTGGGAATATATACTTGTCATTTCTTTGATAGTAAGTAGGTATATACAATTAAAGGGTAAAGACTGACATCTTATTTTTTTCTCTATTTTTCCATTTCATAAGTACCCATTTTTTCCATTTTCATTTTTGTGGTTCTTAATAGAAGGAAGCAAATTGATTTATTTTTCTATACAACAGTGAAATATTAGTCAAATAGGTTAATCTCTGAATAAAGACAAAATCTAATACTAGATCTTGAAATAAATATAACTATTTACTTGATAAAGCGTACATTTTTTAGAAGCTAAAAGAATATTTTCCAAATCTTCCTCCACATTATCAAATGCTAAGTAGGTGCAATTCTCAGACCAAAGTTCTTGGCTAAGACAACTTAGAGACTTTTATATCTTATTACTTTGACCATTTTTCCTTTAAAAAATGTATACATTTGCATAAACAAGTTTAAAATGCTTTACTGCACATAAAACAATTTCCAATAATTCAAATCCTAGTGAATATTTTGCTCTAGTAAAATATAACATTTTTCCTTGAGAAATTAAGATTACCATGCCAAATTTCATGAGATAACAAGATCACCATTCATTCAAAAGAATAAATACAAGTAACAGAATATGAATATAACACGACTTCTGTTCAAAATTGCATGAGAGATCTGAAGTTCAAGGATTTCATTATTGGGGTGCTGCACATTTTTAAGTTAAAAATGATATCACAAATGCCAAGTATGTTGTTTCTCATCTTATACATGTTTTTCTGGTTAGGAATAGCACAGACATTCTGAAAGGGGAGCTGACAACTTAGAAATATTAGAGAATGGGTATAAAGAAAGGTACTCAGAATAAAGAAAATAAGACAAGTTACATTTTATCCATCATCATTATTTTAAAGTATTTTATCCAGAAGATGTAAATGTATTCATTGTCCAGGTCATAGAATAAGAATTAATATTTGAAAGTCATAAGAAATTTTGTTTCAAGTCAGTATAAGACAACATTTTATAAGGTCCTGTAAAACCAGCAGTGGCCCCTGCTCACCTGTGAAGTAGTGTTCAAGCTAAGACTGGGATTCCATGTCTCAAGAAAATTATAGAGGAAATTCCATTACTATTGTGCTAGGTAAATTACGTCTAAAGTTCCACCTAAAAGATTCTATAATCTTTTCTTAAATGTTGTTCCTATACAAATACAAGGGTCAAAGTCATGTGTCTTTTTTTTTAAGAAGATGTTGGGGTAGGAGTTTATTAATTAATTAATTAATTTTTGCTGTGTTGGGTCTTCATTTCTGTGCGAGGGCTTTCTCTAGTTGTGGCAAGCGGGGGCCACTCTTCATCACGGTGCGCAGGCCTCTCACTATCGTGGCCTCTCTTGTTGCGGAGCACAGGCTCCAGACGCGCAGGCTCAGTAGTTGTGGCTCACGGGCCTGGTTGCTCTGTGGCATGTAGGATCTTCCCAGACCAGGGCTCGAACCCATGTCTCCCTGCATTAGCAGGCAGGTTCTCAACCACTGTGCCACCAGGGAAGCCCCAAAAGTAATGTGTCTTTGCTTCAGGTTGGATTAATTCCTTTAGAAAGCTTGTTGGTGTTTTGCTTCTGCTGAACAACAGATTTTTGTTGAACTTGTTAAGTAATCACTCCCTCTCATTCATTAACAGTACTCTAAATTAATTTCTTCCTAAAATTATAAAAATTGGACAATATAATTTGATTATTATTTATGCTTTTTTAATCTGTCAGACAATGTTGCTATTTTCTTGGAACATGAATGTTAGGTTTAAATTATAAGAATCTTATCTTTCTGTGATTAAATTTCACTGTAAACAATTAGTGATGATTTTAAAAATTGTACATGCAATTACCATTTTCTTTCTTTTACCCCAGGTGCTTTGTTTTTTCAGAGACAACATTTGGTGATAGGTTTGAGACCTTAAGTGGATGATTAGAACACTTTAAGTAGAAAGAAATAAAGAGTTAGCCTGTGCTCTGCAATGAGAGAGGCCACAACAGTGAGAGGCCCGGGTACCGCAAAAAAAAAAAAAAAAAAAAAGAGTTAGTATTTGCTACCTAAGTGTAATATCTTCAATATCTTAAGCTGTAGATGATTTCATAGGTCCTATATTTCTAACAGCACTAAAATTGGATGCTTTCTTAAAGGTTATTCAAATAGGAATCAAAGTAAATGCATGTTGTATAGAGCTGCTTCATGTAATCTCCTTTAACAAAATTGGAACAAATTATTACAATATATTACCTACCAAAAAACTTGTCAGTTTAAAGAATCTCAATGTGGATTAGAATTACTCTATTATTGTTCAATAACTTATACTTCCATTTTGTAAAAACAACCCATTATTTAGTTTACATACACTTTACAAAAATTTTGTTTATATCTATTTTTCTTCTATATGATCAACCATAAACTATCCCTGCAGTTCACAAAGACCTAAACATAATGTTGTGACAGAAACTAGCTGTTTATACAACAAAATCTTCTTACTTTCCTCCTGAACACACAGCTAGATTGCATTTTTCAGATTTCCTTGTAGTTTTCAGATTCCCCACTCATAATCCTTCATTCTCCATCCTCCCTTGTTTGAGTCTGGATTCAGAGGATCTAGAGAAGGACTCAGAGGCCTCTAGAATGAAGGTGCCATTAGATGGAAAGAGTCTGGGTCCCTGAATGACTATGCAAAGCAGAACCACCACCTATCCCTACCAACCTGCACTGGAAATAAACCTTGTAGTTTCTTACAGTTCTTTGCCTGTCATTTCTAATGATAGTCAGGTAGACATAATTTTTATTGAATTTTATGGGAAAGCATCATCAGTATTTATCATTCAAGACAGAAAATATCTATTTTTAGTGTAACTTCACTCTGATTTTAAGTGAAAATTATTTATCTTCTGGTTAGATGGGTCCCTGCAGAGGGGCAGCAGGTGCCATGTCAGAGCATGTGCAGTGTAAAGGCTGATGTGGCAGGCTGATGCTGAGTGTCTTAGCCTTTGCAGCTTGAGAAGGTTGCCTACTTAGGAGGGCTGCTCCATTTAAGGAGTGTGATCTGGAGAGGGGAGAGGGCAGATCCCTTCCAGAGGGTTCAGAAATTCCATGCAAGGTTTTGGAGCTTGAGGAGGGAAGCAGGTTGCTTGCAGTGGGCGTGGCCAAGCCCCAGCGTTGGAGCCTGCATGGGGTAAGAAAGACTTCCTTGAGGAAGGGGACAAGGTGTATCATGCTGGGTACAGTGAAGAGGTTGTCCTCTATCCATTAGGAGGGATCCACCAGCGTGCGTTGTGAACGTCCAGGCTTACTGAAGAGGGCGCCGGGTTAGCAAAAGTAGGCCCAGAGTGGGATGTCTTGAGAGGGAGCTTCTTCAGGAGGGAATCCGCTGAGGGAGGTGGGCAGTGGTGGTGATAGGAAATTGGTCACGTACAACAGATTAATCAAATGTGTAAATATGTTAGGATAATTCAAGACATGTTACTCACCATTAGGGAAGTTAGTTACAATTTGTAAAAGAGAAGAAGAAAACTAGAATGAACCCTGTAGTAGCGCACTGGAATTGAAAGTATTGGATATTGGTTAAAGTGTGTGTGTGTGTGCACTTGGGACAGTGACACTCATAGCAATGAGCACATGTAGCAGCCGCCTCTAGGATTCTGAATATATATAATATTGACTATATGTCTATCTATATATATATTATGTATAAAATATATATTATATATACTATATATGATATATCAGTATGTAAAATTGATTAAACTCTTTGAATAAAATTGAAAACCATGTTTCCAAATAAATAAATGGTGCTGAAAATGTAAAGAGGAATGGAGTATTTCCAAAGTAACTCCCCCATAAAATATGTCCTAATTACAAAGAGAAGGAAGTAATAATGCAGTGGAAAAATCAGGCAGACACCTTCTTAACCAAGTTATCAGAGTTACCTGGTTTTTGATGATTGTAGTATGAGCATGTAGGAAAATGTCCTTGTTTTTAGGAAATAATAAGGTATTTAAGAATGATGGGTAGGATTGTTCAAAAGAAAAAAATAAATCTAGAAGTTTCAGTAAGTATATAATATAAATTTAAGAAACTAACCAATAGAAGAACTACTACTAATAATAGTATGACAAAAATTATGAGGAGTAGCAAAGGAAAAGTGGGAATTATGTAAATGTGCTAACTTTCTAACTTTTTTAGGGTAAGTAGAAAATATGTAAATTTGAGTTTTAAGAAGACACACGTTCTTATAACCTATGGAAGTCAATTGGCATATCAAGATTAAAAAGGCACATGTCCACTGATCCAGAATTTCCACCTTGGGGAATTTATCACATGCACTGGAACATACATGAAATGATGTGTGTTAAAAGTTTTCAAATGAAAGATTTTTGTAAGAATAGAGAACTTCAATTGCTTAAATGTTCCAGACTCTGGTTAAATAAGAGTGATAAATCCATTAAAAGCATACAAAAATGAAAAAATAAATAAGGTATTTCCCAATGTGTCAATTTAGAAAGAACCCCTAAATATTATTTTTAAGTGAAAAGACAAGGAACAGGGCTTCCCTGGTGGAGCAGTGGTTGAGAGCCCGCCTGCCGATGCCGGGGACGTGGGTTTGTGCCCCGGTCCGGGAAGATCCCACATGCCGCGGAGTGGCTAGGCCCGTGAGCCATGGACACTGAGCCTGCGCGTCCGGAGCCTGTGCTCCTCAACGGGAGAGGCCACAATAGTGAGAGGCCCGTGTACCGCAAAAAAAAAAAAAAAGAAAGAAAGAAAGAAAAGGCAAGGAACAAAGCAGTGCACATCATATGCAATGTTTAATTATAAAAAAATGATTAAGATAAGAATCTATATTTATAATTGCCTATACATGCACAAAGAAATTCCAAAAATGAACTTCTGGAAATTAAGTAAAAATAAGACTAACAGTTACCTAGGAGATATAGGAATGGAACACAATGGGGTTGAAAGAAAGAAGGGAGCTTTTTCATTATCACCTCTTAATAGATTTAATTTTTAAACCATGTTCACAAATTACCTATGAAAAATTAAATTTAATAATTAGATAGAAAAAACCCCAGAAAATAAAAGTGTAAAAGATAAATGTGGTAGACAGAATAATAGCACATCCTAATTCCTAGGACCTGTGCATATGTTATCTTACATGATAAAAGAACTTTGCAGATGTAGCTAATGATATGGACCTTCAGAGGGGGAGATTATCTGGGTGGGATCAATTTAATTTTATGAGTCCTTAAAAGTAGAGAACTTTTCCCAGCTGTGATCACAGAATATTTCTATGGAAAAAATGAGCTTTATCCGCTGGCTTCACTCTACACGAAAGAAGAATCCAAGACAGGTCAAACAGTTAAACATAAAACCCAGAACTATAAAGCTTCTAAATAAAACATAAAAGAATATATTTATGACCTTGATGTGGGCAAATATTTCTTAGGACACAAAAATCACTGATAAAAGTTTATCTAAAATGATAAAGTGGTCTTCATCAATATTTCAATATCTGCTTATCAAAAGATATGATTAGTAAAATCAGTAGGATATCCACCGACTAAGAAAAATAAGCACAGCATATGCAAAATATGTAAATTACTCTTCTATCAGTAGAAATAAAATCGAATACTCAATTATACAATAGGCAAAGGATCTGAACAGACACATCACAGAATAAGATATGAGAGTGATCAATAAGCACATGAAAAAGTGTTCAGTATCATTAATCATTAGAAAAATCCAATTTAAAACCACAATTAGGTACTATTTCATATGCAGTAGAGTGACTAAAATTTAGAAAGCAAAATAAAACTGACTATTTCTATGGAAAAAAAAATGAATTTCAACCCTTAACCTCACTCTATGAAAATAAAATAATAATACTAATAATTTAAGATGGATAAAAGAAACATAAAACTTAGAATTTCTAGAAGAAAGCATAGTAGTGTCTTTAATGAACTTTATGTCATACGTTGGCATGTAGCAGGATGAGGCGCAATCAGAACTAGTGTATATTCTTGCTGTAGGTATAAAATTTTACAACCATCTTGGAGAAATCTTTGACCATTTCCTATAAAGTTAAGCATACATCTACCCTATGACTCAGTATTTTTACTCCTAAGTATTTAACACAGAGGTCAATGAATACAAAAATATTTTTACAAGAATGTTCAAAGCATTCTAAGTTTTAATAATGAAAAAAGGAAAAACATAAATGTCCATCAACAGGAAAATTAATCAACCATCTGTGATTCATTAATAAAATGGAATACTGCTTGGCATAAAAAAGTAACAGACTGATACACATAACAACATAAAGAATCTTACAGATATTATGCAAAGTGAATAAAACTAGAAACAGAAAAGGATATATTGTATAATTTCATTTAATAAAATAGTAAAAAATAACCTACAGTGGTAGAAGTCAGAAAACAATTGCCACTGTGAAAAGGGATTTGACTGAAAAATATTATGAGGGAAATTCTCAGGGGGGTAGAGAAATTCTTTATTTTGTTTTGGGTGTTGGTAGTACATGTGTATGTAATTGTCAAATATCATCAAACAGAAAATGTAAGAATGGTACATTTGATATTATGTAATTTATACTTCATTTAAAAAATAATGTTGGCTGAAATTTCACTTATAAAATTGCTACTTAGGGAGGAGCCTTAATTCAGTTGAATAGTGTTTATTGCTTATCAAATTCAGGATACTGTGACACTGATTAGGTGAGGATGACATCTTACCCACAAAAATGAGGAAGGAAGGAAGGAAGGAAGGAAGGAAGGAAGGAAGGTAGGAAGGAAGGAAGGAAGGAAGAAAGGAAGGCAAGTAAACAAACGAAAAACAACTTTATTTTTTTTCCTCTTTCATATAGCCAACAAATATTTATTGAACACTACTATATCCTCTATTCTAGGCACTGGAAGTAGAGTGATAAACAAGTCAAGTGACTCACTGCCTTCACAAAGCTTCTAGTAGGGAGAAATACATAAGTGTACAATGTCAGATATTCCACTTGAATTGAACCAGGGAAGTTCACACTGAAAAGATATTTGAGTAAGCTGAAAATGAACAATGAAGGAAGCCACTTAGAATTTTTGGACAAAAGAAATTAATTTAAGAATTTGTTTTGATAATGCAGATAAATTACCTTTACATGTTATAGTTTTTTTATTTTATTTTATATAGAAATAGTATGAAAATAATAAAACTAAATGTAGTTTTTAAAATATATACTTTTATTTTTGAAAGAAAAATAGTTTCGGCATCAATGTAGAGATTGGAATGTGGGAGGATATTATTATCTAATACATAAACAAAATTCTACTCTTACAAAACTAAATGATGCTGCTAGGAAATCTTACACTCACTGGTCAGAATTTTTTACACGAGAGGATCTAAGGTTTCCATTCCTTGCATATGTTTAGTGTGTCACCCTGGACATCTGCTAATGTTGAACATCTGTGTTTTGTTTTCACTGAAAGATGCCTCATTTGGACTGCCAAAAAGAGAATGGGATCATTAGTTATCCAATAATGTGAAGTTATCCAGCAGATTATCCCTGTATGAGGAATATTAATGTCAGTAAATTCATAGCCACTACAATTAAGCCTAAGGTTTGCTTCATACTGGCATAATTTCAAAGGAGAATGCCAAACTATCACAAATCTCAAAATAAAAACTAAAGCAGTTTTATATAGCATTTATCACCCAGGAATCATTGTAAACCGATATTTTCTGAATACTAAAGTAAAAAACATAAGTAATGAACAAGATAAATACTTAGATGCCTGCTGAATTCCCAAGGTTTGAATTATATTTAGTGTAGCTTGAGTTCATATATGTCTGGTGAAAATGAATACTCCATGTGACTAACTCTCTATTAATTTATTTGATTATTTTATTAATTATAAGTTATTAACCATCATGTTGAATAATTGGAAACTTACAATTTTATGTGAAAGACCATATTTCAGAAGAGAAATAAGCTGCTGTACATTATATATCATTAACATCCTTATTATATATGATAATGTTTAAAACCTACTCATTATCATTTGAATTATTTTGATCATATATAGGCCATAAGGTACTATTACAGGTCTTGATATGAATAGTTAGAATGTTAAGTTGTTCACTCTTTTTTCTGCTTAAGAAATCTGTTTTAATATTCATGTGTTTGTGCTCTTCTAAAATGTGTAAATGTAATAGACATGTAATCATGTCCTTCTAAAATGTAAAAATGTCATTTTACGTTTGGTAATTAAAAGCTCATTGGGAGACTTAGTAAAATAGTTGTTGATTTTTAATGTTTAATTTTTATAAGTATTTATTCAACATATATGTAGATCTATATTCACTCACTATGTTCACAATTTAAATTTAAAAGCAATAAAAACGAAAAAGGATTATATTCACAGAAGAAATGGAATAATAACTTAGTGTTATATAGCACCATAGAGATCATGTTGACCATATCTTTATTTTTTTAAATTTTTTATTATTTTTTATTTTTTAAACATCTTTATTGGGGTATAATTGCTTTACAATGGTGTGTTAGTTTCTGCCCCATAACAAATTGAACCAGTTATACGTATACATATGTTCCCATATCTCTTCTCTCTTGCGTCTCCCTCCCTCCCACCCTCCCTATCCCACCCCTCCAGGCTGTCACAAAGCACCGAGCCAATATCCCTGTGCCATGTGGCTGCTTCCCACTAGCTATCTACCTTACTACGTTTGTTAGTGTGTATATGTCCATGACTCTCTCTCGCCCTGTCACAGCTCACCCTTCCGCCTCCCCATAACCTCAAGTCCGTTCTCTAGGAGGTCTGTGTCTTTATTCCTGCCTTACCCCTACGTTCTTCATGATATTTTTTTTTCTTAAATTCCATATATATGTGTTAGCATACAGTATTTGTCTTTTTCTTTCTGACTTACTTCACTCTGTATGACAGACTCTAGGTCTATCCACCTCATTACAAATAGCTCAATTTCGTTTCTTTTTATGGCTGAGTAATATGCCATTGTATATATGTGCCACATCTTCTTTATCCATTCATCCCATGATGGGCACTTAGGTTGTTTCCATCTCCGGGCTATTGTAAATAGAGCTGCAATGAACATTTTGGTACATGACTCTTTTTGAATTTTGGTTTTCTCAGGCTATATGCACAGTAGTGGGATTGCTGGGTCCTATGGTAGTTCTATTTGTAGCTTTTTAAGGAACCTCCATACTGTTCTCCATAGTGGCTGAACCAATTCACATTCCCACCAGCAGTGCAAGAGTGTTCCCTTTTCTCCGCACCCTCTCCAGCATTTATTGTTTCTAGATTTTTTGATGATGGCCATTCTGACTGGTGTGAGATGATATCTCATTGTAGTTTTGATTTGCATTTCTCTAATAATCAGTAATGTTGAGAATCCTTTCATGTGTTTGTTGGCACTCTGTATATCTTCTTTGGAGAAATGTCTATTTAGGTCTTCTGCCCAATTTTGGATTGGGTTGTTTGTTTTCTTGTTATTGAGTTGCATGAGCTGCTTGTAAATTTTGGAGATTAATCCTTTGTCGGTTGCTTCATTTGCAAATATTTTCTCCCATTCTGAGGGTTGTCTTTTGGTCTTGTTTATGGTTTCCTTTGCTGTGCAAAAGCTTTGAAGTTTCATTAGGTCCCATTTGTTTATTTTTGTTTTTATTTCCATTACTCTAGGAGGTGGGTCAGAAAGGATCTTGCTGTGATTTATGTCATAGAGTGTTCTGCCTAAGTTTTCCTCTAAGAGTTTGATAGTTTCTGGCCTTATATTTAGGTCTTTAATCCATTTTGAGCTTATTTTTGTGTATGGTGTTAGGGAGTGATCTAATCTCATACTTTTACATGTACCTGTCCAGTTTTCCCAGCACCACTTATTGAAGAGGCTGTCCTTTCTCCACTGTACATTACTGCCACCTTTATCAAAGATAAGGTGTCCATATGTGCATGGGTTTATCTCTGGGCTTTCTATCCTGTTCCATTGATCTATCTTTCTGTTTTTGTGCCAGTACCATACCGTCTTGATAACTGTAGCTTTGTAGTATAGTCTGAAGTCAGGGAGCCTGATTCCTCCAGTTCCTTCTTTCGTTCTCAAGATTGCTTTGGCTATTCGGGGTCTTTTGTGTTTCCATAAAAATTGTGAAACTTTTTGTTCTAGTTCTGTGAAAAATGCCAGTGGTAGTTTGATAGGGATTGCATTGAATCTGTAGATTGCTTTGGGTAGTAGAGTCATTTTCACAATGTTGATTCTTCCAATCCAAGAACATGGTATATGTCTCCATCTATTTGTATCATCTTTAATTTCTTTCATCAGTGTCTTATAATTTTCTGCATACAGGTCTTTTGTCTCCTTAGGTAGGTTTATTCCTAGATATTTTATTCTTTTTGTTGCAATGGTAAATGGGAGTGTTTTCTTGATTTCACTTTCAGATTTTTCATCATTAGTATATAGGAATGCCAGAGATTTCTGTGCATTAAGTTTGTATCCTGCCACTTTACCAAATTCATTGATTAGCTCTAGTAGTTTTCTGGTAGCATCTTTAGGATTCTCTATGTATAGGATCATGTCATCTGCAAACAGTGACAGCTTTACTTCTTCTTTTCCGATTTGGATTCCTTTTATTTCCTTTCCTTCTCTGATTGCTGTGGCTAAAACTTCCAAAACTATGTTGAATAAGAGTGGTGAGAGTGGGCAACCTTGTCTTGTTCCTGATCTTAGTGGAAATGCTTTCAGTTTTTCACCATTGAGGATGATGTTTGCTGTGGGCTTGTCATATATGGCCTTTATTATGTTGAGAAAAGTTCCCTCTATGCCTACTTTCTGCAGGGTTTTTATCATAAATGGGTGTTGAATTTTGTCAAAAGCTTTCTCTGCATCTATTGAGATGATCATATGATTTTTCTCCTTCAATTTGTTAATATGGTTTATCACATTGATAGATTTGCATATATTGAAGAATCCTTGCATTCCTGGAATAAACCCCACTTGATCATGGTGTATGATCCTTTTAATGTGCTGTTGGATTCTGTTTGCTAGTATTTTGTTGAGGATTTTTGCATCTATGTTCATCAGTGATATTGGCCTGTAGTTTTCTTTCTTTGTGACATCCTTGTCTGGTTTTGGTATCAAGGTGATGGTGGCCTCGTAGAAGGAGTTTGGGACTGTTCCTCCCTCTGCTATATTTTGGAAGAATTTGAGAAGGATAGGTGTTAGTTCTTCTCTAAATGTTTGATAGAATTCGCCTGTGAAGCCATCTGGTCCTGGGCTTTTCTTTGTTGGAAGATTTTTAATCACAGTTTCAATTTCAGTGCTTGTGATTGGTCTGTTCATATTTTCTATTTCTTCCTGATTCAGTCTTGGCAGGTTGTGCATTTCTAAGAATTTGTCCATTTCTTCCAGATGTCCATTTTATTGGCATAGAGTTTCTTGTAGTAATCTCTCATGATCTCTTTTATTTCTGCAGGGTCAGTTGTTACCTCTCCTTTTTCATTTCTAATTCTATTGATTTGAGTCTTCTCCCTTTTTTTCTTGATGAGTCTGGCTAGTGGTTTATCTATTTTGTTTATCTTCTCAAAGAACCAGCTTTTAGTTTTATTGATCTTTGCTATTGTTTCCTTCATTTCTTTTTCATTTATTTCTGATCTGATTTTTATGATTTCTTTCCTTCTGCTAGCTTTGGGGTTTTTTTGTTCTTCTTTCTCTAATTGCTTGCGGTGCAAGGTTAGGTTGTTTATTCTAGATGTTTCCTGCTTCTTAAGGTGGGCTTGTATTGCTATAAACTTCCCCCTTAGAACTGCTTTTGCTGCATCCCACAAGTTTGGGTCGTTGTGTCTCCATTGTCATTTGTTTCTATGTATTTTTTGATTTCCTCTTTGATTTCTTCAGTGATCACTTCATTATTAAGTAGTGTATTGTTTAGCCTCCATGTGTTTGTATTTTTTACAGATCTTTTCTTGTAATTGATACCTAGTCTCATAGCATTGTGGTCAGAAAAGATACTTGATACAATTTCAATTTTCTTAAATTTACCAAGGCTTGATTTGTGACCCAAGGTATGATCTATCTTGGAGAATGTTCCATGAGCACTTCAGAAAAATGTGTATTCTGTTGTTTTTGGATGGAGTGTCCTATAAATATCAATTAAGTCCATCCTGTTTAATGTATCATTTAAAGCTAGTGTTTCCTTATTTATTTTCATTTTGGATGATCTGTCCATGGGTGAAAGTGGAGTGTTTAAGTCCCCTACTATGAATGTGTTACTGTCGATTTCCCCTTTTATGGCTGTTAGTATTTGCCTTATGTATTGAGGTGCTCCTATGTTGGGTGCATAAATATTTACAATTGTTATATCTTCTTCTTGGATCGATCCCTTGATCATTATGTAGTGTCCTTGTCTCTTTTAATAGTCCTTATTTTAAAGTCTATTTTGTCTGACATGAGAATTGCTACTCCAGCTTTCTTTTGGTTTCCATTTGCATGGAATATCTTTTTCCATCCCCTTACTTTCAGTCTGTATGTGTCTCTAGGTCTGAAGTGGGTCTCTTGTAGACAGCATATATAAGGGTCTTGATTTTGTATCCATTCAGCTAATTTGTGTCTTTTGGTGGGAGCATTTAGTTCATTTACATTTAAGGTAATTATCGATATGTATGTTCCTATTCCCATTTTCTAAATTGTTTTGGGTTCGTTATTATAGGTCTTCTCCTTCTCTTGTGTTTCTTGCCTAGAGAAGATCCTTTAGCATTTGTTGTAAAGCTGGTTTGGTGGTGCTGAACTCTCTCAGATTTTGCTTGTCTGTAAAGGTTTTAATTTCTCCATCAAATCTGAATGAGATCCTTGGTGGGTAGTGTAGTCTTGGCTGCAGGTTTTCCTCCTTCATCACTTTCAGTATGTCCTGCCACTCCCTTCTGGCTTGTAGGGTTTCTGCTGAGAGATCAGCTGTTAACCTTATGGGGATTCCCTTATGTGTTATTTGTTGTTTTTCCCTTGCTGCTTTTAATATGCTTTCTTTGTATTTAATTTTTGACAGCATGATTAATATGTGTCTTGGCATATTTCTCCTTGTATTTATCCTGTATGGGACTCTCTGTGCTTCCTGGACTTGATTAACTATTTCCTTTACCATATTAGGGAAGTTTTCAACTATAATCTCTTCAAATATTTTCTCAGTCCCTTTCTTTTTCTCTTCTTCTTCTGGAACCCCTATAATTCGAATGTTGATGCGTTTAATGTTGTCCCAGAGGTCTCTGAGACTGTCCTCAGTTCTTTTCATTCTTTTTTCTTTATTCTGCTCTGCAGTAGTTATTTCCACTATTTTATCTTCCAGGTCACTTATCCGTTCTTCTGCCTCAGTTATTCTGCTATTGATCCCATCTAGAGTACTTTTAATTTCATTTATTGTGTTGTTCATCGTTGCTTGTTTCATCTTTAGTTCTTCTAGGTCCTTGTTAACTGATTCTTGCATTTTGTCCATTCTATCTCCAAGATTTCGGATCATCCTTACTATCATTATTCTGAATTCTTTTTCAGGTAGACTGCCTATTTCCTCTTCATTTGTTAGGTCTGGTGCATTTTTATCTTGCTCCTTTATCTGCTGTGTGTTTTTCTGTCTTCTCATTTGCTTATCTTACTGTGTATGGGGTCTCCTTTTTGCAGGCTGCAGGTTCGTAGTTCCTGCTGTTTTTGATGTCTGTCTCCAGTGGCTAAGGTTGGTTCAGTGGGTTGTGTAGGCTTCCTGGTGGAGGGGACTAGTGCCTGTGTTGTGGTGGATGAGGCTGGATCTTGTCTCTCTAGTAGGCAGGTTCACGTCTGGTGGTGTGTTTTGGGGTGTCTGTGGCCTTATTATGATTTTAGGCAGCCTCTCTGCTAATGGGTGGGGTTGTGTTCCTGTTTTGCTAGTTGTTTGGCATAGGTTTTCCAGCACTGTGGCTTGCTGGTCGTTGAGTGAAGCTGGGTGCTGGTGTTAAGATGGAGGTCTCTGGGAGATTTTCGCCGTTTGATATTATGTGGAGCTGGGAGGTCTCTTGTTGACCAGTGTCCTGAAGTTGGCTCTCCTACCTCAGAGGCAGAGCCTGACTCCTGTCTGGAGCACCAAGAGCTTTTCATCCACACGGCTCAGGAGAAAAGGGAGAAAAAGTAGAGGGAATTAGTAGAAGTATGAGGAAAGAAAGAAGGAAAGGAGGGTAGGAAGGAAGGAAGAAAGAAAGAAGCAAAGAAGGAAAGAAGGCAAGAAGGAAAGAAAGGAGGGAGGGAGGGAGGGAGGAAGGAAGGAAGGAGGGAAAGAAGGAAAAAATACAGAAAGAAAGAAGATACAGTAAAAATAAAATAAAGTATAATAAAGTTATTGAATTTAAAAATTCTTATTTAGAAAAAAAAGGGGGGGATGGATAGAACCTTAGGACAAATGTTGGAAGCAAAGCTATACAGACAAAATCTTACACAGAAGCATACACATACACCCTCACTAAAAGAGGTAAATGGGGCAAAATCATAAATCTTGCTGTCAGAGACCACCTCCTCAATTTGGGATGATTCGTTGTCTAAAGGAGGGAAGGAAGGAAGGAAAGAAAGAAAGAAAGAAAGAAAGAACGAAGGTAAAGTATAATAACGTTATTAAAATTAAAATTGATTATTAAGAAAAAAAAATTTTAAAGAAAAACCATGGACGGATAGAACCCTAGGACAAATGGTGGAAGCAAGACTATACAGACAAGATCTCACACAGATGCATACACATATACATTCACAAAAAGAGGAAAAGGGAAAAAAATCATAGATCTTGCTCCTAAAGTCCACTTCCTTAATTTGGGATGATTGGTTGTCTATTCAGGTATTCCACAGATGCAGGGTATATCAAGTTGATTGTGGAGCTTTAATCCGCTGCTTCTGAGGCTGCTGGGAGAGATTTCCCTTTCTCTTCTTTGTTCTCACAGCTCCCAGGGCTCGCTTTGGATTTGGCCCTGCCACTGCGTGTAGGTCGCTGGAGGGCGTCTGTTGTTTGCTCAGACAGGACGGGGTTAAAGGAGCCGCTGATTCGGGGGCTCTGGCACACTCAGGCCGGCGGGGAGGGAGGGGCACGGAGTGCGGGGCGGGCCTGCGGCGGCAAAGGCCGGCGTGACTTTGCACCAGCCTGAGGCATGCTGTGCACTCTCCCGGGGAAGTTGTCCCTGGATCCCAGGAACCTGGCTGTGGCGGGCTGCACAGGCTCCGCGGAAGAGGGGTGTGGAGAGTGACCTGTGCTCGCACACAGGCCCCTTGGTGGCGGCAGCAGCAGCCTTATCGTCTCCCGCCCGTCTCTGGGGTTCGCGCTTTTAGCCTCGGCTCGCGCCCGTCTCCGGAGTTCCCTCAAGCAGCGTTCTTAAACCCCTCTCCTCACGCACCAGGAAACAAAGAGGGAAGAAAAAGTCTCTTGCCTCTTCGGCAGGTGCAGACTTTTCCCCAGACTCCCTCCCGGCTAGCCGTGGTGCACTAACCCCTTCAGGCTATGTTCAAGCCGCCAACCCCAGTCCTCTCCCTGCGCTCCGTCGGAAACCGAAACCGAGCCTTAGAGCCTCAGTTCGCAGCCCCGCCCGCCGCGGCGGGTGAGCAGACAAGCCTCTCGGGCTGGTGAGTGCCGGTCAGCACCGATCCTCTGTGTGGGAATCTCCCCGCTTTGCCCTCCGCACCCGTTGCCGTGCATTCCTCCGCGGCTTCGAAGCTCCCCCCTCCGCCCACCGCAGTCTCCGCCCGCGAAGGGGCTTCCTAGTGTGTGGAAACTTTTCCTCCTTCACAGCTCCCTCCCACTGGTGCAGGTGCCGTCCCTATTCTTTTGTCTTTGTTTTTTCTTTTTTTTTCTTTTGCCCTACCCAGGTACGTGGGGAGTTTCTTGCCTTTTGGGAGGTCTGAGATCTTCTGCCAGCGTTCAGTAGGTGTTCTGTAGGAGTTGTTCCACGTGTAGATGTATTTCTGGTGTATCTGTGGGGAGGAAGGTGATCTCCGCGTCCTACTTTTCCGCCATCTTCAAGATCCCCCCATATCTTTATTTTAAAATGGGAACAGTTCTAATGTTATTGCTCTGTTTCTTAGTCGTTTTGTATTTTATAAAATTGAAGTTTATTAAGAGAAAAGAATGCCTGGGAAGACTATGTGCGTGTTTGTGTGCTTTTGTGTGTGTGTGTGTGTGTGTGTGTGTGTGTGTGTGTGCATGTCCATTTATATAAATATAATTAAATTGTTTATATATTTGGTAATTATTCATTATAAGCTACCAGTAAAACTTTGTTTCAAGATCTTCGTCTTTGAAGATGTGGCTCTGTATTCCTATCTGAGGCATTGCTCAAATAGTTTACCCCATAGCTTTTCACCATGTGTCTATTCAACTTCTCTACTATTATTAGGTCTCTCCAGTTATACATGTTCAAGGTTTAATTACAATACAGAATACTAAATAATTGAAAATAAATATTGGCTCATTTAATCAATCTAATCTTATGTTTTCTTATAGAAGGATGTCAAAAATGAATATTTGCAAAAGGAAAAAAAAGAGGGAATGGAAAATTTTCAAGGTATAATACCATATATTACAACGAATATATAGGATAACTAATTATTCTTTAAACTGTGTTAAATTAGTGAAAACTTTTTCAGAGTATGGCTATTAAGGAAAATGAAATTTCATTACAATAACTGGATGTTAAAATATTTCTACTAAAATATTAATTGTTTAGTTCATTATAGATTAATACTGTCTTGTAACAAACATGTAAAATAAATTTGTAGTAGCTCTATTTTTTTCTCAGAGGGAAGGTTATGCATTAAGTACCTACTGTGTGCTAAGCAGTTTATGTATGCTGTACCATTTAACCCCAATAACTACAATGATTGCTTTTCTTATTTTATGGAAGAAGAAACCAAGGACTGGAGATTAAGGAACTTGTTCAAGTAACAGAGATAGTTAGTATAACTTCCAGTAATGCAGCTTGGGTTTGCCCAATTCAAGATGCAATGAGTTCTTTTTAATTTTATGTCTCATTCTATGGAGCTATAGAATGCAACTGGCAAGTGGGGATAAAACTATATTTTGTAATATATATGTCAAAGGAGAAGTTATTGACTACAGTAATTTTCATGTTGCTATGTGATTAACCCAAACTTTTGGCACTTTGAAAAACTGACTGCCAGAATCATCACTATTACTACCATCATCATTATCACTATCTCCACCATCACTTACACATACCATCTGCAAGATACACAGAGTGGGTGGAACAACTTTAAATATTGCATTTGTGTATATCTTTAAATGTGTTTAGAAATGAAAATGGGATAACTCTGAAGATTGTGTCGCAGCTGAGACAATCTCTGATACGTGTGAAAAAATTAAAAGGAACACAACATAAAGTTCTAAGACAATGTACCACCTTTTTAAAGTATCAAACTCGCTTTATTTTTCTGGCTAACACAGTAGATTATTGTGGTATGAGATATCGCTTCATTAATATAAAGTAAAATTGACAGAGATTTTAACTAGGACATTTTATTTAAAAAAAAATATACCAATGGGACAGCAGGGAAGATGGCAGAAGAGTAAGACGTGGAGATCACCTTCCTCCCCACAGATACATCAGAAATACATCTACACGTGGAACAACTCCTACAGAACACCTACTGAATGCTGGCAGAAGATCTCAGACCTCCCAAAGGGCAAGAAACTCCCCACGTACCTGGGTAGGGCAAAAGAAAAAAGACTAAACAGAGACAAAAGAATAGGGACCAGACCTGTAACAGTGAGAGGGAGACGCGAAGGAGGAAAGGTTTCCACACACTAGGAAGTCCCTGCACGGGCGGAGACTGCGGGTGTCGGAGGGGAGAAGCTTCAGAGCCGCGGAGGAGAGCATAGCAACAGGGGTGTGGAGGGCAAAGCGGTGAGATTCCCGCACAGAGGATCGGTTGCCGACCTGCACTCACTAACCCAAGAGGCTTGTCTGTCACCCGCCTGGGAGGGCGGGGCTGGGAGTTGAGGCTCAGGCTTCGGTTGGAGCGCAGGGAGAGGACTGGCAGCGTGAACATAGCCTGAAGGGGTTAGTGCACCACGGCTAGCCGGGAGGGAGTCCAGGAAAAAGTCTGGACCTGCCAAAGAGGCAAGAGACTTTTTCTTCCCTCTTTGTTTCCTGGTGCGCGAGGAGAGGGGATTAAGAGCGCTGCTTAAAGGAGCTCCAGAGACGGGTGTGAGCCGCGGCTAAAAGCGCGGACCCCAGAGACGGGCACGAGACACTAAAGCTGCTGCTGCCACGACCAAGAAGCCTGTGAGTGAGCACAGGTCACTATCCACACCTCCCTTCCGGGGAGCCTGTGCAGCCCGCCACTTCCAGGGTCCCGGGATCCAGGGACAACTTCCCTGGGAGAACGCAACGCGTGCCTCAGGCTGGTGCAAAGTCATGCCGGCCTCTGCCGCCGCAGGCTCGACCTGCACTCCGTACCCGTCCCTCCCCCTGGCTTGAGTGAGCCAGAGCCCCAGAATTAGCGACTCCTTTAACCCGGTCCTGTCTGAGCGAAGAACAGACACCCTCCAGCGACCGACACTCAGAGGCGGGGCCAAATCCAAAGCTGAGCCCCTGGAGCTATGCAAACAAAGAGGAGAAAGGGAAATCTCTCCCAGCAGCCTCAGGAGCAGCAGATTAAATCTCCACAATCAACTGGATGTACCCTGCATCTGTGGAATACCTGAACGGACAATGAATCATCCCAAATTGAGGAGGTGGACTTTGAGAGCAAGGTTTATTATTTTTTCCCCTTTTCTTATTTTTGTGAGTCTGTATGTGTATGCTTCTGTGTGAGATTTTGTCTGTATAACTTTGCTTGCACCATTTGTCCTAGGGTTCTATCGGTACATTTTTTTTTTAACTTTTTAAAAAAAAAATTTCGTATTATTTTTTATTTTAATAACTTTATTTTATCTTATTTTCTTTTCTTTTATCCTTTTGTTTCTTTCCTTTTCTTTCTTTCTTTCTTTCTTTCTTTCTTTCTTTCTTTCTTTCTTTCTTTCTTTCTTTCTTTCTTTCTTCCTTCCTTCCTTCCTTCCTTTCTACTTTTTCTCCCTTTTATTCTGAGCCGTGTGGATGAAAGTCTCTTGGGGCTGCAGCCAGGAATCAGTGTTGTGCCTCTGAGGGGGGAGACCCAACTTCAGCATGCTGGTCCACAAGAAACCTCCAAGCTCCACGTAATATCAAATGGCAAAAATCTCCGAGGGATCTCCATCTCAACACCAACACCCAGCTTCACTCAGTGACAAGCAAGCTACAGTGCTGGACACCCTATGCCAAACAACTAGAAAGACACGAACACAACCGCACCCATTAGCAGAGAGGCTGACTAAAATCATAATAAGTCCACAGACACCCCACCACCAGACGTGGACCTGCCCACCAGAAAGACAAGATCCAGCCTCATCCACCAGAACATAGGCACTAGTTCCCTCCACCAGGAAGCCTACACAGGCCACTGAACCAACCTTAGCCACTGGGGACAGACACCAAAAACAACGGGAACTACAAAACTACAGCCTGCAAAAAGGAGACCCCAAACACAGTAAGAAAAGCAAAATGAGAAGACAGAAAAACACACAGCAGATGAAGTAGCAAGTTAAAAACCCACCAGACTTAACAAATGAAGAGGAAATAGGCAGTCTACTTGAAAAAAGAATTCAGAATAATGACAGTAAAGATGATCCAAAATCTTGGAAATAGAATAGACAAAATGCAAGAAACATTTAACAAGGACCTAGAAGAACTAAAAATGAAGCAAGCAATGATGAACAACACAATAAATGAAATTAAAAATACCCTAGAAGGGAGCAATAGCAGAATAACTGAGGCAGAAGAAGGGATAACTGACCTGGAAGATAAAATAGTGGAAATAACTACTGCAGAGCAGAATAAAGAAAAAATAATGAAAAAAAAACTGAGGAGAGTCTCAGAGACATCTGGGACAACATTAAGTGCACCAAAATTCGAATCAAAGGGGTTCCAGAAAAAGAAGAGAAAAAGAAAGGGACTGAGAAAATATTTGAAGAGATTATAGTTGAAAACTTCCTTAATATGGGAAAGGAAATAGTTAATCAAGTCCAGGAAGCACAGAGAGTCCCATACAGGGTAAATCCAAGGAGAAACATGCCAAGACATATATTAATCAAAGTGTCAAAAATTAAACACCAAAAAAACATATTAAAAGCAGCAAGGGAAAAAAACAACAAATAACACATAAGGGAATTCCCATAAGGTTAACAGCTGATCTTTCAGCAGAAACTCTGCAAGCCAGAAGGGACTGGCAGGACATATTTAAAGTGATGAAGGAGAAAAACCTACACCCAAGATTACTCTAACCAGCAAGGATCTCATTCAGATTTGATGGAGAAATTAAAACCTTTACAGACAAGCAAAAGCTGAGAGAGTTCAGCACCACCAAACCAGATTTACACAAGAAACACAAGAGAATGAAAAGACTTACAATAACAAACACAAAACAATTAAGAAAATGGGAATAGGAACATACATATCAATAATTAACTTAAACGTAAATGGATTAAATTCTCCCACCAAAAGACACAGACTGGCTGAATGGATACAAAAACAAGACCTATATATATGCTGTCTACAAGAGACCCACTTCAGACCTACAGACACATACAGACTGAAAGTGAGGGGATGTAAAAAGATATTCCATGCAAATGGAAACCAAAAGAAAGCTGGAGTAGCAATTCTCATATCAGACAAAATAGACTTTAAAATAAAGACTATAGAAGAGGCAAAGAAGGACACTACATAATGATCAAGGGAGCGATCAAAGAAGAAGATATAACAATTGTAAATATTTATGCACCCAACATAGGAACACCTCAATACATAAGGCAAATACTAACAGCCATAAAAGGGGAAATTGACAGTAACACATTCATAGTAGGGGACTTAAACACCCCACTTTCACCAATGGACAGATCATCCAAAATGAAAATAAATAAGGAAACACTAGCTTTAAATGATACAGTAAACAAAATGGACTTAATTGATATTTATAGGACATTCCATCCAAAAACAACAGAATACACATTTTTCTCAAGTGCTCATGGAACATTCTCCAAGATAGATCATACCTTGGGTCACAAATCAAGCCTTGGTAAATTTAAGAAAATTGAAATTGTATCAAGTATCTTTTCTGACCACAATGCTATGAGACTAGGTATCAATTACAAGAAAAGATCTGTAAAAAATACAAACACATGGAGGCTAAACAATACATTACTTAATATTGAAGTGATCGCTGAAGAAATCAAAGAAGAAATCAAAAAATGCCTAGAAACAAATGACAATGGAGACAGGACAGCCCAAAACATATGGGATGCAGCAAAAGCAGTTCTAAGGGGGAAGTTTATAGCAATACAATCCTACCTTAAGAAACAGGAAACATCTCGAATAAGCAACCTAACCTTGCACCTAAAGCAATTAGAGAAAGAAGAACAAAAAAACCCAAAGTTAGCACAAGGAAAGAAATCATAAAGATCAGATCAGAAATAAATGAAAAAGAAATGAAGGAAACGAAAGCAAAGATTAATAAAACTAAAAGCTGGTTCTTTGAGAAGATAAACAAAATTGATAAACCACTAGCCAGACTCATCAAGAAAAGAAGGGAGAAGGCTCAAATCAATAGAATTAGAAATGAAAAAGGAGAAGTAAAAACTGACACTGCAGAAACACCAAAGATCATGAGAGATAACTACAAACAACTCTATGCCAGTAAAATGGACAACCTGGAAGAAATGGACAAATTCTTAGAAATGCACAACCTGCCAAGACTGAATCAGGAAGAAATAGAAAATATGAACAGACCAATCACAAGCACTGAAATTGAAACTGTGGTTAAAACTCTTCCAACAAACAAAAGCCCAGGACCAGATGGCTTCACAGGAGAATTCTATCAAACATTTAGAGAAGAGCTAATACCTGTCCTTCTCAAACTCTTCCCAAATATAGCAGAGGGAGGAACACTCCCAAACTCATTCTACGAGGCCACCATCACTCTGATACCAAAACCAGACAAGGATGTAACAAAGAAAGAAAACTACAGGCCAATATCACTGATGAACATAGATGCAAAAATCCTCAACAAAATACTAGCAAACAGAATCCAAAAGCACATTAAGAGGATCATACACTATGATCAGGTGGGGTTTATTCCAGGATTGCAAGGATTCTTCAATATATGCAAATCAATCAATGTGATACACCATATTAACAAATTGAAGGAGAAAAAACATATGGTCATCTCAATAGATGCAGAGAAAACTTTTGACAAAATTCAACACCAATTTATGATAAAAACCCTCCAGAAGGTGGCCATAGAGGGAACTTTCCTCAACATAATAAAGGCTATATATGACAAACCCACAGCCAACATCGTCCTCAGTGGTGAAAAACTGAAATCATTTCCACTAAGATCAGGAACAAGACAAGGTTGCCCACTCTCACCACTCTTATTCAACATAGTTTTGGAAGTTTTAGCCACAGCAATCAGAGAAGAAAAGGAAATAAAAGGAATCCAAATTGGAAAAGTAGAAGTTAAGCTGTCACTGTTTTCAGAAGACATGATTCTATACATAGAGAATCCTAAAGATGCTACCAGAAAACTACTAGAGCTAATCAATGAATTTGGTAAAGTAGCAGGATACAAAATTAATGCACAGAAATCTCTGGCATTCCTATACACTAATGATGAAAACTCTGAAAGTGAAATTAACAAAACACTCCCATTTACCATTGCAACAAGATGAATAAAATATCTAGGAATAAACCTACCTAAGGAGACAAAAGACCTGTGTGCAGAAAGTTATAAGACACTGATGAAAGAAATTAAAAATGATACAAAGGGTTGGAGAGATATACCATGTTCTTGGATTGGAAGAATAAATATTGTGAAAATGAATCTACTACCCAAAGCAATCTACAGATTCAATGTAATCCCTATCAAACTACCACTGCCATTTTTCACCGAAGTAGAACAAAAAATTTCACAATTTGTATGGAAACACAAAAGACCTCGAATAGCCAAAGCAATCTTGAGAAAGAAAAACGGAGCTGGAGGAATCAGGCTCCCTGACTTTAGACTATCCTACAAAGCTACAGTAATCAAGACAGTATGGTACTGGCACAAAAACAGAAATATAGATCAATGGAACAGGATAGAAAGTACAGAGATAAACCCATGAACATATGGTCACCTTATCTTTGATAAAGGAGGCAGGAATGTACAGTGGAAAAAGGACAGCCTCTTCAATAAGTGGTTCTGGGAAAACTGGACAGGTACATGTCAAAGTGTGAGATTAGATCACTCCCTAACACCATACACAAAAATAGGCTCAAAATGTATTAAAGACCTAAATGTAAGGTCAGAAAGTATCAAAATCTTAGAGGAAAACATAGGCATAACACTCTATGACATAAATCACAGCAATATACTTTTTGATCCACCTCCTAGAGAAATTGAAACAAAAACAAAAATAAACAAATGGGACCTAATGAAACTTAAAAGCTTTTGCACACCAAAGGAAACCATTAACAAGATGAAATGACAACCCTCAGAATGGGTGAAAATATTTGCAAATGAAGCAACTGGCAATGGATTAATCTCCAAAATTTATAAGCAGCTCCTGCAGCTCAATACCAAAAAATAAACAACCCAATCTAAAAATGGGCAGGAGACCTAAATAGACATTTCTCCCAAGAAGATATACAGAGTGCCAACAAACACATGAAAGAATGCTCAACATCATGAATCATTAGAGAAATGCAAATCAAAACTACAATGAGATATCATCTCACACCAGTCAAAATGGCCATCATCAAAAACTCTAGAAACAATAAATGCTGGAGAGGGTGTGGAGAAAAGGGAACACTCTTGCACTGTTGGTGGGAATGTGAATTGGTACAGCCACTGTGGAGAACAGTATCAAGGTTCCTTAAAAAACTAAAAATAGAACTACCATAGGACCCAGCAATCCCACTACTGGGCATATACCCTGAGAAAACCAAAATTCAAAAAGAGTCATGTACCAAAATGTTCATTGCATCTCTATTTACAATAGCCAGGTCATGGAAGCAACCTAAGTGTCCATCGACCGATGAATGGATAAAGAAGATGTGGCACATATATACGAGGGAATACTACTCAACCATAAAAAGAAATGAAATTGAGTTATTTGTAGTGAGGTGGATGGGCCTAGAGTCTGTCATACAGAGTGAAGTAAGTCAATAAGAGAAAGGCAAATACCATATGCTAACACATATATATGGAATCTAAGAAAAAAAAATGTCACGAAGAACCTAGGGTTAAGACAGGAATAAAGACAGGGACCTACTAGAGAATGGAATTGAGGATATGGGGAGGGGGAAGGGTAAGCTGTGACAAATGAGATAGTGACATGAACATATATACACTACCAAACATAAAATAGATAGCTAGTGGGAAGCAGCCGCATAGCACAGGGAGATCAACTCGGTGTTTTGTGACCACCTAGAGGGGTGGGATAAGGATGGTGAGAGGGAGGGAGACGCACAAGGGAAGAGATATGGGGACATATGTATATGTATAACTGATTCAGTTTGTTATAAAGCAGAAACTAACACACCATTGTAAAGCAATTATACTGCAATAAAGATGTTAAAAAAAAAAAAAGAACGTTCCATTGGGCTCCTCAAGTAAATAGAAGAAAGGGTAAAGTATTTTCAACAGCTCAATACACCATAGGTAAGTGCTGCACAACTACTGTATGACTTTAAACCCAGCATATATTTCTCCTTTGTGTTGTAGTTTTGTGGGGTAGGGTGGGGACACTTACCATTTAGAACGGATGAGTATGTCAGAAATCCTTTCCAAATATTTATTTCTGTTAAGATAAGAACAGTGAAATAAAGAGTGGAATGAATTCCCACATCAAAACACTACCTTCCATAACCGGGTGCAATGATGCAGTCTTTGGCAGAGTGACAGTTTGCTCTTGCCATGATAAATTTCTATTTTTGTGTTCCAGATAAGGTAGTTCTTATAAGTTTGTTCATATTCTTGTCAATGAGATTTGATTTTGCTCCCATCAGGAATTTGTATTGCTCCAAATATTATAATTTACTAAAAAAATAAGGTTAAGTCTATTGTTGAAATATATAGTATTTTTTTCTTTTAAATTCTAGTTCTTTCTAAAATAAAATTTGATCAATTCTGTACTCATGCACAAAATAAAAATAAATAAGTAAAACTATTTTAATACCTTTCAATTTTCCTTAAATAAATCTAGATCTGTTTTTAAAAATTTGCATGTGATTTTATAAGAATTTTGTTCCTACAAAAACCTCCTGCCTACTGAACTTTCAGTTCTCTAAAAGGCCATTTTCTCTCATCTGAAACACCTTTACCTGAACTGATTTGTAACTGCTTATTGTCAGTTTCACTACTACACTGTAATTTCAATAAGGGAGAGAAATTGACAGGCACACTGCCTGTCACATAATGGGAACTCAATAATTATGAAAAATGAATGAATGAGTGAATGAATGAATGGTATACCTACTATCAGTAGAAGCTTTTGCTGATGAAATGGTCCAGAATAAAGGTGCCATAACTTTGTTGAGGTCACCCCAAACCTATGATGAGGAAATCCTTGGAAAATCTGGGAATTCAAGGCCCTTCATTCAAGCTCTTTTTTCTTTAATGATTTCCTTCTGTAAAAACACTGCTATTGTGAAACCACACTCCTTCTCAGATGGGACTTAACTCAGATTTGGACTTGAACCCAGAATCCCTGGCTTAGGAGGGGACTCAAACCCACTGTGTTCTAATTAAAACTGCTCACCTGGCGTCAGGACTTACTAAAGCCCAGGGTCTTTTTTCTCTTCACAGAAAGAATTCAGGATGAGGCAAAGGCATAGGCAGACAGTGCATTTATTACCATAGTATGCTTGTGAGAGATACAAGCGGGCCGGCAACAGAACACAGCCCAGAGAACAAAGAGGGCGGCATTTGTATGATCAAAGAAAAAGTGGGGAGGGGAAAAGACCACCTTCTTCCACATTCTTGGTTAGACATAAAGGCTTACATCATTAGTTTCTCCTTTGACCCTATATGGTCTAACCAGGACTGTGTTGACACTATTTAAATCATATGTATATTAGCAAAACGGTGGTAACATACTAAAATACTGTAATTCATCTCAAGTTTCAGTATAATGTCCCCTATCACCTAGTTTCTTTCCCCTTTCACTTATATTCCTGTCTTGGCTACATGCAGAAATGTTACTCGTCAAGAACCATTAACTCCCTTACTTCATGTAACAAGATTCAGACCCCATAACTATTGTCTTGTGTTTTAACTATCAGGATTTTTGGCTTGAGTATGGCTGCCGCTTGAATGTGCCTGGTCTTCCTTCAAGGTAGAGTAGATTGTTGCTAGGTTACTGGATTCTTTCCTTGATTGGTCATTAGCTTACCACAATCTCCCAAACTCTGTTAAAATTCCCTTTCTGTCTTTAATCCCCTAGTGGGATTTCTAAACTAACTATAATATTTAATTATTCTGCTCAGTTCCTATCAATTGCATATTTAGAAAATGATTCATGGAACTTCTAGCTGGATATGTAAGACCATCAGATTTAAATTATTGTGTAAACAGTTTATGAAGAGCAATTCACAGAGTTGTCCCTGAAGTTGTTACTCAACAACTTGTTCTAGAACAGAAGATTTCTGTTCTAGAGCCAAGGAGTTGCTATGGCTCAACCTTGATTTCTTTCCTATATTGGAACATCTAGGCATTTAAAAAAAAACAAAAAACATCCTGTGAGACTGGGCACATCAGATTTCATAGTTTGTAGACCTAATATGTACACTAACAAGAAGAGATTGTGAATTTTCATATTCATGCTTTCTAGCCTAGTAGCCTTAAGCAGTATATGTACTCTATAGACATTCTTCTGGTTGAGTCATAAAAACTGGAGCTAAAAACCAATCGGAAGGTGTATGGAAAAATGAATATTTGTACACAATGGTGTGTTAATCAATGTTTAGCAAACTACTCCCCACCAAAAAGAAAAAACAAAGCAAAACAAAGAAACAAAATCCCTTGATTTGTAGCATTCGCAAATTTTCATGGTATAATATTCTCATCTTAGCCAATTTCAAGCTCCTAACGTGATGTCATTGTTCATGTAGTTTGGAAGAGGTGCACACATTGGCACACATTTGGCTCTCATGGGACATGAACTGGCCCCAGCACACAAGTAGTTCCTGATGTCTGTGAGATTAGGTGTTTACACAAATCTGACTTAACCACTAGTTCCAGGAAAGTGGCTTTAATTTAAGAACTTCCAGAGAATAAAGAAAGTGATGATGAGATAGGGAGCCATTCCACCAGGATTGGCTGAGCCACTCCCCACACGTCCTGAGAGGTGAGGTAGCCACTTAGCACTATTATGGAAGATCAAGTAAAAAGTAGAAATTTGGGGGATACTTATGGTCTGTAATTTACAGTTATGTACTTGCTTATATACTGAAATATTATTTTATAAATGTTTTATATATGTGTCTCCCTCTCTTTTATTTTAAGGTACTTACAAATAGAGACCATACAAAACAGAATAGCATTGAAACAGGAAAATAATAAATACTTAATGCTAACTTGAATATAGAACTGGAAAAAGAATAATTTGATAAATTACTTTCTAATGCCTTTATCAGATTTCAATTTCATATTTAAAATATTTGAATCCTTTAGTAGTTTGAAATAAAAAAATGATAATAATGATTACAATTTATATACTTCACTCAAATTTATTCTCAGGATAGGGATTTTGTTTTTGTTTTTTTTTGGTTTTGCAAATGGGTAATTTTTAAAATTATTTCATTCTACTTGAAATAAAATAATGAAATAATTATGAATTGAAGTAGAATTGTGAGTCAGAGTAGAAATCCCTTCTAACATAAAAATATCTAAAGCAAATAAAAACACTACAAAAATTAGAATAAAATTGCATTTCAAAATATCTGAAGTAGTGACTCATTAATTTTTAAACTGTATTTAAATTTTTTAATGTAAATATTCAATAGGTTGCAGAAATAGTAGTCTAAATCACACCTGTCCACAGCTGTAATTTACATGAGTTAAATGGTTTTATAAATTTTGGAAAAGGGGTCCAGTGGACAGGAATTGGTAGTCTCATTTTCAGTGGACATATTAAATGATCAATGATATTTGCTACAGTTGTTTAGGTTTGTTTAAAACAGCATACTTAATAAGTATCTCCGATTAATCAAAGAATATTAATTGCTTATTACTTTCAAGAAAAGGCACATGTACATAAGTTATTTTATAACTCCAAGTTGTACCCAAAAAGCACAACTCAAAAAACAAGAAATTACTCCACAAAAATACAAAAAAAAAAAAAAATTCTCACTCAGTTATAGCTAATGTAAGTTATTTCTTGCCCATAAGTCCAGAGCCAAAAACATATAATTCTATGGGGAAAATATTTCAAGTAAACATAAGTGTCCAAATGCCGTACTTGCATATGTATTGGTGATTATTGACACATATTTAAGTCAGTATTTGCACTAGTTCTTTGACTCCTCATATCATTCCTCTACTATATCTCTTCAAGCAAAATTAAATATCATTTTACTCTTCTCTAGGCTATATTTCATTAGTTCCTCCAGTTCCCCTCATAAATGCTATATTTCTTTTTTGTTTTTAATTATTGTGTTGCTCTCTTCGGGACCCTCAATGATTAATATGAGATTACTAAATTAAAGTTCACTTGTTATGCCTAAGTCTTTATGTACCAAGTAATCATACTAATTGACCTGGTGCCTCAGGCTAGTCTTCATGACTGAAATGGAATACCTTTATTGAGAAGTGAAAATCTTTTTCTTTTCCCATTATACCAAGGTTTATCTTTTTACCATAAAATTAATATTTTTTTACTCTTCCTATAGGGATTATTATTAAAAGAAATATTAATCAATCACATGTCTAAAGTTTTTAGATGGAGAATTGAAGTTTTTTTTTTTATTACACATCTTTCTCATCTCTTTTTGAGAACATTATCTTATTATTTGACATTGTCCTTCTGTTTGTTTCCTGCTGTAGATTTCAGGTTCTTTGAAGGTAAGATCTCTTGTTTACAGACATTTGTCCATAACTAAGCATGGGAATGGTATATAGAGAGGCCTTCAGTAAGCATTAGCTAAAGGTTGAAAATGGATGAATATCAAAAAAAATGACTATCTTCTGAAATATAAAAAATGAAAACCATTCTTATAATTTGCTAGTATTTATTGAGCACTGATCTGTGTCAGGCAAAGTAATCAGGAGTAAACATAGTCATTCCTTTTATGGATCTTCTGGATCTCTTTGATGGGAGATACAAAAATTATAGAAACAAGGACATGAATAAGTATATGCATAATACTGTGAGAAGTTCTCTAAAGGATGCTGTAAAGGAAAAGAAATAATCATATGAGATAGAATAAGAGGTTCATTTAACAGTTTTTTCTTTGACTTATTGGAATTTGCTTTATTATCTTATTTAAGACTAAACCTAAAACCTTAGTTATATTAAACTAATTTGTTATTTTTGATGCAGTTCTCTTTAGCACTTTTTATAATTAATATTTTAATTTTTTATTGAAATGAAAATCACATAACATAAAATTAACTATTTTAACGAGAGCAATTCAGTGGAGTTTAGTACATTCATAATATTATGCAACACAAATTTCATCCAGTTCTAAATTATTTTCAACACCCCTAAAGGAAACCTCATATTTACCAAATAGTCATACCCCATTCTCCCCTTCCTCCTATCCTCTAGCAATCACTAATTTGTTTTCTGTTTCTGTGAATTAACTTATTATTTTCTATATGTGGAATCATACAATATGTTACTTTTTGTATCTGGCTTCTTTCACTCAGCATAGTGTTTTCAAGGTTCATCCAAGTTGTAGCATGTACTCCATTCATTTTTATGGCTGAATCCCGTGCATGTGTATATAGCAACATGTTTGTCCATTCGTCTATTATTTTCTTCTGGTTTTATTGAGATATAACTGACATAAACCACTGTATAAATTTAAGGTGTACAGCATAATGATTTGACTTACATACATCATGAAATGATTACAATACATTTAGTGAACATCATCTCATTATAGATGGGTAATATGGTGTAAGATTAGATTATTTTTTGAGACTTTTCTTGTTTTCTGAGGCAGGCCTTTATCACTCTAAACTTCCCTCTTGAACAGCTTTTGTTGCATCCTAAAGATTTTGGTACATTGTGTTTCCATTTTCACTTATCTACAAGTTTTTTTTTTTAATATCTTCTTTGATTTCTTCAATGTCTCATTGCTTGTTTAGTATCATGTTGTTTACCCTCCATGTGCTTGTGTTTTTTTGTAGTTGTTTCCTTGTAGTTGATTTCTAGTTTCATAGCATTGTGGTTGGATACGATGCTTGATATGATTTCAATTTTCTTAAATTTACTGAGATTTTTTTGTGGCCGAGCATGTGATCATATGCGTATATGAGCTATGCTCTCCAGAATGTGAACCTGGAGAATGTTCTATGTGCACTTGAAAAGAATGTGTATTCTGCTGCTTTTGGATGGAATGTTCCATATATATATATGTAAAGTCCATCTGTCTAATGTGTCATTTAAGGCCCAATATTTCCTTACTGACTTTTCTGTCTTGATGATACGTTTATTAATGTAAATGGCATGTTAAAATTACCTACTATTATTGTGCTACTGTCAATTTAAGTCTCTTAATATTTGCTTTATGGACTTAAAAGTTCTATGTTGGGTGCATATATGTTTACAAGTATTATATCTTCTTGTTGGATCAACCCTTTGATCATTATGTAATGTCCTTTGTTTCTTATTACAGTCTTTGTTTTAAAAACTATTTTGTCTAAGTATTGCTGCTCCACTTTCTCTTTTGTTTCCATTTGCATGGAACACATTTTTTCCATTCTCTCACTTTTAGTGTATGTGTGTCTTTAGATCTGAAATGGTTCTTTTGTGGGCAGCATATATATGGGTCTTCTTTTTTTATCCATGTAGCCACTCTATCTTTTGATTGAATCATTTAGTCCCTTTACATTTAAAGTTATTGATAAGTATATAGTTATTGATATTTTATTAATTGTTTGGGGATTGTTTATGTAGTTCTTTTTTTCCCCTTTATTCCTCTTTTGTTCTCTTCCCTTGTGATTTGATGATTTTTATTAGAATTAACTTTGCATTCCTTTGCATTCCTTTCTCTTTTTTTGTGTGTGTGTGTATCTATTACTGGTTTTTGGTTACCATGAGATTATTTTATAATGACCTATGTGTATAGCAGTATATTTTAATTTGATGGCTGCTTATGTTTGAATCCATTTTAAAAGCACTAGATTTTTACTTTCCCCTCACCACTTTTATGTTTTCAATGTCATTTTTTACATGTTTACATTGTGTATTCCTTAGCTAATTAATGTAGATACATATGATTTTACTAGTTTTGTCTTTTAACCTTCATACCAGCTATATAGATGGTTGATCCACTACGTTTGCTATATTTTGCCTTTGCCGGTGAGATTTTTCTTTCACAATTTTTATATTTCTAGTTATGTATTTTCTGTTTAAATAAATTCTTCAACCATTTCTTGTGAAATCTCTTTAGTGGTGGTGAACATCTTCAGCTTTTGCTTATTGGAGAAACTTTTTATCTCTCCTTCAGTTCTAAATGACAATCTTACTGAATAGAATACTCCTGATTGTAAGTTTTTTCTTTCAGTACTTTGACTATGTTGTACCACTCATTTCTGGCCTAGAAAATTTCTGTTGAAAAGTCAGCTGATAGTCTTATGGGCGCTCCCCTAAATGTAACTACAGGCATACCTCAGAGATATTGAGATTTCAGTTCCAGACCACCACAATCAATAGAATATCACAATAAAGTGTCACATAATTTTTTTTGATTTTCCAATGCATATAAAAGTTATGTTTATACTATACTGTAGTCTAAATATGCAATAGCATTATGTCTAAAAAACAATGTACATACTTTAATTAAAAATAATTTACTGCTAAAAATTGCTAACCATCATCTGAGCCTTCAGTGAGTCTTAGTAGTATCATCAAATTTCACGGATCACAGATCACCATAAAAAATATTGTAGTGAAACAGTTTGAAATATTGTGAGAATTATCAAATTGTGACACAGAAACATAAAGTAAGCAAATGCAGTTGGAAAAACAGTGATGCTAGACTTGTTTAATTGCAGGGTTGCCAGAAAATTTCAATTGGTAAAAAAATCAGTATCTATAATGCATAAAAAAGTGAAGCACAATAAAATGATATATTCCTTTAGTTTTTCGTATTTTACTGCTTTTAAGATTATCTCTATAACTTTTGACATTTTATTTATTTATTTTTAACTTTTTGTTTTATACTGGGATATAGTCCATTAACAATTTTGTGGTAGTTTCAGGTGCACAGCAAAGCGACTCAGCAATACATATATATGTATCCATTCTCCCCCAAACTCCCCTCCCATCCAGGCTGTCACATAAAACTGAGCAGAGTTCCCTGTGCTATACATTAGGTCCTTGTTTGTTATCCATCTTAAATATAGCAGTGTGTACTGTGGTATATATATACAATGGAATATTACTCAGCCATTAAAAAGAATGAAACAATGACATTTGCAGCAACATGGCTGGACCTAGAGATTGTCATACTGAGTGAAGTAAGTCAGACAGAGAGACATATCGTATGATATCCCTTATATGAGGAATCTAAAAAGAAATGATACAAATGAACTCATTTACGAAACAGAAAGAGACTCATAGACTTAGAGAATGAACTTATGGTTACCAAGGGGGAAGGGTTGGGGGAAGATATAGTAAGGGAGTTTGGGATTGACATAACTTTTGACATTTTAATTATGTTTCTTTGGCCTTTGGATCTCTTTGGGTTCAACTTGTTTGGGACTGTATGCTTCCTGGACTTGGATGTCTGTTTGCTTCACCAGGTTAGGAATATTTTCAGCCATTATTTCTTCAAACAGGTTTTCTCTCTCTTTCTTATCCTTCTGGAATTCCTATAATGTTAACGTTAGTTCACTAGGTACTGTCACAAAGGTCTCTTAAACTATCCCCTCATTTTCTTGGTTTCTTTTTCTTTTCCTTTTTTTGTTTGTTTTTGTTTGTTTGTTTTGCTATTCTCATTGAATAATTTCCACTAGCCTGTCTTCCAGATTGCTAATCCTTTCTTCTGTATAATATAATCTGCCACTCATTTCATCTAGTGCATTTTTCATTTCCATTGTTGTATTCTCAGCTCTGATTATATTTTCTATCTCTTTGTTGACATTCTTATTGTGTTCCTCTATTCTTCTACTGAGTTCAGTGAGTATCTTTATGACCATTACTTTGAGCTCTTTATCTGAAAGTTTGTTTATCTATGTTTCATTTAATTCTTTTTCTGAGGTTTTGTCATGTTCTTTTCTTTGGAACTTATTCCTTTGTCTCCTTATTTTGCCTAACTCTCTGTGTTTTCTTCTATGCATTAAGTACATTAGCTATGTCTCCTGGTCTTGAAAGAGTGACCTAGTTTAGAAGGTGTCATTCGAGCCCAGTAGTGTGGTTCAACCTGGTCACCAGAGCCAGGTGCTCCAGGAGTAGCTCCTGTGTGTACTGCTTGTGTTCTACTGTTTTGGCTGGGCCATGCTTATGCAGGAACACTGGTGTGTATGGCTATCCTCTGATGCAGCTGACTGTAAGGCCTGGTCAAAATTCTTATGAGTGCTTTTGTGTGTGGTGCTGGGCTACATGGTGTAAGCTGCTTTGAGGGATTGCCAGTGTATTTGAAGGGCATCCACCAGGTCTAGTGGGGCATGGGATGCTTTGGAGGGTGTCTGCTGACCACCAATAGTATGAGTAAGTAGAGTCAAAAATGGCAACGCTTCCAGCACTAAATCAGCTAGGTAAAAGGTGAGCCACAAGCAAACAAACAATCAAAAACAAACAAATGAAAACTGACACCTACCAGCTTCTCTGTATCCAGAGTAAATTTCAACAGATCCCTACACCTTGGGCACATACTCTAAAATTATTCAGTGAATCTCCTTTATGTATGACCCAAGCACTTTTCAGAATGTTGTCTCTGTACTGGGATTCAGAGAGAGTGAGTTTTTGCACATGCCCTTTAAGAGCGGAGTCTCGGTTTCCTATAGCCTTTCAGCTGTCATGGATGTAAACCCCAATGGCTTTCAAAGCCAGATATTATGGGAGCTCATTTTTCCAGTGCAGATCCCCTGGCCTGGGGAGTCTGATATGGGATTTGAATCTCTCAGTCCTCAGGGGAAACCTTCAAGGCTGTGATTTTCCTCCTGCCTATAGATCACAGTACTGGGAGTGTGGTTCTTGACCAGACCGTCTCCACTCCCCCAAGCCCATCTTAATGTGGGATTTCCTTTTTATTTTTATTTGTGGAAAATATTTTCTGGTAGACTTCAAGTCATTGTCAGAGATAGTTGCTCTATATGTATTTGTAATTTTGGTGTGCCCATGGGAGGAGTTGAGCCCAGGATCTTTCTACACTGCCATCTTGTCTTACGCTTTTGTAACACTTCATAAATGTGAAAGTGGCTAGCTATCAGGAAGCTTTTTCTTTCAGAGCTTAAAATTTTATTTATTTATTTATTTTTTTTTTTTGCGATACACGGGCCTCTCACTGTTGTGGCCTCTCCCATTGTGGAGCACAGGCTCCGGATGCACAGGCTCAGTGGCCATGGCTCACGGGCCCAACCGCTCCGTGGCATGTGGGATCTTCCCGGACTGGGGCACGCACCCGTGTCCTCTGCATCAGTGGGCGGACTCTCAACCACTGCTTCTCAACCACCAGGGAAGCCTTTAATGTTATTCTTGAGAATCCAACCCCAACAACTGCCTTGCTGTCCTTCCCTTTCCCATAGTGTTTGTAGGTGACACTGGTCATCATAGCTGGACTACTTTTCTGATGCTGAGCTTGCCCATTTCTCAGCTGCTACCTTTGATAAAAGATGTAATCATCTGGGAAATATAAATTAAATTTCTGGAGAGAGCCAAGTCCTTCTCAGAATTATTGTCTGGTGGGTCAAGTTCTGTCATCAGACACTCACAGGTAATTCACACTGAAATACATGTGTAAGGATGTGGGAATATGCAGACAGATTTTACCCTTTGCATTTAACTTGGCAGTCTTCTTCCTCACTGCTCATTTTATAACAATGACATCTTCTTACATGATTCCCATGACTAGGTTTTTAATAGAAAAACCTGCTGGTTTTCATAAAATTTGGGGAAAGGAGGTTGGATAGGGAGGCTGTTACAGTTTCTGTCCATTTTCAAACCAAGCAATAAATCTGAAAAGCTCTGTGTCTAATGTGAACCTGAAATGAAGAGGTGCTGAAAAGTGTTCAAATTAATTTTCCAGTGCAAATGGAAAAAAAATGCAAGTTCTGTACTAGCAGCTTCTGCATTTTCTCTTTTAGCCCCCCCAATTTCAATTTCTTTTGGTTTTTTTGCTCTCTCTTTCTATCTGTCACAGTCTCTCTCTCTCTCATTACAAAAAGATACACTTTAATTTACTGTCCACTAAGCTTATTATTTGCAGAACCTTTCTGAGTTTTGTTGCTAAACATGCTCATAGTATCCAGATAAAGAAAAGTTCTATAAGAGAGAGTGAGGATCTGTTGCATGCTACAACATGGATGAAAGTTGAAGACATTATGCTAAGTGAAATAAGTTAGACAAGAAAGGGCAAATATTGTATGATTCCACTTATATGAGATACCGAGAACAGTCAAATTTTATCTTAAATTCATAGAGACAGAAGGTAGGTTAGTGGTTTATCTGGAGCTCAGGGGTGAGTGGAATGGGGAGTTATTGTTTAGTGGGTACAGAGTTTCAGTTTGGGACAATGAAAACCTTTTGGAAATAGATTGTGGTGATTATTACAGAGCAATGTGAATGTACTTAAAGCTACTGAACTGTACAACTGTAAATGGTTAAAATGGTAAGTGTTATGTATATTTTACCATATTGAAGAGAGAAAGAGAAAGAGGAGAGGGAGAGTTCAAGCATAAGACAAATGAATACATTTTAGACCATAATTAGTTCCCTAATTTTGGAAAGAGATAATTTTATTTTTCCATGTTATCTGTATTTGATAATTAAAACATAATGGCTTAAATTGAACATGTAGTAACACAATATATCACCAAATTTAACAACAATAATAAATCAACAGAGCCTAACTTTGAGTATTCTTCAGACTTAGCCCTTTAAAAAACGTATACTTAACAAAGTAAATTACTAAGAATAAAATGAAAGTTACTAGCATCTGGTTTTTTTCAACTCCCAGGATTATTGTGTTTATAGTGGAGTTTCAATGGGAAAATATTCATCATTAATCCAGAGAAGATATAGAGAATAATTTCCATGTGGTTGGTAGAAGCTGAAAGCACAGAGGGGTATTTGAAAAACTTTTTTAAAACTTTCTGAGTGAAACTGAGTTTTATATGTTCTATGAAAAAGAGGACTTGTGCTAGCTCCCCCATAGTACCAACTGAGGTGACCCACTTGAGAGAGAATAACTGTGTGGTAGACCTGGGGAGGGTGGACCACAGACAATGACATCTTAAAAGTGATAGAGTCACCCAAGGTTAAGGCATAGGTGGGCTCAAAGCAGAGCATGTCATTAGTGACCACACGTACAGACAACATGCTCCTCCTCAAAGGCTTAAACTACATTAGATCCATGACATTTACACAATTCTGAAAAGAATGGAAGAGATATCAAGAGTGACTAAATTCAATTTCCTGTAAATCCAGAGTGAATTTTTCCAAGTAGGTTAAGTGTAACTTAGAAAAATTTGCTACATTTTTGTGCTGTATGATAGGGTAAATTTTAGGACAATTGAGTGAGTTTACTTTTTCCTGAAAAAACTGTTATTAAATTTATGCTATATTTAACACCAGTGGGGTTTAACTATACTTTGAGGAATAGATTTGTTTTATTCAGAAATGGAAGCCATGAAACATAAATTGTCATTGTAACTTAGGTGCCTATAAAGCCAAATATGTTTGGTGCTAAGATGCAGTAACTTCTATTAAACAAGTGTTCTTATTTTGTTATTATTTTCCATATGTCCTATGAACTGTCCTCTTACTGGCTTTATTGGTCTTCTTTGCTTTTATTGCATCTTTTATTTAACTCCAATTATTTTTGAAAAAAATAGCAGTATAAATAAAAGATAAGTAAGCAATCATAAAACAGTTTGATGCTAATTCCAACAAAATATTATTTTTTGGGCTTCCCTGGTGGCGCAGTGGTTGGGAGTCCACCTGCCGATGCTGGGGACATGGGTTCGTGCCCCGGTCCAGGAAGATCCCACATGCTGCGGAGCGGCTGGGCCTGTGAGCCATGGCTGCTGAGCCTGCGCGTCCGGAGCCTGTGCTCCGCAACAGGAGAGGCCACAACAGTGAGAGGACCACGTACCACAAAAAAAAAAAAGGAAAAAAATATTATTTATGTTGATATCAGCTTCTAAGAAGAAAGAATCCATGATTGTATTTCTCTGATATCCTGCTACATTTTTTGTCAACAATTTTATTCATTTTTACTTTTCAGTCATTAATATCAGATCATGAGTTTTGTAGGGTTTTGAACTATTCGCTTTAAATAGTGTTATGCTATATTTAGAACTTTTGTGATAACATAAAGAGAAAATTGAATTGGGTTCAAATCTGTGCTTTACCATTTTTGAGCTGCATGACTCAAAGGTTACTTAACATTTCCAAGCCTTAATTTGGAATTTTTCAACCTGTGGAACACTCATTCCTTATGCTCTGAAAGGTCAGATCTCAGTGAAACAACTGATGTCTGTATGGTATCAGGTATCTCATTTTTACTGTAAATCTATATATTATTACTGCTTGTTACTGTCAATGTTAAAAGAAAATAATATAAATGCATCCTGAACTACTTGTATTACCACTTTTAAGTATCTGCTTACTGCCCTGAGGTTCATTTTCTCTCTCTTTAATTAGTACTGCTTTAATTATCAGTACTTTTGTGGAAAAAAGTTAACAAGTTTAATATGAAATTTTTCCTTTGTAATAACTCAATGGAAAATAATGTAATGGTAGGACATTAAGTGAAAAGAAAGTTTTTCAGCCCTGCAAATGAAGAAATGAGGTATAAGAATTAAATTAATATGATGCACACAATAGTCTAAGCATACTGAACTAAAAACAAAAACAAACAAAAAACTTATGCTGTAATAATCAATACCATATTTATTTCCTGAAGCATGATATAACTTCAACTTAACTATAGCATCTTTCAAATTAAATTAATGTTAGCTTGAGTATTATTGATTTCATAGTTGTTTTTATGGACATTTTCTATGGTTTAATAGGTATAAAATATTTATGCTCTAAGAATTAAACATAATTTTATTATTATGTATTTAAGTAATGTGTAATTATTTACGTCAACCCTTAGAGTCAACTAGAATTTTTTTTTTTTATTAAAAACGGCCTTAATGTCTTCTACTAAGAATTAACCAAATAATCCCCATCTTTCATGTTTGTTGTGAGGGTTAAATGGGTCATAGTAGACAGTGAACACAAACTCATTCCCTTTACTTATTTGTAAATATCACCTACTTTCTATGGCTTTTATTTTATTCTCTGTTTTCATAAATAAAGTCAATATAAACAAAATTAAATTAAATTCTAAGGTTTCATAAGTAAAGTCAATATAAACAAAATTATAAATTAAATTAAATTATATTAGAATAATATATGGTTTTAAAATATTGATGTAATCTTCCAGATTAGGCTAAATTTTGCTATGTTACAAATGACTCTCAAGCCCTCAGTGACTGTCAGCAGTAAAGATTCCCTTCTCACCCACTTGCGCAGCATAGCTTGACTCCTGTCTATATTATACTGCGACTCAGAGTGCCGCTGTCACATGGAGAAAAGAGAGACAGTGTAGGAAACACCCAATAGCTCCTGAAGCTTCTTTTTGGAAATGTCAACCTCAACTCTCATTCTATTAACCAAAGCAAGTTACACAGCCACTGCTGGCATCAATGGAACAGAGAAGTCTAAGCCTCTTCTAAGGAGTGACACCACAGACAGTTACCCAAGTTAGGAGGTTCCAAAGAGAGGCATTAACAATTTTAATTATAATACAAGCTCTTTCAGTTATTATAATAGTTTATGATCTTGGCAAATAATAAAAATAGGGGAAATAATTCCTTGTTTTATCTGCTTAATATCAGTATCAAGATGATAAACTAAATACCATGTATACAAATTTTCAGGAAAAAAAGCATGCTTTATAAATTCAAAGAATAATTTCTCCTTAAATTCTCATTTTAAAAACTTTAAAAATAGCTCCACTGAGAAATAATTTATAGGTATAGAATTTTATTTAATAGAAAATTGTGTATAAATTGTATTTTTTATAGATTTTGCTTAGGTGCAAATTCTATCTACAAAAGTTTTTTTTTTTTTACATCTTTATTGGAGTATAATTGCTTTACAATAGTGTGTTAGTTTCTGCTTTATAACAAAGTGAATCAGTTATACATATGTTCCCATATCTCTTCCCTCTTGCATCTCCCTCCCTCCCACCCTCCCTATCCCACCCCTCTAGGTGGTCACAAACCACCTAGCTGATCTCACTGTGCTATGCCGCTGCTTCCCACTAGCTATCTATTTTACGGTTGGTAGTGTATATATGTCCAGGCCACTCTCTCACTTTGTCCCAGCTTACCCGTTCCCCTCCCCATATCCTCAAGTCCATGCTTTAGTAGGTCTGTGTCTTTATTCCCGTCTTACCCCTAGGTACTTCATGACCTTTTTTTTTTTTTCTTAGACTCCATATATATGTGTTAGCATATGGTATTTGTCTTTCTCTTTCTGACTTACTTTACTCTGTATGACAGATTCTAGGTCCATCCACCTCACTACAAATAACTCAATTTCATTTCTTTTTATGGCTGAGTAATATTCTATTGTATATATGTGCCACATCTTCTTTATCCATTCATCGGTCGATGGACACTTAGGTTGCTTCCATGACCTGGCTATCGTAAATAGAGCTGCAATGAACATTTTGGTACATGACTCTTTTTGAATTATGGTTTTCTCAGGGTATATGCCCAGTAGTGGCATTGCTGGGTCCTATGGTAGTTCTATTTTTAGTTTTTTAAGGAACCTCCATACTGTTCTCCATAGTGGCTGTATCAATTTACATTCCCACCAACAGTGCAAGAGTGTTCCCTTTTCTCCACACCCTCTCCAGCATTTATTGTTTCTAGATTTTTTGATGATAACCATTCTGACCAGTGAGAGATGATATCTCATTGTAGTTTTGATTTACATTTCTCTAATGATTAATGACGTTGAACCTTCTTTCATGTGTTTGTTGGCAATCTGTATATCCTTGGAGAAATGTCTATTTAGGTCTTCTGCTCATTTTCGGATTGGGTTGTTTGTTTTTTTCATTATTGAACTGCATGAGCTGCTTATAAATTTTGGAGATTAATCCTTTGTCAGTTGCTTCATTTGCAAATATTTTCTCCCATTCTGAGGGTTGTCTTTTGATCTTGTTTATGGTTTCCTTTGGATACTCTAGTCAGTTATTAAAGATATCATCTCAAAAGAAGCTGGGGATTTCAGAAAGAAGTATTAATTCTTTCTTTTTCTTCATTTGAAATCACTATAAGGGTCTACAAAGTTCCTTACACCTCTATTTATTCCTGTTTCCCAGCTTCCCAATAACTTAGTCATATAAATAAATTCCTGCTAATATACTTATATTGGACAACTGAATCTTCTTTCAAATTTTTTTCATGGTGTTAGAGTCTTGTATCATAAAATAATTAAAAATACTTTCCATAGCAATTTTTAGAGGACCAAAAATTGTAAAATAAGATTTCTGATCATCTAAATCCCAATAGGTAATTAAATACCATGCTTTGGCTCATAATATTAAGCATAAATTGAAATTAAAAAAAAATATATATATTTTGCTATTTAAAACCTATGAAAATAGTTTTATTACCATCTTAAATCTGTTTGCAAAGCATAGCCTATTTTCTGTGGATTCTATAGTATATGTATATAATATGGCTTACTCAATTTGGGCTGCTATCACAAAGTACTACAAACTGGGTAGCTTAAAAACAACATAAATTTATTTCTCACAGTTCTGGAGGCTGGAAAGTCCAAGATTAAGACACCAGCAATGGTCACATTCTGGTGAGGACCTTCTTCCTCGTCCATAGTCTGCACCTTCTCTTTGTGTCCTCACATGATGGAAGGGGCTAGTGAGCTCTATGGAGTTCTTTTGTACTAATCCCATTTATGAGGGCTTCACCCACATCATTTAAACACCTCCCGAAGGCCACACCTTATAATATATACTATCACTTTGGCCATTAAGATTTCAACATATGAATTTTGGGAGGACACAAACATTCAAACCATTGTATAAGCAAATAAAATTTCTACCCAATATATTTACAAAATATATTTCATAAAGGCTAACCTCCACATGATTCTAAAATAACCTATTTAAAAATTTATAGCTCTGCAATATTTATCATCACGATTTTGATACATTTTCTTTGATGCTATGAGTCCTTCTAATTCCTGTAACATCTCCTAGAAAAAAGCCTACAAGTCATCATGTGGCATATCTCATTGCTTTATCATTTCATGTTCAGACTTATTATTTTTGATAATACTTAATACGTACTTTGCAGTAATAATTTATCCATACAATATCTGGAAACTAATTTAAGCAGAAATAGTGATAGAGATGAAACAGTTTGTTCAAAATATCAGTAGAAATATGAAAATCTCTGTTGGTTCCTCCGCCCTAGTTGGAAGCAGGGAATTGATAAATCCAGAGCAGGTTTTGAGAGTGACTATGCAGGACTTGTCTAATAGAACATTTTAAAATTCCATTTTGATGATTCCAAGTGTCTTCAAATAAAAAATAGTTTCAAATTCCCTCAAAATCTGCATCCTAAACAAACTTTTAGTTTGACCTAACATTATATGGTAAGTCTTGACACTTAGAACATTCGTAAGCATGCAAACAAATATTAGTAGCTCACTACTTCAAAATATTTAGAATTGTTATAATATATTAATCATTCAAAAAATATTTACAGAGTGTTTAATACATGTCAGGCACTGAATACAGCATGGGACATTAAAATATAATTAAAATATAGACCATTCTATTGGGGCTAATCCAGGTTTAAAGAAAAATATGTAAGTAAAATCTATAATTATGTAATAAATGCAACCATAAGTATACACTAAGTATGATGGTGTTATCCAGGAAACAGTGATCAAATTGTTAAATTTTTCAGAGCAAGTTTCATATATTAAGAGATAAGAGTTGAGTCCTTAAGAAAAAGATGGACATTTTTCTGAGCAGATCCAGGGAAAAAAGGTTTCTGAGACAGAGGATAAAAGGCATTGCAGAAACATGGAATGGCAAAGCAGAATAGATAGTTCAGAATCTATAATTACTTATGCATTCTTAAACCTGAGGGCACTTGTGAAGAAATGTCAGAAGATGATGTGTTAAGCGGCAAGTGAGATCAAGACCACACGTCATGTGTGTGCTACTTGTGCAATGGCAATGGGCCTCATGTTTAGAAAATCCCAGGTTACGTTTAATGCTCTTCTCATCATCTTGAAATTCTTAATAATTTATGAACAAGAGACCTTGCATTTTAATTTTTCACTGGACTCACAAAATTATGTATCTGGTTCTGAATGAAATCTACATTATGATTAATCATATATACCAAACCGAAGGCTTGGGTTTTACCCTATGTGGTCTACAGGGCATGGAATGGTTTTATGTAAGGAAATTATGCCATAATATGATGCCATAATATTTATATTTTAGGAAAATCACACTAGTGGAGAAATTAGCAGCAAGAACACGATAAGAGAACAATATCAATAGTCCAAGTGTTATATAATGAGGGCTTGAATCAAGCAATGCTTGTGCAGTTGGATAAACGTATACAGATTCAGAGGTATTGAAGAGAAAACTTAAAGGGATTTGAGTAGTTATAGGCAGAAAAGAATACAAGTTTCTACCAAGTTATTCTACCAAGTTACTTTCACATATTTTAACCATTTAACCTATATTTTAACCATGAACCTATGATGGGAAAGTTTGATTAGTTCTTGTATCCTTATGATGCAATCCTTAATGATGCAAGCATTAAATCTTATCTCTGCCCTACTGTCTACCCACAAGCAATTCTGATAAAGGGTACTCCACACTGTGGAAATGTTGAAAGCCAGATCTATTCTGAATCTTGCAGGAACTCAAACTTGTTCCAGTTGCAGATCTTAATTTGTTTCAAGGACTAACACAGAATTAGAAGAAGAGTTGGAGTTATATATAGCAACAGAAATATATTATTTATAAAGGACACACATATATGTATATATAGAGAGATACATCATAGGTAGATAGGTAGGTAGATGATAGATAAATAGATAGATAGATAGATAGATAGATAGACAGATAGATAGATAGACAGATAGGATCGATACATTTCTGGGAATTTTGGTTTTTACATTTTTTGTTAAAGCGAAGAGTGTCCCTCTTTTATCAAGGTCAAATACACAAATACATCCACTTGTTCTGCAACCCAACCGCTATAACTTAGGCAATTACTTCTTTACCTTGCTTATTCTCTCTTTTCTTCACTATCAGAAACTTCCACCATACTAGGTAATCTTCAGCATACAAACTTGTAATATTCTGAATGTTCCCAACTACAACCATAATAACGTCCCCCAAATCCCTCATTGGCAATCATTAGCCCTCAGTTAACTTCACTGTTAATAGACTCTTTTCTTTAACACTGTCTCCATTCTCATAACTCACATTCCCTCTTTTATATTATGAAATATTCAAACTCATGAGTACAGGTAAAAGAATGATATAAGAGACATTGATATGCTCTCTATTCCTATTTAACAAGTAATAACAGAATATAAGCCCTTTTTCCAATAGAATCAGGATCAGCAGTTAATCAACTAATGGGGAAAGTTTGTCATATTGAAGAATTATGGAAAATTGTGTAATATATAATTTATGTATGTATACATATATTAAGCATTACAATATTAAAGCATGAAATGAATTCATTAGATTTAGAGTCCCATTATTAAGAAGTTGAAATTCTGTATCATCTTTCTGGCATAAACTACAAGCAAAGCAGCTTCTACAACATCCCGGGGTTTTTTGTTTTATCAAGTAGAGCAAAAAGTGGAAGAAAGTTTCAATAGGATCTAAAAACAGAATGCCTCTATACTTTTTAATCAATTTTTTAATCTAAGTTTTTCTATTATTTGATCCATTATTAATACTGTGGCAATACTTTAGGGGATCATTTTTCCCTTTTTAAAAATTTGGAAGGTACTCAACAAAACTTCCATATGAACAATATCATTTTCATATAACATTAATACATTTACTGAGTGATTACATTACATAATTGAAACATGTACAATATGCATAAAAATGTTTCTAAGATTTTGGAATAATCAAATGAATGTAAGGGGAGCCTTCTAGCCACATACATTTTGGTTTGCTTTGTATATTAATCAGTATATTTTTATGTAAGAAATAGCCTTGGTTAATTTGGTGAATTTATTAAACAGTTATTACTTAAGAAAGCTTTTACAGTAATAACAATTTTTAACATAAGTGAGAACTTGTTATGAGTCTTTAAATGGCTAAACTCAATTCTCTCAAAAACCATATAAAATAGGTTCTATTATTATTCCCTACTGTACAGATAAGGGAATGAATACACATGGAGGTTAGTATTCTAGTAAATGTTAATAAATATTCTTTTGTGTTTGTTTGTCAATTTGTTTTTGATGAGAATCATAAGGAAAAATCCAAATCATAATAAACTAACTATAGATATTTTGTCAAGGCTTTAATATGCCTCTAAATGAAAATAAAGCAGTTTCTGGCTGTGTCAAGTGATCTCATTCATTATTGCAGAAAAGAAATGTCTTTAGTGGCTCCTAGAAGAGGTCCATAGTCCTCTGCCACCATCCTCAAATTGTGGACTTGTGTTTGATCTGAAAATACCATAAGCTATAGAGGTTTTTACTAGCATTCTACTGCTTTTCTGTTTTAATTTCTTTTATGGTGTGCTGTTTCATACCTTCCCTTTATGAATAATGTGGCCTTATGTACAGTTCTTTTAAATCTTTCATGCTTAAAAAACCATGAAAATATATCAGATCATGTACAAATTGCTGTCTGAAGGTGTTTTCAAGTTCTTGTCTTATAAATGAAATAAAATGCAGGAGTTGATGCCTGTTCACGTAAATGGAGAATATTGACAGTATAAAGTGGTTTGAATTACCATGAAAGTATAGAATTATAAGATAATAGAACTATAAGAGCCATGAGAAGTCTTCTGTTTAATCTGCTTGTCTTTAGGCAGGTAAATTTATAAAATACTTTGTGAAAATATTTTTCCAGTCCTTTTCTTAATAGCTCCAAGCAGAAAAACTCCAAAACCCACCTGAGAACCTGATTTAAATGATTTTTGGTTACCAAAGGGGAAAAAAACCCCAAACTTTTACTTATGTACAACAAAAATTGCCCCTGATTTCTATTAAATGAAATTTAATTTTTTTCCTTTGACTAAAGAAACACAAATCTTTTCATGCTTTTTTCTTAAGACCTTACTATTATTTTTTTGATCGTTTTGTTACTTGTCACTGTCTCTTTCTAGGTTCTTAGATAATTTTTTCAAATAGAATAGCCAAAATTGAAATTTTTACTAGTCAGTTCTTGTAGAGTGATGTCACACAGTAATGTTGTTGCTCAATCACTGTGTATTATGGTGAATTTGAATAAAAGTTAATTGAATTTTGCTATTTTTTATATATTCCTTCCAATTTTTGTCTAACCTTAGTGTTCCCACTATATTAACCATAATTAGAGCTGAAATACCCTCAGGATAACCAGACCCCAGTTGTGATAAAAAGTTATTTTGATCAAAACAGAAGGTTATTTGTGAATTATCTTTACATATGTGTATTTTTAACTGTCCTTAAGATGCTTATCTATGGGTTTTTTGGAGTGTAACATTGAAATGGTTAGAATCTGCACTTGGAAAATAATGTAAAAAAATTGTGTTACTACTAGTGATATTACTCAATTATTATTCTAATTCTTGCCACATAAATTCAATAACATTCTTACTTCTGTTTTATACTTTTTTCTGGTGTTGTTTGTTCCCTTCTCTCATGAATTGACTTTAAAAAGTTCCTGTTGAATATTTCCACAAAGTTATTACAGAGATACCTCAGACTCAATATATTCAAAACTAAGTTCACAATTTTCTTCTGAAAATTATCTCTTCATCCTGTGTTTTGCTGTTCAGCTGATGGCATCATCATCCATTGAAATGTATTACCTTAGAAGTTACTCTTATTTTCCTTTTTGGTTCCCAAGTTAAAAATCCTGGAAAAAATACCATGTCAAATTTCATAAGGTATACCTAGGGTCAATTAGATGTGGCCAAGACATGGGCTATAAAAATATGACAGCTGTCATAAATTTGAAATAGGTAGAGGAGTACCTAATGGTATTCCCAGAAGTTGGGAGTGGTAACAGGATGATAAATTAATTAATGTCATCTTCTACTGGAGTCTTGATTGATTAATTTCACCAAGGCAGGAAAAGGAGCAGGTTTAAAGGAAAGGTGCTGAATTTAATCTGGGATAAGTTGAATTTTCAGTTTCTATGGAAATACAGATGGACATGTCTAGGAAGACACTAGATATTTAGAATTCAGTCATTAAAAATGGGGATTTGGGGCCTCCCTGGTGGCGCAGTGATTGAGAGTCCTCCTGCCAATGTGGGGGACACGGGTTCGTGCCTCGGTCCGGGAAGATTCCACATGCCGTGGAGCGGCTGGGCCCGTGAGCCATGGCCGCTGAGCCTGCGCTCCAGAGCCTGTGCTCCACAACGGGAGAGGCCACAGTAGTGAGAGGCCCGTGTACCGCAAAAAAAAATTTAAAAAGGGGGTTGAATTAGTGAAAACTTAAGTCACATAAATTAGATTGGGCAAGAAGTTTATGAAAACCCAGTGAGAGAATGGCAGGGATACAGCTAGGCCTCGGGAACAACTAGAATCCAAAACACAAATGCCTCTCTTTGTACCCATATTTCATCTTATTTGTATGAAAATCATTCTGTGAAAGTTTTCTTTGGCAGATTGAATTTTTCAAAGACTGCCATAACAATGTAGTTCCCAACTTACATGGTGTTTTTTCATGTAAAACTGAGGCCTTCTCATCAAAAAGTAAAGTCTGTATTCCTCACCTTGAACATAGCTGACCCTTTGCAACTGTTTTGACCACTAGAAAGAAACAAAAATGATACTGTATTATTATAGAGGGTAGGTCATAAGTGATAATAAGAGTTCCATGTGGCACATTCCTGCTCTCTTTCAAAACACATACCTTGAGAATTCAGAGCCAAAACATGAGTATGGCTACCCTCATGCTGTCATGCTTGAGACGTCTGCCATTCGGAGAGAGATCCAAGGAAACTCGGCTGTTCAAATATTCTCAGACCAGGTTCCAGACATGTGCATGAAAAATCTTTATGATGAGCCCAGCAGTGGCCACCATCTTATTCCAATTTGTGAGAGACTCTGAGGCATTCTTGCTTATTTACTCTGTTGGAGGTGGAAAGGGTTTCTGTCATTACCAAACTTTCTGCTTCCTGTGAAGTATCCCATTGCCCTCTGGTTACATATCTATTGAGGCACTGGGTTGTCTTCATTCTTTTCTGATTAGGGCAGGTATAGCGGTTGGTGAGAGAGCCTTTGAAGCTGAACAATACCAAGTTCCCCTCTGACGGGCATGGGGACTTTCTGGAAATGCAGTTCTACTGAAAACTTGCTTGGCCATTTAATTAATTTCATTTGGGAGAATTCCACTGGATAATATGTGAAGTCAGAAATCTTGTACTAGTATGTAAATTTGGATTTTGTTTCTCTCTGGCTTTAAGCAATAGGCTGTAAGTTCTGTCTATTCTTTAATATTCTAGTTTAAAAGTTGCTCATTTTATCTTTGAGCATTAGAAAATAAGCTATGTAGATATGAAATAAAGCTCATTTTTTGTAGAAGACTACTCCTGACTAACAGGAATAAGGTGCAAACTGGAGATGCTAGGTTGGAATATGGAAAACAGAAGATATCCTCAATTCTTCTGACTCTTCCAAGGTGGACACATTTAAAGTTCTAATACAGCATTTTTTACTGGGTGAACTCACCTTTTCCAGCACAAAAACATATGATTTTTTTAACCTCCAACAGTCATGGATCCTCAGTCATAGACATAAAATGGCTTCTAAAAACAGTATATGCTCACACAGCCTGGTCTTTCCATTTGTTTCAGATGAGTTAGCCATATCTTTTGATACTGTTTTATAGCATTCCATTAAAAGCCACATAAAGTAATCACCCTCATTCAGCTTCAACTTCAGTGGGTATGGCAAATATCAAAAGATGTCCGTTTTACCAACTACTTACATATCATTAAATACTATATTTCCAGTACATGGACATAATAATAAATATTTACAACAATAACTCAGCTAACTGACTGCCAGATTTAGTGCTGTATAATATAAATATATAAAATGACCAAATTTAGGTATTCATCATAGGACATGGGAACTATTATTATGCTGATTTACAAAGAAAGGAATTTAGGCTTATCCAAGACTAGGATGACCAACCATCCTGGTTTACCCAGGATTGAGTAGTTTCTCAGGACAGGAGACTTTCAGTGATAAAATGAGACTTTCAAGGGCAACCTGATATAGTTTGTTACTATATCAGTAGTTAATGCAGAGTAAAAATCAGCTTTACTGAGTCCAACAACCAAGAATATAATTACTATGCAATTTTATTTCTTAAGAGATATAAAGATATTTACTATTCCCCATTCATTTTGAATTAATCATTTACAAAATTTTGATCCTCTCACTTGAAATTTTCTAATTCCAGAAACCAGTTTCTCTCTCAGGTAGGATTTTTTGTTGTCAGTAATTAAAACCCAACAAAAGCTAGGTTAATTCAAGGAGGCTTTAGCATTTCATCAACATTGTTAAATGCTAAAAGGAAAATAAGTAATATGATAGATAAGATTCACTGAAATTTTTAATTAAGTATTTAAAAAAGCAATTTTTAAAATTTAAGGTCAACAGTTTAACAAATAAAAAACAGTTTGAACTTCCAAATTAATAATGAGTAAATTTGTAATGCTTTTTGCTCAACAAATATTTGTAAAAGTTCCCAGTCAATGCTTACAATCTCCCGGTTACTTATTTTTAACCTCAGCTCAGAGCCCTGCTCTGAGATTTTCTACTCTGCCTGGAAACTCTGAAGCTTCCTCCATGCTGGTAGTATAGAGAAAATACAATAGTGGGAAGACAACCCTCCCCAACCCAATCCAAACACTGACAGAGCTTTAGTGTTACTGAAGCTTGGGAAGGGGATCATAACACCTGACAATTAGATCTCAGACATCATGTCTCAAAAAATCTGTTGGATATGTCCAGTCCAATAGTTTTCCCTACTATCCCTCAAACTTTTCTCTCATCTGGACATGTTACTGAGTCCTGTTCCCTCTCAGTTCAGAACCTCTTTCTCACATTCCCTGTCCCCTGAGGCCCAAACACCAGAGAAATCTACAAATCAGTTATCACCTTAACAGCGACACACCCAAGGGAGACACCTCTTTATCATTATATGATTACTTGATGCCTCACCAACTATCTGTCAGACTAGATTATGGTCTTTATCCTTATATATACAAAAGGTTCAATAATGGTATTTTCAAAATTGAGGTTAGCCATCACTCAAATTCTGTTTTTCACCATTTGGAAAAGTAGCTACAAGAAACATTTTAAGATACATTTTAAAAATTCTTATAACAGGAGGAAAATGAAATGCTATGATTTTGGTGAAAGCAGCTGGGGAAAGTAAAAAGATATTGGACTACATTTTCAGGAAATTTGGCTTAGATGAAAAGTATGTAGATTTGGCATCATCTAACAGGGCACAGGTTTTTATTCAAGGTTTATTTTTTTTCCTTTTCTTTTCCTGTTTCTTTGCTTCACTTTGAAATATATGGGAGACTTGAACATGTTTAAGTTAAAAATGTGAAAGTAAATAATGTTATAAAAGGATATATAAAGGTAAAGGAAGGAAAGAAGGGCTTTTTGAGAGGCAGTGACTCACCACTTTGTTTAGTAGTTAGTTTTCTCTTTAGCTTAACAGTTCCAGGATAGGAATAGAGAAATGGCAGTTTGATTGATTCAGGCTGCAGAATTTATAGAGCATATTTAGCAAAAGTATGAGGGAATTAAGGGGATTTTCAAAAGAGGAAAAAAATCAGGGCTCACCTAAGGTACAAGTAGAATAAAGAAGAAAGTAAGGCCAAGTAAAGGACAAATAAATGGAAATAAAATGAAGAATAGTGAGACTGTAAATCCCAATGCAATTGGAATACACATAGTGAGAATAAGAAAAATCAAAAGAGCTGGAAGGAGAGGAAACAGCAAATAGATGGTAAGGATGCCCAAGTTTAAGATTCAGAAGTTAGGACTCCTACAGGTCAAAGACTAAATATTATTTTTATATTTCAGCTATGTCTAGCTCCTAGAAAGTGGCATGATCAAGAAATGTTTATTGAATGTAATTTATTAAGTTTATCAAATTTTAAAAGAGTAATAGGACATTGTGATTATAAAGGAATATTTTGGAAAGCTGCTTTTGGACTTTTAAAAAATCAATAAATTTCAAAATTATATTAAGACTGCATGAATCAAATATTTTCTACAAGTGGTACAGTTTTACAAATTGAAAAATCAATAAACAATAACAATAATGTAACATTTCCTTAACACAGAGAAGAATGACCCTGGGTTTGATATGATCACTGAGTAAGAACCCCCATCTAAATCCATATATACCACCTCACTATAGAACCTGCAAGCCATACAATTTATAAAGTTTGTTTCCATGAATGAACTCTAGTTTTCAATCAAATTTTTGGCTCACCTTTTAAAAATCACTGTAATGAGGGAAAATATCCTCCATTGAAATTATGACTTACTAATGTAATGTAATAATTTGGAAAGGGAAAAACAATCAAATATGTTATTAGTTAAGGTACTTTGAGCTTCAAGTAACCAAATCTCCTACTAAATTGTTTAGCATAATGATATTATTTTCTCACAACAAGGTATCCTGAGGTATAAAGGCTATCAAGAGCCCAGAACCATTTGATCTCTCCTTTTGGCCTTTCTTGGCATGTCAGTTCAGTCATCGAAGACCAAGTTCTTTTAGCAGATTTATTATCCTATCAGGTTTCACCATCTGGATTTGGAGATGTGACCAGCCTCCTGTGAAATGTAAGTCTATGTGGAAAAGGTGTCTATCTGTGGAAACCTGCTGTTCTGGTTGGAAAGATAAAGAAGAGAGGGAATGTATTTTGGATGGGAAAGCATCTATTCTGCCAGCCTCCAATTTGCAGAATTTGAGTAGCAGCTGATTCTAGAAATAAGACAACTGGACAAGAAGAACCCAGAAAGACTGGGAATAAAATATTTTGTATAGGACCAGAAGCAAGAAGCACCCAGGAATTCCCCAGAAGTCTTTAGTTAATGGAATGTTTTATAGAAATTAAAGATGGAGTGTATGAAAAAAACGCAGAAAAAGCAACAAAAACTTCAGAAAAAGAGAGTTGACTAACCATAATCTGAGATAAAGTATGTTGGAATGTTTGTTGATTGATTCATATATGAATAGTGAGAACAACAGAGGAGCAAATAGTTACATAATTTCAGAAGTTGGAAGGCAGATGGAAGAATTTTGTGACATAGAAGTTCTAGAAATAAAAAAACCCTCTAAACTAAGAATGAGGAAGGCCAATATTTAACTATTCTTCAAAAATGAAACCCCAACAGGTTTGGGAGCTGATGTCTCTAGATGATTCCTGAGAGGGTGCAGGGAGAGTCCTAAAATGAGAATGGTTGTTTGATAGTTACTTAAGAACTTAAAGTCTTAGATCCTCTTCTGCACTTTGCTGTTTGATTTTCCCTCCAACACCACAGTAGAAGTCTAAATATTTTTTCCTAGTAGAGGGTAATACAGAAGGCCACTGGACTGGGGACACCAAACACATCAAGGGACTTTATATCATACAAAAAAATTCAAGAAAAAATACCCAGAATTAAAGGACATACATTTCCAGGAATTAGAAGGTCCAACACAGGAAAGGAAAGAAAAGGGGAATCTCTAGGATGATTATTGAAGGATATTCTAGCATAATAACTTTGTAACAAGAAAAGAGGGCAGCCTGTTCTTTTTAGATACATTTGACATAAAACAGATATGCTGAGGGCTGTCTTTATCTTGCCTTGATCATTGTATGTCATATTTGTAACATAATGAAGCTATTAGAGTTTCACAAAACAAGGGAGTAAACAAAGACAAAGGTGAGTATAAGATCCAGAAAAAAAAAAAAAGACTGGTTTAGGGGAGAGATACAGGAAATTGTTCTATAATGATAGAGAAGGAAATATTGTGACAACATATTTATAGCAGGCCTAGAGAGTAACAAAAGTGGGTAGAAGTGGAATGGAGTTTTCCAGGAAGATGTCTCAAAGAAAAGAAATGGAACCTGTAAATTGCCTGATGGTATTTCCATTGAGGAAAAAATTACTGAGAAACAACTGGAAATAGGGTAAGAAGTTACAAAGAAAAATAACAAAGGAAAACAAAGAAATTACAGACTTTAGGAAAATCACACACCTACTAGGATGGCTATTATGAACAAAAGAAAGAATAAGACGTTTTAGTGAGATTATGGAGAAATTGCAACCTTCATATGTTACTGGTAGTGATGCAAAAGGATGCAGTGGCTGTGAAAAACAGTTTAGCAGTTCCTCACAGGTTAAACATAGAATTATCATATGATGCAGCAATTCCATTCCTAGGTGCATAACATAAAGAATTATAAATAGGCACTCAAACAAATACTTGTACATGAATGTTCATAGAAGCACTATTCACAATAGCCAATTTGTAGAAAAAACCCAAATGTCCATAAATAGCTGAATGAATAAACAAAATGTGGTACATAAGCACAATGAAACATTACTGATTAATAAAAAACATCAATGTACTGATATATGGCACACTATGAATAAACTGCAAAAATATTATGTTAAATGAAATAATCCAGACACAAAAGATCACATATTGTATGATTGTATTTACATGAAATATTCAGAATAGGTAAATCTATACAGACAAAAAGTAGACTTGTAATTTCCAGGGGCTTCAAGAAGGGGGGTGAGGGTGGAGATTAATTGCTTAATGGGTACAGCATTTACTTTTGAGGTGATAAAAATATTTTGGATCTAGATAGTGGAGGTGGTTTCACAATCTTGTGAATATACTAAAACCACTCTTTAAAATAATTAATTTTGTGTTACATGAATTTCAACTCAATTTTTAAAAATAGAAAAAAAAAGAAAAACAGAAAACAAGAAATAATTTTTGTATAGGCATAAGTAATAGGAGGCCAATAGAAAATTTCTAAAAAATAATGATTAAAAGGGGAACAGAATAATCATGTTAAGCAGAAATATAGAGATGCATAAATACACCAAAAATTGAAATCAGTCTGCCTCTTGGGAGAATAACCAGGGGGAGTGGGGAGGAATGGGGCAGAAACTGCTAGATCTTTCTATAAGCTTTTGGTAATATTTGATTTCCTATATAATGCACATTTATTACCTTGATATATATAACAATTAATATTGTATTAATTATTAACGGATTAACTGTTGATGTAGGAGTCATAACTTTGACTACATAATGTTTTTAAGTTAAAGCAAAAGAAAAACACCATAAAATTATAATTATTTTGAACAAGACTAATAGCCTTTGGGAAAAATTCAAAACATTGAACATGCAATTCATGGAAACAAATTTCAAGTCATTAAGCTGTGAAAGTCTTCTCAACTTCACTGACAATTAAGTAAGTTTATTTTTTCAATGATGTGAAGCTATGATTGCTTGGAATACTATAAAATAGTAAAAAATATTTTGAGGGAAACTGGGTAATATTTATTAAAACCTTTAACATATTCAAACTTCAAATCACTTTCTAAATGGAATCTCAGTTATACATGCAGTCTCTTATAACAAAATCCTACAACTTCCTTCAAAGTAAAAGTCTCTGCTAATACACTCTCACAAGTAGATAAACCTTTAAATACAAAGATTTTTTTCAATAATATTTGTAACAGTGTACTGATGAAATTATAGTCAATCATCAGATAGACTACCATGAAGCCATTTCAAAGATGCTCTTAAAATAAAATTCATGTACTGACAACAGAAAGACAGTGTGAAAAGCAAGTTACTAAATAATATCTATTGCATGAGTCTATTTATTCATATAATGTAATTTAAATATTTGTAGGCAGATACTGTACAGAAATATATGGACAATTGTTAACAGAGGCTACTTGAAAGGGACAGGCTATGAAGAGATAAGCAATTTGAAATTTCCATACAAACTGGCAAGGTTTTCCCAATGATAATGTGTTAGTTTTCTTAGTGAAAATAAAATAGCATCAGAAGAGAAATTATTTGTGTGCTTCTTGTCTGATTAAAAGTCAGTCTTGGAGAACTCACAAGACTAGATCATATAGATGTGAGTAAGTGGGAGCAACAGGCATTAATGTACAATTCGTTCATATTGATCACTTAATAAACTTAATCATAGAGTAGCAAAGGTAGAAGGAATTTAATTGACTACTTGTTCTAATTCCTTTAGCTTACAGATGAGAAAGCAGAAAACCATAGTCATTAAGTGAGTTTCCAATCACCAGGTTAAACAAAAGCACTTATGGTTCATATCCTCACATCTCTCATGTCACAATTTGGATCTATCTATCTATAGATACCTTTTTTACTTGGATTCTTCTGGTGTAATTGAATCATTAATTTAATTTGACCTATTTTTCCATAAGTCTTCCATCAAAAAAGCAGCTATTTCATCCTTAACTGGAAACAAACTTTGTGTGCAATATCCCATTTTCAGATTTTAAAAAAATTCTTAAAAAAATTGAAAGCTCTGAGGATGTTCATGTTTAACATGACCTGATGCAGCCATTCCCTGTTAGCGAATATCAGAGAACCAATATTTCTTGAAACACATCTTGGCTGGTTTATCTCATTACTAATATTTGTTCACTCAATCTTTATTTACTTGTTTTCAATTTCTCACATCATGTCTTTCTAGCATTGTAGAGAAGTTGATCAAATAATCTCAATTTTACACCTGAGGTTTTGGGTACTGGTAGTCCATAATCTCAAAAATATGAAGAGCATTTTAGGCAAACTAAAATATTTTATTGGAAAATTATAACTTTTTAAGCTTACATAACTATTTATAATAGTTACCAGACAAAGAAATAATAATTTGGAGCAATCTATCTTATTAAACATAAAACATATGCTCATACAGCCACGATTTGCTTTCTAGTGCTCTCTCAAAACAAATCTGCTTTCCCTTGGATATATAAGCCAACAGAATGAAATGCTTTTCTTGGTCAGAAGCCTTATGTAATATTTCAAACTTATTCTCTGTTGTACACCCAGCGCTGTTACAACACAACTGTCTTCTTTTATTCAAAGTTAAGATCTCCTAGTTCTTATTCAGGAAACCAGCCTTGAAACAACCTATGACAGCTCTAAGGGCTTTGACTGTAGGTGGATTTAGGCTGTTTTGACTTTTAAAAGCTGGAGTTGATGTTGTTTTGGAGAAATGCCTTGAATATCAGCTTATTCTCTCTAAGCCTCCTGTCTTTAATTATGCACAGAATGAAGCAACTAAACAAACTCTTTTATCTGTTCTGCTCCTAAAATGACCCAGGTTTGTGTGTGTGCATGTGTGTGTATACAAACATCTAGCATTCATTCTAGTTCCCATCCTTCAGTATTTCTTTATAATTAGAACAGAAAAGATAGGTAAACTGATATGAGATGAGCCTGATTCAACAACACTGTCGGTCTACTCATTGACATTTATATTCTTCAGTTCATTTCCATTCTCCCAGCAGCCAACAGTATTCCATAAGGTTGTGCCTACTACTTCCCAGTTTTTACAAAACAATATACATTTTACAATTTCTCTGCTTCAGACCTTTCATGTTCAGTATCCTTTCAGATCGGCCTCGTTACTAACTGACATAATTCTTTCTTATTGATTTTAAAGGATCTAAAACTCTTCTAAAAAATTAGATATGATGTTCGTACAAAATATAGATTTTTTTTAGAAAACAGTTAATTAGTGTACTCTTCTGCACAACAGTGTACTCTTTCTAGATTTCTCAATTTAATTTCAAATCCATTAGCATATATATTTGAATATATTGAATTCAATTATTGAATTGAAGTCAAAATTTTTTTTTCTAGAGGAAAAGCCATTAAAAATTAACATAGTTATAGAGCCATTTGGAAAGATATAGACCATACAAATTTAAAGGAATCCATGAAATCATTAAGAACATTTGAGTCATTTCCATAAACAATCTTGATACCTCAGAGATTTCAAAATGTGTTAGGATTTTAAAAATTTGAGAGTGGATGGATACAAAATCTAAATGTACCATACATTTGCCACTACTCTATTTTATATGGGCTTAGTACGATTTAAATATGTTTTTTGGTCTAAATCCTTGAAAAATCTGCCAAGTTCTTTCATTTCAAAACAAATTGTTTTGTTGAAAAACACTTTGGCATTTCCTCCCCCTTAATGTCATATATTTTTATTGATGATCTGTATAACATTATCTCCAACAGCCATCTTAATAATGTGTGATAATAATCACACATATGAGTGATTTGTTTTACATCATCTTTTAAAAATAAAGGCTTTAAGAAATTTGTTTGATCCTAGATATCTAATAGTCATTTTCTACAGTTTCATCTACTTGTAGACTACAAGGAAAATGAATGCGAAAGGCATGTATTTCTGCCGGCCAAATGTGTGGGTGTGGTGGAGATAAGCTTCCTGGTATAGTAAGGATTTCCATTATTTTTTCTTCCCATATTTCACACATCCATTTTACTGATAGTAAGTCCTTAGATACTTATAAAGACAACATTTCAATTGAACCATTTGTGAAACAGGTAGCTTTAGGCAATCAAAAAGTTTGACCTTGGTTATAAGGTAGATATCATTGATTCTACTTTTAGACATTACTATAAAGAGTTTCCAATTAAAAAAAAATTCAGTTTTGACCTTTGGCTTATCTAAGTATTGGAAGTGCTAAACAAAACAAAACAAAACCCCCTATTCTTGATTTTTCTTATGGGTGAAATCTGTTTGTTTAAGACAGTGTTTCTCAAAATATGGCACTATTATCAGAAACATCTTCATCATCTGAAATGTACTAAAATGCAAATTCTGGGTCCCCACCACAGACTGACTGAATCAGAATTTCTAGGAGTGGGGCCCAGAAATGTGTATTTTAAAATCTGTTCATGTGATTCTGAAGCACACTCCAGATTGAGAAACACTATTGTGATAGAACTCTTAAAATAAATTTTAGTTTTCCTAGATATTTCCTAGATATTTATTATTCCTGGAAAAGAGACTTCCCTGTTGGCCTAGTGGTTAAGAATCTGCCTGACAATTCAGGGGACATGGGTTTGATCCCTGGTCCAGGAAGATCCCACATGCTGCAGAGCAACTAAACCCATGCATCACAACTGCTGAACCTGTGCTCTACAGCCCACGTGCCACAACTACTGAAGCCCACAAGCCTAGAGCCCATGCTCTGCAACAAGAGAAGCCACCGGAATGAGAAGCCTGTGCACTGCAATGAAGAGTAACCCCTGCTCGCCACAACTAGAGAACGCCTGTGCGCAGCAATGAAGGCCCAACACAGCCAAAAGTAAATAAATAAATTAATTGAAAAGAAAGAAAACTTCCTGGAAAAGATGTGCTAAGGGGAGATGGCATCACAAAACTAAATTCATAGGTGGCATTGTTACAGAAAGTATTGTATCACCACATTTGTAGCTCCTAAGAAGACAGAAGGAGTATACATTATTCCAGATACTCTACAATTCTTGAACTGATCACTAAAACAGAAGTTTTGGAACCATTATATTTTAAGTACAACAACTATGGTAATGAATGATTAACTTGTAGTTTGTAGGTATTTCAAAATGCAGATGAATTTTACATACATGCTGTTCATTAAACTGTAGAGGCTAAAAATGCATAACCATTTTCAGGCATCTTGATAAATTATCATACTGGAATTTATTAACTACAAAATGCTTTGATCCAAAAATATATTTCATGTCATAAATAAACATGGGAGCTAAATTTCTTACTCATCATTTTCAAAAGCTTAGTCCTTTCCTTCTATACATACATTACATTACATCATAATCTATATAACCAATTACTCTATTGCTCTTAAATACTTTGTGTCCATTTTGGCAAAATAAGCTATGGAAAAGAAAATAGCTTTTCCATATATTAAGATAATTCTGTATAAATCTTTAATCTTATCAGTAAGTGAACTGCCAATTTAATTGAATTTGTCTCTAGCTACCTCGATTAATTTTTCAAGAATAGATTTAAGAAATCATTTGTGTAAATCTGAATGCTAAAAATTTACATCCCAGCATAGTACTGTTTTTACTAACATGTATTAGAAATATTAGTCTTTTGTTCAATAGCAAAGTTTTACTTTCGAATACATAATCCATTTTTGAAATGTATTTTCTTTTAAATTGGCTTTACACTATTAAACATTTTGAAGTTTTAGATAAATATATAAATATTTATTTGTTTATTTTTATTAGAGTATAGTTGATTTACATAGAACTATTAGTTTTTAATGGTTCAGTGATTAACGTAAATTAGCTAAATGCATATTCTTTGCACCAAACAGTAAAACATGGTTCAAATAAGTGTTTCATGGTTTTATTAGGTAAAAAGAGCTACAATTTCAATGTATATTTTATTAACTTCTTTAAATCTTGACTTTAAAGTGCACATAGCACCTACTGCCAGGATTATTGTAAAACTCTATTGAGAGACTTGATATGAGTCAAATATCTCATATTAATACACTTATATAACTCAACAAACATGAGTTATATAAGTGTAATATAATAAACATATAACTAAATGAATATACATGTATTAAAAATAGTTGAGCAGATCACATAATTCTGTAAAATAATGAGTTGGAGCATGCAAATGTGTATAATAATAGGACAGATAACCTATTAAATAATGCAAAAATATATCTATCAAGAAAGAAACAATGTATCTCTGAAAGACAAAAGTATATATAATAGAGCTAAACATACAGAATTAAAGAAGGAAGCCAGGGAGTTTGGAGAGGAAAAAACAAATAAATATGGGAAATAGAAATGAAAAATGGTAAAAGAATGCAGGTGTGAATAACTAGTAGATGATTAATCAATACTAATTTATATTAGCAGTTGATTTAAAAATATTTGCTAAGTGACTGCATGGTTACCAAGATGTGGGATTTGTTGATATTATGTCTCATTGGAAAGGAAACAGTCAAAAGAGAACTCAAGTGTTTATTATTTGATGATGAAAAGTTTCCCAGCTCTCAGCAATTTGTGAGATCTCTATTTTTAGCCTTTCTCCTCTGTTTTTAAAATCTTTGCGTTGATATTATTCCTCCATTTGAGCTTCTTAAAATAAACAAAACAGCCATAAAGAACAAATCTTAAAAATAAGAGACTTATTAGGGTGATGAGAATAAAATATTGTTTCATCAAGTATACAATGTACTAGTTGTAATCAAGGTGTTATAGTTATCTCTAAATACGTATTTTTCTGCTACTGTTGAATAAATACAAAGGTCTGTATTTGTCTCATATTTCATGTGATGGGCAGTCAATTGAGGATGGGAGGTTGTGTCCTTACTGGCTGAAGAACTGGATCTTGATTCTCTTCATGGTTGATTCAGAAAGTACTTCTATGAAGTCTATGCTTCAGCAGCATTTGTTCGAGTAGAATGGGGCTTGCCATTAATGCATGAAGTGATTTGAGCATGTGATCTGGTTGCTCAGCTAATCAGTAACAAACAAGGAGGGGGAAGTGAAGTCATCTTTTGGCTGGATAGCAGACAGCAGAGAATACCTAAAATTGTTGCCTGTCTGGTTTTAAACTGCTACACAGTAGCCCTGGGAATATCTAGTGAGTAGAGGAATGTATGAAAATTATTGCTTGTATTGGATCTGTGCCTTTACCTTTGATAGATAACATGAGAGCAACCTTTGATCTGAGACAGCAAAAGATTTCCCACTAAAATGGCCTACATATTAAGTAAGGGTATGAGCCTGGTGCAGTGAAAAGATCTCTAGGAGAAAGTCCAGGGGAGAAGCAGGGTGGTAGATGGAGGCTGAAGTGAGGATGAAGGTAAAACAAATAGAAATAAGCTTTGAAATAATCCTTTCTTACCATTGGAGAGGGCCTTAGATTAATTAACACCAAGTTATTATTTAATTTTTCCATTTTAATTCCATGAAGAAAAAGAATGCAAAAAGCAAATTTCTCATAGCTATTAAGAATGGTAGGAAGGCAGTGCTGAACTAAGAAAAAACTCCGGAAGCCCCGGAATATACTCTTTGGTGAGCGCTAAACATGTGAAACATAGATCTTCTCACTTCATGACCAAACTTATATGTTCACCTACATATTTATTCTCTGGAACTCTTTATCCCTAGTCTTCCAATATTTTTCCTTCTAGGCCTCTGAACAACCACCCAAGGCATTAGTCACTGCTTGTGAAACTGTATATATTCTTACTTAAAGCCAATTCTCTTTCCACACAGGTAGAATTTTCATTTTCTGTTGACTGATCATAAGAAACCCTCCATAGGGGCTTCCCTGGTGGTGCAGTGGTTGAGAGTCCGCCTGCCGATGCAGGGAACATGGGTTCGTGCCCCGGTCCGCGAAGATCCCACATGCCGCGGAGAGGCTGGGCTCGTGAGTCATGGCCACTGAGCCTGCGCGTCCGGAGCCTGTGCTCCGCAACGAGAGAGGCCACAACAGTGAGAGGGCCGCGTACCACAAAAAAAAAAAAAAAAAAAAGAAACCTTCCATAGAGGAATAGGTAGGAGCTGAGGGAGATTTATCAGTGCTATAGTAGTAGATGACATGAGAATTCAGGCCAACTCAACTTATTTGTGCCCTCTGTCCCTGCTCATGCCTAGTCTATATACCATTCCATCTTCACTGTGTTGCTGCTCGGCCTGCCTGACGTTATGACTTGGTGGTTCTGACAGAGATTAGTGCGTGATTGATACTTGATGTCCTGTGGTCAACTGCTCCATTTCTATGAGACAAGTGGCATGCTACTTCACGTTGCCTTCCTAATACAAACTAAAATTGGTTTATTTGCCATATCTAACTTCAGAATCACATTATGTGCATACATAGTCTTCAGAATTTCATCCCAATAGATTTTGTATTTTTCATCACTTCCCCACCCCACCCACACATGTACACATTTTGCACAATAAAGAATGATTTAAATTTTCTTGACTACCCTATGCTCTTTCACACCTACATACATTTAAGAATACTCTATTTTACCTTGAATTCTTGTTCTTTCTGTGATGTAAAGTCCCATAAAACTCGTCTCAAAGGTTATCTTCTTGTTTAAATCCTCTCTGATTATTCCACTTAAAAATGAATCCTGTCTCTCCCTTTGTTCCCATTAAAACTTGCTCATGTTTATTATATTCCATGAACACTTGCTTTGGTCATTTTTGATTTTTTTTCTTTGCATATGTGCTTTCAAGGACCAAGACAAGGTCTATTTCATCCCTGCATATCTGTGACTATTCATGGTAAACCCTAAAACAATACATTAGGTAACTATTATATCTTTCGAGCTAGTTTTCAGGAACCAGTTTAGCAATATACCTTTCAGGATTTCAAATAGTAGGGGGAGGTGGTTGTCTTTGTTTTCTGTTTTCTTTTCATTCAATTGAAATAAAATAGAAAATAGAAGTTTCCTCTATCCAAAACTTACAGAAGAACACAGACTTCTGATATTGTTTACTGTTTTGCTACAAGTTGACAAATAATACATACTCTAATATTTCTACTAGACTAAGATATGGCTCTTATTTTGAATAAACTCATTTATCCTGGTAAATACTGTGAAGTCAATAATTCTAACAATGTGCTTAGTTTGATTTTTCTTACTGTTGAAATCATGTCTCTCATTCAACTTAAATATTTTGGATAATGTGAATAGCATTTAAAATATATTGTTCACAGCATTGTGAAACATATATTCTTACAACAATCCCAATTTCTTAACTCTGTATTCCCATTCCATTGTGTTTCTCCCACTTGGTATTACTGTGAAAATGACACTTTAAATGATTGCCTAAATTTCTGCAGAGAAAATGTTTCATGAATATTATGACTTCAAACTTCTTTCACTTGCATATCTTCATCTTTCATAGAATGTTTACTACTAAACTTTGTCATAATACCTTTTAACTATGTTAGAATCAGCACAAACTTTCCTGTGGAATTAGACTGACCAAATGGCTTTGGGTGGAAGATATTCCTCATACAATCTTCCCTCAAAGTGGACACATTTCCTCCTTGCCATTTTTCTTTGGTATGAAAACTGCATCCTCAGTCCAAGTGCTTGATGGTGTATGACATTTTTATGGCATTTGAATAAACCACGTAAATTCAGATCATGAATCTAACCAGTCTAATCATAATTTCCAGTTATTATAATACTAATTTATAGTTTGAAAAGAACGCATGGCTTCAGTAGAGGAAGATTTAGAATATTCCTAGTGTTTTTAGACTTTTGAAACTTTCTAGAAAATCTTCTAGACTTCTAGGCTGAAATTGCAGTTAGTTATGTAACAGCCGCTTTACCCTCATTGGTGCACTTAACACTTAAAATATTTACGGTGTTGTGTTATTTATATGTATTAGGAACTTAATATATGGGGGTAAACATCTATGATGCATTACCTGAAGTAAGCGGGGTTGTGGATATTCCATGAGAAAATAAATGATTATAAATCTTAATTGAGAATCAAAAGTCCAATGGGGACAAGTTTACTAGAGATGCTTTCCATATATTAAATTAATTTTATATAAATGGTAAATTCAGAAAAAAATTCTATCATGTGAGGGTTTTGTTTTAAAATTAGATCAGATCAAAAATATAGATAATTGCTCCATATATCCTATTTAATATCAAACTATTATGTAAAATAAAATAAAGTCCATTTACTTAAAAAATTTGGGAAAGTTTCCTGATGCTTCCATGTTTTTTTTAATAAAATTTCTTCAATTTTTTTTACCTCCCTCAGTGCTCTGTACCTGAGTTGTAGGGGAATGGCCTTAAAACCATTCCTTCAAAAGAGCTGCTGAAAATGATCTACTTTACATATCAGGTTCATTCAATTTATGCACATTACTGAGTGGTTACTATATGTGGTAGCCACTATGCTAAGCAGTGGAAGTTATTCCTTGTATTACTTAAGCTCTTCCTGGAGTTTTATAACTGCATAGACCTCACAACACTTTAAGAGGTATTTATGAGTACCTGTAGGAAATTCCTTAAGGATTCTCAGAATTAAATAATGAATAGTACAAGAAGTGCTGTATGACCTGTGACACTAGATAGATAGCCCAATAAAAGATTTTATATATATATATATATATATATATATATATATATATATATATATATATATATATGGGATGCTGGTCTGGAATTAGTATTTATAGAAATAAAAACAAGGATAGGGCTTCCCTGGTGGCACAGTGGTTGAGAGTCCGCCTGCCGATGCAGGGGACACGGGTTCGTGCGCCGGTCCGGGAAGATCCCACATGCGGCGGAGCAACTGGATCTGTGAGCCATGGCCGCTGAGCCTGCGCGTCCGGAGCCTGTGCTCCGCAACGGGAGGCCACAACAGTGAGAGTCCCGCGTAACGCAAAAACAAAACAAAACAAAACAAAAAAAAAACAAGGATAGAATGAAAAAGACACTCTGATAGGAAAAAATATTAGGAATCATTAAGCCTGATGATAGGAAGAGGAGAAAAAAAATAAAGAAAATATATTATGCTGTTGTAAACTCAAGAAATGAGAAATGCAATGGCCCCACATTTCTACCACATTTTATCCATATATTTTTATACAATCAGCTTGAAGACAGAGTTTGGATTTACTTTGCTTTGTGTGAATTTGTGAGTTCTAATTGTAGATATATTAAAAAGAAAGGGGCAATTCCTTTGTATATATTTGAGTATGTAAGAATGATCCTTCAGAAATGATGCATTTCCAGGGATGGCTCAGGGCCAAGAAGAGAAAAGAGCTAGTGGTTTGTGGCAGCTGGTTATATTTATCAAGCCTGGGGTTCCTCTTGTGTGGTGGCTTTGCCTGAGTTTTTAGTTGTATGGTTAGCTAATAATATGAAAACAGAATATGATGGGAGAGCCAAAAAATGTTCAATTCTGTAGTCAACAAATGCTATATTTGGGCCAAAAGATATGGCATTTTTACATCATACATTATAAAAGTATGATCTCATTTCAAATAAATAGTGTAGGAAAAAAAGAGAATGCCTAGCAATATATCTTGCTGACACATACAAGGAATATTTTTTTACTAATGTCAGCTCATACACTGAAAAAAAGAGTAAGCCATACATTATTTTTAATCACTGAAAATCAGTCACAACAAGAAACAAATTGGTTTTCTGTCTACGTATGCATTTTTCATTATAATCATGGAACACATTTTTTCACTAACAGTTTGATTTCATTCAGTGCCTGCAAAGTGCCTTAGAATCATTTTTATGAGTTTTTTCCTACAAAGTTTGAATGTATTTGAGGGCAGATGCATGTGATAAATAGTCATATTGGGAGGTATAGTCAGGAGAGGAAAGACGAGGCAGATTCTGAAACCCTGGTCTTTATTTCAATGAATAAATTTGATTTCATAAAAGTTACACTGTAGTAATTCAACCTTATCATGCAAAGTTTATGAATCATACCCACTTTTTATCTTCCAACACTTCACTTTTGAGTAGGGGGTCCTGGACATTCTCTGTTGATTCTTAGAACTTTACAACCCATTTACGATTTCCTCAGTATTAGGGGCTGTCTGTAATAGTTTCGAGAATCTTTGCCTCCAGGGTTGCAGGTACAGTTTACATTGCACCAACAAGATGGATTCACAGGAGATGTGGTAGGATGAAAAGAAGCAGACACCACTTTCTTCTTTCTAAGGCTGTGGGGCTGACAGTGGGAAGCTGTGATATATCAAATCTCTGACCCCTCTGAAATAAATCTGAAGCTGGTGGTAGATCTGAATTTTACAACTTTGAATTCTCCAGTCTGCAACTATTTTCTAAATGTCTAATTGCTTGCATAATATACCTTCCTTTGTTAAAATCAAAGATAATTTCTGTATTACAAATTGAACCAAGAGTGATAGATGTGGCTATAATTTTACATAAAATTTTAAAAAGTCATTGTAACATAGAAGGTAGCCAGTCTTTGACCTGGGGTATGAAATTCATTTCTGAATTAAGGCCCAGTTGAGAGTTGAAAAACCACAAATAATTTCTAACATATTAAAAATATGTTAATAATCATGTAAAAAATATATTATCAGCTTTTATTATCAGTTCCTGATTTTATGCCGTACAAAAAAGTCTCCATTACTAAAATATGCATTGAGTTGTCATTTCAGGAGGCAACTGGTAAGTTACTTCCCACAAGTTAGTTTTTAATTTTTAAAATAAAGTAAAATATATTTCATCATTAAAACATTTTATGTTTTCTTAATATTATCTGTGTTTTGTTTTTTAAAAAGTGAAAGCAAACAATTATATTGAAGTATAGTGAATACAAAGTTTGGCTCTAACATCTTTGCCCTCTCTCTGGCATTTAACTAATATAAAAACTGACTATGTTATGCCAGAATAAGTTATTTGCATCATTAATATAAATACAATAACTCTGAAAAACATAGAATAGCTCTACCTGGAATGGATGAGAAACATGTAAAAAGAATCACTTATATTAAATCAAGAACAGAATACCAAAAACAAGTGTTCCGGCACAAGAAGGCAACAATCTAGGGAATATAACTGCACTTACTAACTTATCTCACGTCAGAAAAATAATTGCAAATAAGAACTTCTAAATATACTGTTGTATTTACAAAAGAAAATGTATAAGCTTCATCTCTCCAAAAAGAGAGAATTTATGGTTCATAATCAGTAGGAAGGCTGATCTTCTAGAGACTAAAGAACGAATTTTAAATTTGGGAAAAATTTTTAAATGACAACTGTCTTAGCTCAGGCTTCAATTACAAAATACCAAACTGGGTGGCTTAAACAACACACATTATTTTCTGACAGTTCTGGAGGCTGATAAGTCCAAAATCAAGGTGCCAGCAGATTGGATTTTTGATGAGGGCTCTCCTGGCAGGCAGACTCTCACCTTCTCAGTGTATCCTCAAAAGGTGGAGAGAGGGCAAACTCCAGTCTCTTCTTCTTCTTATGAAGACAGAACCTATCATGGGGACCCACCTCCTCTAAACCTAATGAATTCTCAAAGGTCCCACCTCTAAATACCATCATATTGGGAGTTAAAGCTTCAATAAATAAACTTTGGGGAGGCAAAAACATTAGTTCACAGCAACATTTCTATTTATAAAATGGTTACTAAGTGCAGCAATACTTTAGTACCATAATGCGAACATCAGAATGCATATTGACAAATAAATGATGCTATATTAAATTGTTCTCAATGATTATGAAAGATGAAGAGGCTGTTAAAGAATACATTGTTTAATAGATACACAAACAGCTGAAAAATCTTATAAAGAATAAAAAGACAGTGCATTTGAAAAGGAACCATTGATAATAAAGTTATTTCAAAAGGAATATAGGAGACAGTGCCAGTTATAATGTCACCACTTAGCATTACTCCAATCATATTGCATCTCTTCTCCATAAGATTATAGCAAACTCTTACACCATAAGGTCAGTAAGTTGCACAATAAGAGAACAAAAGCAAGTTTTGGTAGTCTTCTAGATAAGGTTTTATTTCTGGTGTTTTTACAAGGGAAATACAGTAGTCATTATTTTCCATAACTTCTTTCATTTCTCTTCATTTCATTGTCCTTTCACTTTTGAATATATGTAGAAAAGATTAAATACATATGCTTAAATGCTTATTTGTTTTCAGAATATCTGTTTCAGTCCCCTCTAGTATTTGTCTTTTTTTCCCCCTTTGGGTGCTATTCCTTTAGTAGGATATTTTACATATTTGAATACATCTCTTTTTGGTAAAATGTGTTACCAATATATTCTTCCACTGTATGATTTGTGTTTTTACTCTTTATGAAAACTTATGAAGAAATTTTAATGTATCAGTATTTTTCTTTTTGGTTAGTACTCCTTACACCATGTTTATGAAATCTTCCCTACTCTGAAATCATACAATTGTTTCTTTATAATACATTCTACAGTTTTATTGCTCTGCTCTTTATATATAGGCCAATCTGTAAATTATTTTGAATATATATATATATACATATATATATATAAAACACCTATTTCTTGATATTTTAATTTTCAAATTTTAATTTTTTTTAATTTTATACCTTTTGAATTGCTGAGATAGAACAAATTTTGTCATAATGCCCCTTATTAGGTGGCATTATGGTAGGCCACTAACCCAATGGTGCCCTTGGATAAGGAGAAATTTGGAGACAGACACATATAAACAGGGAAAATGCCATGTGCAGAAGGCAGAGACTCAGGTGATGCATCCACAAGCCAAGGGCCAGCAAAGACTGCCAGCAAACCACCAGAAACTAGGAGGGAGGCATGGAATAAATTCTTCCTCTCAGCTCTCAGAAGAAACCCTCCCCTCCCCACAGGTAGAAAATCAGCTGTCACTCTTAACTGCAACTCACTTGAAGGGAATTTATCTTTTTTGTCAGAGTGCTTCAGAGATTTTCTTTTCTTTCTTTTTTTCTTTTCTTTCCTTTTCCTGTACAAAGTTTCACTATGAAATGTTTAGGTTTGGACTTCTCCTTATATATTTGAGCTAGATTTTGCTGGACTTCTTACATTTCTGAAATAAGGTTTTTCATCAACTGTGGAAAATGCTCAGCCTCTATTGCTTCAAATATTTCTTCTGAGCCATTAATCTCCTCCTTCTTCTGGAACTTCAGTTAAGGATACATTAGTCCTTTTTACTCCATCTACTTTGTCTAATATATATCCTGCCTTGTCCATTTTTTCCTCATATTGAATTGTGGATTATTAATTTCAATTTATTTTCTAATTCAACAATTTTTTTTATTATCTGCCTTTAAACCTGCCCACTGAGTTTTTTAAACATCTTTATTGGAGTATAATTATTTTACAATGGTGTGTTAGTTTCTGATTTATAACAAAGCAAATCAGCTATACATATACATATATCTCCATAACTCTTCTCTCTTGCGTCTCCCTCCCACCCTCCTTATCCCACCCCTCTAGGTGGTCACAAAGCACCGAGCTTATCTCCATGTGCTATGCAGCTGCTTCTCACTAGCTATCTATTTTACATTTGGTAGTGTATATTAGTCCATGCCATTCTCTCACTTCACCTCAGCTTACCCTTTCCCCTCCCTGTGTCCTCAAATCCATTCTCTACATCTGTGTTTTATTCCTGTCCTGCCCCTAGATTCTTCATAACCATTTTTTTTTCTTTTTTAGATTCAATATATATGTGTTAGCATATGGTATAATTTTTTCACTTTCTGACTTACTTCACTCTGTATGACAGACTCTAGGTCCACCCACCTCACTACAAATAACTCAATTTTGATTTGTTTATGGCTGAGTAATATTCCACTGTATATACATGCCACATCTTCTTTATCCATTCATCAGTGGATGGACATTTAGGTTGCTTCCATGTCCTGGCTATTGTAAATAGAGCTGCAATGAACATTTTGTTACATGACTCTTTTTGAATTATGGTTTTCCCAGGGTATATGCCCAGTAGTGGGATTGCTGGGTCATATGATAGTTCTATTTTTAGTTTTTTAAGGAACCTCCATACTGTTCTCCATTGTGGCTGTATCAATTTACATTCCCACCAACAGTGCAAGAAGGTTGTCTTTTCTCCACACCCTCTGCAGCATTTATTGTTTGTAGATATTTTGATGATGGCCATTCTGACTGGTGTGAGTTGATACCTCATTGTAGTTTTGATTTGCATTTCTCTAATGATTAGTGATATTGAGCATCCTTTCATGTGTTTGTTAGCAATCTGCATATCTTCTTTGGAGAAACATTTCTTTAGGTCTTCTGCCGATTTTTGGATTGGGTTGTTTGTTTTATTGATATTGAGCTTCATGTGCTGCCTGTAAGTTTTCGAGATTAATCCATTGTCAGTTCCTTTGTTTGCAAATATCTTCTCCCATTCTGAGGGTGCCTCTTCACCTTGTTCATGGTTTCCTTTGTTGTGCAAAAGCTTTTAAGTTTCATTATTTCCTATTTCTTCTTGTTTTTATTTACATTTCTCTAGGAGGTGGGTCAAAAAGTATCTTGCTGTGATTTATGTCATAGACTGTTCTGCGTATGTTTTCCTCTAAGAGTTTTATAGTGTCTGACCTTACATTTAGGTCTTTAATACATTTTGACTTTATTTTTGTGTATGGTGTTAGGGAGTGTTCTAATTTCATTCTTTTACTGTAGCTGTCCAGTTTTCCCAGCACCACTTATTGAAGAGGCTGTCTTTTCTCCATTGTATATTCTTGCCTCCTTTATCAAAGATAAGGTGACCATATGTGCATGGGTTTATCTCTGGGCTTTCTATCCTGTTCCATTGATCTACATTTCTGTTTTTGTGCCAGTACCATACTGTCTTGATTACTGTAGCTTTGTAGTATAATCTGAAGTCAGGGAGCCTGATTCCTCCAGCTCCGTTTTTCTTTTCAAAATTGCTTTGGCTATTCGGGGTCTTTTGTGTTTCCATACAAATTATGAAATGTTTCATTCTACTTCTGTGAAAAATGCCATTGGTAGTTTGATAGGGATTGCATTGAATCTGTAGATTGCTTTGGGTAGTAGAGTCATTTTCACAATGTTGATTCTTCCAATCCAAGAACATGGTATATCTCTCCATCTGTTTGTATCATCTTTAATTTCTTTCATCAGTGTCTAATAGTTTTCTGCATACAGGTCTTTTGTCTCCTTAGGTTTATTCCTAGGTATTTTATTCTTTTTGTTGCAATGTTAAATGGGAGTGCTTTAATTTTTCTTTCAGATTTTTCATCATTAGCATATAGGAATGCAAGAGATTTCTGTGCATTAATTTTGTATCCTGCTCCTTTACCACATTCAATGATTAGCTCTAGTAGTTTTCTGGTAGTGCCTTTAGGACTCTCTCTATATAGTATCATGTCACCTGCAATCAGTGACAGCTTTACTTCTTCCTTTCCGATTTGGATTCCTTTTATTTCTTTTTCTTCTCTGATTGCTGTGGCTAAAACTTCCAAAACTGTGTTGTATGATAGTGGTGAGAGTGGGTAACCTTGTCTTGTTCCTGACCTTCGTGGAAATGGTTTCAGTTTTTCACCATTGAGAACGATGTTGCCTGTGGGTTTGTCATATATGGCCTCTATTATGTTGAGATAAGTTCTGTCTATGCCTACTTTCTGGAGGGTTTTTTATCATAAGTGGGTGTTGAATTTTGTCGAAAGGTTTTTTCTGCATCTATTGAGATGATCATATGTTTTTTGTGTTTTTATTTATTTATTTATTTTATTTATTTATTTTTGGCTGCATTGAGTCTTCATTGCTGTGCACAGGCTTTCTCCAGGTACAGCACGTGGGGGCCACTCTTCGCTGCAGTGAGGTGGCCTCTCACTGCAGTGACCCCTCCTTGAAGAACACAGGCTCTAGGCACTCGGGCCTCAGCAGTTGCGGCACACGAGCTCAGCAGTTGTGTCTCGTGGGTTCTAGAGCGCAGGCTCAGCAGTTGTGGCACACGGGCCTAGTTGCTCCATGGCATGTGGTATCTTCCTGGACCAGGGATTGAGCCCATGTCCCCTGCACTGTCAGGTTGATCCCTAACCACTGTTCCACCAGGAAAGCCCGAACATATGGTTTTTATCCTTCAATTTGTTAATATGGTGTATCACATTGATTGATTTGCGTAGATTGACAAATCCTTGCATTTCTGGAATAAACCCCACTTGATCATGGTGTATGATCCTCTTACTGTGCTTTTGGATTCTGTTTGCTAGTATTTTGTTGAGGATTTTTGCATCTATGTTCATCAGTGATATTGGCCTGTAGTTTTCTTTCTTTGTGACATCCTTGTCTGGTTTTGGTATCAAGGTGATGGTGACCTTGTAGAATGAATTTGGGAGTGTTCTTCCTTCTGCTATATTTTGGAAGAGTTTGAGAAGGATGGGTGTTAGCTCTTCTCTAAATGTTTGATAGAATTCACCTGCAAAGACATCTGGTCCTGGACTTTTGCTTGTTGGAAGAGTTTTAATGCCCACTGAGTTTTTACTGTTGTTTATTATTATTTTTTTAATTTTAGAAGTTATATCTCATTCTTTATCACTTTTCCTGTGCCACTCTTTGTAGTTCCTATTTGCTATTGGTATTTTAATATGTATTATCTATCTCTTTAAACGTATAAAATGAAGTTATTTTATAGTCTATGCCTGATTCCAATATATGATGTCCTTGCAAGTCTGTTTATGTTGTTTCTGGTTTCTACTAGTTATAATTTATTACATTTTTTGTGTGTTTTTGAATATTTTTACTAGATATTGACATGTATGAATAATTTTAGAATTAATTGATAACTAGGTGATGATACCTTCCTCAGCAAAGTATGTGTGTTACATTCTTCTAGAAGAGCTTTAAGACATGTACCATGAAAGACACAGGGGTTTCAAATCATGTGAACACTCATCCATTTCTTATCTACCATCCACCTCAGGGTTCTGGATTTTGGAGACACAGCTTAAATCAAAGTTAAAGAATGTAGTAATAACCAGTGACACTGATAAATTTTTTTTTGAATTACTTATGCAAGTCATTGATGACATTCCTTTTGGATTGTACTAAAAGAGCTCATTGAAATGTACTGCAGTCCTCTTATGTGTATTAGGACAAGATTCACAAGATGCCAGGAAATCCTTTATATTTAGGATTACACAAAATGTTTTGATTTCTTGTAGCTAAAGTTCACATCTGATAAGTAGAATTAATTTTAGATAACATCATCCAAAACTTTTAAATGGTCATTTTATTATTTCCTTACCTTAGTACAGATATGTCTCAGGGAAAACAAAGAGAAGGCCTTTCTCAGCACAATTCACTCCTAGTCATTTGTCCTATACTAAGCACAAGCTGCTCTCTTACCTAGTCATACTTTTTTTTTTTTGGCCAAATATGAAAGTTTAAATAAAAGTATATAAAGGAAAATAACTATCACTTCTGAACAAGCATCCAGCCAGAGGGAAATCTTATCATTTTGGCAGAAAAATGAAGTAAAAGGAGACAAAGAGAGATATTTTGACCATTTCCTATTTCCATTCTCTTTTATAAAATATTCCAATATTTATAAAATATTCCAAAAAAACTGATAACATGTCGTAACTCTGCTCCAATATAATTTTGATTTCAGCTTTTATCTCACTTAACATTAAATCTCCAAGAAGAGAATACATAAAATGCATTTCTAAATCATATAATATTTTAACATGGAACACTTTTGCTCCAATAGAGTCTTGCTTAAATGTATATTAAGAAACTCAGAGGTAGAAGTTCACTATTATTTGTTTGAAATAAATATTCACTTTTGTGGTGGGGTAATTTTCTCATTCTTATTTTTTTTAATTTTTCTAAAGGTTTTGTCATATATTCAATATTATGATCATTGTAAGCTTGCTTCATTTGACCAGCTGCTGTGATATGTTTTGTTACTAGATTGATTATTTCAAATCTTCATTGAGTTGATTTGGTGACAAATTATGTTTGGCCATGGTAGGTTATTATCTTAATATTCAGTTAAGTTTAATTTAATATATTTTTATTTGTAGTATTAGTTTATATCTTCTAATTGAGGGCTGTTTTACATATTCTGGTATCATGAGGCTGCCAATACTAGAAAATGCATATGAATATTTAAACATTTTATCTGTCTTTTAGATCTTATCTACAATTTTTGGAAATTTCTTACAAAAGTTTTCATTTTCATGCTATCAGGTCTGCTATGTATGAGTGAAACAGCTTTTTTTTACCAGTAGCAGTTGAGAAAATCTGAAAGCAGCTACTTAGTAACCACTGAGGAAATTTTAACTCATTACAGTTCCTGTGTCTTCTTTATATTAGTATTTTAAGCATAATAGGTGTTGTCAAGAACTGTCAAGAATCTTGAGATTTTACCATTCTTGTAGGCTAACAAGTTAGTCTTCTAGAGTTTCATGGATGCCAAAGAAGATGCAAGACTCCAGGATCAAAGGCACAGGACTTTATTATACAAGGCATAGCAGGCAGAATGAACTTCATGTTTGGATCAGTCCCATAGGAACAATGTGGAGCTGCCCAGCTAGGTGTATACACTCAGTAGGTCATGTCACAGCTGAGGGACACTGAGTTTAGAAAATACTAATCTGTGAAAGACTTGCTAGCAAACTTACTCCACTTTGCCTCAGAGGGAGACAATATCTTTATTATTCTGGAAAGCAAACATATCTGCCTTTGCTGCACTGGGAGACACTATCTCTATCTCTCATAGCCAGTCACTATAAAACATATTCTTAAAAAACTGCCTCTTCTGTGACTCAGAAGCAACTCAAAAGCTCGGGAGATGGGAATAAATACCTATGGAGAACTATCTTCCAGCAGTTGTTTTATCACTATGTTTCCAAACATCTCTTAAGTTTTGTCTCCAGTGTATAATCTACCCTTTGCTTGTACCTTTTATATCTCATTTTTACATTTAATTTTTTTTGCTATACCCCTTTCTACTTCATGATTAAATTCAATCTAATTTTGCTTGTTTGCTCAAAAACATAATCTTGGATGAAAGTGTCCATCATGTTACTGAGTGTCATCTTTGTGCATATCCCGTCTGTGTATGAGCTATTTCTTTCTATTTTAGAGAGTACATTTTTACCTCTAAAACGTTGCTTTGTTTTTATCTTATGACATTTTAAATTAGACAGCTGATTGATTATTAACCAATAGAAATCTTAAAACCAGTTTTCTGGCCCATCTAAAGAAAGATGAGTGCCTTTGTGTAAGCTTTTAAATATTTACATACAACTTCACTTTGACCTTAACCTTTGGTTTTCTTTACATTTTTCCCCAATATGGTTGAATATAAATAACTTAATAAGTATTGGTATCATTTTAGTGCACTGTAACCAAATAGTGCAGCATGCAAAATATCCTCCAATCCCTGAGCTAGGTGGTAGGGATAAGATGATGAACTAGAAAAACAAGGTCATTGCTCTTGCAAAGCTTGCAGAAAGGTATATATCCACCATAGCATTTTTTACAATTACAATTTTGCATATTTTGTGAGATTATTATTTTTTATTGAAGTGTAGTTGATTTTCAATGCTGTGCTAGGTTCAGGTGTACAATAAAATGATTCATATATATATATATATATATATATATATATATATATATATATACACACACACGTATATTCAGATTATTTTCCATTCTAGGTTATTATAAGAAATTTAATATAGTTCCCTGTGCTATACAGTAAATCCTTGTTGCTTACCTATTTTATGTATAGTTATTCATATCTGTTTATCCCATGTTCCTAATTTATCCCTGCCCACTCTCTTTCCCTTTTGGTAACCATAAGTTTGTTTTCTATGTCTCTGAGTCTGTTTCTGTTTCCAATATAGATTCATTTGTATTATTTTTTTTAGATTCCACATATGTGAGATTATTTTTTATTATGTATTTTTAATATATTCTTCCTCACTGGACTGTAAGATCCATAAGAACATTGACTAAACTTCTGCTCACACATTGCCAAAATGTAATTCTCCAACCTTATAACTCATAAAAATAGAACTTCTCCATATTTTAAAATATTTAATTTTTAGTTCCTCAAACAAAGTGGACTTGTTGCCTCAGTTTCTTACAGTATACCTTATTTGGCAAGCTTTTCCCAGTTTTTCTAAAAGGGATTCAGAATTTCTCTGAGGCTAAAACATACACCAGAACAAATTATTCCACATATAAAAATATTACCCCTCAACAATCATTTAGTTTTTACAAGATTAATTTGAACCTCTTTCCTTTCCCTTAATTCATTGTGACTTCTTAACTCACTTGGAGTATTTCTAAGAGATAGTTATTTATCAATTATTTCCTGGTAGCCAGAATTATGTGTGTTTTTTTTAAAATATAAAATATGATTTAACCATTTTAAAGACTAGCTTTCTTTTTCCTTTAATATATTTAATTCCAAGTACAAAGTTCAAGATTGTTTACGTTAAACCCCATACAACTTTCTGGAATCAAGATACATCTTCTACAACTATTCTACATGTGCCTTGTACTCTAGCCGCTAAAAGTCATTTTTACTTTTTAAACTTTATGTATATTTTATGCTTTCATATCTTTGTCCAACCCTCTCCACTGGCTGTAATAAAATAATTAAAGATTAGAAGAGATGACAGGGAAAGGAAATTAACCAAAATAGCATAATTAAGAACTGTTACAGAGCCCAAGCTCTTACTGCTCATCACAGAACAGTAAATCAAGAACGAGGTGTTGGGGCAAGGAATAGCAACTTTATTTGGAAAGCCAGTAACCCAAGAAGATGGTGGACTAGTGTCCCAAAGAACCATCTTACCCAGGTTAGAATGCAGGTTTCTTTATTACTAAAAGGGGAAAAGGTGTAGCTGGTTATCACAACCTTCTTCGTGACAGAACTTTTTGTGCTTGTAGCTGTCCACGTAGGTCTGATCATAATGTTCCTGTAAACTTCCAACAAGACAAATGTTATTCTCTGTTCTGAATGGAAAAAGGTTATACATTTAATGGTCAAATCTGAGAGGCAGAGCATTGAGAAAGGGCTATTACATATATTTCAGGCTATAGGTCACATTATTTTACAATGGTGCAGAGCAAGCATGACTAAGCACAAGAAACAGAGCACAAAGATTACAGCTAAAGGACTAGATCCAATATGGAGTCAGGTTTGTTCTCCTCTGTTGAAGAATGTAGCAAACAGATAAATTGAGTGACATAAAGAAGGATTAATGGAATAAACACAGATAGCCTTTGTAAACAGGTTAAGGGAAAATAAATAAACATTTAAATTCACAGAAATAGGAGGATTCAAAGAATATTGAATTCCCTGAAATGTCTGGAAACAAAAGAACTAAAGTAATAATGAGAAACAAGGGTTGAAACAATCTAAGTAACAATTATTAAAGTTTTAAAAGGAGTTATCCCCAAGAGCTATTATGAAAACAGTAATTTGAAATTGGGCACATAGCCATGAGTCTGGAAGCAAGATTTCCTAGGTCATTACAGGAATTCACTATCAGCTTCACAGGATTGCTACTGTATAAATCACAAGTTGGAGAAAAATGCAAAAGAAGTTTTTGTCTTAAAAAGGGAAAGAAGTGCCTGATTGTGACTGCCTTCATATAGATTTCAGGCACACGAACTTGTGTTCAGTAACAGTAGAACATTCTAAACGTGAATCAGTGGGCTAACTAATTGACTAAAGTGTTAATTTTGATCATAATTTTCATGGGATATCTAGAAAAGAAAATAATAATTGATTGAAAGATGCATGTGACACAAGTTTAGAGCACGTTTCAAGAAGGAGCCAAAGTAAGGATTCAAATAGGATCTCATTTTATTAAATTTTGTGTACCTAGACTCTAGAGCCTTAACACAACACCTGTTGATTAATAAGTGATCAATAATACTTGCATAAATGTTGGATGAATATAAGACTCAGATTCATACTCTTGAGATTTATAAGCTATTTATTTGGAGTTTGAACATTGAGTGTGATATTTTTGTGGAATAAATGAGTTCATGGCTGGTAATAAGTGCTGTTAAGTGTATCTTTCTTTTCTCTCTCTCTCCTTTCCTTTTTTTTTTTTTTTTTTTGCAATTTTACTAGAAAGAGGAATTACAGCAATTTTCAAAGGAGAAAAGAAGGAGTTTTGCAGAAGTGGGTATTCACAGAGATTTCCAGTGTAAACCTTCACTGCTCTATTCCTTAATATGATATCCACCTCATCCTATGATGTTATAATATATACAATTACATAAGACTGTATGTAACTAGAAAACCAGGAGAAAAATTAACATCCAGAGTTTTAGCAGCCTTTGTTTCACTCAATTCACTGATGTATATATCTTAAAAAATAATCTTATTACTAAGTTTGTAAAACATGACCTAATTTTGATTTTAAAAATGGAGCACTGTTATGTCTTTAAAGTAAATCCTTCATCACAGTAACATTGAATTAAGATTTTAAACAAATTGGGATATGACAGAGCATACATCTAAAAAAGAATTTACATTTTACTGGAGTCTTATTCTTTGCATCCCCTTCTATAGTTCTGTTTAAACAGATGTATCATAGATGTGGAAACATCTGGCAGGTCAACACATTTCTGCCATGCCCATACTCAGTTTAGGATTGTACATTTTTTTAATCTAATTGTTAAGTAAGGACCCTTCCCTGGAAAAAGTTTGGTACTTTGCATCAAATGATATTTTTCCACTTGCTTCTCCTTTCTTTCCAATAAGTGTTTTCACATGTGCTCACTAGAAATATTTTGGTAGCCATGGTTACTTTTTATTTGTTTTAGAAATGTATGTATAATCTCATTGACCTTTAAGTAATCACCTACTTAAGTGTTAGGACCAGGTTGAATTATAATCAATAGATCTTAATTTCATTTGTGGGCCTATTCAAATTACAAGAAAATTGTTTCAGTTTTGCATGGTTAAATATATACCAATCCATCGAGTTCTTGAGTCTTCTTTCTTCAGTTGTGTTGCATATGTCAAGGAGATGAATGAGACTTCTTTTAACCTTACACCTAACCACAGAAAAGACTTCATTTGGCTTCTCTCTTTTATTAGCATAATATAGAGCACTGAGTATACATATAATGTATACTGAGTGTGTGTATGTTTGTAATTTTAGGATTTTTTTTGGTAGAAGAGGGGATAAGAAATTAGAAGATTATAGAATTTTAAATTTTATTTTTGTAGTACACATTTATAAACCTAGCAGTAAAAAGTTGCAATGTTTACTTTAAATTATCTCTCTGCTTTTATGAGTCAAAAAATAGTTATGAGACTGAAGAAAATACAAAATTCAGGGTCTGAATATCTATAACTTTACCCAAATCAGAGCAAATTAATAAGATTTACAGCACTTTGCAGAGAGTGTTAGTAAATCCTGAGGGGAAAAGCAGATTGTAGCATTTCATTCAGTGCTGGGAATTTGGTTGATATGTGGTGACAATAAGAGACTTTTCACTCTTGAAGAGACTGAGGCTATGTGACCCCAGGGATCAGCATGCACTGAGGCATGCTGTAAACCACATCTAATATTTATCAAGATGTGCAATGTAATCAAAACATCCTGAAATAATACACCACACAAACAACTTTAGTCCAGGAATAGGATAGCAAAACAAGGACATTTAAGGATAAACTAGGTTCTTAAGGTATGTTTCTCAGCACCATTTGTTTAGATTCATCAGCTAGTTGTTTATTTTTCTAGCTACTTTAGAATTTCTTATTGAACTAGATTTATTTTCAAATGCATCATGAAATACCAAAATTGCAAGGTTCTTGTTTGTTTGCTTGCTTGTTCTCCTTCAAAACATACATTTTCCTGAAAAGTTTACTTTTGTTTGTGTTTAAAATCAACCACCCATCCACAGTTTAATCAGGTTATGGAAATCCTAAATATTAACTCTGGCTCAGAAATTCATGACCACCCCACACCTACTTGGAAGATCAACAAACATAAACCATGAGTTTACACAGTATCACCACAGGACAAAAACACCGTGAGGGAACATTCGAAGTTGTGAATATCCTAATCTAAAATTTTCCATTACAGATACTCACTGAAAACAGATTTTTTCAAAAAACCAGATGATTGTTATAGAGTTGCACTAAAGAGGTCCAGAAATTCTAACAAAACAGTCTTCATGGCAATCATTCCACAATGGGCTTCTAATTCCTTCACTATAGAGGCCAAGTCTACTTCCAAGTTTCCAACCAGGATGTTTGCAATGTGCCTCCCCCATTGACAGCTGTTAAATGCCATAAGGGTTACAAAAGCATACGCTGGGAGTACTCCAGATGTCTTCACACAGTGGTAGGTCCATTTCTAATAAAGACAATGAGAGAGAAATGCTGACATAATATTTATAGGAACTTCTTAATCTCTAGTGTATTGTAAATGTTTACAGTTTAAGGTGGGGGAATCTGGCTGCTTACCAAGTGTACTTTTTCACCTCTGAGTTTAAGCATCAGATTATATTTAAATATTTCTATTCCCTCTCACTATCCATATTTATGTCTCTGTCTCAAGTCTGAATCAATCTCTTTCTCTTTCTCTTTTCCCACAAATATTTACTGTGCAATTTTTCCCAAGGTGTATTTAACTTATCCATGCCAATCTCTGGCAAATAATAGAGTTTCCGTCCTTTGGACCTGTCTATATACCAAAAATGCTCTGGACTGATTCAATGTAACATTGGCATGTTTTTTAAATTATTGACCCATATAGAAAGATGCCTTATTGAAATCCTGAAGCAATTTAATTTCTAAAGAGTAGTTTTCCATTGGACCTATTTGATTTTGACCACAACCTCTGTGTGCAGAAATGTTTCTTTGGTCTTGCCCTCCTCATAAATTATAAGAGATGAATGAAGAGAGAATTATTTTAGGCCAATTGTTGAATTTTTAAAAAAGCCAATGAAAGATAGGAAATTAGTAAAAGATGCTGAAGAAAACATCACAAAATGTGATATTGGGCTGGTTGCAAGCTTATTTTTGAGGGAGTAAGGAGTGGAGTTCTCTCTCTTTTGTAAAAGGAGAGAATTCAGTTATATTTTTATGGTTTCTTCCAGTCCTAAAATTTATTAATCTCTAGTCCAACATTTTTTCGAGCCTTCTGGCTTTCTACAGCTCTCATGAGCATGCCCACCTTAATATCTGATATCACCTTTCATATTTCTTTAAAAGTAACCTTGTTCTCACCAACTCCCTTCCCTTCAACCACACCAGAAAATGAAAGTAGAGAGAAAAAAACTGATAATAAAAATAGAATAAATTTTTGGTCTATCATGCTATTTTTTAGACTGAAGATACTAAACAAGGAATATCCTTTGATCACTTTCTTTTGGAGCTACAACATTATCTTAATGACTCAGGGCAGAAAAAAAGTTACCACATGAAAATAAGCAAATTGTGCTTTGATTGTGGAAGCAAAATCTGATTAAAATAGCTATAGAAAACAAAAGTCTTCAATAGACTAAAATTAAGATCTATTGCATATCCTAATTTGTATTTATTTTGATTAGTATTAACACAAAAATTAGTGAATGGTTAGTATCATTTAGTTAATGAAAGCTGTTTTGTTTTAAATTTGGAGGTATAGGAGGAAGTACACATTCGTCCTTTGATTTGCTCATATATAAGATTTTTCAACTCAGAACTGCTCTGTAATAATGACCACCCAGTCACCAGTTAATCATTAAGAATGTTTTGTTATTTGTATTCTAAGCAAATCATCAACAAGGTACTTTAAATTCTAAAAGTTCTTTTTCTACCACTTATTTTGATAATTGCTTTTGTCTTATGAACAGTACATCTGCCCACTGGTAATTTATAGCGATGTTATGACATTTAAGACAAATATACAATTAAAAGAAAATCTAACCGTATTAATTTTTTTGAAGGGAGAACAAGTAAGATCTAGTCTCTTAGCAACTTTGTTGTTTGTAATACTGTTGTCCCCCATTATCGGAGGTAGATTGCTTCCCAGATGCCCTTGGAGAGCAAAATCCGAGGATGCTCAAGACTCTTATATAGAATGGTGTAGCACTTGCTTATAACCTACTCACATTCTCCCATATACTTTAAATCACCTTTAGTTTAGTTTACTTACAATACCTAAAGCAATGTAAACACCATGAAAATAGTTTTAAATACAAATACAAATAAATGCTATGTAAATAGTTGCCACCATCCGGAAAATTCAAGTTTTGCTTTTTGAAACTTTCTGGATGATTATTTCTTAATTAATGTTTACAATCTGCAGTTAGTCAAATCCTTGGATGTGGAGGCTCTTGATAACAAAGGGTCAAGGGTACCACATTGTTGACTATAATCACTATGCTCTGCACTAACCCTCCAGGACTTATTTATCAATTTGTTTTAAGTTTGTACCCTTAAACAATATATCCCCAATAGCATTATTATTTGAAGAGGTTTAAGACATGAGTTAGATTAGTTTATCAAACATTGGACAAGTATTAGAATCACCAGGAGTACTGTTTAAAAGAAAACAATGTACCTGAGTTGACCTTAGGCTTCCTATTCAGAACATAAGGAACTGAATTTTAACCAGCTTCCCAACTGGTTCTTGAGCACACGACTCCTGAAAAACACTACACTACAGCCAGCAGTGAGGAATCTAACTGGTCTTCCCTTTTTGGATCCAGGATAGGAATAACTGAATTGCCAGAAGGTATCCAGTGGGTCTCAAGATAGAGGCTCTGGCTTCCCCACCATTGTGAACAACCTTTGCCTTTCTCCCTCTTCCAATGAGAAGGGAATAGTCCTTCAGAGGTAGCAAACTACCTGTCCTGCTGGTCCCTCAGCTTCAGGTGTAATCTGAGATACTAACCTTCAAATATTAAGCAACAGCTCTACCACATGACCAGTGCTCTAGGATACTTCAGTGCTGCTAACTAACATGGGTATTTATTTATAAATGAAAATGCATGCTCTTTTCCTGTAAAAAGAAACTCCCAGCCTCCCATAGCAAGCATAAAATAATATAGCTTGTTTTATCCCACCATAAATTATTTTTATAAAGTTTAGTTAAATATAAGGGACACATTCTAACAATGAGGGGTCTTAATAATTAAGATTTGTCAACTGAATAACATATATTAAGATTTAGACTTATTTAAATGCAAAGTCTGAGGTCCTGATTTTTAAATAAAAATGACTTACAGCTTCTTTCCCTTATATTATTTATTTCCTAGTAAAGATTCTATTAATTTAATATACTCTTATTAGTTCTTGAGAGAACAAGCACTAAAGTCATAAAGGTTAACAACTGTTATTAATTTAAAGTTAAACTGAGCTTACAGTAACTGAGTTAACATTTAATTAGTCAATCATATTACTGGATTAAAATTCTAGGCTCTTCAGTCCTGACGGTTGCAAATTTTTAAGTAAAGTTTATATTTTCTTATTATTCTTGCTTGGGGTATATCTCAAGATTGAATTTAATTGTTTAAATATTTTATTTTGGAAGGATTGAATTGTATGAAATCTAACTTTCTCTCTCTATCTCTCTTCTCTCTCTGTCTTTAATAATGCTTTGCATTATTGCTTACCTTGTGGTTTGTTTTTGACTAACTTTTCTAACATAATAAGGAGCTTAATATTTCACTTTCTAGGAGTAGGAATTGTACCATAGGGTAAGGACGGGATGGAGTACTGAGATCTAGAAATAGGTTATGACACAAAGGTACAGAATTAGTGGGAAGAGAAGAGAAGTTGAAAGTCATTTTCCATATGGATGACCTTATTGGATCTTTGTGTAGTCCCTCTTTCAAACTGATTCTTTTTTCTCTCCTTTGTGTCCTAAGCTGTTGATATACAGAGATGGATTTTGATGTGTTTCTATCATATCGGAATTAAATGTTTTCTACAACCCCATTTGAAATGGGGTTTATTCCCTATACTAATTAATTTCTAATAATTTGTATTTAATAATCCAAAATGAATTGTGTTATTGCTGTTGTTTTGCATCAATTGTTTATACCACCTGTCACAGAACGAGATAAGAGTTCACTAGAAGCTGGGGCGTTAGTGTAGGAGGCACCAGTAGGAATAACAGTTGGAAATTTCTCTTCACTAGAATCATTGCTCAGACTGAAGGATCAGACATTTAACATGATGCACAAGCTGAAAACTGGAGATTACTAGGAACTGATCTAGAGGTTATCTAGTTGAAAATCCTTACTTTACTGATAAAGTGTTATCTGGAAATGGTAGGTGATTTTCCTTAAACCCATATCAGATAATTATCTTCTGCAAACAATTTTATTTAGTAGACTGCTGGAGTTCATTTAGCAGAATGGGTGGCTTGGTGTAGCATCACCATTTCATCTGTGACCTCAACAAGTTCATTACCCTAAGTAACTCAGTTTCCTTATCTCTAAAATAAGGATAATTATAGTTCCTACTTTGTAGAACTGACTTTGACTATTTAAAATATGTAAAACATTAAAAAGAGTAAAATATAATAATGTATTGAGTAAAACAATGTGTTAGTTATAAATTCTATTAGAATGTTTATTCTAATTTTTGAACTTTAAAATAATTGGTTTTAATTTAAGTTCAGTTCATTATGAATGCCAAATAATATAAAGTTTATAAGTGTCAATGTTCTTATAGTTTAGGCAACAAAATTCTAGAGCTGTTTACACTGCCAGAAAATCTAAGAGATATATATATATAAAACAATGAACATATGGGAAATTATTTTCATTCTGTTTATTTCAAGGAAAAAGCCTTTACATATTTAATGCTATATTTAAATATTTACTTTAATTGGGAATTTTTCTTCCTACTTTTCATCTCAATAAACTTTCAGTCTTCATCAAACTGTATTGGTCATTATAAAATATCATTATCTTTGCATTGAACTATTCATATTTTTTATTTTAATGAAGATTTTGCAGCATCTTCAATATTTTTCCAAATTTTGGAGTGTTTTTTTGATACAACTTGGTAATATGCTGATAATTATGTTCAAGTCCTTTATCAAAATAAAAACATACCAAAAACTCATTGTTTTCCAATGTATGCTCTTGTTCCATTTCTTCACTAAATAAAAATAATAATAGCATTCTGAATTTAGTTTAATACATATTCTTTAGTAGCCAGTTTCTTTATAATAATCGAAACTTTTCTTTTCTTCTTTCTTTCTTTATTTTGCGGTACGCAGGCCTCTCACTGTTGTGGCCTCTCCCGTTGCGGAGCACAGGCTCCGGACGCGCAGGCTCAGCGGCCATGGCTCACGGGCCCAGCCGCTCCGCGGCATGTGGGTTCTTCCCGGACCGGGTCACGAACCCATGTCTCCTGCATCGTCAGGATGCAGGAGACATGCACCACCAGGGAAGCCCAAACACTTTCTTTATTTTTAAAGTACATTGACTGTTTAAAAAATTTTTAAAATGTTCTTTGTGTAGAAACAGATGAGTTATTTTGCTTTCCAGCCTCATCTTAAAATTGTTCTTGTTGTACACTACCTAAAATATCTAACCTATCATCGTACTTTAGATAATTTCAATTTTGGGAGAGCTTTCATACTATATTAATGAATTATTGACATACAAAATGTTTGGATGTCTGTTGTAATTTAAGATCGATTTTCTTGTCACATAGTTTGCTCTATTTAGCCACAATAAAAGAATGAAAAACCCTGGCCAAAGCAAGTCTTCAAATCAATGTTTTCGGTAAATACATAGTGTTTATGTATATGAAGTGTTTTTTATTCTACTAAATTATTCTGCAATAACAAAATAGATTAAAATTAAGCTACAGTCTAGATTAAAATCAAACTTTAAAGAGTTTTGAGGTCAAAGCAGATTTTGCAAGGATTGGTTAAGGGATTCATTAACTAAATCTTGGAGATTAGAGAGTATTCTCAATAGACCACTTTGGTACAAGTCACCATTTCAAAACCAACCCTCTGTGACGGAAGAGGCAAAAGGACCATGAGGTTACAGTAAGGGAAAGCACAATTTCCTGAAGAGGGGTTGTGTTGTTTTAGAAGATGAGGTAGACGGAAAACAAAAGTAAATAGGAGTCTACTCTAGTCCATTGCTTGACTTCCCAGCAAACACACACTGACACACAAACTGGTACAAACTCTTCTATAATATTTCCAAAAATATTCTCACCCAACTTGATGCAGTGTGCATCACTCTTCCAAAAAGAGACACCCCAAACTCATTCCAAGCTTAAATACTTGCAGATCAGTGATCTAATAGCCCAGATTTTCTGACATTAATTTTGTTTTGTTTTATTTTATTTTATACTATTCAATCTTGGGCAATTCCAGATCCTGCTTCTTATATATACTGCAACTAGTGAGCTATAATACCAATATAGAAATCCTGAAAACACTTGACATATAAAATAAAGAAAATGAAAAATATGCATTAAAACTATTTATTTGCCACTTCATCCCCTCCCAGGTGTGGTGTAGTCATAGCTGAAAGCACTTTGGAGTAGAAATTGATTCCCCTGATTTATGTAGGAGTTTCTGTAGTCTCCTTTCCTAATCCAAGATCCTACTATTTCCTATCTTACTCATTAATGTTAGGATCTGGTAAAGAATCTATCTTCTGCAACTAAGTAAGGTGCACAGCCCTTAATAGTTGCACATTACTTGCCCTATGCAGACATGTCCCTTAAAAACTTATATGGTTATTTTCCTCTTGTCTCTCTGCTTTTAAACATGCCAGCTTGGAGTGAAGCTTGTTTTCTTGTAGTATCTCAAGAAGGTTACTAGAAATTGGTTTAGCACTCCTCTCTCCAGTTTTCATGATGTGCAGTGTTCCTTGTACACTCCTGCTCCATCTCCCCAAAAATAAATGGAATAAGCAACCATCATTGATCCATTTTTCTCATTTGGATGAAATAAATCTACCTAATGACTTAAGCCTTAGGAGACTGAACCCTCATTCCCTGTCCACATCAACCAGTAGAAAATAAAGACTAGATAATGTTCCTACAAACTGAAACTCCTTTTCAGGTAGGTAATTCCAAGGTCAACAGTGGGGCACAAAGTGTTAGTAAACCTGGTCTAGCTGTCACACTTAGCTGTGCCCTGTTACTCAGTCTTAATAAGAAGCAAGGGAAATATTTGTCTTTTTTATCTAATGACTATCTTGTATTATTTCATATTTGATTCAGAACTGGTATTTATGGGACTCCCTCAAATACTAAAATTGGAAGGAAAATTAGGGAAATATTTAAGCAAATTTACTGAGTTTTTGGGATATCAGTTTCACTAGCTCAACTAATAGGTACTGATCATTTTTTCCACACAGCAAATATCTGTCAATATATAGAGAAAATTTATTCAAATTATGGATAATATTGAAAGTAATGGAACAATATTTTCTTTATTCTCAAAGAGAACTCATATTTTCTGCTTGGGGGTAGAAAGGCAAGAGAAAAAGTTTTGTAATGCCAGGGGTATTTTTTAATCCATTTCATTCTAAATGATTGTAAATATTTTGTTTCTATTTCCACCCACAGGTCTTTTCATTTATCCAATGCCTTGGAAGGTGGAAGTGTGGATGGAAATAAGTAGAAGAATAAAAATGGAAGAACCATAGCATTATAACAGTGCCCCTTTTTATGCCAAGGTTACAGTTTAACTCCTTTTCTCCCTTTAAGTCCTAATTTGGTGATGTGTGACTATTTTATGCATGAGTATAATAATTTTCCTTTCATTAAAATGGATAGAGCACTTGATCCATGCATCAATTTCATCTATAATCATAACTTCAAAGAAAATTGAAGAACAAAGTAAATTATTCAGATAATCTAGAATCACGTTTTTATATATCAGTGTCAAGATAATTGACAAAACATCACAGACTTCGATTACCTCCAAAATGTATTTTGATTCTCTTGGTCATTTGGAATGTTTTGATGCGGGTTTGCATTTAATCTACTTTATTTTTATTCTTTTATTGTTATTTTTAAAATATATTTTATTATTGTTTTTATTCTTTTGTGACTATGTCAACATCTTTTGTAAATATTTTGCCTTCTGTGCTTCTAAAAATCCAATCCAAGTATAGAAACAATAAGCCCATTTATTGTAAGAAACTTCAGGTATTCAAATGCACTTCTTTTCTTTTCTTTCTTAAGATTTTCTGCAATTACAATGAGTCAATATTCTGATACTTTTCCCCAAGTTTCTATTTTTCTGGTATCTCTTATCTACCAACATGAGACAGGGAAGTAAAAAGGCAAAGGAAAATCATCTATAGAGGAGCTTTCAGGAAAGGAGAAATAATGCAAAACTCAAACAGAAAACAGGGCTTCCATCAAGAGTCAATCTCTATGAATCAGTCAGCACGGGTGAGAAATCTGAAAGGAAAAAAAAATTATTTTATTGCCATATTTTAAAATCTCATTTCAAGTACTCATTATTAACAAATGAATAAAAAAGAAATGGCTTTGAAATATAAGCCTTCCAACAGAAAGATGTGTGGGGTAGATATCTTCCTTTGAGGGCAAAAATACACAATTTTTCAGGGAAGTAATTACTTTCATTTCAACTTCTGGGTCTTACACCAGCTCTCCTCCAGTGACACTAAATAGCAATAGTGATTGCAGTAGCCAATACTGAAAACAGCTCTGCTCCAAATGCTCTTTCTTTTGAATGTATGACATAGAGAAGCACCAGAAAACCTGGTGAGTGTTTGGGTCACCTCCATATCTCACACATCATTACTTTGTTAGTACCAGTGGCAGGACTACTGCTAATGCAGCAAAAGTCCTCAGGGAATCTGTCTCTGTATGGGCTGAACATAAAGAATTCTGAGCCCAGTTAGTGAGACAAAGCCACAAGTTTACATATAAAGAATCATTTTTCCTCTAGCTCTTCACTAGTATAAACAGTCTAGGCAATTGTTTGAGCAATAATGCACAAAATCTCTTCTTTGCAACATTTTAGATTTTTTCTAATATATAAATATCAAATAGAATCCTACTTTTAATAATTATTTGTGTGTTTTTCTTCTTCTGTTTTCCTTTTAGCCTGCCTATACTGGAAAAGGTTGTTTCATTACTATAAGAAACTGCTTTACTTTTCTCCTGCATTAACATTTCAAGATATGTTAACAATATAAATGTGTATAGAATTTCAAATGTTGTTAACTGAGTGAACTGGGCATTGCCTTAAGGAAATATTTCTATTTGCCATAATAGAAATCCCAGAACCCAAACTAAGTAATAATATACTACTATTATCAAAAATAGTGTATAATAAGTTATTTTTATACTTTTATTTACCCCTTGTTTTTGATTTGTTTGATTGTGTTCTGAGGTCTTTTGAGGGAGCAGAACTCTATCAACAAGGGACTATCTTTGCTTTAACTACGTGGTTCTCTAAATGGCTCAGTTATCTATTTATTGCCTTTTGTGGAAAACAACAAAAGGTGGATAAATTACAATGATGCAAACTTGAAATATATAAGTATCACATGAAATTACAAACATAAACACGCGTGATCATGGAAAAAGTAAGCTATCAAAAGTAAGCTAAGTACAAGCTATTATCTCAGAGGTTGTTCAATTATTTTGCATTATAACAGACACTGTCTTTGAACAATAAAAACATTATTAAAATTAATAACTTCCTACCCATTTTCCTGACATTTTAAAAACCAATCGTGTGTTTACTTGTAATAATGAAACATCTTTGTTCAGTTAATAATATATCAGTCTTCTAGAGGAATATAGATTGAAGTCACTATATAAATGGTTTTAGGTAACATTAAGTGAGTAATAAAAGTAACTAAAGGAAGATGGAATTTCAAGATTTAGATAGGACCAAAGCAAATTCTTAAGACAAACACAAAATTTTAACCAAATGCTTGAAAGATGACAAAACATTACAATATCTGTACTACAATAACTGTAGTACTTTAAAATAGAGATTACCATTATTTATAAATAAATTTTTCAAAACTTATGTCTCACAGGATGTAGATGTAAGAATGACATCAAAATAAATCTAAGTAAATGAGTGAGTTGAAGAAACTCTTTATTAAAAAGAGTTGAAAGTATCTACATCTTTTTATCAACATCATATTTTGCCTATGGATCATTTCTTATTTCTGCTTCCTATTATCATCCTCTCATAATGGAGCCGTGGTTTTGTGGGGATTGGCAGCTCCCAAATCCACAGGAGAGATCTTAATCCATCTAGGCAACTTATGCCAGTTCCATTTCCTTTTACCTATGACTTGTTTAGAATTAGGTGTGGACTCCAGTTGTGGCCAGTGAGACAGGAGGAGAATTTTTCTTGGGGTCTTTGAAGGTACACTTCTTTATCTTCAAAAAAAACTAAAAGAAAAACTGTTTTCTTCTGGAGATTGCTGTCCTGGGAAGTGATATCTAGAACTGCTGTAGCTATTTTATAACTCTTAGAAGAAGGAATATTGAAGGGCAAGTATTTAACACATTAAGGGTGACAGAGTAGAGAGAGGAGGAAAAACATCTGGATTCTCAATGATATTAATAAATTTCAGATTAGACCAGGGCAACAGCCTGCCTTAATTCTGGCTTTCTTCTTCAGTGAGATGAATAATGATGATGATGATATTGTTCAAGAAAATTTGAACTGAGTATTTTAACTCTTCTTGCCAAAATATTCCTAAAATATACAATTTCTTATGCATACCAACAAATCCTGTCTGATGACTTATATGAAATCAAATTAAAGGGCTAAGAGTACAACAAGTAAAAGGAAAAGAAACAGTACTGAGACATTTATTAATGATTGTTTGGTTACACCACAAATAACCCAATGCTCATATACACACAATTTGAAAGAAAAAAGGTCTAATTTCAGAATCTTTCCCCAAAGCATCTAGTGATGCCAAAATAATTAGTTACTTTGATGGCATTTATATAGCAGCATTTATATCAGTTTGGTATTATGCAGACCGGGCAATCAGTAGATTGATTTCATTCCAAGTGTTTTGGAATAATGAAGAATAAATAATCTAGGATAATTTTGGAAGTTTGTTTTGGGACAAGGATTTCAGTTCTAGTTATCCAGTAAAATATATTGATTGAGTATATATACCATATCCCATAAAATTAAAGAAGTGAATAAAATATAGACCCAACTCTGGGCTTCCCTGGTGGTGCAGTGGTTGAGAGTCCGCCTGCCGATGCAGGGGACATGGGTTCGTGCCCCGATCCGTGAAGATCCCACATGCCATGGAGCGGCTGGGCCCGTGAGCCATTGCCGCTGAGCCTGTGCATGTGGAGCCTGTGCTCCACAATGGGAGAGGCCACAGCAGTGAGAGGCGCGCGTATCGAAAGAAAAAAAAAAAAATATATATATATATATATATATATATACCCAATTCTAACATCCCAATGCATAATTCGAGGTGTTAGCAGTTATAATATCTCAGGTCTTTCTCCAAGGTATGAATAAAAGAAAATGGAGTAAATCTCATATATATACTTCAAATATAATCTGTATTTCCAGAGTAACAATCAAAATGGAAGAAGATTTTTTGACTAAATATGTTTACAATGCAGATTTTTGGGGAGCATAGTTTGTGGATGATCTAGTTCATAGCATAATTGTTTAATTTTGCTTTGTAGGTCTTTTTTAATATCTAATAGAATAGACATGAAAATCTAATTCAATCATTTGCTTTTATTAAAAACTCACTGCCCAAAAAGCTTCTTTCTTGATGTTATCCCATAACATCTGAGGATCCATTTTGGCTCACATAATTTCAGCATGAAGAGCATGAAATACATTCAAATAATGTGTCCATGGTATGTTGGCATTAAAAATGTTAGGCTATTTATTGTTGTGAGGCGCTCGAATTTGAAAGGGACAGCTGATAAAGATGTAATTAAAATCTTGCCTGTTAAGAAATCTTATGAATTATTAAAATCCAGATCCTACTATTCCTCCTTAAATTATTCTTTTCAACTTCTTGTTGCCACGTGCACCATCCTCCCTCAAGTGTTAAGCAATTACCCTTTCTAAGGTCAAAGAAGCACCCATAGGGCCCGTCTGGAAAGCTGAGATAAGGGCCTATGGTTCAGCCAAAATAGCTCTTTGACTGAAACATTAAGATCAGGTTGGGGAGGAAGCCATTACCTTGGGGTTCTCTGAACAGCTAAAAAAGATTTATTCTAGTACACTTTACATCAATTCTTGGATGCCTGTCTTTATTTTTATACAGCTTCATTTTCATCTAACTTCAAAATGTTGGCTTTGTATTGACTTATGTGAAATGCTAGATTGAAAACTGGAGACAATTTTTTAGACTTAAAATATACTTTATGAAAGATGGATTAACTGTCTATTAATTTCATTAAAAATATTAAATAGAAATAATCCTTATTCAAACTGTTCAAACTTGAGGTTTATTTTAAAACAAAACTTCTTTTACGTATTTATTTTTTTGGAAGAAAATTTCTCTGTATTTCCAGAGGAGAGAAAGTTTTATTTAATCAATGCTTGAGTTTAAAAATACTCAAAACATTCCATCAAAGGAATTTGCTAGGTTAACACTATGATTGGGCCTTTATAGAATCACTGACACAAACATTTGTATCATAAATTTGGCCTATTCTTTTACCTATAATATTGAATGTTTTCAAAGATAAGTTAAACTTTGGCTTGTGACCTGTTTAGACAGAGTTATGCTGGCACCTCCACTGAGGCTGAATTCTTAGATGCTGATGATATAATAGATCCTTAGCCAGGGTGGAGTAGAGATGAACAATGCCACTGCATGACTATAGCAGGAGTTTATGAAAGTAAACATTTTGCTCTGAACTCAGCCTTCCATCAAAGTAATTATACATCACTAATGAGAAGTTTTGATTTTCTTCATACATGGGTAACAGCAGAAAAATTTCTAAGTATTCCAGAGTTAAAGCAGATAGGGGTTAAAACAATTCATTATGCCTCCAGCTGGATCAAAGCAATAAAAGAGGTGGTGTATAAAATCATTGGTGAAAACATGAAATATATTTACATAATCATCTGAGCATAGATCCTACAGATAAATATTGATGTGACAGTGTGGATTATTATTATTTTAACCAAAATCCTAAATCTGCATGGCTATTTTAACCATTATGCAAGAATTCTTCAAATGTGTACTGCTAAATTTTCATCTATGTATATATCATTTATTTTGTTATGGCAATATATGTCATGGAACACTTCTTTAGTGAGTCATGCAATGTAATAGAGAGCAAGATTAAAATTTTATATATATATATAATATTATATATTATAATTTTATATAATATATATAATGTGTGGGCCATATATATATATATTTATTAATAATTTACTGTATGGTGCCAGGCACTGAACTAAGCATTTTTATGTATTATCTCATTTAATATTTTTTAAAAGTCTAGAATGTGTAAGTAATACTATCATTTCTGTTTTTCAGACGAGAAAATTGGAGTCTGGGTAGTTTTAAGTAGGGTTACATTACATGGCTAGTAAGTAGAGGGATTATGATTCCAACTCTTGCAACAGAGAAAGCTGTATAGTTGCTAGAATAAGTGAGAGTTTTGTCTTCTGATTATATGTGAGGTCAGGGATAAAGAGCAACCATGTGATCATGTGATATTTATTAATAAATTTGTATAAATTCTAAAGCAAAATAATCATGATTATATCATAATTATTGCTTCCTTCCTTTTTTCTGTTTTTAATTTTTTTAAGTGTGTTGTCATAATTTCAAACTCTAGTGTGGTCTCTCCTAGTTCCTCTAGCTCAACTCAGACCCTAAAAGATCTGCATTTACTTATTTTAAATTGTTCTATGTATGAGCATAGAAAGTTGAGGAATGGATATCCTCTTTAACATGGGGGATAAAGAAGGCGTGTTGAAAGTTCTTGCAGGATATGAATTCAGACCAATTCATTTATCAATTCTTTCTCCTCATTTGTCATTCAAAGAGAAGTTAAGCAATCTTGATCAGGGAAAGCAAAAACTGGCTGAGTCAGTTCAACTGTCTTTACAGAGTTGAAATCATACTGTAATCAAAATTTGAAATTGAGCATTCCCAGTATCTTACTGATCATAAAAATGCTGCCTGTTTTTCACCCTCACAATCCATGTTCTTTGAGAGGAAAGTAGAAAAGTTGAGTCTTATGGCCTATGATGGAAGTTAGCCAGTAAGGGCTATAAAATTAGGTCATAAAGATCTATACAGGAAGGAAGGGAGGAAGGGGGGAAAAGAAAGGAAGAAAACATTATTTTGGATGAGTTTTTTAATAGTAAATAACAATAATGTTTACTGAATAATTACTTCATGAAAGGACAGACCTAGATTTTTGGGGGCCTGAAAGTTATAAAATCAGGGGCCCTTTTAAAGAAAACAAAGTTCCAAAAAAAATATAACCATGGTCAGTCCAACACAACTTGACATGAGAAATCATATATAGAAGACCCTTATCTGGGAATTGGGCACTTCTGAGTTAAAAGCCCAGAGGCTTAAGCTCCAAAAGCTTCAGGTGAGTCTGTCTCTGACTGAAGATTAGACTGCATTGAGCTTATTTAACACCCTCATCAAAAGAAATGAGGGTGGAAACTGAGGTCTGGAAAGGTTGAATAATCTCCCCAAGAACCAAGATGCCCACTAGTCATTCGTTCAGATGCCAAAGCACATGTGCTGAACTCCTCTAGGTCTTTTCTGCGGATCTTAGTATCTGTAAATGTATGTTATAAATGCAGCATGGAAAGAAAGGAACATCTGGTTAACACTGGTAATTTCACGAAGGTTTTAAAAATTTTGTATTTTTATGTTATTTCTTTTTTCTACTAAGGTTGACTTACATTGTTTCCTAAAGGGTACAGTTAGCCTGCATCATATCCTGTATTATGGTGGAAATGTGTTAATAACAGCAACAACAGCAAAACTGAATGGAACCAAGAAATGGTCCAGAGAATAATATGTTAATTATCTGAGGAATAGAGACATTTACATATTGAGAAGACACTAAATTCTCAACATTTATTATTATATTCATTATTAACTATGAAAAGATGGAAGCTCATAAATAACCTGAAACTTTTTAAATGGAGGATTTGATAAATATTTATCCAACTGTATAGATAAATAGAACAAAGGGGAAAGTATTAATGCTATGAAGAGATGGGGCCAGAAAAAGGAAAATAAAGTGCATCTTTACTCTGTGAAGTAGTGGGAGGTAAAATAATACAATATGTTATCCTTAGAAAGGGATTTTAAAAATGTTTTCATTGGAACTCTAGGAATTTCAAGACATTCCTGGACACTGCCTCTCTACCTCAGACACATCTCCACCTATATCATATATTCTAGACACATTTTTGAAAGAAAGTAAAGAAATAAAAGCAGACTCTGTTTATGGAGGATCCCCAGGAATCATGTCCTAAAGGTACAAGTAAGGAAAAATAATAATATGCTGGTTTTAGGGGTTTATTGATACATGTGGAACTAACTAAAATCAAATCAACAAAAGTATTGCCTATACAAATAAGCCCAAACTGGGTATGTATGTAATGGACTGGTGGTGTTCTTAGGAAATCTAACTTCAGATCAACCAGAATAAATAATAGTTCATGAGTAAGAAATCCTATGATGATGATACATGTTTTGAGTTTAGAATTTAAATAATTTGAAAATTTTCAGACAGTAAAATTCATTTTCTAATACCTCACCAAGTTTGAAAGAGCATGTTCTAACACTCAGTGCTTTGCATCAACTCTAACAATACAAACAACTCAACAGTAATGTCATTATTTCATTTTTTCAAAAAAAGTCTGGAAGTTATAAGTTTTGTGAGTAAAAAATAAGAAAATTTTGTTTGTTCCTAAGTCTTGGTTTAGATGTAAAGAAGGGACACTAAATCTTTGCCAGACATAATAAAAGTAGAAATGCTAGGACAAAGCATGGGGAGTAATACAAGCACAATAATGTTAACTGAATGAATAAAGTAATGAATTAATTAAATAAACTTACCAGTAGGGAAAGAGCATTATTCTTGTCTTGAAATTCACTGAGAACTCTTAGCAACTGTGCCAAGCATAGCTTCATAAACACTGATTCTTGAACTATAAACTTTCCAAGATATCACAGAAGTGATTTTTAAATTGCTTTGAAGAAGCCTGGGGGTCCAAGAGGGGTTTTTGTGTTTGTTTTGTTTTTTGATTAAAGATTTAAACTTTTCAAGGAATCCATGTTTTTTTATGTTTTGTGAATTTGTAATTCTAAATAAAATTTCAACACAAAAATACTTATGTCTTAAAGGAGGACAATCACCACCATAAAATCTTTGAGCACATATGAGACAACTCTGGAGAATCTCATTAACGCAGCACAGAGGGAGTTTGCAAGGAGAATGGGGGTACTATAATCACAAGCAAGGGCTTAACCAGCTAAACCAGCACAAATGCTAAGACCTCATTTATACAGAAGACTGGTAAGGCCTGAGGATTTTACGTTGGCGAAAAGATTCACTTAACTTTATCTTCCAGATTTATGGATGTTGAATACCACATACTGATACTCTGAAGCCTGTGGCAGTAATTAGACATTATTGGGTTGGGCTTGAGTATAATGTATCCAATGAAACTAGAAGAATTATTTCTGAAATAAACTGCAACCAATACATTCTATTATTATTAAACTCTTAACTATGTACCTGTAAATTCATGAAGCCATGGTCCCAATCAACCCAATGAGTGAATGAGAAAGAGAGGTATCAGGATACTGAACATTGCATATTATGACTTTATTAGAATAACCATGTGTTAACTTGAATTGCCTTTTGAACTGTGGTGAGCTTGCTGAGAATTAGGTTGGAGAGTGAGAGGTATTTTGCCCCATACATACCAAGGTTCTCATAATATTTAGTTTTTAATAAAGCAAGAAAAATTAAACCACAGTGTAAATAAAATCTCTGTAGAATTTTTATATAAAATGTGATCATATTTTCATTTTTATGAAAAACAAAGTTATTTAATGCCTTATGGATCCCACACAATAATAGGCAGAATCCTGTAGACAACAACATAACAACTTGTAATTTGAGATTTGTTGAGACAGAAAACATGTTGGACACTGCCAACTGGAAGAATTAGATGAATCTTTTGCTTAGAGTGGTTACAAAATAAGAGTAATACACATTTTAAGAATAAGGACTTAAATGTACATGGTTTAGTACATCAACTGTCCAAGTGGAAAATGGCTCTCATTTTTCCTATTGAATTATGTGTTTTGTATACAGGAAATCAAATTCTATTTTGAATATTATATTAACCTTAATGGCACATTAGATAATTATGAAATAAGACTTATCTTAGTCAAGTATCAGCAAGGTTCCCTGGATGACTAGTATTAAGCATTCAGTAAATACTGGTTGCATGCATGTTTAAATTAATGAATAAAAGATGTTTATTCCTTCTTTTAGTTTAGCATTATCCTCAGAAAGATCTTACAAGAATTTCAAAATTTAAAATGTGCCAATACACATAACTGTGTAAGTATAATTAGTCTTATATAGTTCCCTCCTGTGGATGAAAGATAAAATTTAATTATTTATTAAGAGATTCATAACTCAACCATTTAACTGAATTGATTATAAAACACATTATGCTGAAATATGTAAAAGTGTTCTAACCATACTACAAGAAAACTACTAGAGCTAATCAATGAATTTGGTAAAGTAGCAGGATACAAAATTAATGCACAGAAATCTCTGGCATTCCTATACACTAATCATGAAAAATCTGAAAGTGAAATTAACAAAACACTGCCATTTACCATTGCAAAAAAAGAATAAAATATCTAGGAATAAACCTACCTAAGGAGACAAAAGACCTGTATGCAGAAAATTATAAGACACTGATGAAAGAAATTAAAGATGATACAAACAGATGGAGAGATATACCATGTTCTTGGATTGGAAGAATCAACATTGTGAAAATGACTCTACTACCCAAAGCAATCTACAGATTCAATGTAATACCTATCAAACTACCACTGGCATTGTTCACAGAACTAAAACAAAAATTTCACAATTTATGTGGAAACACAAAAGACCCCAAATAGCCAAAGCAATCATGAGAAAAAAAAACAGAGCTGGAGGAATCAGGCTCCCTGACTTCAGACTATACTACAAAGGAACAGTAATCAAGACAGTATGGTATTGGCACAAAAACAGAAATATAGATCAATGGAACAGGATAGAAAGCCCAGAGATAAACCCACGCACATATGGTCATCTTATCTTTGATAAAGGAGGCAGGAATATCCAGTGGAGAAAGGACACCCTCTTCAATAAGTGGTTCTGGGAAAACTGGACAGGTTCATGTAAAAGTATGAGATTAGATCACTCCCTAACACCATACACAAAAATAAGCTCAAAATGGATTAAAGACCTAAATGTAAGGCCAGAAACTATCAAACCCTTAGAGGAAAACATAGGCAGAACACTCTGACATAAATCACAGCAAGATCCTTTTTGACCCACCTCCTAGAGAAATGGAAACAAAACCAAAAATAAACAAATGGGACCTAATGAAACTTAAAAACTTTTACACCGTAAAGGAAACCATAAACAAGATGAAAAGACAAATCTAAGAATGGGAGAAAATATTTGCAAATGAAGCAACTGCCAAAGGATTAATCTCCAAAACATATAAGCAACTCATGAAGCTCAACATCCAAAAAACAAACAACCCAATCCAAAAAAGAGCAGAAGACCTAAATAGACATTTCTCCAAAGAAAATATACAGACTGCCAACAAATACATGAAAGAATGCTCAACATCATTAATCATTAGAGAAATGCAAATCAAAACTACAATGAGATATCATCTCACACCGGTCAGAATGGGCATCATCAAAAAATCTAGAAACAATAAATGCTGGAGAGGGTGTGGAGAAAAGGCAACCCTCTTGCACTGTTGGTGGGAATGTTAATTGTTACAGCCACTATGGAGGTTCCTTAAAAAACTAAAAATAGAACTACCAAACGACCCAGCAATCCCACTACTGGGCATATACCCTCTGAAAACCATAATTCAAAAAGAATCATGTACCAAAATGTTCATTGCAGCTCTATTTACAATAGCCAGGACATGGAAGCAGCCTAAGTGTCCATTAACAGATGAATGGATAAAGAAGATGTGGCACATATATACAATGGAATATTACTCAGCTGTAAAAAGGAATGAAGCTGAGTTATTTGTAGTGAGGTAGGTGGACCTAGAGTCTGTCATACAGAGTGAAGTAAGTCAGAAAGAGAAAAACGAATACCGTATGCTAGCACATATATATGGAATCTAAAGAAAAAAGAAAGAAAAAGAAAGAAAAAAAATGGTCAGAAAAGCCTAGCGGCAAGATGGGAATAAAGATGCAGACCTACTAGAGAATGGACTTGAGGATATGGGGTGGGGGAAGGGTAAGCTGGGACAAAGTGAGCGAGTGGCATGTACATATATACACTACCAACCGTAAAATAGATAGCTAATAGGAAGCAGCCGCATAGCACATGGAGATAAGCTCGGTGCTTTGTGACCACCTAGAGGGGTGGGATAGGGAGGATGGGAGGGAGGGAGATGCAAGAGGCAAGATATATGGGGACATATGTATATGTATAACTCATTCACTTTGTTATAAAGTGGAAACTAACGCACCATTGTAAATCAATTATACTCTAATAAAGATGTTTTTTTAATAATTAATTAATTAATTTTTTTAAAAGTGTTTTAACCAATGTTTCCATATTCAGCATATACTGTGTACTATAGGAATGTGTATAGAATGTGAAGTTTGGCAAGATATGGGCAGTTAATAAAAGTGAATGATTCTGTTTTAATTCAATTTCAAATATAAAACTTATTAAAGAAATACTATATGATGAACATTGTATAATACACTAAGAAACAAAGCTATGGTGAAGTGATGAAATCAACAAAGTGATGGCTGTCAAGCAATGAACTGCTAGTCATTCTGCCAAGAAAATACTAAGGATCTCTAGAAATTGTAATCTTGAGGTTAGAAACTGTGAAAAAGAGGTAGAGTCACTTTGTCCTTCAATATTGGTATAAAGTTTAAAGTCAAAAAAATACTGTTGAGCTTCCCTGGTGGTGCAGTCATTGAGAGTCCACCTGCCGATGCAGGGGACGCAGGTTCGTGCCCCGGTCTGGGAAAATCCCACATGCTGCGGAGCGGCTAGGCCCGTGAGCCATGGCCGCTGAGCCTGTGCGTCCGGAGCCTGTGCTCTGCAACAGGAGAGGCCACAAGAGTGAGAGGCCCGCTACCGCAAAAAAAAAAAAAAAAAAAAAAAAAAAAAAAAAAAAAAATACTGTTTGCTTAAAAACTGTATTCAATCAAAGAAAAAGCAAAATTGAAAGAATCTTATAAAGACCTTACACTCACCAATTTGATTTTATTATACTCACTGTGTTTTGTATCTATCAAACTATTCTTTTTATATCCATTTATTAATCAGTTTTTTAATCCATTTAAATTACAAACAATAGAACATTCTTCCCTAAATGCTTAAACATTTATATCATTAAATAGATACTATATTTGTTTATGGTATTTTTTGATGTAAAATCAAAATAGAGTAAAATGTATGTGTATATCCTCTTAGTCAAAACTTTTGAAGGTACAGAACATTAACATCATCTCCAACAATTCTCTCTCCCCCTTCCCAATAAATTTCTGCCCTCACACCCAGAAATGGATGTTCTGATTATTTCCCAGGTTAATTTTGCCTGTTCCAGGATATCATAAAAATGGAATTACAGAGTATAACTTATTTTGTGTGAGGCATGATTTACTCAGCATAGTATCTTCTAGATTCATTCATGTTGTTGCATATATCAGTATGTCATACTTTTTATCTTTTTGCTAAGAAATATTATGTTATATGGATATACCAAAGCTAGTTTTTACATTGTTTTTCTGATGAATACCTAGGTGTATTTTCACTACCGCTATTAGAGATTAAACTGCCATGAGCATTCTTATACAAGTCTTCTTGTCAATATATGCATTTATTCTCATGGCCCAATATGTAGGGATTGATAGGGCATTTCACCTTTCCATTTGCCAGATAAGTAAATGAGCTTGAAGACTTTTATGTTTATTTCAGATATCTGTAAATCTTCTGTAAAGTTTCTGTCCAAATCTTTTTCCATCTTTTTTTGCTTCATTTATACATATTTTATTATTAATGAGAAGTAGAAATTAGGTATAGACATAGGTATAGATATAGATCCTGGATATTAGTACTTTGATATGTTTTTTCAATATTTTTCCAAATATTTTTGTGGCCTGCTCACTGATTTTTTAACAGCATATTTTAATCAACAGAAGGTATTAATTTTGAAGTTTAATTTATCTTTTTTTCTGATAAGATTATTGCTTTTTGTAAACTATATGAAGAAAAAAAATCTTGCCTGCCACCAAGACAAAAATATCCTCTTATGATTTTATTTAAAAGCCACTGTCATTTTTTAAATTGAATAATTTTTAAGATAATTTTTAGATAATTATAGATTCACATGCTATTGTAAGAAATAATACAGAGAGATCTCCTCTACCCTCTACCCAGTTTTCCCCAATGGTAACATCTTGCAAGACTACAGTACAGTACCACAACTAGGAGACTGATATTGATACAGCCAAGACACAAAACATCATCATCACAACAATACCTTATGTTACTCTATTATAGTCACATTCACTTTTCTCCCACCTCTACCCTCTCTTTAATCCCTGGCAAGCATTTATTTGTTTTCCATTTTTATTATTTTTCCATTTCAAGAACATTGTATAAATGAAATCATACAGTATGTAACCTTTGAGAATTGGCTTTTTTCACTCAACGTAATTATCTGGAGATTATTATGTGTATCAGTAGTTTTGCTTATTTGTTTTAATTATTTTTATTGCTGAGTAATATTCTGTGGTATGGCTGCACCACATTTGTTTAATTCATTATTCATTGAGGGATACCTGGGTCAATTATAGTTTGGGGCTATTACAGATAAAGCTACTATAAACATTTATGTCTAAATTATTGTGTGCACATTAAGTTTTTATTTCTCTGGAACAAATACCCTAGAGTGAAATTATTGAGTCATGTAGTAATTGCACGTTTAGTTTTAAAAAAAGACAATCTTCTTCCAGTGAGACTATATCATTTTTCATTTGTACCAGCCATGTATGAGTGATCCACTTTCTCTGCATCCTCACCAACATTTGGTGTTGTCACTACATTTTAAAAATTTTAGCCATTCTGGCTGCCTATGGTTATTGTTTCTAAATGGTAGTCTGATTTTGATACTGTTTAATTCTGTTGACATATGCTTTATGTTTTGAGTCATGAGTTGAAGAGTATGTTCCCCATTCTGTTATTTTAACCTGGTATGTGGGAGAGTCCAAAAGATATGAATTTATAAGAAAAATAAAATCTATCATAATACTTAAATTTCCAAAGTGCACTCTATTTTTCTTTTATATCACTTTTCCAGTTTGTAATTGCATATTCATTATGTGACTGTATGACATTAGATTATTTGCTTACTATTATATCTGCCTCCACCACTAGAGGACAGGAATCCTGTCTATCTTCCCCACTGTATTGCTTCTGCCTAGTGTATAACACCTAATAGAAATACGTAATTATTTAATGTTAATATGCTTTCCAAATGTGTTCATATCTTGAATATGCAATTAATAAATAGATGATTTAAATTGGTAGTTACAGAAATAATTGTTTAAAAATTGTGTTAATGAGCATTCTATAATACTTTGGTGCATTGGCTTAATTCATTTTTATCACATACATAAGAGTTAGAAAGACCTGAGTTAACTCCCACTGGTTTTTAAGTATCAGAGAATATTATATTCTTATTCAAAAGGGAATGTTTCTCTTTTAAAACATTTCTAGTGAAAAATAGTTTTAAAGCTTAAAAACCAAATCTTTAGTACAAATAAAAATGACTCCTTTTTATAAATTTCTGGTAGAAAACTACAGGAGTTATTCAATATCCTTTGCTTCAGACACCGTACAGAGAAAGTTCCCCAAGACAGAACTTAAATCATTCTTAAAATTTTCCAGTAAAAAATATTGAACTATCTGTATATTTCCCCCATCTTAATATGTGATCCATTGCACATTCTTGATTTTGTCAGTGCCCTGTTCGTATGTTCTTGCCTACCTTACCACAGTGCTGACTCTTGCCAGCACATGTATTTTTGCTGAGTACCTGCCCTTGCTGGTAGTATCTCTTGGCCATCTACATGACAGACTGGCACTGCTAGAGATGTAGCTCTCTAGCAGGGACTGATAGCAGTTGATGTAAGAACACTGGCTCCCAGAGTTCTCCCAGCAGGATTAAGCTCTAGTAACCAACAGTGTAAAACTTGCTTGAAAATGAACACGTTTTTGGCTGCCTTACTTTCTCTCTCTTACTTTCTAACCCCAACTGATGCTTTTCGGAATCATCTCCAAAATACATAACTTGGATTTCAATCCTTGCTCCAGGGTCTTCTTCTGGGGGATCCAAAATAAAAATTCCTATTTGAATTAGAAAATGGATAGCAGTTATTCCTATCTATCCAAATATTCCTAATTTTCATGAATGTAATGCAGTGAATTTAATGAATGAGCTGAATTCTGCCAGGTGCAAATAGAAAGGAGTGTTGTTTTTTCCTCCCTCACTACAATCCTATTAAACTTATTATGCCAATTCTCCCATCTCTAGGTAAAAGCTTGTGGAATTCTGATAACTTTTCTGTTCACTTTCAAGTATAATAAACAGTGTCATACTTAAGTATTAAAGTCTGTGATTTTTGCAACCCCAGATAGAAACTGATCAGGCTCAGAAATCAGCACTAGAGAAAGAGGCAAGGTTTCTTTCCTTTTCTTTTCTTTTTTCTTTACTATTTATCTGCTGTAGGAGAGCAAAATTTGCCACTCCAAAGTATGTCTCTTTGGCATATTAATTATTTTAAGCTGGTTATTTCCTAAGAAACAGTAGACATGGAAAAAACTCTGAAAACCAAGTAGGAGTTATGCTTTAGTGAGAAATATTTATATTTATAAGGTAAATCTTAATTTTGCAAGGGTCTCCCTCCACTGTACCAGGAAGAAAAGGATGACCAAATCTCTAGAAACATATCAATGGAAAAGCTTTGACTTAAATCTGCATAACAACCTTACCCTTGTTTACTGTGCTTTTCCTGGTAACCTCCCCTACCCTCAACATCCTCTTTTGTCTTTAGCTGAGGATGGTATTTAAGGTGAGGGCTTTGGCCATTTTGATGAGTTACTCAGTTTTCCTGGGTCTCTCCCATGTATACATGTTATTAAACATTTGTTTGATATTTCTTTTGTTAATCTGTCTCATGTCAGTTTAATTCTTAGACTAGCCAGAGTAACCTAGAAAGGCAGAGGAAAGCTTCTCCTTCCCAGATACTGTATTACTCTTCTCCTGCTCCACTCACTCTGCTGCCTCTGGCTCCTCAGGGTTGGAGCAGAGAAAGAAGAGAGAAGGCATGGCCAGAATGTTATAATCTGGAATGGTGTGGCTGATGGCACAGTGCTGGCTCTTTCTCTTCTTGGAATTATGGAGGGCCAGAAATCTCCCCATCTTTATTGTAGATCTTGCTTAGCACTATTGCCTAAAGTAATAACGTAGTCCCCAGGTGGAATTTTGCAAGTCTTGCCCTTTCCACCTTTGCCCATTCCCTCTGCATTGGACAGTATACCCCTGCATCTTTCAGACAGGATCATCTTTCCTCAGGTAGGAAGTCCTTTGGGTGGGACTATTTTCAAAATAATTCAAGGCTAGTTAACTTTGGGAGTTCCATGAGGTCTCATGCACCACTGCCTATGGTCAGTGAAAATAAAATTTGCTCCCACCAAAGCCCTCTCTGTGAGTCAACCAGTCAGGCAGCTATAGGCAGCCCAGCCTCTTGACATCAGACTTCACCAAGAATGGGTCAACACCAAGCTTGTTCCCCCAACTCCAGGAAACAAGGTCAAGTACTGAGGGCCTCTCCATTTCCTTGCCCCAGATTAGTCTCCCTCCTGGTGGTAAGCATGATCATGCTGTGTGAGGCAATTTCTTACTTTCCTCACTTGGCTTCAGATATAGAGAAGAAAGGAGAAATGTACAACTCTTCCTACAGAAACCTATTTCTTATGATCTTTCTCATTGATCTTCCTATTTCCCTTCCTATTGGCTTGAGGCAGCTCACAGACAAGTGTTTATCCATCTGTCTTATGAGTTACCTCTTAGCAAGTTCTACACAGCTGGTCTGGTACCTCACTTTCAAATTAGTGGGTATTTAACACCCATTCTTCAAATCTTTGTGACCTCAGCTGAAATACTGAGACAGCAGAAGTTTCATTTTAACATCCTGATACAACTATAATTCTAAGTAAAGGAACTGAAATTTTTAGGGTTTACATTTTTCCAAAATTTGTGCTATATTTTGATCATACATTATCCCATTAGAATTGACTTATTTTATATATCATTTGATAATTTTCATTAGTGACACCCAAGTTAAGAATTCAATTTACAAGCAGTTTCCATCAAATGATTTTTTAGGCATTGAGACCAACTTATAAGGATATATTGGGAGAGCATATTTAAGAAAACACCCGGGCGTTTGCAGATATTTTCAAGAATTGTTAAAAATGTCTTATATATAAAATATATTGTGAATCCTAAAATGACAAAAGAAATATTGCACATCGTATTCTGTAAACTCTCATTACCCAAATTAGTTGCAGATTCAACATCAAATATCATTTTAATATCACCTTAAAAGTCTCCCTTCTAATACCTTTCTGACACTGAATCCAGAGGCATAGTGTTTATGTGCAGATATTAAGAATAATGACTTTTATAGAAACTCATAAACCCGGGATACATGCATTATGTTTTTTTCTTATCTCAAGTTGGGAAGCAGAGCCTTTTTAACCAGAATACTATTTAGAACATTCATCTCACTGAAACTCAAAATGATTATTTGACCAAGGGAAATTCTACTTTATAATAAATAAACATGAGCTTCAGAGAGTTACAGAGTTTGAGATGGCACTTAGTAGTGTAGGTTTCTCCCACTTTCTTTTAAATAAGGAATTCCTTGAGATATGTAAAGATCAACTAATTTTAACCTGTAATTTGCAGCAATATCAGAATTTATGGCATTTTTCTGTAACAGAAACTAAAATTGTCCTCTTGGTTGTAGAAATTTAATGGGCCTTAAAAAAACATTCTGTTTAAAAGATGTTATTGTCTTATTACATAAAAATGATTAGTATTTACTTGTTGGAAAGTAAAATCATATGCATTCAATCTGTCAATGACCTTTCTCTATTTACAAATAAAAAGTTTCCTTTTCTCATGCCAGGCAGTGAACTGAACCCGAATTCTCAGAATCATGCTGTGTTCTTTCTCATTCACATCACAGGAGTAGTAAGGTTCTGCAATTAGAACTGAGCTGACAATTTTGGTGATGAATGAGGCACAAAAAGACTTCTGATTGCTCTTAAACAACGGCATAACTGGTTTTTTATAGTATCAGCAGCATTCAGCTTTTCTTCAGGAAATAACATAAAAATAGAGAAAGTGGCTTAGATAATGTTTGTCTCACATTTAAGATGTGTGCTAATATTCTCAGGGTGATACACAATGAGCCAGAAGGGAAAAACAAAAAATCAGTTAAGAGTGGGAGGCAAGTGTTCCTCAGAGGCTGTATGGGGAGCGGTGGGTTACCGGATAGTATCCTGGATCTTAGCAAGGATAGGAAGAAGGGAACGGAGAGCAGCATTGGGATAAATAAATACTGCACTGTCTCTTCAAAAATATTAAGTAAATAAAAATCTGAAGTGAGGTTTTTAGTATTTTTTTTAAGATCTCTGTCATTTAAATTTAGGTTTTATTTGAGTGTATCAGGCACGGGTGACAGGCTTCAAGGCAGGCAAGCAATGTGCTGCTTGCCTATATAATATCAGAAACAGCCAAGATCATTTGGTTTCACAATTAATTAACATCTTACTGACATTTTAAAAGGTGATAAAGAATTTTGCTTGACTACTCAGCTTGTTCTGTTAGACCTTCGCGGTCTCCTAGGAGTTTCGACTCGCCCAGGAAACAACAAGAGTCGGAAGCCGATGCAAAACGCAAGAGGTTTATTGAAGGCCGGTGCACCGGGGTTCCTTGGTCCTCACGCAGGAGGTCGAAGAAGGAACCCCTTTTGGGCGCGAATATGTCAGTTTTATAGGTTCCCACTTCCCCGTATGTAAATTATAGATTTGGTTGTGTTTTCCTGCTGATTGGTCCCGGCTTAGGCTCGGACCAGAGAGGGAATTTGTCCCCAGCTTCCTGATTGGTCTTTGACAGACACCTTTTTTACATTTTGTTTATCTCCCTCCTTCTCGGAAGGGGGCCAGACATCCTGGAAATTCACCCATTGTCTAAGAAGCCCCTATTGTCTGGAGAGTTCTTAATCATTAGCTGGAACAATGTCCCTCGAGTCCCACATTTCCCCCTTTTTCTTGTGACTATTGATTCCAATCATGGAATCTCAACCTTCTGTTTGTAAACTTTGGTACTGTTGTCTTAACATTAGAACTTGTACAGCACTGATCCGTTCTCTAATAAATGTTATCAAGCGATTTAGAATACATGGTCCAAAAGTTAAAATCAACAATAAAACAATAAGAGGTCCCAACAGAGTAGAGATTAAGGTGGTAAACCAGGGGGACTTATCAAACCATGATTGAAACCATCCTTTTTCGTTTTCTCTCTCCCTTTGCCTTTTATCTAAGCGTTCCCTTAGTTTATCCATGGTTTTGGTAATGGTTCCTGAATGATTAATATAAAAGCAACATTTTTCTTTTAGAGCGGCGCATAATCTCCCTTCCTTAAGAAACAGCAAATCTAGGCCTCTCCTATTCTGCAACACCATTTCTGAAAGTGAGGTGAGTGATTTCTTTAGTTGAGTTATGGAACTTTTTAATGCTTGAAGGTCGATGTCTACAGCCTGTCTTAAACTTGTATAATACTGGGGTTGTTGTATGAGGGCTGTGGTTCCTGTTCCTATCCCGGCAGATATTTCTAGTCCTAGAAGGACAGCCAATGTGAGGGTTACAGGTTCTCTTTTGTTTTTTGTTTTTTCTACATATTTATCTAAAAAGGATGAGTCTGAATGGTAGATAAGTCTAGGGACTAATTGTACTAACACACAAAAGTCAGCTGAAGTATTAAGAACCTCTAAAGAGACACAAGGGGTGAGCCCCGTGTTACATGTCCACCATCCATCTTGAGGAGGTACAAGATATCCTGAGCCTGAAGGGAGGCTAAAATCATGACAAAGGTGTCTATGGGACTGGGGAGGTGTTCCTATACAAGTACCATTTTCAGAAACCGAGGACAGGGTTAATTTACTGTTCCCTTCTTGCTTCCATCGACATTGGTCTGAGGAGGTAGAATTAGTATAGTTGGAGCTATATCCTATAGCATCATAATAAAGGGGAGGGGCAGCATAGCAAAGCCAACATGATTTTGTAGCCTCTGGGTTTGTAGCATTGAGAACCGTAAAGGCTGCCTGCACCAAAGAAAGCATCCTATCCTGAGGAGTCACAGGCTTAACTGTGGGTTCTTTGGATCCAGAGGTTTTATTAGTCTCATTCTTTGTTGACGTAGTTGAAGGGGCTGGGGGAAGCAAAGGGGGGCCAAGTACGGGATTTGGGCCTATTGATATAGGAGCAGGAGTCTCAATCTTTAGCTTAAGGGTCATTAATATTTCTAAATCATATCCCCTCATGTAAAATCTAACGCCCCAAGAATGACCATTTATCCATTTTTTATCTCTTTTTCCGGGATTACTAAAGGAAATTTTAAGGGGATGACACCATCCTGAACATTTACTCCGGTGTCCGGTATCCTCATTATGAGAATAATTAGCCGTTACAGTAGTAAAATCCCAAGTTGAGGTGGGTTTTTAATTAGTATCCCCGGTAGTTTCACATCCCCAGCTTTTGCAATAAAAGTTTTCAGTTTTACCACATTTATAATTCAGAGATCGAGGGCGGTGGAACCCGGGGCATACGTAGAAAGTGAGGATATCAAGCATCATTCTTTTGCCTGCATTTTTGTAACCCGGCCCAAACCAATCAGTTTCCGAAACTTTGGAAGGGGCAGTGTTCATATCATGAGAATCTTCTGTATCCCAATAAGGTGCTCCTATAGCCAATTTACAAACATCAGGAAAAAGATCTGGCCATCAGGTCCAGGGGGGTGTAGTATGACTAATGGACCAGGTTACATCTCCAGTCTGAGAAATTACCTGCCAAGTTAAACGTTGGGGGAGGTGAGGGCTAAAATCATTTACAGTCAGTAAAGGTAGTAAAAAGCTTGAATTTGAGCGGGTTGTCGGTCCTTTGGGCCCGCCATCCTGATGATGCCGTCGCTGGTGCAGCCTTTACATGTGAAGCATGGATCCAGGCAGCGATGCCGTCCACTTTTATGGCCGCTGGGGTGGTGAGGAGGACGGTGTATGGTCCTTTCCATCGAGGTTCCAACGTCTGGGTTTGATGCCGACGGACGTATACGGAGTCTCCGACTTGGAAAGGATGAGTTTCTCCCGGTGTTCCCGGTTGGTAGGCCTCGGCGAGTTGGGACCATATTTCTTTCTGGACCAATTGGAGTCCCAGTAGCCTAGCATATAAGTCAGTGTTATTTTGACAATCAGGTTTTATCTCTTTTTTTAAAGTGAGGAGGGGAGGCGGGGCACCATATAATATTTCAAAAGGAGTAAGATGGTATCGGGAAGGTGTATTTTTAACCCGGAATAGGGCCAAAGGAAGGAGCACCGTCCAATCGGTACCGCCAGTCTCCAAGGACAATTTAGTTAGGGTCTCTTTTAGAGTCCTATTTATTCTTTCTACCTGACCTGAACTTTGGGGTCTATAGGCACAATGTAATTTCCAATCAGTCCCCAAATATCTGGCCACATCCTGACTTACCTGGGCGACGAAGGCTGGACCATTATCAGACCCTATTACCTTTGGTGCTCCAAATCGAGGAAAAATTTTTTCTAAAATCTTCTTGGCTACTACAGCAGGTGTTTTTTTTTTGTTGTTGGGAAAGCTTCTATCCATCCTGAAAAAGTGTCTACAAAAACTAAAAGGTATTTATTACTATACCTTCCAGGACACACTTCGGTAAAGTCCACCTCCCAGTAAGTTCCTGGGCGGTCCCCCCGAGTCTCTTTCCAGTTTCAAGTTTTTCTTTGTGAGCATTTACCTGTTGACATAGGACGCATTCCTGCACAATTTGTTCAGCTAATTTTGTCATTTCAGGGGTTTCGTACCCGGCTTTTTGTAACAAGGATACCATCTTTTTAGTCCCCAAATGTGTCCATCTGTGCATCTGTTGTAACATGGATTCTGCTTGCCGAGGGGACAAAGTTCCTTTTGTTGTGGCCGGGATGATTTCTTCATTGCGGCCTGGTTTTTCAGGAACTTTATCTGACAGTCCTAAAATGACTTTTCCCGATGTTATTTCTCGGGCCACTTGGTCAGCCATATTATTTCCCCTAATTATTGGGGTATTTCCTTTTTGATGTCTAGGGCAGTGGATGATACTGACTGTAGTAGGAAGCATGAGTGCAGTCAACAAAGCCACGATTTTGTCTTTGTTTTTAATTTCTTTGCCACCTGAAGTTAGTAGCCCTCTCTGTTGGTAAATGGCACCGTGGATATGAGCGGTAGCAAACGCATATCTACTGTCTGTGTAGATGTTTACTTTTTTATTCTCTGCCATCTCTAATGCCCTCGTCAGGGCAATTAATTCAGCTCGTTGGGCTGAGGTCCCTTGTGGTAGCGCCGCTGCCCATATGACTTGTTTTCCGTCTACCACGGCTGCCCCAGTTCGACGCTTACCTTCCTCCAGGAAACTGCTCCCATCTGTGAACCAGGTGAAATCAGCATCAGGGAGGGGCAGGTCCATCAGATCTGGCCTACTGCCGTGTGCTGCGGCCAGTACTTCCTGACAATCATGTATGATGGTGGAGCCTTTCAAGTCAGGATCAGGTAGCAAGGTGGCTGGATTGAGTCCTGTGGCTGGAGCAAACTTGATGCGATCTGAGTTTAGCAACAGGGTTTGGTAATGGGTCATCCTGGCATTAGTTAGCCACCTATCCGGTGGTTGATGGACTACATTTTCCAGGGCATGAGGAGCTGTTATCATTAGATTTTGTCCTAAAGTTAGTTTGTCAGCATCTTTGACTAGAACGGCTACTGCAGCGATTATCTTTAAACAGGTGGGCCATCCTGATGCCACAGGGTCCAATTTTTTTGACAAATAAGCAACTGGGCGATTCCAGGGACCCAATTTCTGAGTCAATACTCCTTTTGCAATGTCCTTATTTTCGGCCACATATAAATGAAAAGGTTTGGTTACATCTGGCAGTCCTAGGGCTGGAGCTGAAAGTAAAGCTCGTTTGATTTGGTCAAAAGCCCGTTGTTCCTTATCGCCCCAAACGAAAGGAGTGCTGTTTTTGGTTAGGGGGTACAATGGGGCCGCCAGCTCAGCAAACTCTGGAATCCATAGTCTACAGAATCCGGCCGTCCCCAAAAATTCTCTAACCTGCCTGGCGTTTTTGGGAGCCGGAATTTGGGTCACCATATCCTTTCTGCTCTCCGTGAGCCATCTTTGTCCCCCTTTTAATAGATACCCCAGGTAACTGACCTGTTGTTGGCATATTTGTGCTTTCTTGGCTGAGGCTCTATATCCCAGGGTTCCAAGTTCCGTTAACAGTTTTTCAGTACCCTTGATACAATCTTCTTGGGTCTCAGCAGCTAATAAAATATCATCAACATATTGGAGTAATGTTACCTGGGGATTTGATTCTTTATATAATGCCAAATCCTGATGGAGGGCTTCATCAAAGATGGTCGGGGAGTTCTTAAATCCCTGAGGTAGCCGTGTCCATGTCAGCTGACCAGACATTCCCGATGTTGGATCTTTCCATTCGAAGGCAAAGTAGGGTTGGCTCAGGGGAGAGAGTCTTAAACAAAAAGAAGCATCTTTAAGGTCCAAAACAGTATACCACGTATGTTGAGGTGGAAGAGTGCTCAGGAGGTTGTAAGGGTTTGGAACTGTGGGGTGGAGGTCTGCCACTCGTTTGTTTACCTCTCGTAGATCCTGCACCGGCCGATAATCATTTGTTCCTGGTTTCTTTACCGGCAGGAGAGGGGTGTTCCATGTTGATTGACATCTTATTAAGATGCCCAAGTCTAGTAGCCTCTGTATATGGGGACGGATACCGTCTTTGGCTTCTCTACTCATGGGGTATTGACGGATCGTTATTGGGGTGGCAGTTGCCTTGAGTTCCACTAGCACCGGGGGCCGATTTTTGGCCATCCCCATACCGGCAGTTTCTGCCCAGGCTTGAGGGAACCGAGTTACCCAATCTGTAACATTAACTCGTGAGGATGAAGGCTGCTCGTATAATTTATATTTATCTTCTAATTTCATAGTCAATATTTGAAGTAACCTTTCTTTATTATCAGTTATGGTGGGACCTTCTGGCTGAAAGTGGATTTGAGCCCCTACTTTGGAGAGTAAATCTCTTCCCAGCAAAGGATAGGGGCATTCCGGAATAATCAAAAATGAATGGGTTACTCGTCCAATCCCAAGATCTACTGTCCTTCGTGTGGTCCATGAATATTGTTTATTCCCAGTGGCTCCTTGTACCCATGACCTTTTAGCTGAGATAGGACCTTTTGAGTGGAGAAGGACGGAGTGCTGGGCTCCGGTATCCACCAAAAATTGAACAGGTTTCCCCTCCACTTTAAGAGTTACCCGGGGTTCGGGGAGAGGGTTCGAGCCCTGACTTTCCTAGTCTTCTTTCAATATTAAGATTTTGTTTCTGGTTGGCCTTCCTCCATTCTTTTTCTTAGGGCATTCTCTCGCCCAATGTCCTTTTTTTTTACAGTAGGCACATTGGTCCTTGTCTAATGGCCGCCTTCTGTCTGCCGTTCGCCCTTTCTGCCTATTCCTATCCCCTATATTTTTTTTTTCCAACCACAGTGGCCAGTATCTTACTTAAATCCCTCTCCTGTCTCTTATCCCGTCTTATTTTACGGGCTTCCTGCTCTTTTTGCTTTCTTTCTTTCTTCTCTTCCTCTGTTTTTCTTTTGTTATATACTTTATCTGCCTCTTTTACTAACTCCTGAAGCGAAAATCCCTGCAAGCCATCTAGCCTCTGTAATTTCTTTTTAATATCAGGGGCCGCTTGATCTATGAAAGCCATTGTTATAGTAGCCCTATGTTCCTCCGAAGTTGGATCATAAGGGGTAAAGCGTCTAAAGGCTTCCATTAAACGTTTCAGGAACACAGTTGGAGATTCCTGGAGCCCCTGAGTGACTTCCCTTACCTTAGCCAAATTAGTGGGCCGTCTGGCCGCTCCATGGAGACCCGCCACCAGAGCCTGGCGATACATTTTCAGGCGCTCCCTACCTTCCGGGGCATTGAAATCCCAGTTTGGCCTGACGAGTGGGAAACCAGCATCAATCTCGTTAGGCAGCTGGGTAGGTTGCCCATTGGCGCCTAATACATTTTTTTCTGGCTTCTAAAAGAACCCGTTGCCTCTCCTCAGTCGTTAGGAGAGTCTGGAGCAGCTGCTGACAATCATCCCATGTGGGCTGGTGGGAGAAAACAAGAGATTTTATTAAGGGCCTGTGGATTTTCGGAAAAAGTTGGGTTATGTATTTTCCAATTATAAAGATCTGCAGAGGAAAAGGGCCAATATTGGAGAGGTCTATTCCCTTGGCCGTCGGGGGGGCCATATTCTCTAAGAGGTAGGGCAGTGGAATCCGGGGAGATAGCCCTCCGGCTCCTAGTGCCCGCTGAGGGACCCCTTTCTTCTTTTATCATGGATGGTTCCCTTGGTGCCGAGGGCAGTGGAGCTGGGGGTCCTCTAGGTGGTAGGGGATTTGGGGCCGGAGGATAAGGGGGTGGGGAATCCAAAAGAAGCAAATCGGACTGCGGGTCAGGATAAATCGCCTTCGGTGGATCCGGGGCGTTGGGTAGCTTCTCTGTGTTGGGGTTTTTTTTTAAGGCTAATATCTCCGACGCTGCTGATGTGTGCGCGGACGTACCTGTTGAGGAAACAAAGGGCCGGAGGTGGGGAGAGAATTAAATCTTCCCAGACCAAGAAATATGGTACTTGGTCTGGATGTCCGTGGGGATCTATATTAAATATCTTAGACTTCAGCAGCTTAATCTTGTCTAATAAAAAGGATCCTTCGGGGGGCCATCCTATCTGAAATGTTGGCCATTCAGAGGCACACAAAGTCTGCCACTTTCCTTTCTTTACCTCTACCGAAAAATTATGGGCTCTGGCCCGAACTTCGGTCCAATGGCTTAGGGTAAGGGAAAGAGGAGTCGTCATAGTTTGTCCCATTGTCGTTCGTCAGAGAAGAAGAATAGACCACAATACAGAAACTGTTAAAACTCCACGAAACACATATACGCATGGGCCACCGCGAGCTCGCTTCAAAACCGAAACTTCTTCAGATGGCAGTTATCACCAAGGGAACTGCCGACCGAGTGAAGGGGAGACAGAGTTTGCCTCTCCTTCCAGATGAGCCACCAGGGCGTCCCCTAGGGCTCATGGACGCCGGCTATTAGCACGTCTGCCTAGCCAGAGGTCCGATACAGATTCCATAATAAGCCGATTCTTACGGCTTTCCTCCGATAATGGCCCACAAAGAACAAGGGACAAACAGACAATCAAGCTCGAGCTTACCTGGTACCTCCAACTCCCGATGTTCTTGTGGTCCGGGGCGAGTGGAATCCCGGACGAGCCCCCAAATGTTAGACCTGCGCGGTCTCCTAGGAGTTTCGACTCGCCCAGGAAACAAGAGTCGGAAGCCGATGCAAAACGCAAGAGGTTTATTGAAGGCCGGTGCACCGGGGTTCCTTGGTCCTCACGCAGGAGGTCGAAGAAGGAACCCCTTTTGGGCGCGAATATGTCAGTTTTATAGGTTCCCACTTCCCCGTATGTAAATTATAGATTTGGTTGTGTTTTCCTGCTGATTGGTCCCGGCTTAGGCTCGGACCAGAGAGGGAACTTGTCCCCAGCTTCCTGATTGGTCTTTGACAGACACCTTTTTTATATTTTGTTTATCTCCCTCCTTCTCGGAAGGGAGCCGGACATCCTGGAAATTCACCCATTGTCTAAGAAGCCCCTATTGTCTGGAGAGTTCTTAATCATTAGCTGGAACAATGTCCCTCGAGTCTCACAGTTCCTACCTGGAGTATATGTTTGCAGAGTTAATTCTCATCACTCTTTCAGATAAAAGAAAAGACAATGAATGTTGTGCTATTTTGTGTGAGACTGTGTATTCATTTTCTGTTTGGTGTCATAGCAGACTACCACAAACTAATTAAAAACACACACACAGGGAATTCCCTGGCAATCCAGTGGTTATGATTCCACACTTTCACTGGTGAGGGCCCCGGTTCAATCCCTAGTCAGGGAACAAAGATCCTGCAAGTGGCATGGCTGGGCCCAATACACACACACACACACACACACACACACACACGCCACACACACTCACACAAGTATAATCTTACAGTTCTGGAACTCAGAAATCTGACACAGTTCTCACCAGGCTAAGATCAAGGTATGTTGCAGGTCTGGGTCCTCTTCTGGAAACTCAAAGGGAGAATTGTTTTCTTTGCTTTTTCCAGCATCTAGAGGCTGCCCTCATTTCTTGGCCCATGGCCTCTTCCTCCATTGCAAAGCTAACAGTTGTGGGCTGAGTCCTCACGTTGCTTCTCTCTGAACAACTCTTCTACCCTTTTCTTCCTCTTTTAAGGATTCATGAGATGAGATTGGGTCCATCTGGATAATCCTGGGTAATCTACCCATTTCAAATTTGGCTGATTGGAAACATTAATTGCACTTGTAACTTTAATTTCCTTTTGTCACATAAGGTATCATATTCATAGGTTCCGGGGATTAGGGTGTGATCTCCTTTGGTAGGGGTCATCATTCTGTGAACAAATTCCTGCACCACCTACCAGTTATGTTAAGTCATACGAGAGATTCAAAACAACAGTGATTTAGATAAAATAAAATTTATTTTTCTCTTACATAAATGTCCTAATGGAATGACTAGCATCTTTATATTATAGATGTTAGAACTAATTACTTCAATGAATTACATGGACAAAAGATATTATTAAAAGATGAGTTTGTTTCCATTTTAACACCATCACAAATTTCTAAAATAGGCTAATTCTATGTATATATTAAGTCATTACAACCAGTCATGTTTATTGACTTAGTACAAAGCAAAATTATTTTCTAAAAAGAAACAAGAAAAATGAAAGATAAGATCACTTTTCATCCATTTGTATTAGGATCACATAACAACAAGTGGCATTGGGAATAGTAACTTGCAGTGAAATCGATCACAGAAATGTGTTTTTTGGGAGGATATTAAAAGGCAATGGGACTTCTTGGCTATATGGACATAGCAATGTATTTTTAAAAGGTTTGTGAGAAACTGAATCTCCCAAAACACCTTAATGGACAGAAATACTAAAATAATTCTTAAAATGTAAAATTTAATAAGGATAACGTGATTTAAAAAATAAAAAGAGAGAATAAGAATATAGTATTTTAGGAGACACATCTGTTCAATTTTTTTAGCTGGTAGTAGAGACAGAATGTCTTAATAGTATAATATCCACATGCTCATTACATTCTAAATGAGTAAAAGACGTTGTATAGAGAATATTTTTTTAAAGGTGGTGGGGATTATGATATCCTGGGCTATTCAGAACACACCTGAATATTAAGTACAATTCTGGACACAGTAGCAAAAAAGGCATGTTTAAGCTGGAGCACTTCCAGAAGACAATAAATCAGCAAGTGAAAACCTGAGACTGCCAATTCAGAAGCCAGAACTGTGGTCTCATGGAGATAAACATGTAAGAAATGTGACTGTCTTAAAATATCTAAAGTGTGTCAGGTTACAGGACATTAAACCTGGTTCATGTGGCCTCAAGAGACAGTACTCAGACCAGGGGAGGTTTGGGTTCAATACATTGTCAATATCTTTTTAATAACTAGAGCTTTTTGGAAGTAGAATGGACTACATCATTAGGAAGAGAATGATCCACCACAAAATTGTACCTGCACAAACCAGGAATGTATCTTCTAGGAACATTTCTAGAGAAGACTTAGGTCCAGTCCTTAGATGTTCTCTAAGCCTCCTTGACCAATTGCTCCTATATTACTTTTAAGTAAAGCATGAATGATACTTTCATATATGGCATCCTTATTCTTTGATTCTTGCTATTCTACTTCTTAGACTTTGGGGATGCTATATTTTTTCAGCCAGTATATAAGGAGGAGAATTCTGCAAATTGCATTTTAGGAAAAAAAAAGCCAAAATATATTTTGAATATTACTGGTTGTAATTCTATAGTAAAGAATATATCTTATTGGTACCTTGATATCAGAGATAGCATTGAACTCAGGACCTCAAGTGAAATTGTGTTAACATGATAGTAACAACAATCATTCTCACAACTCCCCGCAGGATTTCCTTCTTTCTTTTAAATGACAGTAACTAAGATTGCCAATTTGGATACACCATAAAAATCCCTAAAAGTATTATAGGAGGGAGGATATGTGAAAATGAGGAATGTATTTTGTGATAGGTAGATGGCAGCTTGGATCTATTTTGTTTGAATAGCTCTGGCTAAAAATGTTAGCTTCTGTAAGATCAATGTTCCCACCAAGAGAAACAGAGAAGCTAGATAACACACACACACGTACACACAAACAACATAAAATAAGGTAAAAGCTGTTTGAAGGTATTAGAAAGAACAAAGCAGCTAGACCTAAAGGGCTAAGATCCCAGGAAGAAAGGAAATACCTTTTGGTGAGTCTCAAATTGTCTGTTTTCCCATCCAGGAATTTTTGACCAAGCAGAAAACTGCAGTTCAGTGTCTCCCACAGTCTCATAAGGCTGGGTAGATAAAAACTGAAGTTTAGGGTTACCTAGGCAGGCACCACACTAAAAGATAAGATTTTAAAAATATTTTGGGCTATTTTTTCCCTTGAGGCATTCTGCCAGTTCCTAAACTGTGTACAAGATACTGAAAACTTAAGCAGAAATTGACATATGAGAGGCTAAAATTAATCAGGGATTTCAGAAATCCCACTAGGATGAGGAAATTTTTTTAAAAAAAAGAGTTCATGGTCTTACAAAGAAAATGGGCTCTAGTAATCAAACCTAGACCTTCCGTCGAGACTGAAGGACCACACCCTACTAGTAAGAGCAAACCAAAATAAAGAAGCTTTTAAAAAACCCTGAAAATACTCTTTAATCATCTCAATTGCTGACTGGATTAAGGTTATTTTCCACTAATTAAACTGCTTTCCAAAAGAAACATAATTCCTCCTTTAGTAAAACTGGCATCATTCAAAGGCTAGATATATTTTTATGCACAATGTCTGGGGTTTAATTTTAAAATCCACAAGATATGCCAAGAGATAAGATCAAGTAGCTGAAAATCAAGGTGGAAAGAAACAGAAAGTATAAATAGATCCACAGGTTATTCAGATACTGGGGATATCAGACATTGTGCTAATCTGGTATTGATGTATTCCTGGCTACAAAGATAAATGTACAGTGAACACTATGATTAGTATATTTTTAAAAAGTTGAAAAATTATACTTGAAAAATGGAATCCATAAAGAAGAACTAAATGAAAGTACTAGAATTAAAAAAAACAGTTTAAATGAAATTAAGGAATCAATAGAATAGTTAACAGCATTCTAGTTAGTAGGTCAGTAGAAAATATCTGCACTGAATTAGGGAGAGTAAAAAGAACACAAATATAGAAATAAACATCAGAACTAAATAAGATAAGATAAAAATTTCTACCATATGTGTAATTGGTGTTCAGAAAATAGAAATATTTGAAAATATATTGAACAAGACTTTTCCAAACTGATGGAAAACATTAAGCCAAAGATTAAAGAAGCTCTGTGATCTACCTAGAAGAATAAATAAAATTTAAATCACATGTAAGCATATCATAAAAATTATATAAAAATAAAAAGGAAGAAAGAAAGGAAGAAATAAAGAGAATGATTATTATAGGAAAGAAAAAAATGCATTACCTTCAAAGAAGTAAAAACACTCATAGTTGTGTTTTAAGCCAAAACGTTTACAACGAGAAGATGAAATAACAACCTTAAATAGCTAAAACAAAACAAAATAAAAACAAACAAAAAACTAACCCAGCAAAAATATTCTTCATAATGAAGGCTAAATAAAAATATTCTCAATCAAATAAAAACTGAGCTAATTCATCATCTATTGTATAACATATATTGTATACATTATATGTATATGTATGTATACATACCAGTGAGTAATAAAGGCTGTTATTATTCAAGGATAGATAAATAGACCAATGGAGGTGACTAGAACAGTAGTTGGCAAACTGTGACCTGTAAATCAGCTGTCTTTTTTTACAAAGTTTTATTAGAGCACAGTCATAGCCATTCACTTACATATTGTTTATGGTTGCCATATGATCCACAGTGTCTGACATACGATTGACTTAATATCTGTCCTTTAAAAAATTTTACCTACCATGTACTAGAGAGTTTAAAAACAGATTCAGATATATATTGCCACTTGACTTATGACAAATGTAAAACAGTTATGCAACAAGTATGATCATTTCAATAAATTGTGCCAAGTCTTACAGAAATGCTTAGAGGAAACATAACTCTTGAACTATTCTTTACATAATATTCAAAACAAATCCCCCAAAAAAGTGCAAATCTAAATCTGAAAGGTCAAATTTATACAGTAAGATTTTGGCATTAACAATAGGAGACCTTGGGGGTAAGCAAAGAGTTATTAAACAGGAAAAAAAGGCACTAACTCTAAAGGAAACCTGGAATAAATTTGACTTCATTTAAATTAAGAATCTTCTATCAATAGATATCAGCCTCCACACTGAGGGAAGATATATATCTTGACAAATCATATGTGTGAAAGACATTATATGAATATATAAAGACCTACTACAAATCAATGTGGAAAATTCAAACATGAAAATGTCACAGATTATAACAGGGATTTCACCAAAAAAGTGATATAAAATTTCCAATGAACACATGGAAAATGTGCTCAAATTAATAGACATATGGCAATATTCATGAAGAAAATGAAAATTAAAATCACAATAACATACTTCTACTTTCTCATCAGAAATAGTCATTTTTAAAAAACTGACAATAACAAGTATTATTAAGGACTTGTAGCAGCTGTAATTCTCTTACACTGGTTGAAGTATAAATTTTTATAACCACTTGGGATAATTGATTGACAACATCTACCAAAGGAGAATATATGCACTATATGTACTCAGTAATTCTTTTTCAATAGAAATATATCCATATGTGCACCAAAGGACATAAACAAGCATATCTATAGCAACACTGTTGTAACTACCCCCAAATGGAAACCACCTAAATGTTTATCAACATTCAAAGAAATAAATAAATTAGGTTAAATTATACAATAGAATACTTTTAAACAATGAAAAAGTCTGAAATATACATATGTGCAAAAATATAGATGAATTTCACAAACAATGTTAAGTGAAGGGAACCAAACTAAAACGCCTACTATATGATTTCAGGTACATACATTTCATAAGGAAACAAAGTCAATCTACAAAGGTAGGCTCCAGAAGAGTAGTTCTCTGGGTCAGGGTGTAGTTTATGTGAAGGGGCATGAAGGGGCTTTTAGAGTGATAGAGATAGTCTTTCTTGACCAGGATGGTAGTTATACAAGTGTGTTCACTTTGTGAAAATTGATTTATGTATTTATAGTTTAAACACTTTGGGGTATGAATATAATCTGTCAACAAAACATTACCTAAAAAATGTGACCTCATCTTATTCCTCAGCTTTTGAAGCAGGTCATAATGTTTACTATATCACTACTACTCTGTTGAAAAAGAATGGAGAATATTTTAAACAATGATTGTTTTTGTATAGTAAGTTTAATACATATACATATACATATATAAAATTTTCTCATCTTACTATAATGAATAGGAATTACTTCTATAATAAGAATGAAATAAAATAAATTAAACTTTATTCACAATAACACAGTTGGACTTTTGGTCTCAGCTATGCAAGCTATATATATATTTAGTCTCTCACGTTTCCCTGAATTATGCGTACAACTGACTTTCAATTACAATACATTCTTCCAAATTACTCTTACAGAAGGCATCCTGAGAAATGCCTATTATAATTGTGGTATCAGAAATCTTACTGTTTAATCTGTCCTTAGGTAATATAATATTTTAATATCTAAATACTGATTTATACACATTCTAACACTATGAGAAGCCTCATCCTTTATGTACTTGTTCCCTTTTTATCAAAATTTCACCTTCTCTTTCCCATACTATCTCACTGACATCATGCCTGAATTGGGGGAGTAAAGTTAAAAGTCTCCTGATATTCTGCATTCCTGAATTCCTGTTTCACTGATTTATACTCACATTCATGTGGATATAATTTTCCCCCATAGGTATAAAATACATTTTTATATATTTTGTGGGCCATCAGGTTTCCTTGTACTTTCTTGTTAAATTAAACTTGTCTCTTTCTTCCATCCCGTCAATTTTCTAAATCTTTCTTATATTTTTCAGTCTATAATAATTTGTTTTGAAAGGAGTTTTCCTTTTATGTACCAGAAGAAGATCCTTTGGCACCTGAGCTTTTCTTTGTTTCTATTTGAAGTCCACCATTTTTTGCACCTGAGTACTAAATTCATCCAGTATGATCAGAGAAGCAAGCACATACCATATGGACCAAGGCAATTCAATTATTCCTAAGATTATTCTACACTTGGGGGTCATTGTAGGATGGGCCAAGCAGTGAAAGCAGGATCAGAACTTCCTGAGCTACAAATTGTGATCACTTTATTTTCAAATATCCTCTTAAATAAGTTATTATATTTAAAGCACAGGTGGCATAGCTCACAACCACAGACTGAACAACTTCTTTTTATATTCAGAGATGACTAAACAAGGAGGGCCAAGTTGTACAGCAAACAGCATCTCAGTTTATACCACAGTGTAATGTGCAAATAGGTCAGATGTATAAAAGACTTCAAACTTATCAAAATGAGAAAAGTGTAATCAAAGCAACACAAAACAAGTAGCTTAAAATAGCTTACAAAATTGTATGGACCACCGTAATGAGGAGTCTTGGGATTCTTTTAGTTGTTATACAAAGCAACAGTAGGCATCTTTCTCAGACAGATAAGATAGATATTAGGTCTTTCTTTAAACAGCTCTGAGTCTGGTCTGTCTGAAAAATTGATAGCGTTTAGAAAAACACTTAAATATAGATGGAGGAGAGGTATGGACTTCTCACTCCTCCTCCCTGATTCCACCCAAAGGGGTGTAAGTTCAGGAAGCATTAGAAGGCTTCCTAATCACCTTATTGGTGATAAAGTGTTCTTCAGTAGTATGCCCAGCTTATACTATCTTGGGTATTCTTCACTCCAGACCATATATTCTGAGTAAAGAAAAGAAAGTAGATTATTTTGGCAAATCTCTTGAAGGCATACATATTTCATTACCACACTACAGAGCTCCTTTTGGTATTTACTGGAACTGTTTACAGTCTACCTGAAAATCCTAAATTTGATTTTCAGCATTCTTCACTCAGTTCTATCATACCAATTGCAATGTCTAGTAATTTTTAGCTCTCTGGAAAATTTTGTAATATCCCAGTATGTCCCTGCCTGCTGCTTTATTCAACTATCTGAAATCTGAGTAGCAAGGGCCAATATTATTTTCCATCACTCGGAGCCAGTCTTTTCTGAAGGAAAGTGGGAAATCATTTAACTGGTATGAATACAGGGATTTTTGGAAGTCTAGCTGAAGCAAACCGGTCTCTCAGCTTCTATCAGGTGTCAGGAAACTCTTTTCTGTAAACAGTTAGCAGACATTTTAGGCTCTGCAGCAACTACTCAACTATGCTATAGTAGTGTGAAAGCAGTCATAACAGCCATAAATAAACAAATGGGCATGGCTGTGTTCCAATAAAACTTCATTAACAAAAGCAGCTGTCTGGCTAAATTTGGATAGTGGTCCATAATTAGCTGACCCCTCTTACAGGTCATTCCCCAAATTGCCCCATTCCTTTATTTCAAGCCAGTGACTCTTTTCATAATATAAGGGAAATTTCTATGTACTATCAGCTCTCATATACAACGTTGTAGGAATAATCTTTCAGCTCCAAAAAGCAGTTTTCAAAAAAAGGCAAAAAAGAAAAAAACAAAACAAACCAAAAAAAACACAAAACACTGAGAGACCTGGGCATAAGTAAAGCTGACACATGGCATCAATTTTCAGAAGAACTGATAAGAAAAAATTGACTGGAAAGCAGAAGGCAAACCACAGTGAATTAAGAATTTTTCCAGGGTCCATATCAACTTATTCATTCATTCATTTACTCATCTATTCAGTCAAGCATTATTGATAACTTAGTTACTATGTCAAGGGGTACTATAATAGGTATAAGGATAGGGCAATGAATACATATGAGCCAAAGTCCAGGCCTTAACAGAGTTTTCAATCTAATAGGAAATACATAGGCCAAGGAGGTAATTAAAAGTATAATGAATACTGCAGAAGAGAAGTAGAATACACTGTGAAAGCAGATATGAGAAGTCTTATGTAGAAGATTGGGCTGGAGGGGGGCTGGGGATGCTGAAAAAACATCTCTGAGCAAGTGGTGTGTAAGCCAAGATATTAGGAATAAGTCAGTCAGTCAGTTGAGGAGGACTGAAAGAAAAGATGGGTAAAGCTATTAAGGTTTTTTAATTCAGATTGCTGTCCATTTTCCAAAGTCAAGTCCTTAGAATTGCACTTAATTAAGATACTGAGGATAACCTTGTTTCACTTGGTACATTAGAGTAAGTATTTTCTTATTGTGATTACTGGATTGTATTTCAGATGCTTTGGAACAAAGTGAAAATTTGTGTGATCCCCTTGAATGAGCTCTGAACTCTAGGCCAAAATTTTACCTAGTTTCATATTTGATTTTTATCTAAATAGCGAATATAATTAGTTCACTAAGAGTAAATCAAAACATAAGGGAAACATTTTAGCCAGGGTAAAATTTATATTGAGTGATGAATGTGAAAGAAATAGAAAGAAAGAGAGAGAGAGAGAGAGAGAGAGAGAGAGAGAGAGAGAGAGAGAGAGAAATAAAGAAAGAAAGAAAGGGGGGAGGGAGGAAGGAAGGAAAGAAGGAAAGAAAGAAGAAAGGAAGAGAGGGAGGGAGGGAGGGAGAGAGACAAAAAACAACCTTGATGTGAAGAGATCCTGACTAATAACTAATAGTGGAAAAATGCCTTCAGTTTATTTCTTTGAACTTAAAATGCCGCCCAAAAGGCATTTGGGGAATTGTTTTGCAAGTAAATGTCATACCTGTAAGAAAAAAGACTAATAGACTCTCTGAACTATAATGGTCTGGCCTCAGTAAAATATACAGTCAATTTTTATAAGACTTATTCATTGTGTAATGAGTAAAGCTTTTGTCTCAAAATTATAGTGTCCCTGATAAATACTGCATTTGTCTCCTTTGTTACAGTATCTAATACTCTGTGTATTGTGAGATATACACCAGGTTTACAAGACTTAGATACTGAGAATTGGTATAGCCCCTAGGCTTGCTTTATGATTCTGACATTTTCATTCAGCTGTGATGCCTGCAACTTCAGCAGTGTAACATTAAAGGGCAAATACATTCATACAACTGTCATCTCTTTTATCACACATCTATATGGCCATGAAGATCACTGAGGCTCAGTTGCCCTGAGATCCCAAATTCAATATTTATCCTCAAGTTTTCTGGAGAGATTTCAACCTTTCAGATTCAGTAGACTGGCCCCAACAATATCCAGACAGTTATTTCCTAAATGGAATATCAGTGACTCAACTTTAAGGGGAAATTATTGATGAGTTCTCCCAGATAATTAGTGTATACACTGAGATAACTATTTCAAACTGTTTTTCTTTAAGAGCTTATACCATACAAACAGCAATAGGTAGATGGTAGATGGTTAACTCCTATTTATTTTTCAGATATCATTGCAATGGTCACTTGTACAGAGATGCATTTTTCTATCTTACAAGCAATTGTGAATCCCCCACTTAAAAATTCTGATAACTTGAGTTCCTTCTCATTTTCTGTAGTACTTATCACATCGGAATTTTACCCTTATTTCAGTAGGTATTGGATGAATATCAGTCTTCCACAAATACCATAAATGATGTGAGTATGTGAAACATATCTAGTTTTACCCACTTTTGTGTTCCAGAGAAGTGCCTGCAATATCACATAATAGATGTTGAAAACTATTTACTGAATGAATAAATTAATGAATGGAAGATTGAATAAAATAATAGCCAATAAATTATAGAGGGCTTAATAGATTTATAGAAGGTAAGTGTTTGCTTTGATCTGGGGAGTATAGTCAAAATAATCCTCTTAACAAAAATATGCACAATCAGATTGCTCAAGGCATTTAATTAAAAAATATTAGAAACTTAATCTTTTATTAGGAATTTCTGGTAAAATGCAATTATTCATAGGTGAAGATACTGCATTAGATAATGCATTAGATGATTAATCCTATAGCTGGGTTTACTAAGATCTGTATTTCTAGATCTGTCAATGAACGGGAACATTTTCACAGATGCTCTTTTTCAAATTAATCTTTATGGCCTGGTAAATAAAGAGAATGAATGAGTGAGTATGTGAGTGAGTGAAGTAGGGAGGGAGGGAAAGAAGGAAGGAGCAGAACTTAGAGCAACCATAGCGTAGTGGTTTAGAGCCTGGCATCAGATTGTTGAGCTTTATAAACCTCTCTCTAAGGTGCATTCACTGTGTGTCTTATGCAATTTTTTAAACCCCACTGGGTCCTCAGTTTTTCCATCTATATAACAGTTTTATTAATGTGCCTACACCATTAGGCAATTGATAGAATTAATTATAGTAATGTATGCAGAGTGTTTAAAACAGTGGTAATCACACTGTAAGTGCTATGCAAGTGTTCACAATTAATTTTACACCCTTCTCTAAACTTTATATGTTTCAGTCCCAGAGGCATATCGCTGCTCTTTTCAGAACCATAACTCTTTAGAATTTGACCGTCTTAGAATATAAAGTTGTGGTTCAACATTTAGGAAATACTGCATAAGGCAGTTTGCACACAAATATTCTTGTTGGATTTGCAGCTTTTGTATTTCATGTAGTAAACACTAAAAAGTGTTAGGATAGATAACAAAACCGAGAAAGTGATATAATTAAAATATTTTTACCATACTTCTTTCCCTATGTTCCAAGTGTTCTATATCTATATTTCATAGATGGTAATTAAACAATAAGCAAGAATACGGATACCATCATTTTTTAAATATACATAGACACACACACACAAAAGTGAAGATTAGAGTCTTTTAGTACAAACTGTATCTGTCTCATCACTCTTTATAGGATCAGAATGGCCACCAGGTAGCACATGGATTTCAAGTGATAATACAAATTAGATAAGGCATCTAATTTCCCGAAAAGCTTATTGTCTCCTAAACCTGGCTACACCACAGAATCACTCTTTCTCCCCTCTTATCTGTCTACAAATTTGGAGCTTCCATAAGTTGAATCTTCACTATACAATCAAAGTAATGCTCACCATTTGAGATACAGTTTTAATAATATATACATATTAGTTCTATAACAATACAAATAGTATTTTATTTTCATTCTGTAGCCCCAAATGCTTTTAGGAAAGAAACTGCCTTCAAGATATTCCAGGGGCTTCCCTGGTGGTGCAGTGGTTGAGAATCTGCCTGCTAATGCAGGGGACACGGGTTCGAGCCCTGGTCTGGGAGGATCCCACATGCCGTGGAGCAACTAGGCCCGTGAGCCACAACTACTGAGCCTGCGCGTCTGGAGCCTGTGCTCCGCAACAAGAGAGACCGTGACAGTGAGAGGCCCGCCCACCGCGATGAAGAGTGGCCCCCGCTCGCCACAACTAGAGAAAGCCCTCGCACAGAAACGAAGACCCAACACAGCCAAAAATAAATAAATTAATTAATAAACTCCTACCCCCAACATCTTCTTTAAAAATATATATATTAAAAAATAAAGAGATATTCCAAAAATATCAGTTTTAATATCAGTCCTACTATACTAAAACTGGAGGAAAACATCAATTATAATGATTAGAATTTTAAAAATCAGGATTAAAACTTTCTTCACACATGTCTGGCTTTCCATAGTCATTTGTTTGTAACATTAATGGATGTGTTATTAGCATCCATAAATGCTTACTAGGATTTTTCTTAAACATCCATAACCTCTCTAAAACTGTCATATTCAAAAAATAAGCCTGGTGTGAGAGGAATATGATTCAGTAAATAAGAAAGGAATCATAGAGTCATAAAGCAAATACATTGGGCTTTCTGTTTCAGGACTGAATGAATTTGAGGAAATTTAAAAGGAATTTTCAAATGTCAGGAAAGGCCAGTGTACTAAAATTGTTAAACAAGTACTCAAGAAATACTTTATACCAAGCCAAAATGCATACATGATTCAAGGCTTAAATTTATTGAAATTTGGCTCCATTTGAAACTAGACAACTGTATTTATAGTTTATTAATTTCATCTTCAAAATTATATTAAGGACCTACTATGTTTCAATCACAGTTCTACATGCTTGAGATGTAAAGTTAAAATAAGGTCTTGGTTCATAAGTGACTTACATATATTAGGTTCCGTAGACACTGTCAAGTAAGCAAGTAAAATAATTTCTGAAAATAATAAGTCATAAGGCAAAAAAAACCAAAACTGTTCAGAGGAGAAACTTTTGAAGGGCTTATATTAGGCTTATATTAGGCTAAGAGTTTTCCTCCTGACCAGGAGGAAAAAGCTACATAAAGTTTTACAGGAATAGTTACAGAGAGAGAAGTTACCCAGTGCCAAGCCCTTGGCAGAGTACCTAGCTGAGGCTGGCATGGGTGTACAGCAATAAGAAAGCCTTTGTGGCTAGAACTCAGTATGTATTTATTAGAGAGAGAGAGAGTGGTAGGCAAGGACTAAATAGTAGAAATCCTAGAATGCATTGGAGCACAACTTGGACTGTCTTTATTGTCTTCAATGTATGATATACAGTTAGAAGCAGTACAGTGCCATGATCTTCATTATAAGATCACTCTGGTTGCTACTGAAGCAGTTTAGATAGAACATAATGTTAGGGTAGAGTGATAGCAGTAAAGATGGAAAAGATTGAAAGGTAAGAAAAGGGAAATATTCTGGAATAATGGCAAGGTTTTGGTTTGACTAATTGAGTGTACAGGGTAAAATTTACTAAGGAAACATTGGAAGAAGAATACAATTTGGAGAAAATTAAGAATTTTATTTTGGCCATGTTACATTTCAACTTCCTGTTAGACATCCAAATGGAGTTGTTAATTAAATAATTAGATACATAGCTCTGGGAGAAAATCTAGAAAGGATATATACATTTGAAGAAGTCGAGAGAGGAGATGCATAGAGATGGAACTCACTAGCTGAAAGAGAAGAGGGAAAGTTTCAGCAGCAATATTGAGGTCATGCTGACATTGTTACTTGAGCAGTTGATTAGAACCTTGTAAAAGGGAAACGTGAAGATACGCTGTTTTACAAAGTACCAAGAATTTGTTTTTATCAGTCATGATAAGACATGCAGACACAGAAATGACTGTCATGAAGGCTTTTTATATTTACAGATCACTAGAACATGAGGCATAGCCACACGGGGAAACATCAGGGTTGGTCAGAAGGGAGAAGAAATGGAGAAATAGGTAAGCAAAAGAATGTGGTTTTTACAGGAAGGAAAGCTAAACTATGTCTAGTTGGAATAATTTTGGCAAGCTCTGGGGTGTGACGTTGTCCTTAGTTGTCTGGTACCTGGACTTGGGGTAATTAGAGTAGGGGAATATTTGCTTTCAGTTTAAGAGCCTTATGAGAGCCCAGTAAAGGAGATGGTTGGGGGTACGGGCTTTGGATTGATTGGTTCATGAAAGGCACACTCACAGAGAAGTAATTTGCTATCTTTAGGAATTACTCAGCCCTGTGAGGGGCAGGCTCTCCTAGATCAGCAAAGTCCTAAGTTGTCAAAGCATCAAATGCTACAAACAAAAAACATGATTAATACATAAAGTTTTCTAAATATAAAAGAAACAGGATATGATATGAAAGTAAAAAAGGAAATTGCAAGAAATAAGGAATTTTCAGTTATGTCAAAAATGGTTGAGAGTAGATAAAGTTGAGAGAAGGAAAGATACCATTGACATTGACAACATAGAGCTCCCAGTGACCTTAAAAATAACAATTTCAAAAGAGTTGTGAAATTGAAGCCTGTCAGAATGAGTTGAAGATACAGTTAGGGGAGATGAGAATTTTGAGAAAGAATCTTGGTAAGAAGGGAACAAAGAGATGGTATATAAGATAGCTTAATTTTGTCTCAAATTTTCTTGGTGACTTCCATTAAAGAGGCACTTGATTTTGCCAAATGGATGCTGAATGCCAAACTTACCCCCAACTGTCTTGCTCTCTCAGCTCCCAGAACACTGACACAATCAGAGACTTACAGTTGAGGCAGGGTATTGGAATTTTCTATCCAAAGGCAAAAGACCTAAATATAATGATATTTGGATTCTCTAAAAGATGGCCCCCTCAGATGATCTTACAGTGGAACTCAAATTGACGAATCCTACCTACATACCCAGAGCTTCCAAAACAGAATTTGCATTACTCCTTCCTTATACAATATACACCATGTATGATCTTTCAATGGAAATAAGAGTTTGTGATGTTTAAGATTCTAGATTTCAGATGTACACTGTCTGGATTAAAATTGCAACTTTATTACTAACACTGTGGGTACCTTGGGCAATACATTTAATTATCTTTATCTCTAAAATGAAGATTATTAACTTCCCAGCTCATAGAGTGGTATGAAGCTAAGGAGCAAATTTGAAATACATCCTTAGTAAGCATTATATCAATACCAAAAATTAATACTGTAATTGTTTTATGACTACAGTTGGTAACAAAATACAAAGATAAAGAATGAATTTAGGTAAATAATAATATTGAGGAAAACCGAAAATAAAACTACTATAATTCTCAAAAAGATAACAAGATACTGAATCTATAAAATAATTTTAAAATGTCATAAATAACACCAGAGAACAACAAAAATTATGTTGAATATTTTTAATTGAGTAGAAATAAAAAATTCAATAGAAATATTGGAAGGCAAAGTTGAGAAAATCTTTGAAAAACAGGAGCAAAGAGAAAATGAGATAGTATATGGAGAAAAAATTAGAGAATTAGAAGATCAATCCAGTAGGTTCAATATAATGTTCTCCTTTGGCATCTTAAATAAAGAGAAGGCTGAGGGAGGACATTTAAAAAAGCATGGAAGAAAGGAAATCATCAATGAACACATACCAGGTAATTGCACAGATATGAAGTGTTTGAATTTCTAGAATTAAAAAAAAAAATTCCACTGAGCTTCAGGCACAATAGATGAATTAGATCTACACATTATACTATTCTAGCAGAATGTTATTTTCATACACATGTGAAAAAATAATTTTAATGTGTAGAGTTTAATTTATTTTTTTTACACATCTTCATTGCAGTATAATTGTTTTACAGTGGTGTGTTCGTTTCTGCTTAATAACAAAGTGAATCGTCTATGCATATACATATATCCCCATATCACCTCCCTCTTGCATCTGCCTCCCACCCTCCCCATCCCACCCTTCTAGGTGGTCACAAAGCACTGAGCTGATCACCCTGTGCTATGCGGCTGCTTCCCACTAGCTATCTATTTTACATTTGGTAGTGCATATATGTCTATGCCAGTCTCTCACTTCATCCCAGCTTACCCTTTGCCCTCCCTGTTTCTCAAGTCCATTCTCTACATCTGTGTCTTTATACCTGTTCTGCCCCTAGGTTCTTCAAAACCATTTTTTTCTTTTTCTTTTTTTTTAGATTCCATACATATGTGTTAGCATACAGTATTAGATTTTCTCTTTCTGACTTACTTCACTCTGTTAAACAGACTCTAGGTCCATCCACCTCACTACAAATAACTCAATTTCGTTTCTTTTTATGGCTAAGTAATATTCCATTGTATATATGGGCCACATCTTCTGTACCATTCATCTGTCGCTGGATACTTAGGTTGCTTCCATGTCCTGGCTATTGTAAATAGAGCTGCAGTGAATATTGTGGAACATGACTCTTTTTGAATGATGGTTTTCTCAGGGTATATGCCCAGTAGTGGGATTGCTGGGTCATATAGTAGTTTTATTTTTAGTTTTTTAAGGAACCTCCATACTGTTCTCCATAGTGGCTGTATCAATTTACATTCCCACCAACAGTGCAAGAGGGTTCCCTTTTCTCCACACCATCTCCAGCATTTATTATTTGTATATTTTTGATGATAGCCATTCTGGCTGGTGTGAGGTAATATCTCTTTGTAGGTTTGATTTGAATTTCTCTAATAATTAGTGATGTACATCTTTTCATGTGTTTGTTGGCCAGCTGTATGTCTTCTTTGGAGAAATGTCTATTTAGGTCTTCCACCCATTTATTTATTTATTTTGCTGTACGCGGGCCTCTCACTGTTGTGGCCTCTTCCATTGTAGAGCACAGGCTCTGGACACGCAGGCTGAGCGGCCATGGCTCACAGGCCCAGCCGCTCTGCGGCATGTGGGATCTTCCCGGACCGGGGCACGAACCTGTGTCCCCTGCATTGGCAGGTGGACTCTCAAACACTGTGCCACCAGGGAAGCCCTTCACCCACTTTTTGATTGCGTTGTTTGTTTTATTGTTATTGAGCTGAATGTGCTGTTTGTATATTTTGGAGATTAATCCTTTTTCAGTTGCTTCATTTGCAAATATTTTCTCCCATTCTGAGGTTTGTCTTCTCATCTTGTTTATGATTTCCTTTGCTGTGTGAAAGCTGTTAAGTTTAATTAGGTCCCATTTGTTTATTTTTGTTTTTAATCTCATTGTTCTAGGAGGTGGTTCAAAAAAGATATTGCTGTGATTTGTGTCAACGAGTGTTTTGCCTATGTTTTCTCCTAAGAGGTATCAAGTTCCCTGACTTCAGACTATATTCTAGGGCTACAGTAATCAAGACAGTATGGCAGTGGCACAAAAACAGAAATATAGATCAATGGAATAGGATAGAAAGTTCAGAGATAAACCCACACACCTATGATCACTTAATCTATGACAAAGGAGGTCAGTGGAGCAAAGACAGCCTCTTCAATAAGTGGTGCTGGGAAAACTGGGCAGCTACATGTAAAATAATAAAATTAGAGCACTCCTTGACACCATACACAAAAATAAACTCAAAATGGATTAAAGACCTAAATGTAATAAAAAAAAAGCCTTTTGTGTCTCACTTCCTGTCACCAGATAGGCTTAAGGTCAGATATACTCTACCACCCATAAAGGACACATTTGAGAGAAAAAATAGTAATTACCCTGGGACAACAGGCAAACTGGAAATGCTTGTTGAAGTTTTACTGGTCTATTACATCCAGAAATCTGAGGTGGTGGTGGGAAAGAGGTCTTTTATTACTTATTTAATTTTCAGCTAACTCTGTATACATTAGTCAACAAATATTTGTGAATGCTTACTCTATGCAAATCATTCTGCCAGAGCTGTAACTACAAAATGAGCAAATTTCAATGCCTGCCTTTGAGAGGTAAGGACAAGCACTTGCAAAATCACTGCATTTGATGGCAAAGGCTCACTCACTTTCTTGACACAGTGCTCTCAGAGAGTACCTTACACTTCGTGTAGTTATCTTCCTCCTTCTACTGGCCTATGACTTCAAATTTCCTTCATGAATACATTCACAAAATGGATATTAATTATAAATATTTCATTTTAGTCACTGATTAAAATCAAGAAAACACATTTAATTATATTTTTCGATGCTTTAGGTAAAATGTCATGACACATGAATGAATATTTTTTGAGGGACAGGAAATTTGGTGACCGCAATATGTACTTTTACTGTTTTTAATTTGTTGTAATAAATGGGCATCTTATTAAGGCTCATCCTATGTGGAATATGCTTGTAATTCATTTTCAATAAGTTCTTAAGGAATTTGTACAAAAATAATCCAATAATATAAAGAAGTTATAAGAATAAGAAAAAATATGTACTAGTTACACAAACATCATTAGAATCTTTTGCCTTACTTCAAACTTGTTTTTACATATTTATTTTACCCAATTATAAATATAATTTCTCAAAATTTTGTAGCCTGCAATTAAAAATATTTTACTTATAATAAATATTTATGTTTCTACATAGTGCTTTATTACCATAGTGCTTTCATTATATTCCACAGAGTGAATATGCTATATTTTATACTTTACACAATTATTTCTCCATTTTAGGTCATCTGGATGATTTCTATTTTGTTTCTTACGTTATAATCATGAATATGGTGCATTTCTCTGTAACTGTTTTATTTACATTTTGGATTAGTTCCTTAAGATAGACTAAATTGTGAATATTTCAAGTTCTAAACGTTCTCCAAAATTATGGCACTAAATCACATAGCCACAAGCAATGCACAGAACACCAGTTTCAATAGACTTACAGTAATCATGGACATGTCATGTTAGAATTTTTTCTAATAGCAGAGGGAAAGTGGTACCATATTATTTCAATTTATGTTCCCTTCATGTTTATAGTCATGAAATATTTCTCCACATTTTGCTCCTTTGAATTTTCCCACTTGCTATTTATGAATAAATGCTAATATTTTAAAATAAGCCAATATTATATCCCTACTGTCTTTTTCTATTAATTGTTACTGAGATATAATTAAGTTTGATCAGGGAGTATAAAACCCAGTTCAAATGATTATTATGATTATGTTGTGAAATTTTATGTATATACTCCACTACAGTGTGAAAGCATTTAATATTTAACTGAAAATTGTAAAAGCAAACTGATTTTTAAATAATAAATTTTGAAATTAGCTGTTTTGGGGGCCTTTTAAAGAATTTTGTTAGAAGGATTTTGTTTCATATGCATGAGTTTTGCTAAAAAAGTTCAATGACGAAGAAATGCCTTCCAATAGAAAACTTGGAAAGTTCTCATTTGGTTAGCAACTGTAATAAAAAGATTATAAGACACATTGTTAACTGTTCTATGGTAGGAAAATCAGTACCTTTAATGAATTTAAAAGGCCTGTTTGATTTCTGCATAACAGATTGCACTACAATTGTTTTCCACTTCTTTATATTATAATGTCATTGCATGTCATTCTGACATGTTTTTACCTATTTTGTCTGAAATCATCTAAATTCAGCTCACTAACAGCAGCTACTTAAATAAAATAGTTCTGTCTATTTTCTCAACCATTAAATCAGCAGTTTGACACTCAACTTAGTACTAGCTTTGTAATGATAAATGTCTTCATTAGGAACTATACTAGTGTCATGGGTGATTTGGTTTTGCCATATAATGCTCAATGAAACTGACAGGAAGTGACCTGACATAGCTCTAATGGAGGAGCTTCCTTGTCTCTATCACTAAGAAATATATTATTAGTTTTGCTTGTTTTTTTAAAACTTTCAACAGGAAATATTTGATACAGGCAAAACTTCTTTCTTTACTTATATGCACTCCATACATGTATATCATGAAGCACAGTAGCAGAAAAACACCTGTAAACCTACTATCTAACCCAAGAACTAGAATTTCTCAAAACCTTTGCCTTTCTACCTGTGTGTTCTTTATTCCGTCCTAATTTTTTTAGGATGGAATAAAGAACTAGCTGGGGGCTTCCCTGTTGACGAAGTGGTTGAGAGTCCACCTGCTGATGCAGTGGACATGGGTTCGTGTCCCGGTCCGGGAAGATCCCACATGCCATGGAGCGGCTAGGCCCATGAGCCATGGCCGCTGAGCCTGCGTGTCCAGAGACTGTGCTCTGCAACAGGAGAGGCCACAACAGTGAGAGGCCCACGTACCGCAAAAAAAAAAAAAAAAAAAAAAAAAAAAAGAACTAACTGGAATTTTGAACACATTGTTTAGATTTTTTAATCATTTTTCAGTTTTATATATGTATATATGTATGTGTATAAGTGTGTGTGTACATTATATTGTCTAGTTTTGCTTAGCATGTGTTTTATAAAATAATATTTTACTATTTGTAATCTTATGTATTTGCTTTTTCCACTCTATGTTATGATTCTAAGATTTATTCATGTTGTTGTTTATAACAGTTCATTAATTTTCACTCCATTTTAATATTTCATTGGGTGATTGTATAATATATATAGGAGTTGTCAATATGGCAGAGTAGGATGACGTGGAGTTCACCTCTTCCCACAGGGTCATCAAGAATAAATCTACAAATGGAACAGTTCTCACAAAGCACCTGCTGGACACCAGCAGAGAATCTTAGACACCTAAAAGAACAAGAAAATATCCCCATGTAACCAGGTAAAATGAAAGGGAGAAAACAAAAAAAAAGAAAAGAGGAAGCAGAACAGGACCTCATCCCTGGGGGAGAACTGAAGGAGAGGAGAGGTTCCTGCACCCAGGGAGGCCCCCTCACCAGTGGGGAGATTAGATGAGACAGAAGGGGAACTTTGGACCCAGAGGAGAGTGCAGCAACCGGTCTGTGGTAGGCAGAACAGAGTGAGACCTACAGAGATGGTCTGTGCCCCAGCCCTGTGCAACCCAGCCTGAGGTGCGTGTTCGCTGGTGTGGATGGGGTATGGGTGCTGGAATGTGGGACTTGGAGAGCAGACCTAGGGAGGGGACTGCTGTTGCCTTCGAGGAGACAGCCTGAGAGGATGGGAGTGGGGAGCTCCACAACCGGGAATGCTCTTGGGGAAGCCCGGAAAGCCTTAGAAGCGAAATGCCATTGTTGAGTGATGCGTAAAGGGTGGGGCTGCCATTGCACCTTCTCTCCCCATGTGCCGGCCCCGGTCTCTGCAGGCACTAAGAGGGGCTCCCGCCAGATCGAGTTTGTGCGCATCAGTCAGTCGCCTCAGTCAGTTGCCACCTCCTCCCCATCCTGCCTGAGTGAGGACAAGTGCCCCAGTTGGTCACTGCTGCTGTCCCCCTCTCTCCTAGGTGGGGGAAAGACACCTGTGTGTGTCCTACATGCAGAGGTGGAGCTGAAACCAAAGCTGAGTCCCAGGGGGGCTGTGTGACTAAGGAAGAAGAGCTGAAATTCCTCCTTGCGGCTGTGTGAACCACAGATTAAACCATCATGAACAGCTTGGTAAACTGAGCACCTGCAGAACATCTGAACAGACAACAAGTGCACCCACAACAGAGACAGGTCTAGCTTTAGCAGCTGTGGACTTTGTGTGCACGTACATGTGGGGATTGGGCAAGGTCAGAGTCTGAGCTGCCCCTGTAGCACCTGCAACAGGTCCAGATCCATGATTACTGCAATCCTGGGACCTGAGTTCACTGTATCTACGCTGGGGGCCTGGTGAAAACAATGTCTGAGAGATACCAGGGCCAATTACTGGCATACCCACCATTAAGGTGGAGCCAAGAGCAGTGCCAACAGCAGAGTAACTTGCGAGCTCACACAATGGGTGAAAGGTGGCACAACAGAGCATGTTCACAGGTGAACAACTCCAGAGGAAGAATAGTCAGTGGCTTCTCTCCCAGTGGGAGTGCTCTAGTCCCACCTACCTCACACCACAGATCAGAAACTCAGCAAGAAATAAATCTGGGGGCCTCTACTCCAACAACTAGGGAGCAGACCCCACCCCTGACAGTCAGTGACAAACACATAGCAAAGGGGAGGCCCTGCTCAATGTCCAGGACAGGCTGTGATCACCACAACACCAGTCAAACTCCCTAACAAGGAGATAATGACCAGCATACACTGAGGAAAGAGGTGGCCACACTAAAAGGAGCCCTTGCACCAAAAAAGAAAAAATTAATAATAATAATATTAAACACATGCAGACTACACAAAGATGTTCCCACATAAAAGTAGCCCTCCAAAACAGTCTGACAGTCTGGCATTGGGAGGAAGAATTCTAGAGCACCTAGCCTTGAAGGCCAGTGGGGCTTGAGGATAAGAACTCCACAGGGCTGGGGGAAACAGAGACTCTACTCTTGGAGGATGCACACAAGGTCTTACATGGCCTGGAACATAGCACAAAGCAGTACATCCATAGGAACTTGGGCTAGATCTACCGAAGGGGTCTTAGAGGGTCTCCTACAGAGATGGGAGTTGGCTGTACCTCACCATGGGGGAAAGGACACTGATAGCAGAGGCTGCAGTGAATATTAATTTTTGTGAGCTCTCCCAGAGGTCCCCATTTTGGCACCAAGACTTGGCCCTACCCAACAGCCTGCAAGGTGAAGTGCTGGAACACCTCAGGTCAAACAACCAGCAAGACAGAAACACGGCCCCACCCATCCACAGACAGGCTGCCTAAAGTCATACTGATCTCACAGCCATCACAAAACATACACCCTGACATGGCCCTGTGCACCAGGGGGAAAAGAAACAACTCCACCCACCAAAGGGCAGGCACCAGTCCCTCCAAAAAGGAAGTCTGAAAAAAACCCAGGACCAACTTCACAGACCAGGGGTCAGACATCAGAAGCAAGAGGAGCTATGATTCTGCAGCCTGTGGAAAGGAGACCATAAACACTGTAAGTTAGAGATGATAGAGAAGTATGTTGCAAATGAAGGAGCAAGATAAAAACCTACAAGAACAACTAAATGAAGAGGAGACAGGCAAATTATTTGAAAAAGAATTCAGAGTAATGATAGTAAAAATGATCCAAAATCTGAGAAAAAGAATGGAGGCACAGACCAAGAAGATAAAAGAAATGTTTAAAAAAGAGATAGATGATCAAAAAAACAAGCAGAGGTGAACAGCACAATAACTGAAATGAAAAATACACTAAAACAAATCAATAGCAGAATAACTGAGGCAGAAGAATGAATAAGTGAGATGAAAGACAGAGTGGTGGAAATCACTGTTGCAGAACAGAATAAAAAAGAAAAGAAAAGAAATGAGGACAGGCTAAGAGACCTCTGGGACAATATTAAATGCACCAACATTCCCATTGTAGGGATCCCAGAAGAAGAAGAAAAGAGACAGAAAAGGCCTGAGAAAATATTTGAAAAGATGTAGTCAAAAAGTTCTCTAGCATGGGAAAGGAAATAGTCACCCAAGTACAGGAAGGACAGAGAGTCCCAGACAGGCTAAACCTAAGGAGGAACACATATTAATAAAACTAACAAAAATTAAATACAAAGAAAAATTATTAAAAGCAAGGGAAAAGCAAAAAATAATATACAAAGGATTCCCAATAAGTCAATGAGCTGATTTTTTTCTGCAGACACTGCAGGCCAGAAGGGAGTGGCATGATATACTTAAAGTGATGAAGGGAAAATACCTACAACCAAGAATACTATACCCAGCAAGGTTCTCATTCAGATTTGATGGCGAAATCAAAACCTTTACAGACAAGCAAAAGCTAAGATAATTCAGCACCACCAGACCACCTTTACAGCAAATGCTAAAGAAACTTCTCTAGGCAAGGGTGGGGGGGGGGAAAGAGGTCACAAGTAGAAATGAGAAAACCACAAATGGGAAAGCTCACTGGTAAAGGCAAACATACAGTAAAAGCAGGAAGTCATCCACACACAAATATGATATCAAAATCATCAACCATGTGAAAAGAAGAGTACAAATGAAGGAAACAGGAATTGCATTTGAAATTAAGAGACCAGCAACTTCAAACAAGCTTGGATACATATAGATTGCTATATCAAAACCTCATGAGAAATGCAAACAAAAAAACTACAATAGATACACACATACAAAAGAAAAAGCAATCCAAATGAAACACTAAATATTGTCATAAAACCACAAGAGAAGAGAAAAAAAGAGGAAGGAAAGAAAATAGACCTACAAAAACAAACCAAAAACAATTAAGAAAATGGCAATAAGGACACACATATCGATAATTACCTTAAATGTAAAAGGATTAAATGCTCCACCCAAAAGACACAGACTGGCTGAATGGATATGAAAACAAGACCCATATAAATGTTGCCTACAAGAGACCCACTTCAGACCTATGGACACATACAGATGGAAAGTGAGGAGATGGAAAAAATATTCAGTGCAAATGGAAATTAAAAGAAAATTGGAGTAGCAAAACTCATAACAGACAAAATAAACTTTAGAATGAAGACTGTTACAAGAGATAAGGAAGGACAGTACATAATGATCAAGGGATCAATCCATGAAGAAGATATAGCAATTGTAAATATATATGCACCCAACATAGGAGCACCTCAATATATATGGCAAATGCTAACAGCCATAAAAGGGGAAATCAAAAGTAACACAATAGGGCTTCCGTGGTGGCGCAGTGGTTGAGAGTCCGCCTGCCGATGCAGGGGACACGGGCTCATGCCCCGGTATGGGAAGATCCCACATGCTGTGGAGCAGCTGGGCCCATGAGCCATGGCCACTGAGCCTGCGCATCCGGAGCCTGTGCTCCGCAACGGCAGAGGCCACAACAGTGAGAGGCCTACATACCACAAAAAAAAAAAAAAAAGTAACACAATAATAGTGTGAGAGTTACCACAATGGACAAATCATCAAGATAGAAAATTAATAAGGAAACATAAGCCTTAAATGACACATTAGACCAGATAGACTTAATTGATATTTATAGGACATTCCATCTGAAAGAAGCAGAATACACTTTCTTCTCAAGTGCACACGGAACATTCTCCAGCATAGATCACATCTTGGGTCAGAAATCAAGCCTCGGTAATTTAAGAAAATTGAGATTGTATTAAGCATCTTTTCTGAACATAATGCTATGAGATTAGAAATCAATTACAGGAAAAAAAAACCCTGTAAAATACACAAACTAATGGAGACTAAACAATATGTTATTAAACAACCAGCAGATCACTGAAGAAATAAAAATATACCTAGAGACAAATGAGAATGAAAACATGATGATCCAAAACCTATGGGATGCAGCAAAATCAGTGCTAAGAGGGAAGTTTAGAGCAATACAATCCTACCTCAAGAAACAAGAAAAATCTTAAATAAACAATGTACCTTTACACCAAAAGCAATTAGAGAAAGAAGAACAAACAAAACCCAACATTAGCAGAAGGAAAGAAATCATAAATGTCGGAGCAGAATTAAATGAAATAGAGATGAAGAAAATAATAGAAAAGATCAATGAAACTAAATGCTGGTCCTTTGAGAAGATAAAGAAAATTGACAAACCTTTAGCTAGACTCAACAAGAAAAAAAGGGAGAGGACTCAAATAAATAAAATCAGAAATGAAAAAGAAGTTACAACTGATACCACAGAAATACAAAGGATCATCAGAGACTACCACAAACAACTATATGCCAATAAAATGGGCAACCTAGAAGAAATGGATAAATTTTTAGAAAGGTACAACATTACAAGACTGAAGCAGGAAGAAATAGAAAATATAAACAGACCAATCACAACTACTGAAATTGAAATTTTGATTAAAAAGCTACCAACAAACAAAAGTCCAGGAGCAGATGACTTCAGTGGTGAATTCTGTCAAACGTCTAGAGAAAAGTTAACACCTATCCATCTGAAACTCTTCAAAAAAATTGCAGAGAAAGGAATACTCCCAAGTTCATTCTATGAGGCCACCATCACCCTGATAGCAAAACCAGACAAAAATATCACAAAAAAGGAAAATTACAGGCCAATATAACTGATGAACATAGACACAAAAATCCTCAACAAAATAGTAGCAAACAGAATCCAACAACACATAAAAATGATCATACACCATGATCAAGTGGGATTTATCCCAGGGTGCAAGAGTTCTTCAATACACGCAAATCAGTCAACATGATACACCACATTAACAATCTGAAAGACAAAAATATATAATCCTCTGAATAGATGCAGAAAAAGCTTTTAACAAAATTCAACACCCATTTATGATAAAAACTCTCCAGGAAGTGGGCATAGAGGTAAAACACTGCAAAATAATTAAGGCCATATATGACAATCCCACAGCAAACATCATTCCCAATGGCAAAAAACCGAAAGAATTTCCTCTAAGATCAGGAACAAGACAAGGAGGTCCACTCTTGCCACTTTTATTCAACATAGTTGTGGAAGCCCTAGCTGCAGCAATCAGAGAAGAAAAATAAATAAAAGTAATCCAAATTGGAAAAGAACAAGTAAAATTTTCACTGTTTGCAGATGATGTTACTATACATAGAAAATCCTAAAGATGATTGGGAAAGCTACTAGAACTCATCAGTAAATTTGGTAAGTTTGCACTATACAAAATTAATACACAGAAATCTCTTGCATACCTATACACTAACAATGAAGGGCCAGAAAGAGAAATTAAGGAAACAATCCCATTCTATTTCATCAAGAAGAATAAAATACCTAGGAATAAACCTACCTAAGTAGACAAAAGAAGTGTACTCAGAAAACTATAAGATACTGATGAAAGAAATCAAATATGACACAAACAGATGGAGAGATATACCATGTTTTTGGATTGAAGTATCAATATTGTCAAAATGTCTATACTACCCAAAGCAATCTACAGATTCAATGCAATCCCTATCAAATTACTACTGACATTTTTTACAGAATTAAAACAAAAAAAAATTAGTATTTGTGTGGAAACACAAATGACCAAGAATAGCCAAAGCAATCTTGAAAAAGAAAAATGGAGCTGGAGGATTCAGGTTCCCTGACTTCAGACTATGCTTTGTCTGCTTCAGACTATGCTTTGTAAAGCTACAGTCATCAAAACAGTACAGTATTGGCACAAAAACAGAAATATTCGTCGGTGGAACAGGATAGAAAGAGATAAACCCAAACACCTATGGTCACCTAATCTATGACAAAGGAGGCAAGATTATACAATTAATTAAAGACAGTCTCTTCAATAAATGCTGCTGGGAAACTGGACAGCTGCCTGCAAAGGAATGAAATTAACACCATACACAAAAATAGACTCAAAATGGATTAAAGAACCAAATGTGCAGTTGAATACTATAAAATGCATAGAGGAAAACATAAGCAACATTCTCTGACATAAATCACAGCAAGATATTTTTTGGTCCTCCTCCTAGAGTAATGAAAATAAAAGCAAAAATTTAAAAGTGGGACCTAATTACACTTAAAAGTTTTGCACAGCAAAGGAAACCATAAATAAAACAAAAGACAACCCAGAGAATGGGAGACATATTTACAAATGAAGAGACTGACAAGGGGTTAATCTCCAAAATATACATATAGCTCATGCAGCTCAATATCAAAAAACAAATAACCCAACCAAAATAGAACAGAAGATCTAAATAGACATTTTTCCAAAGAAGATATACAGATGGCTAAAAAGTACATGTAAAGATGCTCAACATCACTAATTATTAGAGAAATGCAAATCAAAAATAAAATGAGGTATCACTCACACTGGTCAGAATGTCCTTCATTAAAAAATCTACAAAAAGTAAGTGCTGGAGAGGGTGTGGAGAAAAGGGAACCCCCTTACACTGTTGGTGGGAATGTAAATTTGTACAGCCACTATGGAGAATAGTATGGAGCTTCCTCAAAAAGTAAAAATAGAGCTACCATATGACCCTGCAATTCTACTCCTGGGCATATATACAGAAAAAACGATACCTCAAAAATATACATATGCCCCAATATTCATTGCAGCACTATTTACAATACCCAGAACATGGAAGCAACCTAAATGTCCATCAACAGCAGAATGGATAAAAAAGATGTGGTACATGTATACAATGGAATATTACTCAGCCATATAAAAAGAACAAAATAATGTCGTTTGCAGCAATATGGATGCACCTAGAGTTTGTCATACTGAGCAAAGTAATTCAGACAGAGAAAGACAAAATATCATTTGATATCGCTTGTATGTGGAATATAAAAAAATGGTACAAAACAGAAATGGAGTCACAGATGTAGAAAACAAACTTATAGTTACCAGGGTTGGGTGGGGGAAGCAGGAGCAGGGGAGGGATAAATTGGGAGATTGGGATTTACATATACACATTACTATATATAAGGTAGATAACTAATAAGGACCTACTGTATAGTGCAGGGAACTCTTCTCAATACTCTGTAATGATCTATATGGGAAAATAATCTAAAAAAAGAGTTGATATTTGTATATTTACTTGCTGTACAGCAGAAACTAAACAGCATTGAAATCAACTGTACTCCAATAAAACTTAAAGAATATTATAATATAATGATATATAAAATAGCTTATAATATAGCATATTCAATGTGTAATATTATATATTATTTTGTAATATACAGCAACTGCCCCAGGAATATGACACAAAGAATGTTTCAAACAACAGTCACAATTTCTGGTTAGAAATATAGTCTACTTCCCTCTGAACTCCTCCCTAGCTGAGAGAGACTGGGTAACATGGAAAACTTTGTTCTCCTTTTTGTAGACTAGCATAGGGTTAAACAACCTTTATAGGTGCACTCTCTGTGGACCCCACTAAATTCTCATTTAACTTTCTTTTTAATCTCCTGTTTCCAAATGTGTAAAAATGTATGCAACTTAAAAATTACTTATAGTAAACAAGCATGTAATCATTACTCAGATCAGTAAATAGAATGTTGTCCCCCTCATGCCCCAAATTTGTTACTATCTTAGATTTTATAATAATCACTATTTTGCTTTTCTCTAAAATACAACCACTTAAGTGTACATACCAAACAGTCTGGTGTTGCCATAGTGTGAACTTTAAATAAAGTGTTTATACTTTATATCTGGATTTTTCACTCAAAATTATTTTAGTCAGTTTCATTCTAAATGCACAAGACTTTTCTTTATCTTGCATTTTTACTGATCTTAGGGGAAATTTATTAACTTTACTATTAACTATGATGGTAGCTATAGTTATTTTTAGATGCCCTGTATCTAATTAAGAAAATTCCCTTTCATTTGTGTCTTGCTGACAATTTTTAATGTCAACAGATGTTGAATTTTGTCAAAATTTTCTGCATCTATATAGATAATCATGTGGCTAGATATGGTAAATTACATTGATTAGTCTTCTGAGGTTTAACCAAGCTTACACTCCTGCTCATTCAAGATGTATTATGCTTTTTATTGTTGAAGTCAATTTTCTAATATTTTGTTAAAGATTTTTACTTTCATGATACTGAAAAATATTAGTTGGCAATACTTTTTTCTTTTATATACTTTATGGGGTTATAGCACCAGGATAATGATGGTCTCACTAGTTTAGTTAAGGAGGGTTTTCTTCTCCACTACTTCTGGGAAAATTGTACATATGGTTGTATTTATTTCTTCTTTGGTAAACATTTGATAAAATTACCAATAAACCCATATGGCCTTCAAACTTTCTTTTTTGGTAAGGATTTTGCCTTCATATTTATTTCTTTGGTAGAGTAAGCTCTATTCACATATGTTTTTCTTCCTGTGTAAGTTTTGGTAATTTGTTACATTTTGGGGGATTATCCACTTCCTTTGATTTATCAATTTTTCTGACACATAGTTTATCATATTTCCTTTTTTAACCTTATATCTTTAGGATTTGTAAGGCTGCCTCTCATTTGTTTATGCTATTGGTAATATGCCTCATTTCCTCTTTCATATTTATCAATCTAACTAGAAATTTATAGATTTTTTTGATCTTTAAAAACAAACAACTTTGGATTTCATAGTTTTTCTGTATTTTTAAATTTTCTATTTCCGTTTTGCTATTTATTTATTAGTTCTCTTCATTTACTTTAGGTTTAACATATTTTTGTTTCATAGCCTCTAAAGGTACAGAAGTAGACAATTTTATGAGATTTTTCTTCAATTTTAAATATTTCAGTCTATAAATCTTTCTTTAAGCACATTCTTAGATCTCCCTCAAATATTAAAAGATTATTTTTCATTATCATTATTTATATAACTTATTTATAAATTTATCCTTTTATTGTTTTGAACCACCCTTCTTTATCACTTATTAATATTTCTTGTTCTGAAGTCTATCCTGTTACTGAGTCATTTGAACTCTTGTTATATTTTGCATAGTACATTTTCCAATGCTTTAATTTTTTAATAGACTTTATTTTTTAGAGTTTTAGGTCTATAGCAATATTGAGCAGAAGGTATAGAGAATTTACATGTGTCCCCTGATGCCATACATGTGTATCCCTCCATTATTAATATCACCCACAAGTGTGGTATTTTTTTATAGTTGATGAACCTACCTTGATACATCGAATCCCTCAAAATTCATTGTTTATGTTAGGGTTCACTCCATGTTATACATTCTGTGGGTTTGGATAAATGTATAATAATATGTATCCACCATTATACTATTATGAAGAGTAGTTTCACTGCCCTAAAAATCCTCTTTGCTCCACCTAATCTTTCCACACCTCCACACCTCACAACCCCAACAACCACTGATTTTTTACTTCTTCATAATTTTGCCTTTTCTAGAGTGACATATAGTTGGAAGCATTCAATATGTAACTTTTCAGTATGACTTCTTTCACTTAGTAATATGTTTTTTTTTTCACTTAGTAATATGTATTTAAGTTTTCTCTATGCTTTATCATGGCTTGATAGCGTATTTCTTTTTAGCCCTTAATAATATTCTATTATTTGAATGTACCTCAGTTTATCCACAGTTTATCACCTACTGAAGGACATCTTGTTTTCTTCCCAGTTTTGACAACTATGAATAACGCTGCTATGAACATCCCTGCACAGGTTTTTGTGTTGACATAAGTTTTCAACTCTAGGTAAATACCAAGTGGTATGATTGCTGGATCGTACAGTAGGAGTATGTTTGTTTTTGTCAGAAACCCCCAAACTGCCTTCTTAAGTGGCTATGTGCTCTGTGCCCTTTTATGAGGTTGTCACTTAAGTGTGGCCACAAGAGGAGATGGGGAAGGGCTCAGGAATAAACAAGGTTTGCGATTCCCACAGGTCTTAGAGACTGGAGGTATGGAAGAAAACTAGCGTGGTCAAGAGACATAAGAGAGGAGCAAGGGGAAAGCATTAGGCCAGAGCCTTAACGGGAGTTCTATAAGAAAGGCAAAGCAAGGCAGGGTGAATAAGTTTAGATTGGATAATTTGAATAATTTGGTGGTCTCTAAGGTATAAGGGTGGTCACTAATTTCTGGGTACCTGGTTCAAGGATGATTAAGGCAGAGGAATACTGCCTCCTGGGATGTATAGGCCAACTAGAGGAGGAATGGCTCTGGAATGTAGTGTGTATATATCAAAAGCATGCTTGCAGCTGGGTCTTTTCCTATCTCTAAGAATTGGCTAGTCCCAGCTAGAAAGATTTTTTAAGATATCAAAACATCCTAATAATATGAAAAAAATATATATATATATAACTATTTTGATTTCCATCAGCAGTGAATGAAAGTTCCTGTTGTTTCACATCCTCACCAGCACTTGTTGTTAGTATTCTGGATGGTAACCATGCTAACAGGTTTGTAGTGGTATCACATTGTTATTTTAATTTGCATTTCCTTGATGACTTATGTGGAGCCTCTTCATAGCTTATTGTCATCTGTATCGCTTCTTTGATGAGATATCTGTTAAGATAGTCACCCATTTTTAAATTGGGTTGTTTCTTTTTTGTTTTGAGATTTAAGAGATTTTTGTATAGTTTGCACAAAAAATCCTTTATCAAATATATCTTTTGAAAATATTTTCTTCCATTCTGTGGCTTGCCTTTTCATTCTCTTGATACTGTCTTTTCTTAGAGGAGTTTTTAATTTTAACGTACAGCTTATAATTTTTTTGTTTGTGGATTGTGCCTTTACTGCTATATCTAAAAATTCATCACCAAACCCAAGGACATCTAGATTTCCTACTACATTATCTTCGAAGAATTTTACAGTTTTGTGTTTTACATTTTATCCTATGGTTCATTTTGAGTTACTTTTTTAAATGGTTTAAAGTCTGTGCCTAGATTCATATTTTTGTCTATGGATGTCCAGTTTTTCCCACAGCATTTGTAGAGAAGACTATTTTTTCTTCATTATATTGCCTTTGCTTCATTGTCAAAGATCAGTTGAGTATATTTACATGGATGAAATACCTGGGCTCTCTACTGTGTTCCACTGATTTATTTGTCTATTCTTTCACCAATGCCACATTGTCTTGATTGCTGTAGCTTTATAGTTAAGTCTTCAAGTCAGGTAGTTTCAGTCTCCAACTTTGCTCTTTTGCAATATTGTGTTGGCTATTCTGGGTGTTTTGCTTCTCCATAAAAATTTTAGAATCAGTTTGTTGATACTCAAAAAATAACTTACTGTGTTACTGATTAAGATTGCATTGAAGATCTATATAGATCAAGTTGGGAAGAATTGACATTTTGACAATATTGGGTCTCATGTTGCATGACCATGAAACATCCCTCCCTCTATTTAGTTTGTTTTGATTCCTTTCATCAGAGTTTGGTAGTTTTCTTCACATACATAGTGTACATATTTTGTTAGTTTTATTTCCAAGTATTTTAGTTTGGAAGGGTGCTAATGTAAACAGTATTTTGTTTTTAATTTTAAATTCCCCTTGTTCATTGCTGGTATATAGGAAAGTGATTGACTTTTGTATATTAATCTTGTATCCTGCAACCTTTCTATAATCACTTATCAGTTCTTGGAGGTCTTTTTTTCTTCTTGATTCTTTCAGATCTTCTATATAGGTGATTATGTCATCTGTAAACAATGACAGTTTTATTTCTTCCTTCCCAAACTATATAACTCTTATTTCATTTTCTTTTCTTATTTCATTAGCTAGGACTTCTAGTACAATGCTGAAAAACTGTGATGAGTGGGGAAATTCTTGTCTTGTTTCTGATCTTAGTGGGAAAGTTTCAAATTTCTCATCAAGTATGATGATTGTGGTCAGTTTTTTGTACATATTTGTTTATCAAGTTGAGGAAGTTTCCCTCTATTCCTGGCTTGCTGAGAGTTTTTATTTTATGGGTGTTGAATTTTGTCAAATGCTTTTTCCATATCTGTTGATGTGATCAAGTGATTTTTCTTCTTCAACACACTGATGTGGGTTAAAGAATTACATTAATTAATGAATTACATTAATTGATCTTTGAAAGATGGACCAGCTTTGAACAACTGGGATAAATCCCACTTGGTAATGGTGTTAATTGTTTTTATACATTGTTGGATTTGATTTACTCATATTTTGTTTAGAGTTCACACATCTATTTTCATAAAGATATTGATCTGTAGTTACCTTATCTTATAATGTCTTTGCCTGGGTTTGGTATTATAGTAATGCTGACCTCATAGAATAAGTTAGGAAGTATTTCCACTGCCTCTATCTTCTAAAAGAGCTTGTAAAGAATTGCTATAATTTCTTCTTTAAATGTTTTGTAGAATTCACCATTGAACACATCTGGATCTAGTGCTTTTTTAAATTAATTATTGATTTGATTTAGTTGACAAATATATTTCTATTCAGATTATCTATTTCTACTATATGAGTTTTGGCAGATCATGTCTTTCAAGAAATTGGCCCATTTCATCCAGGCTATTAAATTTGTGGGCACAGAGTTGTTCATAGATTCTTTTTTTTTTTTTTGCGGTACGTGGGCCTCTCACTGTTGTGGCATCTCCCATTGTGGAGCACAGGCTCTGGATGCTCAGGCTCAGCGGACATGGCTCACGGGCCCAGCTGCTCCACGGCATGTGGGATCTTCCTGGACCGAGGCATGAACCTGTGTCCCCTGCATTGGCAGGTGGACTCTCAACAACTGCACTACCAGGGAAGCCCTATAGTTTCTTTTATTATCCTTTTAATTCCCCGCTTTCTGCAGTAATGTCCCCACTTTCATTTTTGGTACTAGTATTGGTTTGGCCAAAAGTTCATTCAGTTTTTCTGTAGTATCTGACAGAAACACCCGAACGAACTTTTTGGCCAAACCAATAATTAGTGTCTTCTGCTTTTTTCCCCTTAGATCAGACAAAATACATTGAGTGCCAAAATGCTGAAGCAATATGGGTTCATCACTCAGCTGGTTTGGCATCTGTATGCATTGTCCCCACCCCGAACCTCAGACCAGTTTTTGATTATGTATTTTTCCTTTTATTGAAATCAGCAAATCTGAATTTGCTACTGTGGGGAAAGCAGGAAGAAGAGAAAAAAAAATGAAGGTTTTTAACCTTCAGAGAGTTCAGAGGTTCAGTCTGAATAAGCACAAAAACTTTTCAGTGTGCTTTTGAATTCCTTGAATTTGCAGAACTGTTCAGAACTGCTAACCTAGGGATTTTGATTCAATTAATCTTGGGTGGGGCCTGAACATCTGCATGTTTCAAAATCTTCATAGATGTGTTATGAATCATTGCTCTAAATATTTAATGAATATAAGCAAGTACTTGTATAAAATATGTGTGTGATCACCTATCTAGAAGATATTTGAAATGTAGACTATTTAAGATTAATATACTTAGAGTAAGTACAGGGGGATGATATTTACATAATCAATTTTGTGGTTGCTCCAAAATTTACTATTTATGTCTTTAATTAATCACACCAAAACACTATCTTTAACATTTCTTGTAATAAAGTTCTTTGGGAGATTAATTTTGTCTACTTTTTTCATTTGAATTGTCTATATGTCTTACTATTTTTGAATTATACTTTTGCTGGATAAACAATTCTTGATTCACTGGGTTTGTTTTTTATTCTTTTTTTCTTTTTTCTTCCAGTACTTCATAGATACTCTTCTACTTTTTCTGATTTACATTATTTTTGACCATATGCCCACAATTACTCTTATTTTATTCCCCTCTATATTATTTCCCTTTCTTTCTTTTTTAAAGATTTCCTTTATCTCATTTTCAGTAGTCTGATGATGATGTGGCTTGTTGTGGTTTTCTTTGTGTTTATCCTACTGAAATTTGTTCAGCTTTTTGATTCGTAGTTTTGTCAAATTTGAAAAATTTCTGCCATATTTTTCCCATTATTTTTCTGTCTTCCTCTTTTGTGGAAAACCATACTGCATGTGCATTGGAGAATTAATATTTTTTTGTGAACACTTTTTTCCTGCTTTAATTTGGATATTTTCTATTATGGTATCTCCAATCTTGCTGATCTTTTTTCCTACCATATTTCCCTGCTACTAAGATCATCTGTTTATTTGTTTTAAGTTTTCCAGAGTGTCTTCATTTTCAGACACTATAGAACTTTAAATACTGTGTCAAAAAGATTTATAAAATATAAAATATTCTCAGCTCAGCCACATTTGAATGTAAGATAGTCAATATCTATGTCTGAATAAGTCCATGATATGGATATATGATATAATATACCTACATATATATTTTTTCACATGTATATATGCACATTATTCTATCTCTATTTATAGTAGATACTTCTTTTATAATTGTGATTTGATATCCATCCTCCACTATTTACTCTTTCACTCGTTATCTAAATCTTCAATTTCTTTCCATTATAAACAGTCCATTAAACCCCTAGTCAGTACTGTCAGGGTGTTCTTGCTCAGAGAACTGTTAATAACAAAGTGAAGTACTACTTTCAACCTCTCACTTCTGAACACAAGGTCAGAGTTTATCTGATGATGCAGCTGTATACTTCCAACAAGGAGGGTATTTTTCTTTGGTAGTTGGCATGACAACCACTTTATATGAAAGCTCTTCAGAAATATCACCACTTTCTAAACTAATTAGGATTGTGCCTTTAAGCTCAATTACATCTGCATTTATTGCTCAAGGTTGTTGAGTGAGTAAAGGTGTGTGAGAAGTCATCATTAATTCCTTCAGCTGAGGGGTACAAGAAGTCTCCTCAGTTCATTGCAACTCTACTACCTCAAAAAGCAGACCAAGTTCTATCACAGTGATAGCTTTGTACTCTGTTGCATTTTTGCCAGAGATGCTTCCAATAAATGAATCTCTCATTGCACATGCACTCTTTACTGCTTCCACCTATCTTGCTTCTTCCAGTTCCTTGTTGTACTATTCTACTCAGTACGAAAAACACTCTTCTTTAACATGAGTTCTTTAACATGAGGTATGTGCTAGCATATGTCTTCAGCCATGAGAAAGAGTGAAAGCACAAACAATATTACATCCAAAATTTTAGTTGATGCAGTCTGACAAGTTGATTTGATTTGACTTCATTTGAGTTGATTTGAGATCATTTTCATTTTCACAATAAAGCCTAACTTTGATTACACTGAAACAAAAGAGTTCATAAAATGCTTGTAATAGGCAAACGACTTTTCCAAGATCATATTGTTTATATGACTCAATAATCTTGTTTGCAAAATCCTACACTTAAGTGTAGCATACTGGTCTATGACACACATATCCTTAGCAGGACTGAAACCAGTTCTGTACTGAAACCAGCCACCTCCTCCCCCGCAAAAAAAGCACATGGTATTCCTAAACTTGCTAACATCCCTGGCAGCATTAATAACAGATGAACCAACTGTCACTTTAATGATGACACAAGACTCAGCTACCACCAAAGGAGGATATCAGTACCGTAGGGAGGCTCCCTGCTTTTATCTTGTGTTCCACTGATGACAACATTATGATTAATGATATTCTCAAAGTTTTAAACATCTATTATCCCTTTCTCCAAGGTTAATTCCTGACAACCACTGTCTTACTAAGTGCTTTTCTCCTTGCTGTCACACATGTTAATCAAAAAAGACTGAAACCAACCACCAAGCTGGACTTTTCCTCTCAAGTACAAATTGGCTCTTTAGTCAGTACCTGGAAGAACATGAAACCATGAAAATCTATTAAACCAGATGTAGAAAATATCCTGGCCTAACACATATTCTAAGGTATCAGGACCACCAATCTGAGATTTGACTTCTTTTGGAAGCAGTTGCTCAGGGGAGGGAGTCTGTTAGATATCACTGCTGTGTTGTTCCACTTGTTCAATAATATGCTCAATGGTTTGGATGTTGATCAATAATTCATCTGTGTATTATGACAAAACATAGGAATTTGAACACCTCAATCTCTTTGCCTTGATATATACTACTATAGTTGTGTGTCCATGATTTTGACCATGGCATTCACTCTTGATCTAGGAGGAAGTTCCCCCTTTTTAAAAGGGGGGACTTGGCTGTGGTCGTAAAATTCATGTGGTCTTAATATATTACAAACCACTGCTTGCAGACATGAGTAACCATTGGTTTCTGAGTCCTCCAGTCATAAGGATAGCTAAATATCAAATTATCCTCTTTCAACAAATGCTTTGCTGCCTGAAGCACATTACCACAGCAGTTCCTTCTTTAAGTACAGTCTTTGAAGTTTAGGATCTGAAACATCTGTGAAAATGTCATCCTCATCTAGTGAAAATATCATTAACAGGTTGTGTTGAAAATCTACACTGTAATCTTCCTTATCATGAATTGGGACTGTGTGAACCAATCCTGTTCATTTTGTCATGGTCATATAATTTGAAGATAAAAGAGGAGAGCTTTATCAGGAAATATAGGATGGGTACAAATACCATTTTTCAAAGTTATACTTGAAAATATTGAAATAACTTCAAATATTGTTTCCAAAGTAGAAGCAACAGGTGTTACTTTATCTGCAGGAAATATATAGATATTTCCAGAACTGGAACATTTCTCAATAGTGTACTTGGATTTGGGCACATAGAAAACAATGCAACTGGTTGGAAAAGTCCAAGACTGTGTGGTTCAGACTAAAAAAGTTAACAGAAGATAAACTATCTATAAGGGATGTCAACTTAGAAAGTTTCAAGTGAGAGAATTTTAAATGTATAGAACAACTGACACACTCAGGATTTTATTCAAGTTCTGCTGAAGCAGAACCTAAGCAGTCCTTGACCAGGGAAACCAAAACACAGGTTTTGTAAAATCAATAAACCAAGCTGTTATCAAACACTTATTAGAAAATTCTCAATTGTTTGGCTTCATATTTTCTATCAAATGTAGAGTAGCAATTATTGCAATCTGCCATTACTATTCAAAGACTAAATGTCGATTTCTGTTTCTCATTGGCTGCTTTACCAAATGAACTTTCTAATTTCACGGATGAAAGATTCTGAACTTTTTCACCAAGTTCTGGTAATACTTTTACTTCAATGAGTAACCCATTACAATATCATCATGACACAAAACGTACTTTGGAAACTGTCATCATAAGGTATAAGCCGGTCATGTCTTTCAAAATTTTATTTAAAGCATGTCCTACATGAAGGTCACCATTTGCATAAGGAGATCCGTCATGAAGACAAAATTCTGTCGTTTCTTTCTCTTTGCCGTGAAGTTATGAAAATCTACATTTCTAGAAGTTTCTTCACTTACATTTTCAGCCAATAAAATCTGCTAGATCTCCATGTCTGTGTTGGGCTGCTGGTGGCCCAGCAACTTCAAGGCAAAAGGGGATCTACAACAGCAGCTCCATGTTGTCTTATTTGCCTCTATTCAGGTTAGGCAGCTGGCCACTGCCTCCGGTGACTAACCATGACAGACACCTTATCTTGGTTCCTCACCTTCCCAGGTGACAGGAAAGGCAGGGTGGCCCCACAGATTCCCTGCGTGCCTGGCTCCCAAGGGCCCATCTCAAAAGGCACAACGGGACACTCAGGCCTCCACTCCAGCACCTGATGCTCAGCTCCTGCCATCTGGGCCCCAGAGAAACTCTGTGGCACCCACCGGGAATGTGTGTGCACAGAGCACAGAAAGAGCCTGTGGTGACGTTTTCGTTTCAGATATTTTATTTTTTCTCACTAAGTCTTTTATACTTTCTTTTTATGACTTTATTTTAAATATTTTGTTTATATTTCATTCAGAGTTTTGAATATATTTCTAATAGCTCTTTGAAATTCGTGTCTGTTAATTCCATTGTCTCTTCTTTTAAGGTGTTTCTACAAAAGGGCTGGTGGCTTGGTTATGGATGGAAGTGGAAATGAATGTCTGTGCTTTTAATTTTTAGTTATTAAACTTTTCATGCCATTCTCTATTTCTGTCATTTAAAAATGTTTGTCTTGCCGTTGTTTTTCCTTGTATTTCTAATCCATCTATGTATTTTAAACATTTTATACAGTGTAGATAATTATTTACTAGTTTTGATCTCTTTGTTTTTGCTATCTTTGTTCACATTGACTTGTTTCTCACATTTTTTTTTCATTATGAACTCACTATCAAAAACGATAGGTCAAGTTGAGCTAAATTCATCCAATATGTATCAACCTGATATCAGTACAGTACAACCTGATATTAATACAGTATCAACCTGATAGCTCCAAAATGAGTCTTCATAATTTATTAATTCAAACTCACATTTACAGTTTAAAAATCAAATAATTCATTAGCTTGTTTAATATTAGAGTAAGCAATATTGTTTCTCAGAGTTAGAAGGAAGTTTTAAGAAATCTTATTGTGAGGAAGAATCGGTCAAATGCAAACCACAGCACAATTAAGGAGTAGACAGAGTTTGTCTTTATATATTATCTTCTCTTTTCCCTCCCCTTGTCCACCTCTGTTTCCCACCATTACCTAGTAATCTCATTTCTACAACATGCTTTTAGTGGACTGTCATTCCAAAGAGTGATATAATATGACTTTTATCCATAATAAATGTGTAGTGGTTTGCAATTTAAAATGTGCCTACTTATACATTTCGTGTTTTTAGAATTCTCATCACAACTGAAATAAATATTATTAGCTCCATTTTTAAAGTGATAAAATTCAGTTTAAGAGAAGTAAAATGACTTATCCAAGTTCAGACACTGAAGACTTAGGACTTAAATCAATGTCCTCTAATTCCAAATTCCATGTTATGATAATTTGAATTTTGGTGTTATAAAATTTACCAGTGAACTACCCAAATTGCATGGGGTGTCATCCAGTTTCAATTCTAAGACTAAGTATGAATGTTTTAATCCTTGATAGTGTTAATGAGAAATTGAAATAAAATAGATCATATAGATGATAATACTAAATGATCCTTCATTTAATAAATATTGTGTCCTGTACATGTGCAGGACACTACTGGACAATATAAATTATATGTAATAAAAACATAAATACTATCAAATCAGTAAGACATAATCCCTCATCTCTAGTCCAGATAACCAATGGATAATTCCTTCTCTTTTGGACAATATCTGATGGAATACTATACTATAACCAAACTCAGAGAAAATAAAATGTGGATTACAATGGCAGTCAGTTGATGTAAAGTATTGATCTAGTTAGTGAACTAAAACAATCCTTTCTGCAGAAACCATACTTACCAGGGTAAATATCTATTTTGAAACCCAGATCAATGTTATAGAGTGTGTAATTTGAACACACAGTAACGAAGGATTGAACAGATTTATGAAGCTTTTCAGGGACCTGAGAGTTAATAATTTACTGTCTCACTAAATAATTGTTTTTCAAATTGTATTTTACTCATCTCTACAAAATATAGCTTTCTGATACTAGACCCCTGAGGATAAACAATGAGACTTCACAATTAAGAATGTCTGTGACAGGCCCAAGCATATGGTTAACATTCAATATTTGCTGAGTTAATTGATGACTAAATGAGTAAAGGAAGGAAGTAATAAATTTTTCTGAAATAGCATGCAAGTTTGTTTTAGCATGAAACAAACTAAATTTGGGGCAACATACACAGACTCTAGTTCTCTATATCTTTTATTTTTAATTTCTTCAAAGGTTCTCCATAACCCTCTCCACACACACATGTGAAAACACACACACACAAACACACACACAGAGCAAAAGCAAAAGTAGAGATGGGGTGATTGATTTTTTTAAGGTATCTCTAAAATACTTTAAAAACCACAAAAGAAAATATTTGAAAATAACATTTATTGAAAACTTTATAATTAGAAATGCAGTACACATCTGTTGTAGGAAATCTGTTATATATCTCACAGAGATAAGAGTTGTAAACATTTAAATATATTTTCTTTTTTTTTTCTATTAGTAGGCAGTTTAAAGACAAAATGTGAAGAGAGGCTAAAAATGAGTTCATTTATATGAGTGAACATGTTTTTGAATGAGTTTGGATTGGATACTCTTAAGCTAATACTATTTAATGGGAATTTTTTAGTTTCATGGTACATGAAAACCAGTAGAGAGACACTGTTTATAAGATTATGATAAATTAATACCAGTTCCACCTGTGTCCTGAAAATAAGTTATGAATAATGATACTAACCATAGCCTTGTGTGTAGCTTGTAAAATAATAGTAAAACTGGCAAAAGCAGGCTTTTATACTGAGTGCTTCTACACCTACCTTTCTGTAAAGTGGGGCCCTGACAGAGATGTAGCAGTGTCTTTTGTTAAAACCCCATTATATATTGATGAGAACAGATGGTTATAGAGAAATGTCTCAAAACTATTAAGTGACTGTACCTGGTATATAGAAGCCAATCAAAAAATAAAGTTGATCTCTGTTTTTTTTTTAACATCTTTATTGGAGTATAATTGCTTTACAATGGTACGATAGCTTCTGCTTTATAACAAAGTGAATTAGCTATACATATACATATATCCCCATCACCTCCCTCTTGCATCTCCCTCCAAAACTCTATATGTCACCCCTCTACGTGGTCACAAAGCACACAGCTGATCTCCCTGGATTATACAGCTGCTTCCCACTAGCTATCTATTTTACAGTTTGTAGTATATATTGGTCCATGCCACTCTCTTACTTCATCCCAGATTATGATTCCCCCTCCCCATGTCCTCAAGTCCATTCTCTTATATCTGAGTTTTTATTCCTGTCCTGCCACTGGTTCTTCATAAACATTTTTTTTTTTAGATTCCATATATACGTGTTAGCATATGGTATAAGTTTTTTGCTTTCTGACTTACTTCACTCTGTATAACAGACTCTAGGTCCAGCCACCTCACTACAAAAAACTCAATTTTGTTTCTTTTTCTGGCTAAGTAATATTCCATTGTATATATGTGCCACATCTTCTTTATCCATTCATCTGTGGATGGACATTTAGGTTGCTTCCATGTCCTGGCTATTGTAAATAGAGCTGCAATGAACATTGTGGTACATGAATCTTTTTTTTTTTTTTTTTTGCAGTATGCGGACCTCTCACTGTTGTGGCCTCTCCCGTTGCAGAACACAGGCTCCAAACATGCAGGCACAGTGGCCCTGGCTCATGGGCCTAGCCGCTCCACAGCATGTGAGATCTTCCTGGACCAGTGCATGAACCCGTGTCCCCTGCATCGGCAGGTGGACTCTCAACCACTGCACCACCAGGGAAGCCCCATGACTCTTTTTGAACTATGGTTTACTCAGGGTATATGCCCAGCAGTGGGATTTTTGGGTCGTATGGTAGTTCTATTTCTGTTTTTTTAAGGAACCTCCATACTGTTCTCCATAGTGGCTGTATCAATTTACATTCCCACCAACAGTGCAAGAGGGTTGCCTTTTCTCCACACCCTCTCCAGCATTTACTGTTTGTAGATTTTTTGATGATGGCCATTCTGACTGGTGTGAAGTGATATGTCATTGAAGTTTTGATTCACATTTTTCTAATAATAAGTGATGTTGAGCATTCTTTCATGTGTGCGTTGGCAATCTGTATATCTTCTTTGGAGAAATGTCACTTTAGGTCTTCTGCCCATTTCTGGATTGGGTTATTTGTTTGTTTTTTTTTTATATTGAGCTGCATGAGCCGCTTGTAAATTTTGGAGATAAATCCTTTGTCACGTGCTTCATTTGCAAATATTTTCTCCAATTCTGAGGGTTGCCTTTTCATCTTGTTTGTGGTTTCCTTTGTTGTGCAAAAGCTTTTAAGTTTCATTAGGTCCCATTTGTTTATTTATGTTTCTATTTCCATTTCTCTAGGAGGTGGGTCAAAAAGGATCTTGCTGTGATTCATTTCATAGAGTGTCCTGCCTATGTTTTCCTCTAAGAGTTTTATAATGTCTGACCTTACATTTAGGTCTTTAATACATTTTGACTTTATTTTTGTGTATGGTGTTAGGGAGTGTTCTAATTTCATTCTTTTACATGTACCTGTCCAGCTTTCCCAGCAGCACTTATCAAAGAGGCATTCTTTTCTCCATTGTATATACTTGCCTCCTTTATCAAAGATAAGGTGACCATATGTGCATGGGTTTATCTCTCCTCTTCCATTGATCTATATTTCTGTTTTTGTGCCACTACCATACTGTTCTGATTAATGTAGCTTTGTAGTATAGTCTGAAGTCAGGAGCCTGATTCCTCCAGCTCCATTTTGTTTCTCAGGATTGCTTTGGCTATTCGGGGTCTCTTGTGTTTCCATACAAATTGTGAAATTGTTTGTTCAAGTTCTGTGAAAAATGTCATTGGTAGTTTCATAGGGATTGCACTGAATCTGTAGACTGCTTTGGGTAGTATAGTCATTTTCACAATGTTGATCCTTCCAATCTGAGAGCATGGTATATCTCTCCATCTGTTTGTATCATCTTTAATTTCTTTCATCACTGTCTTATAGTTTTCTGCATACAGGTCTTTTGTCTCTTTAGGCAGGTTTACTCCTAGGTATTTTATTCTTTTTGTTGATATGGTAAATGGGAGTGTTTTCTTAAGATTTTTTTCAAATTTTTCTTCATTAGTGTAGAGGAATACTAGGGTTTTCTGTGCATTAATTTTGTATCCTGTTACTTTAGCAAATTCATTGATTAGCTCTAGTAGTTTTCTGGTAGCATCTTTAGGATTCTTTGTGTATAGTATCATGCCATCTGCAAACACTGACAGCTTTACTTCTTCTTTTTCGATTTTGATTCCTTTTATTTCTTTTTCTTCTCTGATTGCTGTGGCTAAGACTTCCAAATCTATGCTGAAAAATAGTGGTGAAAGTGGGTAACCTTGTCTTCCTCCTGATCTTAGTGGAAATGGTTTCAGTTTTCCCCCATTGGGAATGATGTTAACTGTGGATTTGTCATATATGGCCTTTATTATGATGAGATAAGTTCCCTCTATGCCTAGTTTCTGTAAGGTTTTGATCATAAATGGTGTTGAATTTTGTGGAAAGCTTTTTCAGCATCTATTGAGATGATCATATTGTTTTTATCCTTCAGTTTGTTAATATGGGGTATCACATTGATTGATTTGCATATATTGAAGAATCCTTGCATTCCTGGGATAAATCCCACTTGATCAAGTGTATGATCCTTTTAATGTGCTGTTGGATTCTGTTTGCTAGTATTTTGTTGAGGATTTTTGCATCTATGTTCATCAGTGATATTGGTCTGTTTTCTTTCTTCGTGACCTCTTCGTTTCATTTTGATATCAAGGTGTTGGTGGCCTTGTAGAATGAGTTTGGGAGTGCTCCTCCCTCTGCTATATTTTGGAAGGGTTTGAGAAGGATAAGTGTTAGTTTATTCTCTAAATGTTTGATAGAATTCCCCTGTGAAGCCATCTGGTCCTGGGCTTTTGTTTGTTGGAAGAGTTTTAACCACAGTCTCAATTTCAGTGCTTGTGATTGGTCTGTTTATATTTTCTATCTCTTCCTGGTTCAGTCTCGCAAGACTGTGCTTCTCTAAGAATGTGTCCATTTCCTCCATGCTGTCCATTTTATTGGTATATAGTTGCTTGCAGTAATCTCTCATGATCCTTTATATTTCTGTAGTGTCTGTTCTCCTTTATCATTTCGAATTCTATTGATTTGAGTTTTCACCCTTTTTTTCTTGATGAGTGTGGCTAATGGTGTATCAATTTTTTTTTAAACATCTTTATTGGGGTATAATTGCTTTACAATGGTGTGTTAGTTTCTGCTTTATAACAAAGTGAATCAGTCATACATAAACATATGTTCCCATATGTCCTCCCTCTTGCGTCTCCCTCCCTCCCACCCTCTCCATCCCACCCCTCCAGGCTGTCACAAAGCACCGAGCCAATATCCCCGTGCCATGCGGCTGCTTCCCACTAGCTATCTACCTTACTACGTTTGTTAGTGTGTATATGCCCATGACTCTCTCTCGCCCTGTCACAGCTCACCCTTCCCCCTCCCCATAACCTCAAGTCCGTTCTCTAGGAGGTCTGCGTCTTTATTCCTGCTTTACCCCTAGGTACTTCATGACATTTTTTTTTTAAATTCCATATATATGTGTTAGCATACGGTATTTGTCTTTTTCTTTCTGACTTACTTCACTCTGTATGACAGACTCTAGGTCTATCCACCTCATTACAAGTAGCTCAATTTTGTTTCTTTTTATGGCTGAGTAATATTCCATTGTATATATGTGCCACATCTTCTTTATCCATTCATCCGATGATGGGCACTTAGGTTGTTTCCATCTCCGGGCTATTGTAAATAGAGCTGCAATGAACATTTTGGTACATGACTCTTTTTGAATTTCGGTTTTCTCAGGCTATATGCCCAGTAGTGGGATTGCTGGGTCCTATGGTAGTTCTATTTGTAGTTTTTGAAGGAACCTCCATACTGTTCTCCATAGTGGCTGAACCAATTCACATTCCCACCAGCAGTGCAACAGTGTTCCCTTTTCTCCACACCCTCTCCAGCATTTGTTGTTTCTAGATTTTTTGATGATGGCCATTCTGACTGGTGTGAGATGATATCTCATTGTAGTTTTGATTTGTATTTCTCTAATGATTAATGATGTTGAGCATTCTTTCATGTGTTTGTTGGCACTCTGTATATCTTCTTTGGAGAAATGTCTATTTAGGTCTTCTGCCCATTTTTGGATTGGGTTGTTTGTTTTCTTGTTATTGAGTTGCATGAGCTGCTTCTAAATTTTGGAGATTAATCCTTTGTAGGTTGCTTCATTTGCAAATATTTTCTCCCATTCTGAGGGTTGTCTTTTGGTCTTGTTTATGGTTTCCTTTGCTGTGCAAAAGGTTTTAAATTTCATTAGGTCCCATTTGTTTATATTTGTTTTTATTTCCATTACTCTAGGAGGTGGGTCAGAAAGGATCTTGCTGTGATTTATGTCATAGAGTGTTCTGCCCATGTTTTCCTCTAAGAGTTTGATAGTTTCTGGCCTTACATTTAGGTCTTTAATCCATTTTGAGCTTATTTTTGTGTATGGTGTTAGGGAGTGATCTAATCTCATACTTTTACATGTACCTGTCCAGTTTTCCCAGCACCACTTATTGAAGAGGCTGTCCTTTCTCCACTGTACATTACTGCCACCTTTATCAAAGATAAGGTGACCATATGTGCATGGGTTTATCTCTGGGCTTTCTATCCTGTTCCATGATCTATCTTTCTGTTTTTGTGCCAGTACCATACCATCTTTATAACTGTAGCTTTGTAGTATAGTCTGAAGTCAGGGAGCCTGATTCCTCCAGTTCCTTCTTTCGTTCTCAAGATTGCTTTGGCTATTCGGGGTCTTTTGTGCTTCCATAAAAATTGCAAAATTATTTGTTCTACTTCTGTGAAAAATGCCAGTGGTAGTTTGATAGGGATTGCATTGAATCTGTAGATTGCTTTGGGTAGTAGAGTCATTTTCACAATGTTGATTCTTCCAATCCAAGAACATGGTATATCTCTCCATCTATTTGTATCATATTTAATTTCTTTCATCAGTGTCTTATAATTTTCTGCATACAGGTCTTTTGTCTCCTTAGGTAGGTTTATTCCTAGATATTTTATTCTTTTTGTTGCAATGGTAAACGGGAGTGTTTTCCTTTCAGATGTTTCATCATTAGTATATAGGAATGCCAGAGATTTCTGTAATTAATTTTGTATCCTGCCACTTTACCAAATTCATTGATTAGCTCTAGTAGTTTTCTGGTAGCATCTTTAGGGTTCTCTATGTATAGGATCATGTCATCTGCAAACAGTGACAGTTTTACTTCTTCTTTTCCGATTTGGATTCCTTTTATTTCCTTTTCTTCTCTGATTGCTGTGGCTAAAACTTCCAAAACTATGTTGAATAAGAGAGGTGAGAGTGGGCAACCTTGTCTTGTTCCTGATCTTAGTGGAAATGCTTTCAGTTTTTCACCATTGAGGATGATGTTTGCTGTGGTCTTGTCATATATGGCCTTTATTATGTTGAAGAAAGTTCCCTCTATGCCTACTTTCTGCAGGGTTTTTATCATAAATGGGTGTTGAATTTTGTCAAAAGCTTTCTCTGCATCTATTGAGATGATCATATGGTTTTTCTCCTTCAATTTGTTAATATGGTTTATCACATTGATAGATTTGCGTATATTGAAGAATCCTTGCATTCCTGGAATAAACCCCACTTGATCATGGTGTATGATCCTTTTAATGTGCTGTTGGATTCTGTTTGCTAGTATTTTGTTGAGGATTTTTGCATCTATGTTCATCAGTGATATTGGCCTGTAGTTTTCTTTCTTTGTGACATCCTTGTCCGGTTTTGGTATCAAGGTGATGGTGGCCTCGTAGAAGGAGTTTGGGACTGTTCCTCCCTCTGCTATATTTTGGAAGAGTTTGAGAAGGATAGGTGTTAGCTCTTCTCTAAATGTTTGATAGAATTCGCCTGTGAAGCCATCTGGTCCTGGGCTTTTCTTTGTTGGAAGATTTTTAATCACAGTTTCAATTTCAGTGCTTGTGATTGGTCTGTTCATATTTTCTATTTCTTCCTGATTCAGTCTTGGCAGGTTGTACATTTCTAAGAATTTGTCCATTTCTTCCAGATTGTCCATTTTATTGGCATAGATTTGCTTGTAGTAATCTCTCATGATCTCTTTTATTTCTGCAGTGTCAGTTGTTACCTCTCCTTTTTCATTTCTAATTCTGTTGATTTGAGTCTTCTCCCTTTTTTTCTTGATGAGTCTGGCTAGTGGTTTATCTATTTTGTTTATCTTCTCAAAGAACCAGCTTTTAGTTTTATTGATCTTTGCTATTGTTTCCTTCATTTCCTTTTCATTTATTTCTGATCTGATTTTTATGATTTCTTTCCTTCTGCTAGCTTTGGGGTTTTTTTGTTCTTCTTTCTCTAATTGCTTGAGGTGCAAGGTTAGGTTGTTTATTCGAGATGTTTCCTGCTTCTTAAGGTGGGCTTGTATTGCTATAAACTTCCCCCTTAGAACTGCTTTTGCTGCATCCCACAGGTTTTGCGTCGTTGTGTCTCCATTGTCATTTGTTTCTAGGTATTTTTTGATTTCCTCTTTGATTTCTTCAGTGATCACTTCATTATTAAGTAGTGTATTGTTTAGCCTCCATGTGTTTGTATTTTTTACAGCTCTTTTCCTGTAATTGATGTCTAGTCTCATGGCGTTGTAGTCAGAAAAGATACTTGATACAATTTCAATTTTCTTAAATTTACCAAGGCTTGATTTGTGACCTAAGATATGAGCTATCCTGGAGAATGTTCCATGAGCACTTGAGAAAAATGTGTATTCTGTTGTTTTTGGATGGAGTGTCCTATAAATATCAATTAAGTCCATCTTGTTTAATGTATCATTTAAAGCTTGTGTTTCCTTATTTATTTTCATTTTGGATGATCTGTCCATGGGTGAAAGTGGGGTGTTTAAGTCCCCTACTATGAATGTGTTACTGTCGATTTCCCCTTTTATGGCTGTTAGTATTTGCCTTATGTATTGAGGTGCTCCTATGTTGGGTGCATAAATATTTACAATTGTTATATCTTCTTCTTGGATCGATCCCTTGATCATTATGTAGTGTCCTTCTTTGTCTCTTTTAATAGTCCTTTTTTTTTTTTTTTTTTAACATTGTTTTACATGTCTTTATTTATTTATTTTTTGCGGTACGCGGGCCTCTCACTGTTGCGGCCTCTCCCGTTGCGGAGCACAGGCTCCAGACACGCAGGCTCAGTGGCCATGGCCAACGGGCCCAGCCGCTCCACGGCATGTGGGATCCTCCCGGACCGGGGCACGAACCCGTGTCCCCTGCATCAGCAGGCGGACTCTCAACCACTGCGCCGCCAGGGAAGCCCCAATAGTCCTTTTTTTAAAGTCTATTTTGTCTGATATGAGAATTGCTACTCCAGCTTTCTTTTGGTTTCCATTTGCATGGAATATCTTTTTCCATTCCCTTACTTTCAGTCTGTATGTGTCTCTAGGTCTGAAGTGGGTCTCTTGTAGACAGCATATATAAGGGTCTTGATTTTGTATCCATTCAGCTAATCTGTGTCTTTTGGTGGGAGCATTTAGTCCATTTACATTTAAGGTAATTATCGATATGTATGTTCCTATTCCCATTTTCTAAATTGTTTTGGGTTCATTATTATAGGTCTTTTCCTTCTCTTGTGTTTCTTGCCTAGAGAAGATCCTTTAGCATTTGTTGTAAAGCTGGTTTGGTGGTGCTGAACTCTCTCAGCTTTTGCTTGTCTGTAAAGGTTTTAATTTCTCCATCAAATCTGAATGAGATCCTTGCTGGGTAGAGTAGTCTTGGCTGCAGGTTTTTCTCCTTCATCACTTTCAGTATGTCCTGCCACTCCCTTCTGGCTTGTAGGGTTTCTGCTGAGAGATCAGCTGTTAACCTTATGGGGATTCCCTTATGTGTTATTTGTTGTTTTTCCCTTGCTGCTTTTAATATGCTTTCTTTGTATTTAATTTTTGACAGTTTGATTAATATGTGTCTTGGCATATTTCTCCTTGTATTTATCCTGTATGGGACTCTCTGTGCTTCCTGGACTTGATTAACTATTTCCTTTCCCATACTAGGGAGGTTTTCAACAATAATCTCTTCAAATATTTTCTCAGTCCCTTTCTTTTTCTCTTCTTCTTCTGGAACCCCTATAATTTGAATGTTGGTGCGTTTAATGTTGTCCCAGAGGTCTCTCAGACTGTCCTCAGTTCTTTTCATTCTTTTTTCTTTATTCTGCTCTGCAGTAGTTATTTCCACTATTTTATCTTCCAGGTCACTTATCCGTTCTTCTGCCTCAGTTATTCTGCTATTGATCCCATCTAGAGTACTTTTAATTTCATTTATTGTGTTGTTCATCGTTACTTGTTTCATCTTTAGTTCTTCTAGGTCCTTGTTAACTGATTCTTGCATTTTGTCCATTCTATTGTCCATTCTATCTCCAAGATTTCGGATCATCCTTACTATCATTATTCTGAATTCTTTTCAGGTAGACTGCCTATTTCCTCTTCATTTGTTAGGTCTGGTGCATTTTTATCTTGCTCCTTTATCTGCTGGGTGTTTTTCTGTCTTCTCATTTTGCTTATCTTACTGTGTTTGGGGTCTCCTTTTTGCAGGCTGCAGGTTCGTAGTTCCTGCTGTTTTTGATGTCTGTCTCCAGTGGCTAAGGTTGGTTCAGTGGGTTGTGTAGGCTTCCTGGTGGAGGGGACTAGTGCCTGTGTTGTGGTGGATGAGGCTGGATCTTGTCTCTCTAGTGGGCAGGTTCACATCTGGTGGTGTGTTTTGGGGTGTCTGTGGCCTTATTTTGATTTTAGGCAGCTCTCTGCTAATGGGTGGGGTTGTGTTCCTGTTGTGCTAGTTGTTTGGAATAGGTTTTCCAGCACTGTGGCTTGCTGGTCCTTGAGTGAAGCTGGGTGCTGGTGTTAAGATGGAGGTCTCTGGGGGATTTTTGCCGTTTGATATTATGTGGAGCTGGGAGGTCTCTTGTTGACCAGTGTCCTGAAGTTGGCTCTCCTACCTCAGAGGCAGAGCCCTGCCTCCTGGCTGGAGCACCAAGAGCTTTTCATCCACACGGCTCAGGATAAAAGGGAGAAAAAGTAGGGGGAATTAGTAGAAGTATGAGGAAAGAAAGAAGGAAAGGAGGGTAGGAAGGAAGGAAGAAAGAAAAAAAGAAGCAAAGAAGGAAAGAAGGCAAGAAGGAAAGAAAGGAGGGAGGGAGGGAGGGAGGAAGGAAGGAAGGAGGGAAAGAAGGAAAAAAGACAGACAGAAAGAAGATACAGTAAAAATAAAATAAAGTATAATAAAGTTATTGAATTAAAAAATTCTTATTTAGAAAAAAAAAAAGGGACGGATAGAACCTTAGGACAAATGTTGGAAGCAAAGCTATACAGACAAAATCTTACACAGAAGTATACACATACACCCTCCCTAAAAGAGGTAAATGGGGAAAAATCATAAATCTTGCTGTCAGAGACCACCTCCTCAATTTGGGATGTTTCGTTGTCTAAAGGAGGGAAGGAAGGAAGGAAAGAAAGAAAGAAAGAAAGAAAGAAAGAAAGAAAGAAAGAAAGAACGAAGGTAAAGTATAATAACGTTATTAAAATTAATTATTAAGAAAAAAATTTAAAAAAAATGGACGGATAGAACCCTAGAACAAATGGTGGAAGCAAGACTATACAGACAAGATCTCACACAGAAGCATACACATACACATTCACAAAAAGAGGAAAAGGGAAAAAAATCATAGATCTTGCTCCTATAGTCCACTTCCTTAATTTGGGATGATTGGTTGTCTATTCAGGTATTCCACAGATGCAGGGTATATCAAGTTGATTGTGGAGCTTTGATCCGCTGCTTCTGAGGCTGCTGGGAGAGATTTCCCTTTCTCTTCTTTGTTCTCACAGCTCCCAGGGCTCAGCTTTGGATTTGGCCCTGCCACTGCGTGTAGGTCGCTGGAGGGCGTCTGTTGTTTGCTCAGACAGGATGGGGTTAAAAAAGCCGCTGATTCGGGGGTTCTGGCGCACTCAGGCCGGTGGGGAGGGAGGGGCACGGAGTGCGGGGCGGGCCTGCGGTGGCAAAGGCCAGCGTGACTTTGCACCAGCCTGAAGCGCGCTGTGCGTTCTCCCGGGGAAGTTGTCCCTGGATCCCGGGAACCTGGCAGTGGCGGGCTGCACAGGCTCCGCGAAAGAGGGGTGTGGAGAGTGGCCTGTGCTTGCACACAGTCTTCTCGGTGGCGGCAATAACAGCCTTAGTGTCTCATGCCCGCCTCTGGGGTCCGCGCTTTTAGCCGCGGTTTGCGCCCGTCTCTGGATTCCGCGCTTTCAGCCGCGGCTCGCGCCCGTCCCTGGGGTTCGCGCTTTTAGCCGCGGCTCGCGCCCGTCTCTGGAGTTCCTTTAAGCAGCATTCTTAAACCCCTCTCCTCACGCCCCAGGAAACAAAGAGGGAAGGAAAAGTCTCCTGCCTCTTCGGCTGGTGCAGACTTTTCCCCGGACTCCCTCCCGGCTAGCTGTGGTGCACTAACCCCTTCAGGCTATGTTCAAGCCGCCAACCCCAGTCCTCTCCCTGCGCTCCGTCCGAAACCGAAACCCGAGCCTCAGAGCCTCAGCTCGCAGCCCCGCCCGTCCCGGCGGGTGAGCAGACAAGCCTCTCGGGCTGGTGAGTGCCGGTCGGCACCGATCCTCTGTGCGGGAATCTCCCCGCTTTGCTCTCCGCACCCGTTGCTGTGCAGTCCTCCGCGGCTTCGAAGCTCCCCCGTCCGCCTCCCGCAGTCTCCGCCCGCGAAGGGGCTTCCTAGTGTGTGGAAACTTTTCCTCCTTCACAGCTCCCTTCCACTGGTGCAGGTGCCGTCCCTATTCTTTTGTCTCTGTTTTTTCTGTTTTTCTTTTGCCCTACCCAGGTACGTGGGGAGTTTCTTGCCTTTTGGGAGGTCTGAGGTCTTCTGCCAGCCTTCAGTAGGTGTTCTGTAGGAGTTGTTCCACGTGTAGATGTATTTCTGGTGTATCTGTGGGGAGGAAGGTGATCTCCGCGTCTTACTCTTCCGCCATCTTCCGCCTCTCCCCCATCTTCCGCCTCTCCCTATCAATTTTGTTTATCTTCTCAAAGAACCAGCTTTTAGTTTTATTGAGCTTTGCTATTGTTTTCTTCATTTGTTTTTCATTTATTTCTTATTTTATCTTTATGGTTTCTTTCCTTCTGTTAACTTTGTTTTTTGTTTTTGTTATTCTCTAATTGTTTTAGGTGTAAGGTTAGGTTGTTTACTTGAGATGTTTCTTGTTTCTTGAGGTAGGATGGTATTGCTATAATCTTCCCTCTTAGAACTGCTGTTGCTTCATCCCATAGGTTTTGGGTTGTCATGTTTTCATTGTCATTTGTTTCTGGGTATTTTTTGATTTGCTCTTTGATTTCTTCAATGATCTCTTGGTGATTAAGTAGTATACTGTTTAACCTCCATGTATTTGTATGTTTTACAGATTATTTTTCTATAATTGATATATAGTCAGTTTCATAGCATTGTGGTCAGAAAAGATACTTGATATCAATTTTCTTAAATTTACCAAGGCTTGATTTGCGACCCAACCTATGATCCATCCTGGAGAACAATCCATGAGCAGTTGAGAAGAATATATATTCTGTTGTTTTTGGATGGAATGTCCTATAAATATCAATTAAGTCTCTCTTGTTTAATGTGTCATTTAAAGCTTCTTTTTCCTTATTTATTTTCATTTTGGATTATCTGTCTATTTGTGAAAGTGGGGTGTTAAAGTCCCCTACTATGTTACTCATGTTACCGTTGATTTCCTCTTTTATGGCTGTTATCATTTGCCTTATGTATTGAGGTGCTCCTAATTTGGGTGCATAACTATTTACAATTGTTATATCTTCTTCTTGGATTGATGCATTGATCATTATGTAGTGTTCTTCTTTGCCTCTTGTAGTAGTCTTTATTTTAAAGTCTATTTTGTTTGATATCAGAATTGCTACTCCAGCTTTCTTTTGATTTCCATTTGCATGGAATATCTTTTTCCATCCCCTCATTTTCAGTGTGTATGTGTTCCTAAGTCTGAAGTGGGTCTGTTGTCGATAGCATATATATGGGTCTTAACATTTGTTCTAAAGCTGGTTTGGTGCAGCTGAATTCTCTTAGCCTTTGCTTATCTGTAAATGTTTTAATTTCTCCATCGAATTTGAATGAGATCCTGTGGGGTAGAGTAATCTTGGTTGTAGTTTTTCCCTTTCATCACTTTAAACACGTCCTGCCACTCCCTTCTGGCTTGCAGAGTTTCTGCTGAAAAATCAGCTGTTAACCTTATGGGGATTCCCTTGTATGTTATTTGTTGGTTTTCCCTTACTGCTTTTAATGTTTTTTCTTTGTATTTAATTTTTGATAATTTGATTAATATGTGTCTTGTTGAGTTTCTCCTTGGATTTATCCTGTATGGGACTCTCTGCACTTCCTGGACTTGATTAACTACATCTTTTCCCATATTAGGGAAGTTTTCAACTATACTCTCTTCAAATATTGTCTCAGTCCCTTTCTTTTTCTCTTCTTCTGGAACCCCTATAATTCGAATATTGGTGGGTTTAATGTTGTCCCAGAGGTCTATGAGACTGGCCTCAATTATTTTCATTCTTTTTTTCTTTTTTCTACTGTTCGGTAATTATTTCCACTATTTTATCTTCCAGGTCATTTATCCGTTCCTCTGCCTCAGTTATTCTGCTATTGATTCCTTCTAGAGAATTTTTAACTTCATTTATTGTGTTGTTCATCATTGTTTATTTCCTCTTTAGCTCTTCTACATCCTTGTTAAACGTTTCTTGTATTTTCTCCATTCTGCTTTCAGGATTTTGAATCATCTTTACTATCATTACCCTGAATCCTTTTTCAGGTATACTACTTATTTTCTCTTCATTTGTTAGGTCTGGTGGGCTTTTATCTTTCTCCTTCATCTGCTGTGTGTTTTTCTGTCTTCTCATTTTGCTTAACTTCCTGTGTTTGGGGTCTCCATTTTGCAGGCTGCAGGTTCATAGCTCCCGTTGTTTTTCATGTCTGTCCCCAGTGGCTGAGGTTGGTTTAGTGAACTGTGTAGGCTTTCTGGTGGAGGGGACTTTTGCCTGAGTTCTGGAGAATGAGGCTGGATCTTGTCTTTCTGGCTGGCAAGATTGCATCTGGTGGTGTGTTTTGGGGTGTCTGTGACCTTATTATGATTTTAGGCAGTCTCTCTGCTAATGGGTGGTGTTGTGTTCCTGTCTTGCTAGTTATTTGGCATAGGTTGTCCAGCACTGTAGCTTGCTGGTAATTGAGTAGAGCTGGGTCTTAGTGTTGAGATGGAGATCTGTGGGAGAGCTTTCATCATTTAATGTTACATGGAGGCAGGAGGTCTCTGGTGGCCCAATGTCCTGAACTTGGCTCTCCCACCTCAGAGGCACAGGCCTGACACCAGGCCAGAGCACCAAGACCGTGTCAGCCACACAGCTCAGAAGACAATGGAGAATAAAAGACTTAAAGAAAGAGAAGAATAGAATAAAATAAAGTTATTAAAATAAAAAAAATATTAAAAATTAAAAAATAATAAAATGTAATTAAAAAACAAATTAAAAAAAAAGGAAAGAAGTGAGCAACCAAACCAAAAATGAGTCCACCAATGATAACAAGCGCTAAAAACTATAAAATAAAATAAAATAAAAAACAGAGAGACAGAACCCTAGGACAAATGGTAAAAAGATAGCTATACAGGCAAAATCACATGAAGAAACATAAATGTACACACTCACAAAAAGAGAAAAAGGAAAAATATATAAATGTAATTGCACCCAAAGTCCACCGCCTCAATTTTCAGGTGATTCATTGTCATTCAGGTATTCCACAGATGCACTGTACATCAAATTGATTGTGGAGATTTAATCCACTGCTCCTGTGGCTGCTGGGAGAGATTTCCTTTTCTCTTCTTTGTTTGCACAGCCCCTGGGGTTCAGCTTTGGATTTGGACCAACCTCTGCGTGTAGGTCACCCTCTGGCATGTGTTCTTCGCTCAGATAGGCTGGGGTTAAATTAATAGCTGATTAGGCAACTCTGGCTCACTCAGGATGGGGGCAGGGAGGGGTACGGAATGCAGGGCAAGGCTGCAGCTGCAGAGGCTGGCATAATTTTGCACCAGGCTGAGATGCACAGTCTGTTGTCCTGGGAAAATTGTCCCTGGATCACGGGACCCTGGCAGTGGTGGGCTGTACAGGCTCCCAGGAGGGGAGGTGTGGATAGTGACCTGTGCTTGCACACAGGCTTCTTGGTGGCTGCAGCAGCAGCCTTAGCATTTCATGCCTGTCTTTGGTGTCCGTGTTGATGACTGCAGCTCATGCCCATCTCTGGAGATTGTTTAGGTAGTTCTCTGAATCCCTTCTCCTCGTGCACCCTGAAACAATGGTCTCATGACTCTTAGGCAGGTCCACACATTTTCCTAGACTCCCTCCTGGCTAGCTGTGGTGCACTAGCCCTGTTCAGGCTGTGTTCGTGCAGCCAGCCCCAGTTCTCTCCCTGGGATCTGACCTCCATAGCCTGAGCTTCAGATCCCAGCCCACACCCGTCCTGGCTGGCAGATGGGCAAACAAGCCTCTCGGGCTGGTGAGTGCTGGCCAGCACAGATCCTATGTGAGTCTATCTCTCTGCTTTGCCCTCTGCACAACTGTTGCTGTGCTCTCCTCCGTGGCTCTTAAGCTTTCCCCCGACCACACCCCGTCTCTGCCAGTGAAGGGGCTTCCTAGTGTGTGGAAACATTTCTTCCTCCGCAGCTCCTTCCCAGTGGTGCAGGTCCTGTCCCTATTATTTTTTCTCTGTTTTTTCTTTTTTATTTTGCACAACCCAGGTACATGGGGAGTTTTTGCCTTTTGTGAAGTCTGAGGTCTTCTGCCAGCATTCAGTAAGTGTCCTGTAGGCGTTGTTCCACATGTAGATGTATTTCTGGTGTATTTGTGGGGAGGAAGGCAATTTCCACATCTCACTCCTCCACCATCTTGAAGGTCTAGAGATCCCTGTTTTTATAAATAGCATTTATGATGAGATAACGATGGCACAGTGAAAGATGACATGACCCTTTACAGCTATAGTTAGTTAAGAGTTTGTGTGACATCGGGAAAAATGGCAGCATGAGTGAACTTTTATGAAGTACCTTTGCACCCTGCACAAAAATTAATTGTGACATGGTACTGTAACTTTAGAAGTATTAGTCAAATATGTACAGTTTTGATAGGGTAAAGAAGACTATAAGTTAACAAATAGTTGCCCACAACATGAGCAAAAATTTACTCTTGAAAGTAATAAGTATACAATGTTTTGATTCAGTTGACATCTCCTGCCTTGTTGGGGTGAGACCTGAGAGCAGAAGCAGATTCCTGCAAAGGCAGAATGCACATCCTCAGTGGGCATATATTCTTAAAACAACAGCAACACCACCAGTAACAGCAACGCTCAATAGTGCTATTTCGTAAAGCAAGTAAACAAAAGAAAAAGAACAATACTACAAAAATTTGGCAGGGGGTAGATATGTAAATAAACATAATTGAAAGGCTTAGTTCAAATATATATATACATTTTTTTGTTGTGGATAAACAATTTTTGTGGATAAACAAAACAGCATAACCATTATGAAAATTATGACTGTAGTATTTGGACTCAGACTTATTTGTCTTTTACTATAAAATTTTCCACCCAAAAGCAGTGAAAATGGTACTCTGTTATGTCTGGGGCAGAGAAAAACAACATGAAATGGGGACACAGAGAATGGTCTTCTTTTCTTCCTCTCTGTAGCTATGGAATAATGTGATTATTTTAAAACTACACCATAGATTTTATCCTCACTTTAAATTCTTGTTGATTTCAAAAAACTTTACAAAAGTTTTAAACTAATTAACTAGACCAAAGATCTAACAGTACATGTAACAATATAAAAATGGAGTGTTTTTATAACTCTTGAGTTTGATGGCTCCCTGGAGACAACTTTGAGGGAAAATCCAGCAATATACTAATTCTGATGTTCCTGGTTTTAATAGTTGCAAACTCCACAGTTTCCACTGATATTTTGCAGTGTTTCACAAATGTTTTTATAAGAAAACTAGTTCCCTGGGATATTCATAAATATTTGTTTGCTATTGTTGTTCTTGCTTTTTAATCCTATGGGTAATAAATTTGGAAACATTGGAATTAACAAAATTAAGGATGTTTCTTTACTACAAGACTTTTTAAAATCTTTAAATAATTTTTCAACCCTCTAAGAGAATGACAGAGGATGCATTATTTCCCAAATTAACTAACCAAAGAATCCATTTTTGTTTGGACTGGGGATTGGTGTCAGATGGGGGAAAGTGTCTTAGGGGACAATAGTATTATGGAAATTTACTTTGAAAAACACTTATCTGACTACCAAAGAATATGCTACAAAGACTTACTTAGTTATGATTTACTTGGATACTGGCAAAAACTATATTATAATGTCTCATTCACAAAGAAATAAATATATATATATATATATAGTCATGAGCATGATTGTTAGATGATTCCCTTGATTATTTTGTGATAATTTAGAAACTTTTTAAAATTGATGTAAGGTTCATTTAAAATGTTGTGTTAGTTTCAGGTGTATAGAAAATTGATTCAGTTATATATATATATATTCTTAGATTTTTCCATTATAGGTTATTATAGGATATTGAATATAGTTCCCTGTGCTATACAGTAGGCCATTTTTGTTTACCTATTTTATATATAGTAGTGTGTATCTGTTAATCCCATCTCCTAATTTATCCCTCCCCCACCTTTTCCCTTTAGTAACCATGATTGTTTTCTATGTCTGTGAGTCTGTTTCTGTTTTGTAAATAATTTCATTTGTATCATTTTTTTAGATTCCATAAATAAGTGATATCATATGATATTTGTCTTTCTCTGTCTTACTTCACTTAGTATGGTAATCTCTAGGTTCATACTTATTGCTGCAAATGGCATTATTTCATTTTTTATGGCTGTGTAATACTCCTTTGTGTGTGTGTGTGTGTGTGTGTGTGTGTGTGTGTGTGTGTGTATGTGTGTATGTATATGTCTCACATCTTCTTTATCCATTCCTCTGTTGATGGACACATCGACTTAGGTTGCTTCGATGTCTTGGCTATTGTAAACAGTAATGCTATGAACATTGGAGTGCATGTATCTTTTTAATTAGTTTTCTCTGGATATATGGCCAGGAGTATGTCACCTGGATCATATGGTAACTCTATTTTTAGTTTTTTAAGGAATCTCTATATTGTTCTCCATAGTGGCTGCACTAATTTATATTCTTGTTTTCTTTTTTTGATTTTTGTTTCTTTTTGTTGTTTTGATTGGATGGTTTCCATTATTCTAACTTCCATATTGCATATGCATTCTTCTGTATCACCTAGTCTGCTTTTAATTCCTTCTAGTGTGTTTTTTATTTCACTTATGTATTCTTCAACTTTGATTGATTCTTTTTTAAATTGTCTAGTTTCTTGTTAGAATTCTCACTGTGTTCATCTATTCTTTTCCCTCATTTGGTTAGTATTCTTATTACTAATGCTTTGAATTCTTATTTGGTAAATTATTTCTGTTTTATTAGTTGTTTTTCAGGGGCTTTATCTTGCTCTTTCAATTGAGATTAATTTCTCTGTCTTCTCATTTTGCTTACTTTTCTCTGTCTCCATGAAATTAGGTAAAACAGTTACCTATTGTGGTCTTGAAAGGGTGTCCTTATGTGGTAGCATCCTTATACAGTCTATGTGTGCTCAGTGTCTTTAAAGTGAGAGCTAGATTTGATGTGAACAAAAACCATGTCTTTCCTCAGGGTGTGCTGGCAACTATCACCTTGGTAGGTGGTAAGGTTGGAGATGGGGGGTCTAGGGCTGGAGTCAGTTGTGATGTGGACTTTCCCTCTGTCTAGTGGTCATAATCATCCAATCAGGGACAAGGTTGGGTCCCAAGTTGCCAGAGCAGAAGCCCTGAGGTTCGGGTCTGAACTGGCTCCATTCCCTCTAAGTCTATGCTATGCCCCCTCCAGGTACCTACACCCACTTCCCAGAGGGGAGCAGTGATGTAACCATAGGGCCTGGTGTGGGTATTCAGGGACTGGGTCTGCATGCCCTTGTTACCCAGTAGGGCCTGGTTAGGGCTTGGACTGTAGCAGACTAGCTGGCAACAGAGACCCAAACTTCTGATGTACTTCCTGTGTAAAGTGCCAGTAATGGCTGTCTTCTCCCTACTCACATCACTGTGGGTCTGAGACTCCTTTGTCCTTCACAGCCAAGCTCTCTTCTCAGCTGTGGCAGCCCTCACCCTGGAGTGGAGCTGCCTCATGAATCAAGTGGGGCGGGAGCAGTTGTTAGACTCAGGTCGGGGCAATTCTCTGGTGGTTTCAGGAACCAGCCAGCCACTCCTGCAGTCTCAATCCACCCTCTCCACCCTGCTTCTGAAGCAAGTAAGTTGTGTAAGAGTTCCTCATAAGTGGAGTCCAGGCTTCCCCCAGCCCTCCTCTTAGGCCCCTGGACTTCCAAGCAACCAAGGGGGCTCATCTTCCCTCTGTGGGACACTGGGCCTGGGTTGCCAAATATGTGGCTCAAACCACTCAACTGCCTCCCAGGGAACATCTCCACATGTGTAATTTCCCTCCTCTTCTGAGTTCCCTCCTAGGGGCACAGGTCCCAACCTGACTGCTTTTATTTCCTTCGTACCCAATTCAGTGTGGATTTTTGTTACAGCCTTGGTTGTGCAGGAGTCTTTCTGCCAGTCTTTCAAGTTTTCAGTGTCAATTATTCCACATGTAGATGTATTTTTTATGTGTTTGTGGGGAAAGGTGAGTTCTAAATCTTCCTACTCCACTATCTTGATCTCCTCTCCAATAATTTAGAAACTTTTAAACTGTTCTCATATTTCTTAATCTTAGAAATGGCTTACAGTATTTCTAATTTCAGCAAGTCATGTGGTCTCTTTTTCTTTTCATTAGAAATTATGAAAGTATGACCTAATTAAACTTCAAAGCTTTTGCACAGCAATGGAAACCATAAACAAGACAAAAAGACAACCCTCAGAATGGAAGAAAATATTTGCAAATGAAGCAACTGGCAAAGGATTAATCTCCAAAATTTATAAGCAGCTCACGCAGCTCAATAACAAAAAAACAAACAACCCAATCCAAAAATGGGCAGAAGACCTAAATAGACATTTATCCAAAGAAGATATACAGACTGCCAACAAACACATGAAAGAATGCTCAACATCATTAATCATTAGAGAAATGCAAATCAAAACTACAATGAGATATCATCTCACACCAGTCAGAATGGCCAGCATCAAAAAATCTAGAAACAATAAATGCTGGAGAGGGTGTGGAGCAAAGGGAACCCTCTTGCACTGTTGGTGAGAATGTAAATTGATACAGCCACTATGGAGAATAGTATGGAGTTTCCTTAAAAAGCTAAAAATAGAGCTACCATATGACCCACTACTGGGATTGCCCAGCAATCCCACTACTGGGCATATACCCTGAGAAAACCATAATTCAGTAAGAGTCATGTACCAAAATGTTCATTGCAGCTCTATTTACAATAGCCAGGAGATGGAAACAACCTAAGTGTCCATCATCGGATGAATGGATAAAGAAGATGTGGCACATATATACAATGGAATATTACTCAGCCATAAAAAGAAACAAAATTGAGCTATTTTTAATGAGGTGGATGGACCTAGAGTCTGTCATACAGAGTGAAGTAAGTCAGGAAGAGAAAGACAAATACTGTATGCTAACACATATATATGGAATTTAAGGAAAAAAAATGTCATGAAGAACCTAGGGATAAGATGGGAATAAAGACACAGACCTACTAGAGCATGGACTTGAGGATATGGGGAGGGGGAAGGGTAAGCTGTGACAAAGTGAGAGAGTGGCATGGACATATATACACTACCAAATGTAAAATAGAGAGCTAGTGGGAAGCAGCCGCATAGCACAGGGAGATCAGCTTGGTGCTTTGTGACCACCTAGAGGGGTGGGATAGGGAGGGTGGGAGGGAGGGAGACGCAAGAGGGAAGAGATATGGGAACATATGTATATATATAACTGATTCACTTTGTTATAAAGCAGAAACTAACACACCATTGTAAAGCAATTATACTCCAAAAGATGTAAAACAACAAAAAAAAATGTTAAATATTTGAGTCTACAACCATAATGAAAGTGATGTCCCAAAGATGTGCATGAGTAAGTACCAAATATTCAACAATAAAAAAAAAATTATGAAAGTATTCATCTGCCAGTAAATTCAGTGAAGTGTATAAAATCATTTTTGACACTTGTGAGTTCCATTTAAATGTTACATTTTTAATTTCTTTGTGGGTTAAAGAATATACCTCCATGCAGTGTTGAAATTTAGTATTCCTAGTAAATAGATATTTGTGACTGAAATTGCAGGTATACATGTGTAAGGCAATCATTCTGTAATTTAATCAAAGTAAGCGGACCGGAATTGCATCAGCTATGAAAGCTCCAAGAACCGGAAGTAGCTGTATTTAATAATTACACTAATTTTACTTAGATAATTTACCTTTCCAACTAGTCAACTCTGTGTCATTGCAAATGTCCCTGAATAGGCTATTTAGCATGCTTGCATTTTTATTTTATTTTGGTGGCATAAGATAGTGCTATGACTCAATTTAAGAATATAAATGGGAAGAAAATACATAAACAGTTAAGTTTGATAAAATAATAAATACAGTATGACTATTATAAACAGTCACTCTTCTGTATATTCAAAACATATAACTGTGTGATTTCTAAAAAATTACTATGCCACTTTATATCCTTTCTACCACATCTAATTTATGCTTCTTTGCAGAGTCATGGTATTGTGGGGAATCAGTGTTCTTCCTTGGATTGGTCTAAAGATAATGACAGTTTTACTACCCACATCTCAAACTGGCAATTTCTAAACTGTCATTTCCTCACATGAAATCCCTTTTTAGAAATGGTTTCTTTTCATTTTCTCTTTTAAAACCATCCATGTACCATATTTATTGTGAACACAGATTTCTTCTTTTTGATATGTTTACAGGTAATTGAGAATCCTAATTAAATACTCAGGATAAAAATTCAAGGAATAAGTCTTTCTGGGAAATAATAATAATTAAAAACAGAAGCTATAGGGAAATTTCTCTATCACTTAAAAGGGAGAGAGCGGAAAATGTAGTGTTGAATCCAGTTAGAAAATCCTTCTGACAAAATGAACTTTAAATAAACTACCATTGTACAATTGATCTCTTCTGCTGACCAAACCCCAAGAGCTTTCCTTGATAGGATTCTACTTCAAAGCATGCAGCCTCAAAAAGGGAATTTACACTGTAGTTTACTGTGCAAGCTGGTTTTAACATATCCGCATCTGGATTGCATTTTGATAAATTTCTGCCCTGGTTACATTTAGCAGTAGAGTCAACACATAAAGATTCATAAAAGAAAATATCTTGTAAAAACTTAATATTAAAAACATTTCACGTTGTTTACGTTGCACAGTAATCAATACACTTTTGCCAATTAAACAGGTATAACTAGTGCATCAAAGTTGGATACAACTGAAATTTGGGTTGCATTGGGGAAATAACTTAGGTGTCTGTTTATTGACTCTTTTACACATGTTCGTAAGTTTTCTAGTAATTAATTTTTTTAGCAAAGAAAATATTATTAGGGAAGAAAACATAAAGTCAAATCTTTGGTAAACTTATATATAGCATCATTTAAGAATCAACAGATGAATGGATAAAGAAGATGTGTCACATATATACAATGGAATAATACTCAGACATAAAAAGAAACAAAACTGAGTTATTTGTAGTGAGGTGGAAGGACCTAGAGTCTGTCATACAGAGTGAAGTTAAGTCGGAAAGAGAAAAATAAATACCATATACTAACACATATATATGGAATCTAAAAAAACAAGGTTCTGAAGAACCTAGAGGCAGGACAGGAATATAGACGCAGACATGGAGAATGGGCTCGAAGACATGGGAGTGGGAAGGGGAAGCTGGGATGAAGTGAGAGAGTAGCATTGATATGTATACACTACCAAATGTAAAATAGGTAGCTAGTGGGAAGCAGCCTAATAGCACAGGGAGATCAGCTCCATGCTTTGTGACCACCTAGAGGGGTGGGATAGGGAGGGTGGGAGGGAGATGCAAGAGGGAGGAGATATGGAGATATATGTATACATATAGCTGATTCACTTTGTTATACAGCAGCAGCTAACACAACAATGTAAAGCAATTATACCTCAATAAAGATGTTAAAAAAAAAAAAGAAAAGAATCACCAAAAATCCTTACCTACTCAAATCTTGAATGAGGGTGCTTAATGTTTAACAGCTCTTGACTTTTGCTGAATGATATGGATTGCTCTCAAAAATGCACCTAGGATGCTGTACTTTGGAGGAAGAAATTGTATTCCTCCTTTGGGAGAGAAACATATCTTCTTCATTTATCCTCAGAAACAATGGTATTTCAATTTTAGCAAGATGTCCCGATTTCAGCTGTACTTGCCAACTCTAAAGTCAGCTATGCTATAACTGAAATCTGTTACAAATAATTGGAAGCTAGAGCACATAGTATATTTATTTTAGAGATAAAGAAGATACAATAATTTCTTTTAAATAAGCAAATTGAATTAACTAGCAGTTATCCTGAGAGTAACAAAATGTTTACACACCTAGCTTAGGCAAACAGTGTATATATCCTTAAAAGAGTTTCTGCACAATTTGTAAGATTTGTAGTCCATCTTACTGAGTTACTAAATTGATATGTACTTCAGTAATTTTTTTTTTTGGTCAAGATGTTAGTTACATTACTAACTCCCAAAATTCTGAAAAGAAATAAAAGCTATCATATGAACAAATGTTAAGATGTATTTTCAACATGTGAGCAATAAAGTGAGTGTGAAAACACCAGCAGGTACTGCATTCTGTGCCATTTTAATATAGTACTTTACCCTTGATTCGATAGTTAATGAGGAAATTATGTATTTTTTCACAAGAGAGATAATTTATTGCTATTAGACTTTAAATTTAGATCCAAAATTTCTGAAATAAAATCTAATACTCAAGCTATTCCTACTTTTCAATATTATTTTCTATAAAGATGTCATACAAAATAAACATGAAGGTATTATGGCTCTTAATAATAGAGTCAACATATAAATATATTTCATTAAAAATTCTTAAAACTTGTGAAGATAATATTCTTAGAGATATCTTTTTCAGTCACTTTTAAAAATCTAAAATTTCTGGAATCATTTTGGCTTTGGGGATGGTGAGTGTAGGTAATTGTAAATACTGTTGGATTTAATGATCAGCAATTATTATAACACTGCATACCATCCATTTCACTCTCCGGTACCTTGATTTTCTTAGGGGTTAGACATGTAACCCCAGTCTGGCAATCAACATTAATCATCAAATTACTTAAGAAAGCATAATTCCTACACTTTTTTCTCAGACTATTTGGAAAGATAATTTCTATTTGGGGATTATGAAAGAGTCTAGTTAGTATAATAATATGTTTTATTAAATAATACATGATAATGTAATAGATAGTAATGGACTGGAAGTGGATTTACTTTAGACTGAGTTTTCAGCACTGTTTTCTCTGAGGAGGTGACATTGTAGCAAAGCTCTGAAAACAAAACCTAGAGAAGGAAGCTTCAAGGCAAAAAGAATTAAAAAATATTAAGTGAAATATTTAAAGAAAAAATACAATGAGAAAACTTACTATTTGGCATGAGAAAGAAAGATCATCCCTTGAGAAATTATCTTTTACATGTCAATCAGCAAATGACTTCTGAATTTCAATCAATTTTAAATTCTGATTTTGTTGGTGATAAATGTAAAACAAATTGGGGATCACATAGATTGCTTTGCCTATTCATTTCTTGGAATGTTAGGATACTTCAAGATCATGTTGAATTGAGTGGTTTTATTACCATTTTCCTCAAGCCAATAATATACAACCTTTGGCAAGATGTGTGTTACTGATGCATTAAGAAAACAATTAATCAGAGACTTCCCTGGTGGTGCAGTGGTTAAGAATCCGTCCGCCAATGCAGGGGACAGGGGTTCGATCCCTGGTCTGGGAAGATCCCACATGCCGTGGAGCAACTACACCCATGCACCACAACTACTGAGCCTGCATTCTAGAGCCCGCACACCACAACTACTGAAGCCTGTGGGCCTAGAGTCCATGCACTGCAACAAGAGAAGCTGCCACAATGAGAAGCCCATGCATCACAACGAAGAGCAGGCCCCGCTCACTGCAAATAGAGAAAGGCCACATGCAGCAACGAAGACCCAACACAGCCAAAAATAAATGAATAAATAAAATTTGTTTGAAAAAATTAATCAATTAAAATTTTCCTGACCAATAACACTTAAAAGTATTCTAGGGTGATCTTCAGTGTTGTCTACAGGAAAATTGACCGGATTATTATTCTCACTCCTTTGTGAAGTAGTGTCTTCAGTCCTGAAAAATCCTACTGTGTCTCACCCTTATTCTTTAAGATTGCACCATGACCAAAATTGTAAGTCACAGATTTAGAATTTATCCTTATAGGGAGTGTAAATATTTGCATGCTGATATACCTTATTTCAACTGAAAATGGTGCAGTAAACCAAACCATGAGAAACAACCTCCCTACTACTATTTTTCTCTTAATTACTAGTAACAACAAAAAAGCAGGATAGGGATGGGAATTAACAGAGCTGGTGTGGGTGGGTATTTACTATTAATTAAAAATACTTCAAGAATTATTGTAAAGGATGTCAGTGAATTTCTGAGTGAAAAAAGGAGGGTATCAAGTACTGTTTTCTTTTCTTTACATACACATGGGGTAAAAATGGTGATTCAAAGCCCCCCAAATCATGAAGATTTATCAACAATAAGCAAAGTCTTTGACATAAATGCATACATATAGAAAAATCAGTGAGTCACAATGGCATGCAAAAATGACCATCTTTACCAAATGCACTACCAAGCATCGCAAATACTGCATTATAATTTTGTTTGACCAAAAAACATTTCTACCATTTTAGTGATTTCAGAAACCTTTGGAATTTTATAGCTTAGGAACTAAATCTTGATGACATTGGCATGTATATAAATGGATAAGAATGAATAACTTTTTGCATTAAAAGTCTCATTAATTCCATCCAACTACATGCTGAAATTTATTGAATTAGCTGCCAATTTTCATGGCTTTTTTCAAACTTCTAGAAAAATATCAAAATAATTTTATAGTACAAGTAGGTATACAGTAGTATTACATTCTCCCCTATATATTTGGAAATACAATAATATCTAATAATAAACTTTTCATAAAATTAATATTTTTCACAAACAAAATTTCAGACTAATAGAAATTAAATATTTTCACCACAATGTATTTGTATACCTTTGTGAGGTTAGATTTTATTTCATTATATTTTTCTTATATTCTATAGCATGCATACATTGCCTTTACATTAACTATATAAATAACAATGTATAACAAATTCTCATGGAGTGCCTATCAAGCGGTTGGAACAGTTGTAGTACTAGGGTTATAGCAGAGGACAAAAGAGACAAAAATACCTGAGCTTATGGGGCTTCCATTTTAGTTAGGGATGAAGGGGAGCATGAAAGTGCAGAAGACAGGCATTGAGTAAATGGAACAAACATGAAGACATTAGAAATGACAGAAGTTGTAATTTTTAAAATTACTTAATTTAATTTTTTTTATTAATTGACTTACACTAATACATTAGTTTCAGGTGTACAACATAATTTGCTATTTTTATAGAATATACTCCATACAAAGTTATTATAAAATATTGAATATATTGCCTGTGCTGTACATCCTGCTAACATTTATTTTGTATCTAGCAGTCTGTACCTCTTAATCCACTTCAATTTTGACCCTTTCCCCACCCCTCTCCCCTCTGGTAACCACTTTTTTCCAGTTTTTTTTTCCAGAAAAAAACAGTTTTTTCTCTGTATCTGTGATTTTTAAAACTTATGGGTTCACTTTGTAAGGTAGGAAAATTTGGCTCAAATTCTGCAATTAGTAGCACATTTTGATTTTATTTCTGAATTTCTTTTGGGTCTCATCACTTAAACGGAAAACAAAATTTAGAAAAATTAGAGATTATTCAGAGAAGAGTTCTTGAATCTTTTCTTTCTGTATGAGGACTTTTGAGGGACACTGAAATTAATACAATCTTTTTTGTAGAGATCATCTTTCATTTCATTGAAAATGAATATATTTCCAGCAATGCAGAGAAGAAAACTCAGCCTTGATATTTATAATCCTTGCCTCTATTACTATTCAGTGTAGGGGTGAAAAGAGCAGTTATATTGCAATGGGGAGAAAATTACCATATTTTGTTGCATATTTAAATAGACTTGCTATATTTGATACAAAGGCTCAAATTTACTCTGAAATGAAATTTAGGGTCCCTGCTAATTTTTCAATATGTGTTTTTCAAAAATCCACTTTATTGTACACAAAAGTTTAATATCATTTTCAACTATAACTTTCTCTAAGGGAGAAATGAAACTGACCCCTAAAGAATAAATGCCCTCAACTTAACTGGTCATTAGATGTCACTCCTCTTCCAAACAGATGTTGCTGAAAGAGGGTTTCTGTTTTCCTTAGCAACTAAACCAAATTGCATCTAACAAGGAATAAAAAAGCATTTGAATGGGCACTACAGATGTGTAAAACATTTGGAAAAATTACTTATACTGAGTTAAATGAAATTTATGGAAGTATTTTGAACTAGCTTGGAACCATTTTAAAAGTTTATATCATATTCGAAATACCTTACCACACTGTTACGTATTGCCCTTAGTGGTTGCCTTTTGTTTTCCACTAGTAAATTTAGTCTTTGTGAAAGTGCCAGAAAGTCATTCCTGGAGATGAAAGCTTACTCGAAGTACAAAAAATAACATGAAGAAAAAAATATTTTACTCTTTTCTGGTTTTATCTATCTATCTATCCATATATAATATATATATATATGTATGTATATATATACATATATACATACATATATATATATGTATATATAATTCTCAATATAGAGAGAATTACCAAAGAATTCTGAGTAATAGTGAACTTATTTTCCTGGTATAGGCAGAAAAATCCACTGGTCTAATAACAAAAAGCACAGATACTTTTGTTAATTATGCCAACGTTCTGAATTCTTCCTAATGATTCTATTCCTCTTTGTTTTGTAAGTCACAGTGTGAGTCCCAATTGGGCCATTGGACAAAATTGAACTACCATTCAATAGAGACAGTTGAATTATGTTCATATAACCTAAAACCTGACTGGTCTGGGCTTCCCTGGTGGCGCAGTGGTTGAGAGTCCGCCTGCCCATGCAGGGGATACAGGTTCGTGCCCCGGTCTGGGAAGATCCCACATGCCGTGGAGCGGCTGGGCCCGTGAGCCATGGCCACTGAACCTGCGCATCCGGAGCCTGTGCTCCACAGCGGGAGGGGCCACAACAGTGAGAGACCCACGTACCGCAAAAAAACACAAAAAACAAAAAAAACAAAAAACCTGACTGGTCTAAGAAGCAAGGTCTAGAAAGTCTATGGGGTCACATGTTTTTACCATTTGTATTTTGTGGTAATTATATTATGCTGCGAAAATTAGTTGAATAGGCATGTGTTAACACTAAGACAGCAATACTTTTTAGTTTTGTTAAGACTAATCAAAGACATCAGGAAGGAAAGAAAAATCAGGTTCATTTTTTTGTTTGTTTTAGATGTGGCTTAAAACACTAACCAAGAAGTAAATAAAACTTATAGTCTGCTTTGTTCTGGCTGCTTATAATCTTTTTAGGGTTTCTGGGATTATGCTTCATTCTAATGGACGTTTCTTTGTCTAAATCAGCTATATTTCAGTTTATATAAGATTAGGTAATCTGAAAAGAAAAAAATCGTCATGTTATAAATTCAAAAAGATGATAGATTACCCTCAAGTGAAAAATATTTAGCACTCTATAATCTAAACATTGTGGTACAGAAACAGAAAAGATACATGTATATGTATAACTGAGTCACTTTGCTGTACACCTGAAATTAACACACGTTAATCAACTATACTCCAATATAAAATAAAATTTTTTTAAAAAACAAAAATTAGAATAAATAATGAGGAGAGTGGCATTGTTTTTTTAAAAAAATAAACATTATGGTACACGCCTATGGATGAGCAAATAACAGTGGCAAATTTCTAGCTTAAATACATTATCTATTTTTTTATTGATTTATATACAGATTTAGTCATAAGAAACAAGATAAGGATATTTTAATAAACAAGAGTAATGTTTGCAAGCAAGTCAAAAAATATGCTTGTATGTGATTTCACCTTTAATCCAGGAAGATTTTTCTATATTTACATTTATATTATTTAACAGTAGTAAACTTAAAAAAAAATCATGAGTTTAGTAGGCGAAGAGTGATATATATCCTAGCTTTAATGAAGATTTTCAGTTACTTTAGGTTTGGATATGTTTTTGAAGCTCACATACTTTTTTAAAACCTAGTATTTCTGGCCTAAAATTTGGGGTTTAACATAATTTAAAATACTATGTTAACTTTAATGTCACAATGATAATTTTGAAAAAAGATTATTAATAAACTCTTGGCAGGGAAAATATAATGGGTCATATGACTCTTGGTTCTAATGAGGATTAAGTATTAAAAGGAGTGGACAGGATTTTATCTACCAGAGTTTTTACTCACTTACTACCTATTTCTCATGGCAGCAAAGATGCTTAGTTCTCTTTTTTACAAAGTAAGAAAACATTTTTAACTTTCCTTGGGGAACTGAAAAGAGGATTTGAAGATTTATAGTAACTATTACTTAAAGGCTTTCAGGGTTAGTACACTTTGCTGTACTCTGCATGATTTTCTAAGTTTTGTTTCACCTACTGCTTTGCTTCCTCATTTCTCAGGCAAGCGGAATAACAACTCTTTTTCCCCTTATTTCATGGTGATCATTTTTCGTTTCTTTTCTTTGAGTATTTCTTGAGTATTTATCAAGTTGTTTTGTGTTTATTTTAAATTTTAAGCAACTGGAGGATCAATGATTAAATAGACATATGAAAAGGAGAATGTAAAAACTCTGAAAGATTTTTGGTAGTCAAAAAGATAGAAGCAATGTTAATAATTAATATAATAATAGTAACTAACACTTAGTGAAACATTACTATATACAAGACACTTAATAAGTGCTCTATTGACATGTTTAATTCTCCCAATAAAATTATGATAAAAATTTCCTTCATTTAATAGACAAGAAAACTGAGCATTGAATGGCTAAATAGCTACCTGAAGGCACTCTTAAATACTTTTTATACACAAAAATGGTCAATCATATACTCTCTTTGCCTATCAAGCTCTTGGAATATGGAAATTTTCATTTAATACTTGTTAAATAAATATGCTAGTTAACAAATTAATAAATTATAATCAAGTTTAGAAATCAAGAGATAGAAGCTATTTAGACTTTAAAGAGAGAATGTTGCCTTTAGTACTAATAATGAAATTAAAAGAGGATAAATGAAATATAGGAAAAGTGACCTCAGAATTAGGCCTTTGATGGTAGAGTGGGTAGCACAGAGCAATGTGGAAAGAAGAGATTATCAAGTACAATAATGTTGGGAAATTTAGATTAATAAATGTAGAAAGACTTACTCCTACTTTACAGCCACATAAACGTGAACTCATAACAGATTAAATACTTAAGCGCAAAAGCTAAAACTATAAAAGGAATGGAAGAAAATATGAGATATACATTCATGAAAGAAAATATGGGAGAATATCTTAATGATCTAAAAACACTACATATTAAAATATTTGAAAGCAAACCATGAGGTGAAAATTTGATGGATTAAGTTATGTCAAATTTAGGATTTTTAATTCTTTTTTATTTTTTGCGATAGTGATCACTATGTATCCATCAGAAATTTCCTAGCTTCTCATGTAGCTAGATTAGGAAACTTGTCTTATTTTGGCCAATGGGCTCTATGCAAAAGTAACATGTGTTACTCCTGTTAAAAGATATTTAGGAAAAACTATATTTAAAATGGCAGAGCCGGGCTTCCCTGAGGGCGCAGTGGTTGGGTGTCCGTCTGCCGATGCAGGGGATGTGGGTTCGTTCCCCGGTCCAGGAGGATCCCACATGCCGCGGAGCGGCTGGGCCCGTGAACCATGGCCACTGAGCCTGCACATCCGGAGCCTGTGCTCCGCAACGGGAAAGGCCACAACAGTGAGAGTCCCGTGTACCGCAAAAAAAATAAAATAATAAAAATAAATAAATAAATAAATTAATTAAAATGGCAGAGCCAACAGATGGAAACCCTTTAGATCCCTAAGTCTCCACTCTGAAGGGACTCAATTTAGACTGGCCATAGCTACCACAAACTTTGGATGATATTCTATATGTTAAGCCACTTAGATTTTGAAGTCATTTGTTACTGTAGTATAGCCTATTCTCTCTTGACTATTATATACACTTCAGCAAAGGACACCCACCACAACAAAAGGCTAGAAGAAGATGATCTCTGGTGTGAAACCAAAAGAATAAATAAATGGAATATAAAATGAACTCCTAGAAGTCAACAAGAAAGATATAAGAAATCTAATAAAAACCAGTGAGCAAAGGACAGGAATATATAATACAAAACAGAGAATGTTGAAATGCCTAATAAATATTTGATTCTCTAATTCACTAGGAAGCTTGTTGTGGTGAATTTTAAAAATGAGAATGCTGAAGATAGAAAAAATGGATAATAACAAGTGTTAGGATGAAGAAATATTGAAAGTTTCATGTACTTCTGTTGAGAGTTTAAATGTTGCAGTCATTGTAGAAAGTACTTTTTCAGAACTCAGTAAAATGCTATGTGCATAATTTGGGACCTAGAAATTCCACTCCTTGGTATATATTCCCACACAGTTCCATAACTGATTCACATTTGTTTGTAATAGAAGATTCCCATTCTCTGTGGAACAGATAATTAAAATGTAATAGATTAAATTACAGAATATTATGTAGTAAGTAGAAGCAAAGACTATATATATATATATATATATATATATATATATATATATATAGCAAACAGTAATGGAAACATAATATTGTTTGAAAGAGATAATATATTTAGATACAAATATCAATATCATTTATGTTGATTTTAAAATATGTACAAAAGTACATTTTGTACCAAGTTACATGTATATTTAAAGACATCTATCAAACACAGTGGAGAGATGCCTATGTGGGGAGGAAGCAATGAGAGTATGGCATAAGAATTAAAAAGACAAAAAAGAAAAAAGAGGGAGTTCTTTACATACATAAACAGAGTGCCAACAAACACATGAAAGAATGCTCAACATCACTAATCATGAGAGAAATGCAAATCAAAACTACAATGAGATATCATCTCACACCAGTCAGAATGGCCATCATCAAAAAATCTAGAAACAATAAATGCTGGAGAGGGTGTGGAGAAAAGGGAACCCTCTTACACTGTTGGTGGGGATGTAAATTGATACAGCCACTGTGGAGAACAGTATGGAGGTTCCTTAAAAAGCTACAAATAGAACTACCATATGACCCAGCAATCCCACTACTGGGCATATACCCTGAGAAAACCATAATTCAAAAAGAGTCATGTACCAAAATGTTCATTGCAGCTCTATTTACAATAGCCCGGAGATGGAAACAACCTAAGTGTCCATCATCGGATGAATGGATAAAGAAGATGTGGCACATATATACAATGGAATATTACTCAGCCATAAAAAGAGACGAAATTGAGCTATTTGTAATGAGGTGGATAGACCTAGAGTCTGTCATACAGAGTGAAGTAAGTCAGAAAGAGAGAGACAAATACCGTATGCTAACACATATATATGGAATTTAAAAAAAAAATGTCATGAAAAACCTAGGGGTGAAACAGGAATAAAGACACAGACTTACAAGAGAATGGACTTGAGGTTATGGGGAGGGGGAAGGGTAAACGGTGACAAAGCGATAAAGAGGCATGGACATATATACACTACCAAACGTAAGGTAAATAGCTAGTGGGAAGCAGCCGCATAGCACAGGGAGATCAGCTCGGTGCTTTGTGACCGCCTGGAGGGGTGGGATAGGGAGGGTGGGAGGGAGGGAGACGCAAGCGGGAAGAGATATGGGAATATATGTATGTATATAACTGATTCATTTTGTTGTGAAGCTGAAGCTAACATACCATTGTAAAGCAATTATACTCCAATAAAGATGTTAAAAAAAAAATGATAATGGAGTATGAGCTGGAAAACATAACTAACTCAACATTCTGCAAGTGAAGCCAAAATGAAAGAGATAACATAATAAAATATTGGGGAAATGAGAGTAATAGGGAGAATCAAGAAATTCCGAACTGTGACCTCCATTAAAACTTTTGATTTTTAGGCTCATGGAAATAATATGAAAAAGAATGCTAATGAGAATAAAACCAATCAAGAAAAGAGACCCTATTTGACCCAAATTTTTATTCTGTTGTCTGAAGCACAAAAAGAAAGTCACTTATTACTCCTTGTAATTCTATGCTCCCACATTATGAAAAGCCATGAAGAAATATTTCTGTACTTTGAAATGTTTCTCTTTTTTCTTGTAAAATCACAGCACCAAGAGAGAGGAAAATATATATTTTTAATGCCATGCAAGATAGACTGGTATTAAATATAGCTTTCTTTGGCAAGGCTTATTTGTAGTAGATTTTCTTATGTTTATTAAAACAGAAGTACGATAATAAGCAAATCCTAGTGAGTCACCCACACAAAATAAACCAGTTTGCATGATGACATAAGGAAATACAGTATGAGACAGTATGTGGGTATAATTTTGTTCAGATATTTGGGCAAATAATCACCACAGGAAGCACAGCTGGGTTTGTAGTCCAAGTTCATAAATCCTCAGGTTTTCTAATTGTATCGAATCATTCAAATTCTTAAATAGTTTGCATGCTAAGTAAAAATAAAGGGATCAGCCCATATTTTATAAACTCTTGTGTATCTAACATTGCTTATGTGTTGCAGTAAATTTATGATAATTTTATGGACAATACACAGTGGCATTTGTGACAATGGCCGCTAACAAAGCTTTTCTTCTAAACAGTTTGCTAATTTTCAAAAGAGCCTTTTGAGCATGAAACTATATACGAACATTTCTTTTCAGCTTTGGGTCAAGAAAAGGTCATTTTATGGGAGCTATGGTTGATTATATGTTAACATTCACAGGAAACAGACTACGGTTATTTTAGGAGCAAGATGACAGCTATATGAAATGATAATGTAGCTATATTGGGAAATGTAATTAAACTGCCTTTGTGCTTTGAATGATAATTGCAATGAGAATGCTCAGTGAAGATTTGATGATGAAACATGAAAGAATTTGAAACGCTACTGACTCTGGTCTTAATTGGAAACACAAAATTTAATCCAGTCTAGTGGAAAGGATTTGATTCTAAGTGTTAAGTGAGCAACCAGTTAAAAATTGTTCTTCCCTCTTAGGTCAGCAAACTGTACTATGACAACCACATTTCTCCAGACTAGGGAAGAGTTTCTTTTTGTACAACTGAGCTAACAACAGACCAACTTTTTACCCCATATACCACTCTATTGTAAGCACAAGGCAGGAAAGCAGAGCCCTGCTGCCAAGCACAGACCAAAGAGGGCCTGAGCGGGACCCCAGGAGACACTCAGTCTGTTTATAGAGAAAGTCCAGGTGGCCCTGGAATCAGAAGAGCTTCACAGGGTGCTGCCCTTGCTATGTGACTTGTTTACATTGAGTTAGGATACGACAGGTTGCTTCAGTGTGTTTCCTAAATTTAAACTGCCCTACGTTTCTGGAAGATGCCAACTTGTAAAGTGCATATTGCCAATCAATAATATATATATTTTAATAATTTATTACTTTTAATTTAATGAATCTTGCATGTGATAAAACTTTTATTTTTAAATTGAATTATTGAAGAATATTTTTCTTTATTCTTAAAACTCAATGATTCTTTATTCTTGAAAATCCAGAAAATGATACAGTATACATGTATATGTGTGTGTATATATAATATGTATAAAGGATACATTATAATTAAAGGATAATACAAGGATTACAAGAATTGTACTATAACTCCTTGTATAGATATTGTTTGTTTTATATATATTTTATATGTATACATACTATATATATATAGTTTTATAGGTTTTTTGGTGCAGGGATATATATATATATATATATATATAGGTAAATGTATGTATACATATATAGATATATAGAGATATAGGTATAGATATAGTTTTTTTCACTGCCATTGCATCAAGGTGGATGATTTTGCTCTAAAGATTTATGTATTACTCAGTTTATCCTGCATGTTTGTTATTTCTCTAGCAGTCATGTTCTGCTTCCTTCTCAAGATTCTGATAATCTATATAAACCAGATCATATCCCTTCCTTCCACAGCTATCATCTTTTTTTTTAAATCATTTTCTTCTCTTTGTTTTACTCTTAAAGAACTTCTCTAATTATTTCTCAACATCACTTACATAATTTTCTATTATATAATGAAATACTTTCTCTTTGGCACCCTCTAATGAGTATTAGTTTGCTACTGTATTTTTAGTTACCCTTTTTTCATTATCTCTATTAACTCCTATTAATTTCATTCTGTATCTCAAAAAGGAAGTTCCATTTTCATCTCTGTTTTTTTCTCTATTTAACTTTTTTAATTATTTTATTTTATTGAAGACACAGCATATACATTGAAAACATTGTTATGTTTTTTTGAAAAATCCTTTACATATGTATAACTTCTGCAACTTAAGGTCAATAATTTACTTTTTGTTGTGGTTGTCACCTAAGTAAAATTTTCTCCCTCTTTATTCATCCTTGAAAGGAAGATGACCTATACATGTTCAATATTTGTCATTAACAGATATGTCTAATCACTTTGAACCACATCACAATCACATGAAACACCTTTATACTTTTTTTTTTTTCTAGAAGATATCTTTCAGTATAGCTCTCCTGGTCTAGACAGATATTTCCTTCTGCTACCATTTCCTAGTCCTCAGAGTTTAAAGAAATGAATTTCTGCATAGGTTATTTGGAATAAGTTATAGTTCTTTAAAAATGCTACTTTAAATAATATATTAATTCCCAGAGTATACAGCTACTGCAACTCATTTTGTAAACCTCTGCCTTACTTTACATCCAGGATGTTCTCTTTTTACCTATATATATATATATATATATATATATCCCTGAATTTTCAGGAAAGGATAAAAGATCTCAGAGTTTTTACTTTTAATTCTAAATTTTATCATTGGAAAATTTTAATATTATGGAATATTTATTTTTTTAAATTGGTACTGAAGTCATTCTTTGACTTTAAACTATGAAAGTTTTCTTTGTCTAAGAAAAACAGCATTATTAAATTATCTTCAGTAATTGAAAAGGAAGACTTTCTGAGTTGCAGAAAGTCCAGAGTAAAATAAAATCATATGAAGTAAACTAAACTTATCTTATAAATACCATATGTGTAGACTCTTTTGACAATGGCTTTTGTTGGCTTAGTATGAAAGTAATAGCATAGGAGCTTGAACTATTGTCGTGAACAGAAAAAGTCTGTAACAGTTTGAAGAATTAGCTATTTTATTTTTTAATCCTACACTTCAGCAAAAAACACTCCCATGTTATTTTTAAATGATAACATGGTTTGAATAATAAGAGACCTGACCAAGCTTTTGTTGCTGTGTTGGATTATTGTTTGGAAGCACTTGGAAAATCCCTTTACCTCTCTACCAGACTTAGACTTCTGCCCTTGGTATATTCCTGCAACAACCAACAACAGTAGTGAATGTGAGACATGGAAAAGAGCCATCTTTCATCTGTGTGTAAGTTAATGGAACATTACCTCCAGAGTAGGGAAACTCAGCACTGAGACTCTGGAGGTAAATTTATTTTACATTTTGAGTTTTGAACACTCTCAATGTCTACACTGATTACCTGGCCAACCCATAAGACAGCTGGTAAAGTTCACAAAATTCATCTCTGAAGTCCTTCCTTGACTCTTTCTGAGCTTTCCTTTTACTATAGTCATATTTCGGGGACTTGGTACTTCAAAATTTCCAATTCTCCAATCTCTCTGCCAGAAGAGAATATGTAAAAATTAAGTAAATATTAGCATCATAGCGTGAACTGCTTCAGTGATAATTTCCCACTTTCCCTACAACCATTCTCTGGGGTTCTTGGTGAGAGTTATATATGTTACATAGGGGAGAAGGTGGAATAAAGCAGATCTGGATTAAGAATTAACATTTTATTTTTATAGGAGAAATTTTAAAATTACTTAAGTTTATTCATCCTCAATTTTTTTATTTAATAATTTCCATATTTATTATTTTTAAAATTAAGTGATGAAACAACATAAGGGAAATAATTTGTTACTTAATAGGCACTCAAAAATATTTATTTATTTTTAAATGACTTGTAAATTTAGAGCTAGAAGGTTGAAAAGAGAATATTTGAGCAAGTAGGTAATTATATAATCTGCTTATGTGTAAGGTCATCCTCAGTTTTAAAGACTGGGAATTGTAAGTGATTAACTCAGGAAAAAGGATCTTTCCACTATCTTGCTAGTTACAAAATAAAAACTTGTACTACTGTGGAAGTATTTGTAAAGTGTATTCTTCTCTCTCTTTAATTAATTTACTCTTCCCATTGAAAATAATTTATCTGTTCAGGAATTATGATGTTGTTTTTTCTTAATTAACTGGATATTATATAATAAAAGAGTGACACCATCATATTATAAGTCCTTTATGAGTAGATGCTGGATTGGACTAGATCGGTAGTTTTAAAATATTTTAGCAGAAAATTCTTTTTTAAAATATTATGTGCAATCACCTATATAAAACAGATAAGAAAATGTCTGGGTAGTTTGGAGTGTTACACTATTACATCAACTTATGGCCTATGAGTTCCTTCCATGGAAAATATTTCTAGCCTTTTATATAGAATAGTGGAAAACAACAGTGAGACAGGCTGGGGCCTGGGACTTGGGGCATTTTGCTGCAGTACTTGCACCTGGAAAAAAGTCTCCTCAGCAACAAAATACAAAGAAACTATAAGGAACTAAAAGTAACTGCTTAGCACTTGTGACAAATGATGAACAAGAAGATACAAAAAGACTAAAAACCCAACTGCCACTACTGAGGTGTCCAGAGCAAAAGCACGGTACTGTGCATGATCCCTGCAAACAGCACCACCAAGAGGGAGGACAAACCTTCTAAGCCACCCCTCCAGCCCAACGCATGGACCAGCCCCCACCCTCACCCTATTTAAGGGACCAGCTCACCACTCCTCACAGAGCAAGTAAAGGAACCTGTTACTTGTCTTCTCGCTCCCCATGCTGTGAGTCGCAATAAAGCCTTACCTGAATGTCTCATCTGGCCTCTTATGAATTTCTATTGATTAGAGTCTAAGAACCCTGGTTGGTAACAACAGGAGTGAATAAGAGAGAGAAAAAATGTACAAATAACTATATATTCTACTTATTTTGGATCTTATTTTCTCAGGTCACCATTTTCTTCTTCATCTCCATGACAATTATAAATAATTAAAAACAATAACAACAAACCAAGCACTAGGCCTTATATACTTTACTTCTGGTTATCACAGAACTCTCAAAAGTAAGCAGTGTTGTTGTTGTTGTTGTTATATAAACCTTGTCTGTCTGACAGTTATATAATTTTTATTACTATTATTAATGAGGAAATGAGATCACTACAAATTATATCCAAACCACAATTCAAAAATTATTACAATAGGTAAAAGCAAACACTTTGTGATCTGAATTGCTTTGTATGTAGTGGAATAATTTTATCAAAATTGCTAAGTATTTAACAAAGAAACTGAAGGATTTAATTCTTCAGCATTTCCTCCAACAATACAACTCTTCAAAGATGCTTATGTTGCTACTTTTGACTTTTCAATTCTAGACATTTTATAACCCAACAGTCCTCAAACATTTTCACCTCAGGACACTTTTACACTCTTAAAAATTATGAGGGACCCCAAAGAACTTTTCTTTATGTGGGTTATATCTACTACGGATATTTGCCATACTATAAATTAAAAATTGGAAACTGTAAGAAAACTTACTCAATTTAAAAATAACGCTAACAATATATTTTAAATTAGCCTACATATTTCTAAAAAAAATAACTTTTCCTCAAAACAAAACTCTGTAGTGAGAAGAATGGCATTGTTTTACATTTTTGCAAATCACTTCAATATCTGTTTAATATCAGATACCTGGATTCTCATATCTATTTCTACAGTCAGTCTATTGCAATGCATTGTTTTGGTTGAAATATATATAAAAAAATAAAAACAATCCAGCCTCAGACAGTATGTACTTGGAAAAGAGAAGAATTTTATCTAATAGCTGTGAATATCTTTATTTGATGCTAAATCAAGACTAGAAAATGGCAGTTTCTTAACAGCTGCAATGTACAATCTGAAACCATATCAGTGAACTCTTACTTTAAAATCAGTTGGTCTATCTTGCACCTCAAATGGATCTTTTACACATGCATGGGTGATTTTGTAACACGCATGCATTGCTCATTCAGAAAAGTTGACACATTTCCTTGTTCAATATCAAAAATTAACATTCACAAATGTTACCAGTTATAACAAAAGAAAAGTCTTTAAGTTTTAAAAAGCAATCAAGTTAACTAAAGTATTCCAAAATTCTAACCTTCTTTTGAAAGTTAAAATTTTATCATTGGCAATAAATAACATCAGTTGTTTTCTTTTTTCTTTCTTTCTTTTTTTTTTTTTTTTTGCGTACGCAGGCCTCTCACTGCTGTGGCCTCTCCCATTGGGGAGCACAGGCTCCAGATGTGCAGGCTCAGTGGCCACGGCTCAGGGGCCCAGCCGCTCCGTGGCATGTGGGATCCCTCCTGACCGGGGCATGACCTGCATCCCCTGAATCGGCGGGTGGACTCTCAACCACTGCGCCACCAGGGAAGCCCTTCAGTTGTTTTCTTGAAGAGACAGACTTACTGCATTTATGTTTAAGAAAATGTCTATCAAATACCCAAATGTGAATAATCTTATCTGGCAGTTTTTCTTTTCAGTAAAAATGGTATAGTATTCTGTGTAAAATGTTTAGGTCATAACTCAGGTGTATAAGTACTGAGATGGTCTAAGAATGTACATGTTGGTTATGGTATGGTGAAGTTGGTGCAACCACCAGGAGGAAATGAGAATGAGGCTTGGAAGGAAGAAGTTTATTATACTCACAAGGCTTGAAACCTTGTACTAGCCCCTGTGTCCTTGTCTTGGGAAATGTGAAGATGTAGAAACAAAGAATAGCTGTTGAGCTGGGGAAGTGGTAACAGTTTAGACTATAAATCTGCCACATAGCAGAATCACTGAACTCACAGTTCCCTGAAAGATATAGATAAAGGCCTGACACACATTCCTAAGTTGTTTTTACAGGAAGCAGTCCCCCCACCAGATGAAAACTGCTGAATGCAAGAACATAGACCCGAAACAGGTTGAAACCAGAAGGTTGATGATGCTTGAACCTTCCCCTGATGCCAACCAATCTGAGAATTGTCCACGAGATGATCACGCCCTGCTCCTTGAACAATGTGACTCTTCACTACCCATACTTCCTTGAAACTGGACAGAATCACGCCGAGGGTGCATCACACCTGAGTAAAAAGGCCTCCTGAGAACCAATTAATCAGAGCTGCCACCAGCTGGGAAACCAACCCTGAGAAGTGGACATCACACCCAGTAAAAGACTTTAAGTACCTGTTTTGACAGGAAAAATGAATATTTGTCTTTGCCTATCCTTATATTTCTGATCTTTCCTCAGGATACTTTTGAAAATACCTTTTTACAATGGGCTTACTCTTATGCTTACTCCTGTAACTATTTTAATTGCTGGATATGTGGTCAACTTGCCATTTCTGGGTCCTCAGGACTGCCTTGGAGGGCGCCCCTCTACAGGGAATGGACTGGAAACACTTAGCTGAATTCATTTTTGAGGTTCAAAAGAAGTCTAGACCACTTAGCATTGAAATTACTAACTTTGAACCAGCCGAGTGGCCAATCAAGGATACACTTCATCAACCAGGCCATAAGTTCTTCTTTTCTCTTAAAGCCACAATATAATCAGACCCGATAACTGTCCAAAGGTTAAACAGCAAGAGATATGGGTCCATACAAAATCCACACCAAATGATGGAAGGGTTTAATCAAATTTGGGATGGGCTATTTTGGCTAACCCTAGAATTTGACTGATTGAGTGATAAAGTACCCCTATGTTGGAACATTCCTTCTATCACTGAGTGATTTCTACTTGATATATGGGATGGACACCCATAAAACAGTGCAATAGCCTTACAATATTAAAAAACAGTGATTGGTTCACCACTGACTGGATTAGGAGACCAGAAATTTATTGGAGGGCCCCAAATGAGACCTGTTGGGTTTGCAGAACCAATCTGTGGCCATGGCTCCCACCAGTGTGGATTAGCAGGTGCACTCTGGGATTCCCTTAGGTTCAAGTACACCAACAAAAATTTTTACAGAAGGCTAAAATTTCTAATCTGTCTTATCTCCTCACCAGATGGACTAGGTTGGTCTTCAAATGGTATTACTACTTACTTAAACTTAACTTCTTTATCCAAATATAGGCCTGGAAAGTATGTCTCTCCATAGAGAAGCATTAGCTAAATTTACCAGGCAAGCCCTGAACAATAGTCAACAGAGTCTAACATTATTAAACACTGAGGTTTCAATAATGAGAAAGGCTGTACTGCAGAACTGAATGACCTTAGACATCTTAACTGCGTCACAAGGAGGAGGAACTTGTGCCATTATCCATATTGTTTTATCTTTATACCAGATGAATCAGGGAATATATCTACACTCCTCAATGACATGCGGTCCTGGATCTAGACTGTTGATAATTCAGATGCTTATGCCTCTGCAACTGTCCCTGGAGTGTCCAACTTGTTTTCCAGAATATTGAGCTGATCTCCCAAGGTGTTCAACTCTTTTTCTGTGGAATTTTTTGATTTTTACTGTTTTACTTCTAGTCACAAATATATATATCTTTGTCAGATTCTCCATGTGCTGTTTATCTTATCTATGTAGAAAACCAACCAAGACCTCACTAAACCTCCTGATACTTGGCATGAGAATATTCATCCCTTCCATAAGAAGAGCCCCTTCTCACTTCCCTTGTTCAGCAGGAAGCAGCCAGATGAGAATGACTCCTGATCCCCTTTTTCCATTGAAATAGAAGGAACAAATTAGCATTGGGGAATTTGTTATAGCAGAAACTGGTTAAGGTAGCTTCCATTATGTTAGGCCTTATTCTTTTAGCCCACTCAGAGATTCTCTCACAAACGTTTCTCTTTCTTGCTTAATCACATTCTGAAAATGATTAGTTTCTAGTTAGAGTTGTACTATACACCTGGTGTTTTCTTCTCCAAGGAACATTCCCTCATACTCCTTTCCTCTGTTAGCATTCTTCATTCCAGAAAAAACACAGTGTGATAACCTCAAGGACCACTGCAAACCTTGCAGGACCACCTGATGCCAACTTTGACAATGTTGACATTTACCAGGAGGAAAGAAGACTGCAAGCTTGCATCTGCCTTAATCCTTATCTGAGACATGCCTTCCATTACTGAACTACAAGACCTCTTCCTATTTTCTACCAAAAGCAGGCACAGTCTTGAGGGCACTAGCCCACTCTGGCCTCCTCTTCCTGGCAAATCAATAAAGGCTATTCCTTTCTACTTCACCCAAAACTCTGTCTCTGCATTTCTATTCAGCACTTGTGAACAGAAGCCCAGTTTTGGCAACACCCTTGGCAACCACTCTAGCAACATTCACAATGGCTACTACACAGCTCTGTGCTGGTATTAGATTTGTTGCTATGTCTACAATGACTAGTATTTCCTGTCAGTGAAAACCAGCTGGTATTCAATGAGGACTATGTGCTATTCTCCCAGCTGATGCAGGAGCCAACCCAACACCTGTGACACCCCCTTTAAGCCCTGGCAACTGTGAAACACTTTCAACATTAGGCTATAAATTCCCCCTTTACCTCAAAGACATCAATATTTGTGTCTTTTTAATTGGTGAGGTGGATGGGTGGTTGTAGTTCCTATTATCATTATTTTTTATTAAAAAGTACCTTTCCACCTGAAGGTTCCATTGTCTCCCAGCCCCATGTAGTATCCCTAGACCCTCTACAATCTCACTTTTTGTGAATAAATTTATAAAGAAAAAAATATTGCCTTCTAGGATGTACAAGCCAGATAGAGGAGGTCTTGCTCTGGATTGGTTAGTTTGCATATCAAAGTCATGCTGCTGGCTGAGTCCTTTGCTACCTCTAAGAACTGGATAGTCCCTAGAGAGGCAGTCTCCTCAGCCAGAAAGATTTTCAAAGATGTCAAAACAACACAATAAAAAAAAAGTTAAAATATATGAATACATTTCAAAACAACCACTATTATCAGTAAGTAGAGAAGTTCTTTAAGCGTACTTACCATTTCATCATAATAAAATTATGATGAATTTTAAAAATGTGCACCCAAGTGTCACAATTTAATAAAACAAATATTTTTAACCCATCAAAAAGTTTTGTTTTTTGTTTTTTTTGTGGTACGCGGACCTCTCACTGTTGTGGCATCTCCCGTTGCGGAGCACAGGCTCTGGATGCACAGGCTCAGAGCCCATGGCTCACCGGCCTAGCCACTCTGTGGCATGTGGGGTCTTCCCGGACCGGGGCACGAGCCCGTGTCCCCTGCATCGGCAGGCGGACTCTCAACCACTGCGTCACCAGGGAAGCCCCAAGAAAATTCTTAAGTAATACTTTTTAAGAAATGCTCTGAGTTCCCAGTCATGAAATAGACAATGATTAGCACACTTTGGTGCCACTGCCTTGACCTGTGCTTATGCACCAGTAGTTTTAGCCACCATGGTTTTGTACCATTGGTGTTAATGTCAACACACAATGGAAAAGGCAAATAACACTAAGTAGTATTATAAAAATGGTTTGAATCCACAGAACCCTCTGATATCCCCAGAGGTCTATGGACCACTCTCAGAGATGTTGACTTTTCCTTTGATTATGAAGGAGAAACTTGTAGGTCTCTTTTATGCCCCACATACATACACCTGTATCAGTAACTCTCACTTTTCATTTTCTTTATCTTCTCAAAATAAACAAAACAAATAAAACAATAATAAATTTTTGTTCTTCTAAGAGTTAAAACTTACCTAGTTTTTTCTTTGTTTTTCTAGAATGAACTCTTGCCTTTTCTGCATATTCTTTCTCAGCTGTGTAAACCTATTCTTGCTATGTTCAAACAATAAAAATTCTACCTGGTTCATCCCCCAAATAAATCTCTTTAGAAACCTCTGACCTGCTCTGAATATAATTTGTTAACTTCTAGGCTTCACATAGAAATTGTCAGCCTTTAACTGTCATTTACCATTATCTTGGGGATAACCTTTCCCATTCTCTTCTTGATCTCCCTATTTCCTATATCCTACATATTTTTGTTAGTTTCCTCCCTTATTTTAATGGAGTACATACTACATTGCTTCCCCCAAGATAGCAGCAAGTGATTAAAATGTCTTATACCTTGTAAGTCTACAAACTGTGAGGTATACCTCACAATGAAATGAGTATGAACTCCTAGATTGAAAGTATCTCTCTCAGGTTTGGAGATCATTGCTCTGCTGCCACCCAGTTCTCAGAGCTCTACTGACAGATTCTGGTGCCATTTGATTCTTGATACTTTCCTCTCTGCAACCTTTTTGAATTTTATTTTTGTTCCTAATAAAGGTAAGTATTATGATAATGTGTCTTGGTGAGAATCTTCTATTTTCCATTTGGCTGAGAACTCAGTAGGCATTTCAGTCCTGGGAAATATTCTTGAATATTTGTTGGTGATGTGCTTTTATAAAATTCCTCTGTTCTATTGTTCTGAAACTACTATAATTTTGATGTTGGACCACCAGAACTGTAATTTCACTGTATTTTCCTTTCTGGTATATCCATCCTTTTTTCTTTTTGTACTATTTTTTTTTTAATGCTCAATTTCAGCTTCAAAAATTTTATTGATATTTTGCACAGATTATCGATCATGTTTGTAATATGCAACAGCTCTACTAAATTCTCTTTTTTAAATTAACTTTTATTAGAGTATAGTTGATATACAGTGTTTTGTTAGTTTCTTCCATACAGCAAAGTATATCAGTTATACATATACATACATCCACTCTTTTTTGATTCTATTCCCATATAGATCATTACAGAGTATTGAGTAGAGTTCCCTGTGCTATATAGTAGGTTCTTACTAGTTATCTGTTTTATATTGTAGTGTGTATATGTAAATCCCAATCTTCCAACTTATCCCCCCCACTTTTCCCCTTTGGTTACCATAAGCTTGTTTTCTACATATGTGACTCTATTTCTGTTTTGTAGATAGGTTCACTTGTACCATATTGTTCAGATTCCATATATAAGCAATATCATATGATATTTGTCTTTTTCTGTCTAACTTATTTCACTCAGTATGACAATCTCGAGGTCTACCCATGTTGCTGCAAATGACATTGTTTCATTCTTTTTTTATGGCTGAGTAATATTCCATTGTATATATATGCCACATCTTCTTTATCCGTTCCTCTGTTGATGGACATTTAGGTTCCTTCCATGTCCTGGCTATTGTAAATAGTGCTGCAATGAACATTGGAGTGCATGTATCTTTTCAAATTATGGTTTTCTCTGAATATCTGCTAGGAGTGGGATTGCTGGATCATATGGTAGCTTAATTTTTGTTTTTTAAGGAACCTCCATACTGATCTCCATAGTGGCTGTACCAATATACATTCCCACCAAAGTGTAGGGGGGTTCTCTTTTCTCCACACCCTCTCGAGCATTTATAGTTTGTAGATTTTTTTTTTTTTTTTACGGTATGCGGGCCTCTCACTGTTGTGGCCTCTCCCATTGCGGAGCACAGGCTCCAGATGTGCAGGCTCAGTGGCCACGGCTCACGGGCCCAGCCGCTCCACAGCATGTGGGATCCTCCCCGACCGGAGCATGAACCTGTGTCCCCTGCATTGGCAGGTGGACTCTCAACCACTGCACCACCAGGGAAGCCCCTGTTTGTAGATTTTTTGATGATAGCTATTCTAATAAGTGTGAGGTGATACCTCATTGTAGTTTTGTTTTGTTTTGTTTTTGCGGTACGCGGGCCTCTCACTGTTGTGGCCTATCCCGTTGTGGAGCACAGGCTCTGGACACACAGGCTCAGCGGCCATGGCTCACGGGCCCAGCCGCTCCGCAGCATGTGGGATCTTCCCGGACCAGGGCACGAACCCATGTCCCCTGCATCGGCAGGCAGACTGCCAACCACTGCACCACCAGGGAAGCCCCCTCATTGTAGTTTTGATTTGCATTTTTATAATAATTAGTGATGTTGAGCATCTTTTCATGTGTCTCTTGGTCATCTGTGTGTCTTCTTTGAACAAATGTCTATTTAGATCTTCCACCCATTTTTTGATTAGGTTGTTTGTTTCTTGGTATTGAGTTTCATGAGCTGTTTGTATATTTTGGAGATTAATCTCTTGTCCATCACTTCATTTGCAAATATTTTCTCCAGTTCTGTGGGTTGTCTTTTCATTTCTTATGGTTTCCTTTGCTATGCAAAGCTTTCAAGTTTAATTCGGGCCCATTTGTTTATTTTTGTTTTTATTCTACTAAATTTTTTGAATGATTTATTTTAAAGTATCTCTTCTTGTCTTATGATACGAGGATGCTGCCTTATCACTCAGAATATTGTTTAATCTTTTAAAATTCTCCTTTCATAGTCTCTATTTTCTCCAAGCAACTTTTGTTTTAGTTTTTAGCCTCTGTCTGTTTATTATATACTATTCTTTAGAAGTTTAGTCACCCTTAGTAGCTCGGTATGTTTGAGGGTGCTTTGTTGACTGTTGGCTTCAGAGTAGGATAGCCTAGTTGCATTTTTTAAGGAACTGCTGCTGCCAGTATCTTTAGTTGTTATATTTGGGCTTGTCAGATACCTCAGAGAAGTCTTCCCCAACTTCCTGTCTGATGCTAGTAATTTCTTTGGCTGCTAATAATTTTTGAGCCAGATGTAGTAGAAAAGATAAAGATCTCAATGTTCAGTGTGTAAACATCCACCTGATCTTCCTGCTTTCACTATAGTAACAATACATACAGCCTCCATTTTGTAACTGGTATCCTTCAATACACAGATTCTCTCATGGACAATCTCCTAAGAATAGCCTGCATACTTTGACCAGGATAGGTTGAGAGAGGCCACCCATCTAGATGAGCAGAGATAAGAGCATCTGGGACTATAATTGCTGTTAGCTTGGTGGGTCTCTGTTGTCAATTAGCTTCCTGGTTTACTAAACTGTTTTTAGTTTATAGCTTTTTAAAATTTAAGTTACTTATCCTTCATTGCTCTGCTATCCATCCTCTAAAAAGAGGTTGCTTCTGTCTGACCTGTTCCTTTGTCTTTGTGGTTTTATGTCTTTTGTAAAAATTTCTTTATAAGGGTTTCTGGAAGGAGTTGAGGGCAATGTTTGCATTAAATCCACCATTTTATCCATTTTATCACCTCATATTGCTGTGTGTGTGTGCGTGCTTAGGTGATTTTTAAATACACTTTAATTATAACATACTGATAACATATAAAAAAGTGTGTAAAACATAATGTATATGAACATAACCAAAAGCAAAGATAATCCTCACATACTAACAGTCTCTTTTATGTTTTGAGCTGAAAAATAACTTTTATTCTAATAGCTATCACAATAAATTCTTATTGCTTATTTTTGAACTTTATATAAACGGATTGATACTGTGTATATTCTATTTCATGCAGCTCTTTTTACTGAAAGTTATTTTTATGAAAATATTTTATATCATTGGCTAATAACAAAAGTTTGCACATTTTTAATTGCTTTATAGTATTCTTATTAGTGGACTTTTCAGTTGTAGTCCTAATGATGGATCTTTGTGTTGTTTCCAGTTGTGGAATAATAATACAAATAATGTTTCTATGAAAATTCTTGTCCATGACTTTTGGTGCACATGAAATTACATTTATTTAGATGGATATCTGTAAATGAAATATCTACATCATCTGTGCTGTGTATTTTTGTCCTGTGTTTTTAAAATAATTTCTCATAGTTTACAAGCATATCTAGTAATTAAAATTAGGTGATTATAACCCCCAATTAATTACAACTGATTGTTAATTGTGTTCTTTTTTCTTCCCTTTTTTTCATTTATTTCACCAGTTGACCTCTACATAGAAAAGAAATAGTCTAGAGAACAATGGTTTAACAAAAGAATGGAGAAAGCCAATTAGTCTGAGTAAAGTAGAAGATTCTTTCAAAAAAAGTACATGGAAATGATATTAGAAAAGTAGTTTGTGGTTATATTTTACAGTCTTTGAATGCTTACTAAAGTGCTTGCACATATCCCAGAGGTAGTTAAGGTTTACTTAACTACCTGCTCCTTAACATAACAGAATAAAAAGTCTATTTTAGAAAAACATTTCTCTATTTATATCCAAGAGTTATTAGGAAGGACAGTAATCTCAATACTCTCCTTGGAAAACTCAGGTATAAAAATCCTTGAAAATATGTTAAAAATATTTTTTCTAAAAAATAATTATTTTATATGGATCAAGTTCATAGAATTCTCTATCCCTTCCCATCATTTGGAAAAACTTCAATAAAAAGGTGCTACCACAGTAACCAAACTTGGTCTTAGTGATGGATATTCCACAAACATTGATATGTTAATATAAATTGCTTTACCAACAAACTTTTTTTTGTGTTTTTTTCTTAGGATTATTTTCTTACATTTATTTATTTATTTCCCTTTCAGTTTTATTATGATATAATTGACATACAGCACTGTATAAGCTTAAAGCATAGAGCATAATGATTTGACTCACACACATCATGAAATTATTATCACGGTAAGTTTAGTGAACATCCATTGTCTCATATAGATTCAAAATTAAAGAAATAGAAAACATTTTTTCTTTGTGATGAAAACTGTTAGGATTTATTTTCTCAACAACTTTCATATATAACATATAGCAGTATTAATTATATTAATCATGGTGTGAATTTACACCCCTTGTACTTATAACTGAAGGTTGTACATTTTGGTCATCCTTATCCAATTACTTCTCCCCCTACCCTGTCTCTGATAATCACATTTGATCTTTTTTAAATGAGTTTATGTGTTTGTTTTTTGAAGTATAATTGACCTACAACCCTATGTTAGCTCCTGGTGCACAACACAGTGATTTGATGTTTCTACACATTGCAAAATGATCAGCACAAGTCTAGTTGCCATCTGTCACCATACAAAAACATTATATTATTATTGACTATATTACCCATGCTGTGAATTTCATCCTTATGATGTTTATTTTGTAACTGGAAATTTGAGTTTTAATTTCTTCCACATATTTCCATCATCACCCCACTTTCCTCTCCACTGGCAACTGCCTGTTTGTTCTCTGTATCTATGCCTGCTTTTGTTTTGTTCTATTTGTTCATTTGCTTTGTTTTTTAGATTCCACACATAAGTGAAATCATAGGTATTTGTCTTATGTCTGAGTTATTTCACATAACATAATACCTTCTGGATCCATGCTGTCACAGATGGCAAGATTTCATTTCTTTTTTGTGGCTAAGTAATAGTGCCTTGTGTGTCTGCATGCATATCTGTATGCATATCACATCTTCTTCACCCACTCATCTATCAGTAGGCACTGAGGTTGCTTCCATATCTTGGTTATTGTGAATAATGCTGCAGTGAACATAGGGATGCATATATATTTTCAAATTAGTGTTTTCACTGTCTTTGGAAAAATACCCAAAAGTGAAATTTCTGGATTGTATGGTAGTTCTATTTTTAATTTTTTGAGGAATCTCCATACTGTTTTGTGTAGTGGCTGCACAAGTTGGTGCAGCCAACAAAGCACGAATGTTCCCTTTTCTCCACATTCTCCACAACACAGCATTGTTTCATGTGTCTGTTGGGCATCTGCATGTTTAATTTGGAAAAAAAAATCTATTCCACGTCCTGCTTTGTGTATTTTGATTAAAGAGTTGTGATTTATTACTTGAGCTATATAATGATTTTTCATTTCAGTTAAACCTAAAGAAAAAGCAATAAATAAACAACCACAACGTTTCTCATTTTTTAAAATTCATTTATAAGATACTGGATGATATATATATGTGTGTGTGTGTGTGTGTGTGTGTGTGTGGTAAGTGTATGTCTGTGTGTGTGTGTGTGTGTGTGTGTCATGGGCTGAACTATATCTCCTCCAAAATTCATATGTTGAAACTCTCACCACTAGCATCTCAGAATGTGACTAATTTTGAGATGAGGCCTTTAAAGGGGTCTTTTAGTTAAAATGAGGCTGTAAAGATAGGGTTAATCCAATTTCACTTCCTTATAAGAAGAGGAAATTTGGAAACATGTAGAGACACATCAGATTCTCATGAATAGAGAAAGGACCATGTGAGGTTATAGGGATAAGGCAGGCATTTGCAAGCCAAGGAGAGAGGACTTAGGAGAAACTAAACCTGCCCAACACCCTGATCTTGGACTTCTAGTCTATAGTCCCTCTCAAATAGATTTATAACAAATGAATGAAAACTTCATCATGGAGTGCAAAAGGGTGATAGCTACATGAAAATATGGGTTAAAATTTAATTTTCTCCTGTCTCTGTGTTTTAATTTTTGTCATTTTATGAATTTTATGGAAATTTAATTTGTAAATGTGTTTTGTGATTCTAGTGCTAAAACTAAATAAAAGATTTGTTAAAGCACATATCATGAGAGTAGGTAGAAGGAATGTCTACTAAAAATAGAAAGAAGCATCTTAAAAAGTCCACATATTCAACATTACATATTTGCAAAACCTGAGACTTAACACTCCAATTACAGTGGTCTACACAGTGGTGAAATTCCTGTGTTCATTTTGGATATTTCTTGGTGCAAAAAAAAAAAAAAATTCAAGTCTTTGAAGAAAAAAATAGATACAACTATAAGTACTTTGGAAACATTTTTGGAGGACCCCGTTAAAGAAAACCCTAAAATCTCAAGTGATCTGAAATTTCTAAAATTTCTTTGAACTATTAAATAAAGAATGCCAGAAATCCTTGCATAGTAATTCTTTATTGTCTCTCTTAGATGGAAAATACAATAGTTTTATTTCATTTTGTGGAGAGAAATGTTTAACATGCAACGTTCGCACATAAAGTTATAACAGTGTGGTTAGGAGTTAAGCACACAAAATGGAAATCACTTGTGTCACCATTATAAAAAACAAATTAATTAGTATAGGATACTTCCTCTGAAAGACGGACACATACTAAATTGTATTTTCATATTCCAGAATATTGATTGGAATGTATTAGTAAACATAAGTGTAAATATAAGCAGTTCAAGTGCTTAGTTGACTCATGACTTGTTTCCTAGAAGCAGAGCTCAAAATTATAGGTAGAAGTCTCTTTTTAATCTTCCTCATATGCAGCCCACTGATGAGCTTTGAAACCTAGGGCCACAGCCGACCACAGTAATTTTGCCATCTTCTGCTGTTGTTTCTTCTGCTTATATATAGCTGCCCCACCATACAATAATGACCATCTCAGTACCATCAAAACCCTTACTACCATTTATGCAATTTTTATTACTCAATATCAAGAAGGAGGAAATTATATTCCATTATACCAAATCTAAACTGATAATAAAACCAAAGTACATAAATTACTACACTCTGTGAATTTTTATGACCTTGATTTGGGTTAAAATACATATCTTCCTCTAATGTACCATATGTCTCATTAGCTAAAACCTACTTTTTCACTCCTCTTGCTTTCCTATTAAAAGCAAGCCATTCCTTTCCCATTATTTCCATCATCATAAAGAAAGTTTGGAATGGTTTAAAGTTCCTCTGGTTCCACACTCCCTGCCAACTACCATTCTTCTCACAAAACCTCAAATACTTCTCACTCTTCTTATTCTTATACAATGATCTATTAACCATAGAGTCACAACTTGATATTTTAAAAATATTATTATACCTGACTCACTTTTTCATCAACCTCATTAGCTACCATCATCAGAATATCAATATGCACTCCTATCACCATCATATCCAGCCATATGGTTAGATCCTGTCATTTAATGTGTTTTTAAAATCATTTGTCTACTTTAGTAGACTTTTCATATGGTTACAAACTGGATGAAAACTTTAACACTATTTTCCACATATTGAAATTTGAAATTTCTCTAATCTGAACATCCTTTTTTTTTTTTTTTTTTGCATTATGCGGGTCTCTCACTGCTGTGGCCTCTCCCATTGCGTAGCACAGGCTCCGGACGCGCAGGCTCAGCGGCCATGGCTCACAGGACCAGCCGCTCCGCAGCATGTGGGATCCTCCCGGACTGGGACACGAGCCCGCGTCCCCCCGCCTCGGCAGGTGGACTCTCAACCACTGCACCACCAGGGAAGCCCTGAACATCCTTCTTTTACCCCTTTTCAATTTTGCTTTGAATTCAAATTTCGAACCCATTCATTACTTCTTAAATATCACCATCTTCCAGTTGCTTTATGCTTTCAATTCTTTTTTTTTTTTCTCAGATATTTCAGCTCACTCTCACTAGAATCTCATATCTCTATGATCTTCCACTATACTTGCTTTTGCCAACTCCTAACTCTGGTTCAAACCAATGGTCTATTTCCATTATCTGAATAAAATTACATAATCTGGAAAAACTGATAGTTTCTAACCTGAAATAGACCCTCAACTGTTGCTTAGTGGTCTTTTCACTAATTTCTGGTTTGCTAAATTTTCGGTTTTCCTATGTGGCTAGTCTCAGCCACTTCCTTTCACTCAGCTAAGCAAAACCAAACCAAACAAACTGTACCATTAAAAAATGCATATATGAGACTTGCTCAAACACTACAATAGGTTCATTATTCCTAGCATCTTTCTCCACAGTCTCAAGGAAAACTGTGCTCCAACTCAAGCCAAGGTAACCCTGTCCATTCGTATCATTGCCCAGAAACCCTCTCATTTTCTCTGAAAGTCGCAAACTTCTTATTCTTTCTTTTAATCACCCTCACCACTTGCCCCTCTCAATAATCTTAGAAGTATTTTAAAATATTCTCTATTCAAAAGAAGATATTCATTTTTTTTTTTTGTGGTACATGGGCCTCTCACTGTTGTGGTCTCTCCCGTTGCGGAGCACAGGGTCCGGATGCACAGGCTCAGCGGCCACGGCTCATGGGTCTAGCTGCTCCACGGCATGTGGGATCTTCCCGGACCGGGGCACGAACCTGTGTCCCCTGCATCATCAGGCAGACTCTCAACCACTGTGCCACCAGGGAAGCCCAAGATATTAATTTTTAGTATTCTCCCTTAAATGGGGGGAAAGTGGAGAGACATGGCAAATCCTACTTCAGCCATGTGACAAAGCATCAACAGTCATAAATCATGTTGATAGTATGTTACCTTGATATAATGTAATGAAAATGACACTTTACCTATGTGATCTACATTCCCTTAATCCATAGTCCCAGTCTAACCTTGAGAAACTCTACTCCTCTTACTGCAAGTTCATCTAAAACAAAGAAAGTCAGAGAAATTGTCACAGTTAAGAGAAGGCTAAAGAGACATAACAACTAAATATAATGTGGTGTCCTAGGTGAACTCCTGGAACAGAGAAACAACATTAGGTAAAAACTAAGCAAACCTGAATAAACTACAAATTCTGTTTAATAAAATGTATCAATATTGGTTTATCAACTGTAGGTTATTACCATATTAATATATTAATAATAGATTAAACTGTGTGTAGGGTTATGTGGGAGTTCCTTGTACTTTCTGCTCATTTTTTGTTGTAAACATAAAACTCTTCTATAAAAATCAAAGTCTGTTAAGTTAAAACAAAAAAAGTAGATCAGGAGTTACATAGATGGAAATGATACAATCACCTCTATTAATAATAAAGCTCATAGTCACATTAGCAATTGCAGCTTAATGAGTGGCCGTAATATATCTCTAAACTCCAGAATTTGTCAGAATAATGATGATGATAAAGTGATGATCCCAAGGAAAAAACCTAGGCTTCCCCATGTTGAGGTACTTCTGTAAAACTTACAACATGAAAAGACAGAATTGGGCAGACCAGAACTGCTTGCTCTGTCTGGGCAGCTGACTCTCAAGAGTTAGGAAAGAGGTCTCATTTGTACATGCTAGCTTCTATTCTCGAAGATAACACTGGAGGGACTTCCCTGGTGGTGCAGTGGTTAAAAGTCCACCTGCCAATGCAGGGAATACAAGTTCAAGCCTTGGTTCAGGAATATTCCATATGCCGTGGAGCAACTAAGCCCGTGTGCCACAACTACTGAACCTGCACTCTACATACTGTGAGCCACAGCTACTGAGCCTACATGCCACAACTACTGAAGCCCATGCACCTAGAGCCTGTACTCCATAACAAGAGAAACCACTGCAATGAGAAGCCCATGCACCAAAACAAAGAGTAACCCCCACTTTCTGCAACTAGAGAAAAGCCAGCATGCAGCAATGAAGACCCAATGCAGCCAAAAATAAATTTATATATTAAAAAAAGATGAAAAAATAAAATAAAAGATGACACTGGAATCCAACAGGAGAGGATGGAGTGAGAAAGTTTATTGACAAGACTAGGATTATAGCTAGTCAAGGCCTCTTGTTACAGAAACAAGAGACAGAGTGCATATCCAGCTAAGACAGAGGACTAATTCCAGAGAAGAGCCTCATAAAATGTCCCAGTTTTATAAAAAGCTTTTCTCTGGAATATCCCTAGAGGCTTTCTGTTGTGAGTTCAATTGATAGAACCTGAACAGTGAAGATAGCTTCCTCCTAGAGGTGTGAACTTCATTCTTAGACAAGCAGTCCACATCAATCCTGTGGACACCAAACTTCTTACAAGACAGGTCTCTTGCACATTATTAATTTCATTAGGTATAGTCTGAAATTGTCCCAAAAATAACCCACCAGGTTACCATTATCATAAAGGACACTTGTTTTACTTATTTTTTAAACAATCAATTTTCTTCAATCTATAATAATGTATGTTTAGTGATGACAACTTAAATTTAGAGAAACATTAAAAGTACAAAAGTAGGGCTTCCCTGGTGGCACAGTGGTTGAGAGTCTGCCTGCTGATGCAAGGCATGCGGGTTCGTGCCCTGGTCCAGGAGGATCCCACATGCCGTGGAGCGTCTGGGCCTGTGAGCCATGGCCGCTGGGCCTGCACGTCCAGAGCCTGTGCACCACAATGTGAGAGGCCACAGCAGTGAGAGGCCTGCGTACCGCAAAAAAAGAAAAAAAAAAAAGGTACAAAAGTAAAAAAAAAATCTTCACCTGTAATCTGATTCCCAAAGGATGATCAAAACTAAAACATGGATCTTTTGCCATCTTATTCCCTCCTCCCACGCCCGAAGTTTATATGCCCTCCAATCTTCTTTTCCACGCATAGATACATTTGTGAAGTGGATTTATAGACAAGATCTCCAACTCTATGTCTTCCACTAACTTTTGGGTCCAATTCATCCATCTTTTTGGAGAAAATATTTGAAAAGAAAATAGCTGAAAACTTCCCTAATATGGGAAAGGAAACTGTCAACCAAGTCCAGGAAGTGCAGACACACAGTAATCACACTGACAAAATTTAAAAACAGAAACTCTGGAGGCCAGAAGGGAGGGGCATAATATATTATAAATGATGAAATGGAAAAACCTTAACAAAGAATATTTTACACAGCAAGGCTCTCATTTACATTTGACAGAGAAATCAACAACTTTAGAGACAAGCAAAGGATAAGAGAATTCAGCACCACCACACCAGATTTGCAACAAATGTTAAAGGAATTTTCTAAGCAAAAAAAACAAAAAAGACCCACAACTAGACACAAGAAAATTACCAATGGAAAAGCTCACCAGTGAAGGCAAATACAGAGTAAAGGTAGGAAATCATCCACACAAAAATATGATATCAAAACAAGCAACTGGGAGAAGAAGAGAGCATAAATGCAGGATATTGGAAATACATTTGAAATTAAAAAAACAGAAACTAAAACCAGTCTTGTTTATATATAGACTGTTAAAACCTCATGGGAAATGCAAACCTAAAACCTACAATAGATACACACATAAAAAATATAAAGGAATACAAAAACAATAGGAAGTTAGTCATCAATTCACAAGAGAAGAGAATAAAAGAGGAAGGAAAGAAAAAAGACCTACAAAAATAAATCCTAAACAACTAACAAAATGGCAATAAGAATATGCATACTGATATTAACTTAAATGTAAATGGATTAAATGCTCCAATGAAAAGACACAGTCTGGCTGAATGGATACAAAAACAAGATCCGTATATATGCTGTCTACAAAAGATCCACTTCAGAGCTAGGGACACATACAGAATGAAAGTCAGGGGATGGAAAAAGATATTCCATATAAATGAAAATCAAAAGAAAGCTAGAGTAGCAATACTTATATCAGACAAAGTAGACTTTAAAATAAAGACTGTTATAAGAGACAAGGAAGGATACTACATAATGATCAAAGGGTCAACCCAAGAAGAGGATATAAGTATTGTAAATATATGTGCATCCAAAGTAGGAACACCTCAATATATAAGAGAATAACTAACAGCCATAAAGGGAGAAATCGTCTGTAACACAATAATAATGGGGAACTTTAACACTCCACTGTCATTAATGGACAGATCAACTAGACAAAAAATCAGTAAGGAAAAAAAGGCCTTAAATAACACATTAAACCAGATGGATTAATTGATATTTATAGGACATTCCATCAGAAAACAGAAGAATACAATTTCTTCTCAAGTTCACATGGAACATTCTGCAGGATAGGTCATATCTTTGGTCACAAAGCAAGCTTTGGTAAATTTAAAAAAAATGAAATCATATCAAGAATCTTTTCTGACCACAACACTATGAGACTAGACATCAATTACAGGAAAAAAAATCTGTAAAAAATACAAACACGAGGAGGCAAAACAATACGCTACTAGGTAACCAAGAGATCACTGAAGTAATCAAAGAGGTAATCAAAAAATACCTAGAAACAAATGACAATGAAAACACGATGACCCAAAACCTGTGGGATGCAGCAAAACAGTTCTAAGAGGGAAGTTTATAGTAATACAATCCTACCTCACGATAAAAGAAACATCTCAAACAACCAAACATTACACCGAAAGCAATTAGAGAAAGAACAACCAAAAAAACCCCAAAGTTAGCAGAAGGAAAGAAATCATAAAGATCAGATCAGAAATAAGTGAAAAAGAAATGAAGGAAGTAATAACAAAGATCAATAAAGCTAAAAACTGGTTCTTTGAGAAGATAAACAAAATTGATAAAACATTATCCAGACTCAACAAGGAAAAAAGGTAGAAGACTCATCAATAGAATAAGAAATGAAAAAGGAGAAGTAACAATTGACACTGAAGAAATACAAAGGATCATGAGAGATTACTACAAGCAACTATATGCCAATAAACCAGACAACCTGGAAGAAATAGACACATTCTTAGAAAAGCACAACCTTCTGAGACTGAACAGGAAGAAATAGAAAATATAAACAGACAAATCACAAGTAATGAACTTCAGACTGAGATGAAAAATTTTCCAACAAACAAAATCCCAGGAGCACATGACTTCACAGGCGAATTCTATCAAACATTTAGAGAAGAATTAACACCTATGCTTCTCAAACTCTTCCAAAGTATAGCAGAGGGGGGGACACTCCCAAACTCATTCTATGAGGTGACTATCACCCTTATATCAACACCAGACCCATATGTCACAAAGAAAGAAAACTACAGGCCAATATCACTGGTGAACATAGATGAAAAATCCTGAGCAAAATACTAGCAAATAGAATCCAACAGCACATTAAAAGAATCATACACCATGATCAAGTGGGGTTTACACAAGGAATGCAAGGATTCTTCAATATACACAAATCAAACAATGTGATAAACCATATTAACAAATTGAAGGAAAAAATCATATGATCATCTCAACAGATGCAGAAAAAGCTTTCAATAAAACGCAACACCCATTTATATGAAAGCCCTCCAGAAAGTAGGCATACAGGGAAGTTATCTCAACATAATAAAGACCATATATGACAAACCCACAGCCAACAACATTCTCAAAGGTGAAAAACTGAAAGCATTTCCTCTAAGATCAGGAATAAGACAAGGATGCCCACTCTCAGCACTATTATTCAACACAGCTTTGAAAATTTGAGCCACAGCAATCAAAGAAAAAGAAATAAAAGGCATCCAAATTGGAAAAGAAGAAGCAAAGCTGTCACTGTTTCCAGATGACAAGATACTATACATAGAGAATCCTAAAGATGCTACCAGAAAACTAGTAGAGCTAATCAATGAATTTGGCAAAGTAGCAGGATACAAAATAAAGGCACAGAAATCTCTTGCATTCCTATACACTAATGATGAAAAATCTGAAAGAGAAATCAAGGAAACACTCCCATTTACCACTGCAACAAAAATAATAAAATACCTAGGAATAAACTTACCTAAGGAGACAAAAGACCTGTATGCAGAAAACTATAAGACACTGATGAAAGAAATTAAAGATGATACAAACAGATGGAAAGATATACCATTTTCTTGAATTGGAAGAATGAACATTGTGAAAATGACTATACTACCCAAAGCAATCTACAGATTCAGTGCAATCCCTTTCAAACTATCAATGGCATTTTTCACAGAACTACAACAAAAAATTTCACAGCTTGTATGAAAAAACAAAAGATCCTGAATTGTCACAGCAATCTTGAGATACAAAGATGGAGCTGGAGGAATCAGGCTCCCTGACTTCAGACTATACTAAAAAGCTACAGTTATCAAGATGGTATCGTACTGGCACAAAAACCAAAAGATAGAGCAATGGAACAGGATAGAAAGCCCAGAGATAAACCTGTGCACATATGGTCACCTTATCTTTGATAAAGGAGGCAAGAGTATACAGTGGAGAAAAGAAAACCTCTTCAATAAGTGGTGATGGGAATACTCAACAGCTACATGTAAAAGAATGAAATTAGACCACTCCCTAACACCATACACAAAAATAAACTCAAAATAGAATAAAGACCTAAATGTAAGGCCAGACACTATAAAACTCTTAGAAGAAAACATAGGCAGAACACTCTATGACATAAATCACAGCAAGATCCTTTTTGACCCACCTCCTAGAGAAATGGAAATAAAAAAATAAATAAACAAATGGGACCTAACGAAACTGAAAAGCTTTTGCACAGCAAAGGAAACCATAAACAAGATGAAAAGGCAACCCTCAGAATTGGAGAAAATATTTGCAAATGAAGGAACTGACAAAGGATTAATCTCCAAAATATACAAGCAGCTCATGCATCTCCATATTAAAAACTCAAGCAACCTAATACAAAAATGGGCTAAAGAACTAAATAGACATTTCTCCATAGAAGATATACAGATTGCCCACAAACACATGAAAGCATGCCCAACATCACTAATCATTAGAGAAATGCAAATCAAAACTACAATGACGTATCACTTCACACCAGTCATAATGGCCATCATCAAATCTACAAACAATAAATGCTGGAAAGAGTGTGGAGAAAAGGGATCCCTCTTGCACTGTTGATAGGTATGTAAATTGGTACAGCCACTATGGAGAACAGTATGGGGGTTCCTTAAAAACTAAAAAAGAACTACCTTATGACCCAGAATTCCCACTACTGGGAATATACCCTGAGAAAACCATCATTCAAAAAGTATCATGTACCACAATGTTCATTGCAGCTCTATTTACAATAGCCAGGACATGGAAGCAGCCTAAGTGTTCATCCATAGATCAGTGAATAAAGAAGATGTGGCACATATATACAATGGAATATTACTCAGCCATAAAAAGAAATGAAATTGAGTTATTTGTAGTGAGGTGGATGGACCTAGAGTCTGTCACACAGAGTGAAGTAAGTCAGAAAGAGAAAAACAAATACTGTATGCTAACACATATATATGGAATCTGAAAAAAAAATGCTTCTGAAGAACGTAGGGGTAGGATAGGAATAAAGACGCAGACATAGAGAACGGACTTGAGGACACGGGGAGGGGGAAGGGAAAGCTGGGACGGAGTGAGAGAATGGCATTGACATATATACACTACCAAATGTAAAATACATAGCTAGTGGGAAACAGCTGCATAGCATAGGGAGATCAGCCTTGTGCTTTGTCATGACCTAGAGGGGTGGGATAGGGAGGGTGGGAGGGAGACACAAGAGGGAGGAGATATGGGGATATATGTATATGTATAGCTGATTCACTTTGTTATAAAGCAGAAACTAACACACCATTGTATAGCAATTATACTACGATATAGATGTTAAAAAAAAAAAACTACAATGAGATACCACCTCACATCAGTCAGAATGAACATCATCAAAAAATCTGCCAAGTATAAATGCTGGAGAGGGTGTCGAGAAAAGGTATCCCTCCTACACTGTTGTTGGGAATGTAAATTGGTACAACCACTATGGAGAACAGTATGGACTTTCCCTTAAAAAACCGAAAATAGAGCTACCATACGACCTAGCAATCCCATTATTGGACATATATCATGAGAAAAGCATGTTTCGAAAGGATAAGTGCACTCCAGTGGTTATTGCAACACTGTTTCCAATAGCCAAGACACGGAAGCAACCTAAATGTTGATCGACAGATGAAAGGATAAAGAAAATGTGGTACATATATAGAGACAATGGAATACTACTCAGCCATTATAAATATTGAAATAATTCCATCTGCAGCAGCATATATGGACCTGGAGATTATCATACTTAGTGAAGTAAGTCAGACAGAGAAAGAAAGACAAATATGATCTCACTTGTATGCAAAGCAGACTCACAGACAGAGAACCAACTTATGGTTACCAGCAGGGACAGGTGGGGAGGAGGGATAGATTGGGAATTTGGGATTGACATATATATACTGCTATGTTTAACATAGATAACCTAAAAGCACCTACTGTATAATGGCAGGGAACTCTGCTCCATATTCTGTAATAACATAAATGGGAAAAGAATATTAAAAAGAATAGATACATGTGTGTATATAACTGAATCACTTTGCTGTACACCTGAAACTAACATAACACTGTAAATCAACTCTTCTCCAATATAAAATAAAGTTTTTTAAAAAGCAGATCACTTGGGGACAGTACTTTCAATATTCTTGTAGACCAGGTGCTCTGTAATGAGGCAGTTAGATGTGGACAGTGACTGCCCCAGAGAAGGATTTTTTTCCTGTCCTTTGAACATCACTTGGTTGCACTAGAGGAAAGTCTGGCTTTTTTACCTCAAGTAATCAGGTCTTGCCTGGACAACAGGGCAATACTTTCTGTTAGGAAAAATTGAAAAGGTCTTGGAAATGGGCAAAGATATTACTAGATGCCCTTTCAATGGAATACTGGGCATTATCTCTATACTAGTATCTTCTGTTGTCATATAGTTCTATGGAAATATGGGCCTTTGTCTTTGAATAGGCTACTATAATCCTATAGAGACAGAAGTTAATGTGTAAAAAGCTGATGGTAATACATGTGTACTGTTCAAATAATGGAAATAAGTTCTGTTCATGACTATGCAAATACATTTTTGTCCAGTAGAGGAGTCTAAGTCAAATCCCCATTTGAGCTGGTTTTAACATCTTACTAGCTCCCTCATTAATTAATAACTTTGTATATGCATCATGATTTTAGCTTTTTGAAAATTATCATTTAACCTTTCTATCCTTGCCAACTAGCCCTGTAGACATGTGTGCAGACCTAAATAAGAGGAATAATCTAGACTCTGGCACCTTACCTACAGTAGAACAGCAACAGCTAGCCCACTGTGTTGCTGCTTACCTAATCCATCTTCCTGGATACTGTCAACCAAATAACAAAATTAAAACACTGTTTTCCCAGTTAGGGACAGAGTCAGATCATGGACTTTCAGCTTTAACAGACTTCACTCCCTTTCTCCACTTTTCCTCCGGACTACAAATCTTTGATTTTTTAGTCTTTTGCTGAATTGAATTTAATAAATGTTTCCATTAAAAATATCAGCTTGTTATATAAAATTGAAATTCAATTTCATTGAAATTAAATTTTATTAAATTAGGGGGAAATTAACATTTTAACAATACTGAAACTCTTGATCAGATGCATAATATATGCTTTTATTTATTAAGGTTTTTGACTGTTCTCAAAAGAGTTTTATAGGTTTCAATGTTTAATTTACCCCTAGTATTACATAATTTTGAATGTTATTGTAAATATTATTGCTTTATTAATATCAATATCCAGCTTGATTTTGGTATATAAAAATGTAAGTAAATTTTTATTGGCTTTGTAACAAATGAATCTGGTGATTTACTTATTAGTTTTAATTGCTCTATTTGTAGTTTGCTTATTTTTTATGTACATAATCATGTCACCCATGAATAAAATTTTTCTTTTTCCTTTCAAATATGCTTAGATTTTTCTTTGGGCTTATTTCAGTGGCTATGTCCTCCTATATGATATTAAATAAAAATGGTAAGAGTAAGTATCATTGTCTTGCTTGTAATCCTAGGTAACGAAGTCTCAGTCTTTCAGCATTAAATATGACTTTACCTGTAAGCTTATCATGATGATTGAAAGGATGAGAAAAGTGTCTTCTATTTCTACTTCACTGAATGATATTACCATGGTTGGTATTGAAATTTCCAAGTTACTTTTATTTTTAATTGAACATAGCTTTTCTGTTTGTTTTTGTTTTCTCTTCTACTTTGACCAAATGGCAAATAATAATGATTTACTTCCAAATGTAAATCTAATCTTTCATTCCTGTGAGGTGGGAGAACTCATCTGTTCATGTTCTGTTGTATGTTGCTGCATTTGATTTGTGTATATTTTAAGCTTTTTGCAGCTCTGTTCATGAGGAATAATAACGTATACTTTTATTTTATTATACTGTTCTCGTTTGATTTTAAGATAAAGATCATAAAGTGGAAAGGGAAGTATTTTATTCTCTTCTATTTTCTAAAAGATTTTGTGTAATTTTGATATTTTTTTGGTTAAATATTTTATAGTATTCACCAGTGGGATCATTTTGGCCTGGGGTTTTCTTTAGTGATAAGCCTTCAGTATGAACTAATTCCTTAAACTGCTCTAGGACTATAAGATTGTTTTTCTTCTGGATTCAGTTTCAGTAAATTCTATCAACAAATTTCTCTCTTTCATCTAGGTATTACAATGTATTGATATAAAATTATTCATATGATTCCCTTATTGTCTTTTTAATATCTATAGATTTTATAGCATCATCCTCCTTTCATTCCTGATACTGGTAATCTGTTTCCTCTCCTCTTTTTTTTTGATCAGTTAGACTGATGGATTCTCAAATAGCCAGTTTTTGGCTTCAAAGATTTTTTAAGAATTATGTGTCTGTTTTCTCTTGCACTGATTTCTCCCCTTATCATTATCGTTCCCTCTTTCTGCTTACTTTGGGTTTAATTTGGTCTTCTTTAACAAAGTTCTTATTATGTTTCTTTATTTATTTTAGGCCTTTATTGATTTTTAAAATAAACATTACAACTATAAATTTCCTACTAAGAACTGCTTGAGTTGCATTCCACAATTTTCATGTATGGTTATTGAGTTGCATTTTTTCACTATTTTCAAAATATTTTGTAATTTCCCTTATTATTGTTTTTATTTTTACCAAATGTTTATTTTAAATTATTCTGTTTAATTTCTAAAAAAAAAAAACTGTGGATTTTTTCAGCTATTTTTTGTTATTGGTTTCTATGCGATCAAAGAATACACTCTATATTATTTAATTCTATTAAATTATTGACAATATGTACCAGTTTGCATCAGCTGGCATTCCAGTGCACTTGAAAAATGACATTTATTTTGCTGCTGTTAAGCAGATATCCTGATACTCTGCTCACATGTTTATTAGTAACTGAGAGATGAGTGTCTAAACCACCAACCATAATTGTGGATTAATTTATTTCTTCGCTCAGTTCTGTCAGTTTTACTTAATGTATTTTAAGCTCTATTTTTGGTGGCATTCTCATTTAAGATTTTTATAACTTCTTAATAAATTCAGCTCTTTATAATTACAAAGTATCCTGGTAATTTGTCTTCTTCTGATGTCTTTTTAATCTGACTTCTCCAGTTTTATTATTATTATTTTTTTTTAAAGAAGATGTTGGGGGTGGGAGTTTATTAATTAATTTATTTTTGCTGTGTTGTATCTTCGTTTCTGTGTGAGGGATTTCTCTAGTTGTGGCAAGCAGGGGTCGCTCTTCATTGTGGTGCGTGGATCTCTCACTATGGCGGCCTCTCTTGATGCGGAGCACAGGCTCCAGACGCGCAGTCTCAGTAGTTGTGGGTCATGGGCCTAGTTGCTCCGTGGCATGTGGGATCCTCCCAGACCAGGGCTCGAACCTGTGTCCCCTGCATTAGCAGGTAGATTCTCAACCACTGCACCACCAGGGAAGCCCTCCATCTTTATTATTATTAGTGGTTGTATAGTATACATTTTTCTGATCCTTTTATTTTCAATCTATCTGTACATTTATATACTGTAGACCCTTGAACAATGAGGAGGTTAGGGACTTCAATCCCTCACACAGCTGAAAATTCACATATAACTTTTGACTACCCCCAAACTTAACTACTTATAGCTTACTGCTGAATGGAAATCTTAACAATAGCAAGAGTTGATTAACATGTATTTTGTATGTTATATATACATACATATTATATACTGTATTCTTACAATAAAATAAGTTACAGAAAAGAAAATGTTATTAAGAAAATCATAAGGAAGAAAAATACATTTAAAATACCATACTATATTTATCAATACCCTAAGTTTATGGCATCTGTTTACAAGATGAATCATTTGTCTGTCAGTACCCTACATCAATATTGTCATTTATGATAAAAAACAGTGTAGATGTTATACATATTACTAACACTAGACATACAAAATGAAAAGGTAATGTGAAAAAGAAATTTATGTTATGTACAGGTATAACAATTCATACACTGATGATGAAGAAACAACAATATGGTTACTTTATAGCAACCAGGTGTAATCAGTATGATTGTTTCACAGTAGCCCAGTCTATATACCAATGAATAAATTATTATAATTTTTTATGGTATACTGCATTATAGTCATATTCATAATACACTATTTGAAACACTGTTACATTAAAAATATAGTAGAAAATTTTTTTTAGATTTCTATCTGTGGCTGATACTGCATTTTTTGATGTTGGAGTATCTTTGGTCAGCATAATGGATGTAGTGGTTCTGCTTCGATGTATCAATGAATGCATAACCTTTGTCTCATCATACTGTATCACGTGGGAATATTTATTGCTTAGTGCTGGTACAACATATCACCAGTCCACTAGAGATTGTTGCTACATGGAAATGGATAAGATATTTATTGAGGACTAAATATGTATAAACATATACAAGCCTGATTTTACCATTCCTCTGCTTCAGATGCTCATCATCTTGAGAATGACAAAAAAGCTTTAAAGTTCTGCATAATTTGACCCTTATCTCTCTTTCCAACTTCAACTTTTATCACAATACACTTGTTCTCTGTGTTCCAGGACCTTCTGTCAGTTGTATGACCATATCATTCTCTCTGCTCCCATGGGGCTTTTGCACATGCTATTCTCTCTTCTTCAAATCTGCCCTTGATGAACACATGCAACAGGTGAACATTTTTCATCTTTCTAACATCAAGGTATTTCTTCAAGGAAACCTTAGATGAGTCTTTAATTATGTCAAATTTCTTTGCTCTACATTCTTTTTAGATATCATGTGTTGCTCTTTCTAAGATTAATCACAGTTGTAATATTTGTGTGATTATATGATTAATGTCTTTCTCTGCTACTAGCCTTTAAGCTCCATGACAGCATGGACCATGTCTACTTTTACTCACCATTTCATTTCCAACATTTGGGATTATTATTCAATCAATATCTGTCAGTGAATGAATGAATCAGTCCAAGAATAAACAATAAGTCTGCAAGACAGAATAATTCTTATTTTACAAATGAAAAAACTAATAGTTTAGAGAAGTGCATTATTATCCCTAAAATCATATAATTAGTAATGACACAATTGACTCCAAATGTGATTATCTGACTCTAAATCTGCACCTTTACACACAAAAAGAGATAAGCAGTAATGATAGCCATAGAAATGTATGCAGGACAGAACAAACATGAACTCAGTCTTCTAGAATCCTCAGAAAAGACATATGAGCTCTTCTTTACATATAGATACCATTTCTTAGAGGACTGACACAATTAATCTACAAGTCAACAAAGTGAAAATTGCCATCAAGACATTGTCAACTTTGGAGTACAAGTAATAGGACAAATACAATAATACATTTTTCAAAATAGACCTTTAAACAATAAGTTCAATTCTTCTGCATTACTCCTAATTAAACTTTTAGGAATTATGAATTGACTGATCAATGGAAACCAGTTGTTCACACTTATCAATGTAAATTCTTTGACACATCACTTAATTTAATTCTTTACCAGAATAGTTTTGTTTCATGTCCGGCAGTATTGATAAGCCAGGCATTTTTTCTCCTGGGCATTCCTTTGGCTCTCCATTGTCATTATAATCTAATTTAAAATAGTTCTCATGTGCTTCAATGTCTTCTACATTTCTGACTTTATTTTAATGTTCTAATGTTTAAAATTCTCAGAGTTTATGTTCATCGAACATGAAAAATTATAGTCATATATGTTACTTGTCACCATTCAAGGAGAAAACAATGGACACATAGAATACATTTTTTTCCTACTGAATTTAGTATATTTGTGGTTGTATAACCTAAGGCTCATCCTCTTCTTCATTCATGGATTGCCTACTTTATGTAAAGCTCTTTCCTCACCTGAACTTACTCTTCATGGTATCTATTCCTCTAAGCCTAAACACAATGTTCCGCATATCTAACAAATCCCTTTTCTCACTGACACTGTGACTTACATTGTTCACAACCCTGTTACTAAAAATACCACTTCCTTTACCTTATTTCTGTTAATTATTAGTTGAAATAGTTTCCACTACAACTATACCACCAAATATAGGATAACATAAGAATATTGTAGTACTTCAAAATATATCAATGCACCTAATATACTGTAACTGTTGATTATTCCCAGGGAGTTATTTTCTCAGTAAAACTTGATAAATTAAGTGCAGACTTATACTCTGTGTCTCTGCTCTGAGAATACAAATACCTTTGAAGTATGAACTAAGCAGAATATAATTAGAAAGTCAGACTTCTCTTCAAATGCCCAAAAGATATTTCAGCTTCAATTATACGCATCTCTGACTGGTTTATATTTTTACATTTTTTGTTGAAATATAGTTGATTTACAATGTTTCAGGTGTACAGCAAAGTGATTCAATACCAAATATATATATATATATACTTTTTCTGATTATTTTCCATTTTTTTCCATTATAGGTTATTACAAGATATTGAACATAGTTCTCTGAGCTGCAGATTAGGTCTTTGTTGTTTATCTATTTTATATATAGTAGTGTGTATCTGCTAATCCTAAACTCCTAATTTATCCCTCCCCATTTTCCTCGTTGGTAACCATAAGATTTTTTCCATGTTGTGAGCCTATTTATATTTTGTAAATAAGTTCATTTGTATCATGTTTTTTAGATTCCACATATAAGTGATAGCATATGATACTTGTCTTTGTCTGACTTACCTCACTTAGTATAATAATCTCTAGGTCCATCCATGTTGCTGCAAATGGCATTATTTCATTATTTGTTATGGCCAGTTTCTTAATGTCTACATCTGTCAATCTTCATATTCCAAATAGAGTGATCTTTTTGAAACACAAATCTGAATTCTCCTGACCCCTGCATTCTTCCCATATTCAGAACATTTGAATAATTTATCATTACTCTGAGGTGAAGCCCCAAATACTTAATATCTCACACCATGCAGTCCACTCTGGGGTCTGTCACATGATCCTTCTTCAGTTACTGAATATCTGTTACTTCCTGTCACAGGGCCTTTTCATATGATGTGTCCTCTTCTTGAAAAGTTTTGCCTTCATTGCCACCACTTGTGCATGATCTCCTTCTCTTTCTTCAGATCTAGATTAAACTTTACAATTATATATGAAGTTGTATAAAAATAGCTTTATTATCCCATTACATGCTCTTACTTACTCTCAGAACACCATGCAGTGCCACAATTAATATCTAGTCCCTCCACAGGAACCATTGTCCACCACTAATTCTCCAACACCAAGAATAATGTGTGACTAATGAATAAGTTAATTGAAAATGAATGACTAAACTTGATTGTGATGTCATTTCTATCTAGAGAGGAAACAATCTGTAGCACTCACAAATCACAAATAGATAATTGATAACTGGTATAATAAAAAGAAAAAACTAGGACAACGGAACCTCTATAATCTAATTTTATGCAACTCTAACACTTGGCTAGCACTTCTTGGTAACTAAGCTATGTTCTCAACAGCCAGAGCACGGCAAATGGAATTCAATCCATCCCAGCTTTTATGATCATGATTGAGAGTATTAATTACATGCTTTTAAATTTGCTTTTGAGGACTTCCTATGTGTTCCAGTTGTTAAGACTCCACACTCCCCATGCAGGTAGCACATACTTCTCTTAACTTGTGAATATTAGAATAGATGTTTCCTTGAAGGTAATATACCAATTGTGTATTATTCATTTTTTTTTCATAATTTTGAAGTAGGTAAATATCATCATACATATAAGTCTTAAGTGTTTTTTTTTTTTAAAGATCTGAGAAAACCCTGTTTGATGGGAAAAATGTGGTAGTTACACTGTCAAAACCAAAGTAATAATATAAAATATAATGGGTAAAAACAATATTTATGAAATTTGATTCAAGAATGTATCCTGAAGTCAAGGGAAGATTAGGTAAGTTTTTGAAAAATTTACCCAATAAGCTATGAGGCAAAAATAAAGTCTGCTATCCCTTTTATTAGTAATAATACTCCCTTACATTTAAAAAATACTTCAGATACTCCAGATGCTTTTACATACATTATCAAGCATGATCTCTATATCAACCCTATGGGGTAAGCAAAAGAAGCCAATATTACCTCAAAGAGGTTAAGTAGGATTTTGTAATTGGATGATAAGTGGCAGAAAACCCTCTATTTTCACTGCCAATCTAGACATCATTCCATGCTACTCCAAATCCTCTAATATTTATTACTAATATTATACAAATTATATATATTATATAAATATATTTTAATTATGTATTTTATAAGTATATAATATATAATGTTTATATATAAATTTAATTAATTTTTAATACATATGTAAAATATATATATTTAAGCTGGTGGAGAAAAAAGACAAGCACAGTATTTTTGATATTTTATTTTGAGGTAGGGAATGTTAAAAGTGATTTCAAATTTATCATTAAGCAAATATAGTAAAATTCACTGAAAAATGCAAATGTAATTTAAGGACCTGGATCCAAAACAGCTTTAAACTTATAATTTAATATATTTAACTTGAACTGCTCTCCACTAGCATGGAGGCTGCCATTGCCAAGGAGAGTTCACACAGTTAAAGGGAGTGGAACCAGCTGAGACCCAAACCTCAGGGTTTCTGCTCCAGCCCCTTGGGCCCAACCCTACACATGATAAGTCAATAACTGTCACTGAGCACAGGAGAAACCCCAGCTCATACATGACTCTAGCTCTAGCACTTCCATCTCTAGCCTTACCTCCCATCAGCATGGTACCTTCCAGCACACCCCAGAGAAATATGTGACCTCTGCTCACTTCAGAGCCAGCTCTCCCACAAGAGCCACTGGATATGTGCAGACTAAATAGGGATGCATCTACACATGGACACCACTTCAAGACTGTGATAGGTAACTCTTTCACCTAATTACTAAACTGATCTTTCAAGAAGTATTAAAGAGTCTTCTTTAAGTGAAAGAGAAAAGAAATGAGAATTTAGGAAAAAGCCTATTAGTAAAGGCAAATGTGTAGTAAAGGCTGTGGATTAACTACTTAAGCTAGTACAAAGATTAAAAGATAAAAACTGTAGGGACTTCCCTGGTGGTCCAGTGGTTAAGACTTCACCTTCCAATGCAGGGGGTGCAGGTTCGATTCCTGGTCAAGAAGCTAAGATCCCACATGTCTTGTGGCCAAAACAACAAAACATAAAACAGAAGCAATATTGTAACAAATTCAATAAAGACTTAAAAAAAAAAGGACTGGAAAAAAGGTGTAAAATCAACTATAACTACAATAAACTGTTAAGGGATAGACAGAAGATGTAAAATATGATATCAGACACACAAAGTATGGGGAAAGAGAATTAAAAAATGTAGATCTGGGCTTCCCTGGTGGCGCAGTGGTTGAGAGTCCGCCTGCCGATGCAGGACACATGGGTTCGTGCCCCGATCCGGGAAGATCCCACATGCCGCGGAGCGGCTGGGCCCGTGAGCCATGGCCGCTGAGCCTGCGCTCTGCAACGGGAGAGACCACAACACTGAGAGGACCGCGTACCGGAAAAAAAAAATGTAGATCTATTAGAATGTGTTTGAATTTAAGTGCCTATCAGTTTAAAACATGTGGATACAGATATAGGTCAACAATGCAAACTCCATGGTAATCACAAATAAAAGCCTACAATAAATACACAAAAAATAGAGAGAAAGGAACATAAGCATAGCACTCAGAAAATCATCAAACCACAAGGGAAGAGACTAAAAGAAGAAATGAAAACAGAAAAACTGCAAAAAAACAACCAGAAAACAAATAACAAAATGGCAGCAAGTAATACCTATCAATAATCACTTTAAATGTCAGTGGACTAAATAGTATAATCAAAAGACATTGGGTGACTGATTGAATTAAAAATAAGCTGATCTATATGCTGAGTACAAGAGACACACACAGACTTAAAGTTACAGAATGGAAAAAGATATTCCAAGCAAAAGGAAACCAAAGGAGAGCTGGGGTAGCAATACTCATATCAGTTAAAGTACAATTTAAAACTAAGTCTATAACAAAAGGCAAAGAAAATGTTATAAAATGATAAAAGGATCCATATAAGAGGATATAACATTTCTTAACATATATGCAACTAACATAAGAACACCTAAATATCAAAGCAAATATTAACAGAAAAAAATGAAGAAATAGTTAATAATACAATAATGGTAGGGGACTTTAGCACCCCACTTACACCAATGGACAGATCATCCACAAAAAGAATCAATAATGAAACAGTGGCCTTAAAATACACATTAGAGCAGTTGGACTTAATAGATATCTACAGTACATTTCATCTCAAAAGAGCAGAATAAACATTCTTTTCAAGTGCATTTGGAATGTTCTCCAGGATAGATTACATGGTAGGCCAAAAAACAAGTCTCAACAAATTTAAGAGGATAGAAATTATATTAAATATTTTTTCCAACCACAACAGTATAGAACTAGAAATCAAGTACAGGAAGAAAAATGGGAAAAGCACAAACACATGGAGACTACACAACATACTATCTAGAAACAAGTGGGTCAATAAAGTAATGAAAGAGGATATCAGAAAATACCTCTAGACAAATAAAAATATAACTCCTAAAAATCTATGAGCTACAACAAAAGTAGTTCTAAGAGGAAACTGTATTCAGGCCTACCTCAAGCAAAGGAAATTCCCTAAAAAATCTAACCTACTATCTAAATGAATTAAAAAAAAAAAAGAACAAACAAAACCCAAAGTCAGCAAAGGAAAGGAATAATAAAAATCAGAGCAGAAATAAATTAGAGACAAAAATGCAATAGAAAAGTTCAATGAAATCAAGAGCTGGTTCTTTAAAAAAATAACAAAATCAGTAAGGCTTTAGCCATCCTCATTAAGAAAGAAAGAGGACCCAAATAAACAAAATAGGAAATGAAAGAGGAGAAATTACAACCAATATCACAGAGATACAAAAAATCATAACAGAATACCCCAGGCAGTTATATGGCAACAAATTGGACAACATAGGAGAAATGGATACATTCCTAGAAACATACAGTCTTCCAAAACTGAATCAGGAAGAAATAGATAATCTGAACAGAATAGGAGTGAAATTGAATCAGTAATCAAAAAGCTCCCAGCAAACAAAAGTCCAGGAGCAGACGGCTTCACAGGGGAATTCTAACAAAAATATAAAGAACAGATTATATCTATCCTTCTCAAACTATTTCAGAAATTGAAGAGGATGGAACACCCCCAAATTCAGTCTACAATGTCATAATTACCCTAATACCGAAACCAAAGAAACCAAAAAAATAATACAGACCAATATTTCTAAAAAATATGGATAGAAAAACCCTCAACAAAATATTAGCACACCAAATTCAACAATATATAAAAATGATGATATACTATGATCAAGTGGGATTCATTACAGGGATAGAAAGATGGTTCAGTATCCTCAAATTAGTCAGTGTGATACAACACATTAACAGAGCAAAGAAATCATATGATCATCTCAACAGATGCAGAAAAAGCATTTAACATAATTCAACATCCATTCATGATGAAAACACTCCTCAAAGTTGGTAAAGTTGTAGCATATCTCAACATAATAAAGGCCATTTATGTCAAACCACAGCTAACATTATGCTTAATGGTAAAAAGCTGAAAGATTTTCCTAAAATTAGGAATAAGATAAGGATGCCCACTCCTGTCGTCTTCATTTAACATAGTATTGGAAGTCCTAGCTACAACAGACAAGAAAAATAAATAAAGGCATCTAAATTAGAAGGGAAGAAGTAAACTGTCACTGTTTGCCGATGACATGATACTATATAGAGAAAACCCTAAAGTCTCCACCCAGAAACTATTAGAAATAATAAAGAATTCAGTAAAGTTGTGGAATACAAGATTAATATGCAGAAACACATTGTTTCTCTATACATTAATAATGAATTATCAGAAAGAGAAAACAATCCTTTTAAAAATTGCTTCAAAGGAATAAAATACCTAGGAATAAACTTAACTCAGAAGGAGAAATACTTATAATTTGAAATTGAAGATGATATATAGAAATGGAAAGATATCCCATGTTCATGGATTGGAAGAATTAATATTGTTAAAATGTCCAGAATACCTAAAGCAATCTACAGATTTAAGACAATCCCTATCAAAATACCCATGACATTTTTCACAGAACTAGAACAATTAATCCTAAAATTTATATGCAACTACAAAAGACCATGAATAGCCAAAGCAATCTTGAGAAAGAAGAACAAAACTGAAGGAATCACATGTACTGGTTTCAAACTGTATTACAAAGTGATCAGAACAGTATGTTATTGGCGTAAAAACAGACACAGATAAATGAAACAGAATATAGGGCCCAGAAATAAATCCACACACATATGGTCAATTAATCTATGACAAAAGAGGCAAAAATATACAATGGGGAAAAGACAATCTCTTCAGTAAGTGGTGCTGGGAAAACTGGATAGCTATATGTAGAAGAGTAAAATTATAATAATTTTATGCATTGTAAACAAAAATAGACTCAAAAATATTAAAGATCTAAATGTAAGATGAGAAATTTAAAATTCCTAGAGGATAACATAAGAAGAACACCCTTAGACATGAGTTGTAGCAATATTTTTTTGATCTTCCTCTTCAGGAAACAAAAGCAAAAATAAACAAATGAGACCTAATCAAACTTAAAAGGTTTTGTGCAGCAAAGAAAACCATTGACAAAGTGAAAAAACAACCTATCTAGTGGGAGAAAATATTTGTAAATTATATGACTGATAAGGGATTAATACTCAAAATATATAAACAACATATACAACTCAATATCAAAAAAACAAACAACCTGATTAATAAATGGACAGAAAACCTAAATAAACATTTTTCCAAAGAAGACACACAGATGGCCAACAGGCACATGAAAAGATGCTCCACATCACTAATCATCAGAGAAATGCAAATCAAAACCAAAATGAGATATCACCTAACTCCTGTCATCAATAAGACCAAAAATAACAAATGTTGGTGAGAAGGTGGAGAAAATAGAACCCTAGTACATTGTTGGTGGTAATGTAATTTGGAACAGCCACTATGGAAAACAGTATGGAGGTCCCTCAAAAACTAAAAACAGAAGTACCATATGATACAGCAATTCCATTTCTGGGTATAGCTGAAGAAAATGAAAACACTAATTTGAAAAGATATATGCACCCCAATGTTCATAGCAGCATTATTTACAATAGCCAAGATAGGGAGCAACCTGAGTCCATCAACAGATGAATGGATAAAGAAGATGTGATATATATATGCATATATATATATATATATATATATATATATATATATATATATACTGAGTGAAATAAGTCAGACTGAGAAAGACAAAAATTTTGTAATCACTTATATGTGCAATCTATGAAATAAAACTAATGAATATAAAAAACAGAAACAGACTCACAGATATAGAGAACAAACTAGTGGTTACCAATGGGGGGAGGGGCAAAATGGGGGTATAGGATTAAGAGGTACCAAGTATTATGTGTAAAATAAATAAGGGAGTAAATAATGGAGTATAATCTATAAAAATATTGAATCACTATGTTGTACTTCTGAAACTAGTATAATATTGCAAATCAACTATAATATATATGTTATATGTATGTGTGTATATATATGCATGTATAGAGAGAGAGAGAGAGAACTTGAATATCACAGTTAACAATGGGTTCCTTAAGTAGCCCATTTCTAATTCTCCCTATCAAACAGGAAAAAGAAAGTAGAGTAGACACAGCCTGTCTCAGAGCCATTGTACTTGATTTTCCTGCTACTCAGAATATGCTTCCTCTTCACATGGTCACCTCACCCCAAATGCCACCTCCTTAAAGAGGTCTTTCCTGACCAGGCTAACCACAGCATAGAAGATTCAGTATTGGTGAAGGTATAGCATTCACTTAGTTTTTATATTCCACATATTTGTGTTGGTTGACATCAAGCAGTCATTTGAATTGATCAATGAGTCAGTGTGAGACACTGTTTTACTTATCTGGTAGTGCCTACTCTTGCCATGAGATACCTATGTATAGCAATAACTGGAGAGGTGCTTTCATTCTTGACTTTATGAAGATAACAAGCCAGTTGGCTGAAAATGACTGGTTCTATGGAATTATTGCTGTCAAAATTTGAGATTAGGACTTCTCTTTTCCTGAGTTGCTGTAGACCAGCTCTTAATCTTCATTGTGCCCCACCAATCTCTTATTCCCTCACATACTGTAATGATATATCATTTCTTTGTTTTAGTGCCCTTATTTTTGTTTTTAGATAATAACCTTCAAATGCTCAAAATTTTTCTGAAAAATGACTTCATTAAAAGTTTACTTCCCTGAAATTCACTCCTCAAAATGCTGGCAATTTGCTTAACCAATTAACTTGGTGATGATTTGTGTTAGTCTACTTAGGCATACATATCCATTTTTCTATCCCTTAGCACTTTGCCCTGCTATTTGCTCTCTCTCCTAACTGCACCTTTTTTCTTACTTGGTACTCATAATGGGAAGCTGGTAGAGTATGTCCCCTTTGTCAGCAAGATTCATTTTCTGATTGGAGTCCAAGTAAAAATGGGTACTAAGTACCCAGCTACCCAATAACTTACCCCTCTAGCGGTTGTTATCAGGGGAATTACTGTTTCCCTCTTAACACCCATTTGCACATGGGCTAAAGAGGACCAGTGTTTTAGTGTTACCTGTACTGCTATCCTAAGTCAAGAACTGTATAGTCAAGAACAATAAAATGTTTATTATTTCACTCTATTTTAAGGCAAATAAGTTATCCTGCCACCAGGTTATGGGTGCTTACAGAATACACAAGAGTCTTGGGCCAGAGACAAAGAACTTTAAGTACACATAACATTAGAAATAGCAAGATAATCAGTATCTTCTTATGCCAGGTCCTCAAGCCCCAATTCCCACAGGGTCACATGAAGAGGGCAATGTGACACATATTACAGGAGAGGAACCCTGAACTCAGGGAAACTAAGTATTTTATAACAGGCAGTAAGCAAGTTGTTCTTTGGTGCAGAACTAGACTATCTATGTCTTTTAAGGCTGTCAGCAAACTAGCTCTTTGCTCCAGAGGGAATCTTTATCTCTATCTTCTAAAGTTGTTCACTATACAAACATCTTTGAAAAAACAGTCAGGAATAATATCTGTCAGTATCTCTGCTCGCAACATGAGTGGAAATGTAAAAGACCTGTGTGAAAGACCCACATCTCCTAACAATATGCACCCTTCATTTTTATACCTTTTTTTATACTACCTTGGCTTCTGTTGAATTTTCCTACTCCAACAGCCACTTTGACAAATATAAGTGTGAAAATAATATGATTAATATAAAACCAAATTATGTAACTTTTATTACATAATTATAAATTCTATCAATAGGACACCAAGCAACAGAGTGAGAGCAACCTACAACACTGACATCAAGCATGATCATAGGATCCTGAACACTTCCAGTTGAACAAATCCCATAAGCCATCACACGCTATCTTCAATATCCAGGTGGCTTTCTTCTTACATTCCTATATCAACCTTTTCATTTTCCCTGAGGGAAATAATCCAACAACAGAAGTATATATTAGTAATTACACAGATTCTGCCTTGGCGTGCAAGAATGCCTAGGGCAATTTTATCATCTATAAAAAATCCTAGGGCAGTGAGTTTTTACTGATGTAAATGTCTTTCAAGGACAAGGTCTTGTCACTTCAGCTAAACTCAAACAAAAATTTCATACCATCATTTCAAATTGTATGACTCCAAACATAGGGATGATTAGCTGTATATAGATATCAAGTCAGTTATACCTCTGGAAACTCCCTTGAGTCATCAAGGGTAGTCACTTCAAGAGACCTCTCAGATGTAACTCTCATCTGAGAGTTACATAAGCTACTGGTATTTCTTTAATAGTTGAAAGTTTCTTATAATCTCTACTAAGCTATAAATTACCACGATTTGGGGGAAAAGACAAGTTAATGACAAGAATTATAGTATTGGGGGTGTACATGGTGTGGGGTTATTGGGACAAGAGGGGCTTTTCTAGTTATTGAGACTCCAAGTGGGACCTACATCAACAGGAGGCCAGGTTGACAGAGCTTTCATTGTGGTCTCCCAGTAACCTGGTAGATTTTAGAGTTCCTATTTCAGTTTGAATAATTATGACTAAACCTTATTTTAAAGAAAACTTCCTGAAGGGGGCCTATTCTTTTCTGTTTGTTCATGCCACCAGGCAGGAGACATTTGTCTACTCAGAAAATGAATGAACAACAGCTATGGAAATGGAGGTTGGGAAGATATTTCAAGGTACTGACAGTTATTTTTACATGGAAGGTACTAGAGTTAAGGCCATGCTCTGCAGTTTTGATAGACTTCTTGTAGGATTAAACAGAGTAGTAATCAAATCATGGTCAGAGTTTCCTGACATAAGATAGCAGTCAACTAATTTTAGGTGCTTGATGCTGCAGTTTGTGGGAACCACATCAGAATGTTTTTCTTAATGAGTGATGTTCAGGGGAGGTCCTTAAAGAAAAAGATCATTAATGTCAGCCACATCCTCATGTTTTCTAGAGTCTGAGGTTTTCCCTCCCATGTACCACCACGATTGCTTTCTCCCTATATTTCCCACCCCCCAAATTTCATATGTCCCATTCTAGCAGCTACAAGCGCAATTCTTCTTCAGTTATATCTTGCTTGAATGCAGACCTTTTGTCCAAAATGGTCAGGTGCAAGAAGGACAGGGTTTATATAAAACTTAAAGAGACACAGTTTGTCCACCACTTTATGGCCACCCATGAAGGCCACTATTGGGAGACTTATGATCCAATGTAGTCAACTGAGTTTTGTTGTAGTTATGATCTAGAACTATGTCAATTCAAAAAGAGAATCCATGTGCTTGTACCAGAATTATGTTGAATTCCCTAGGCCTTCTTTCGCTGTACTCGGTGTACCAACCCACCAGATTGGTCTGGAGTTGTTAAGGACAATAAAGAACTATTATGCTCAGGAATGGATTAAATCTCAAATTTTAAAAATAGGTCTATATAACTCTCCACCCATTTTGTCATGAGAATTAGCCAGGAATTAGACTAGGGGAGATAACTCATTTCTGGGGACAGCTGTATTCAACGAACAAAAATTGCCTTACTGAAGTGTGCAGACCAGGAAGATGTGAGAAAAGTAGTTTTAGAAGTCTTTTGTTATTTTATTTTTAAGTAAGCTTTTTTTAACACAAGACAAAATCAGATACCTGTGTATGACAGGATGTATGAAAGGTTGATCAAATATCCTGAGTCAAATATCAGTTCCCTGTGAGTGGCTTTTGCAAAAACAGAAGGAGGAGGGTGAGTGGAGAAGAAGAAGAAGAGGAAGAAGAAGGAGAAGGAGAATGAGGGGAAGAAGAAGGAGGAGGGGGAAGAGGAGGAGTAAAAGGTGGGAGGAGGGGAGAAGGGGAAGAAGAAGAGAAAGAAAAAGAAGAAGAAGAAGGGTGCTCGTCTTTAATATGCTAGTGTTTTGTTTTCCAAGTGGCAGACCAAAGAGCTACATCACTGGCAAGACTTAAAAGCTCATTAAAAATGTAATAAGGTTCATCAAAGAAAGTATTGCCCAGAGCTATAAGAATAGTAGAGCTCTACCCATGAGTGGAGTAACCAGGTCCAACATTATTTCTGTATAGCTGACAGTAAGTTGAAATTGTATGTCAACCTAGTTTACATCTTCTAGTTTTAGCTTAGTCAAACCATCAGCGAACCAAGCTTAAGCATTAGGTAAATCTCTATGAATCAAGGACTCCATTGAGCCAGAGGCTATGCATTAGGTGACAGAGTGGAACACAAATTTTCTCTGAAGGGATAGCTGTTATTTTTTTCAGATAAAGTCAAGATACCACTAAGACCAGGCCTGCTGTATTGCCGAATATTGAATTTCCACTTCACCAGTGCAACTTGTAGAGCCCTTTTAACTTTTTAGTCATTGCGTTGATATTGACTCACCTCAAAATGAGAATATTATACCAGAGTCACAAAGCCTCCATGGAGCAGGTATTTTGTCTTGATAGCAGCCCAGTAGCAAGGTTCATAACAATACTCCTTTTCAGATGGTATGTATCTAACAGCTGTGTCAGGGAGACAATGAGTAAAACATCCTAAGAGGTTTCTCTAGGTGGAGGCTACCTTCCTTTACCAAAGGCTCTGATCTGCAAAACCTTAGTCAAAGAGTTATAGATCAAAAGGTTGATTATGGCTAAAGAGCTCCAAAGTTAAAGATCATGTCAGGGCTTGCTGAACCTCCTCCAATGCAACCTACTTATGTGGACCTCAGACAACAGATGTCAAATTATGAGATAGCCAGTATAAAGAACCAAGTAGAATCCCCAAGTCAAGCACATTCTATCTTCAATATGCAACATGGTCTATAAGGTGTTGGCTTTCCTTTTTTGTGGTGATGGTGATGCAGGAAGGAAGAGATATCAGTCTTTCCTTGACTGTCAGAAATATTGGGTGTTGTGAATCTGCACCTGGTCTCAGTAAGTGTGTCTGCCTCCTGCTCTAGAAAGAGGTAAAGTCTTTATATACTCAGGCTGTGAGCAAATCTGCCATTTGCTCTAGAAAATGATACCATGTCTATCTTCCAAGATTGTTTGTTATACAAACAAGAGGTCTATGGAGAAATATCTCCGAACAGAAGAGTATTAGAGAAGTCAAATAACTGGCACAGTTTTAATAAAATTGACTGAAGTAGCAGTCAACCACCACTGCCACCAATTATTGTAATGTATTATGGTTCAGGAGATTTCTTTATTGTTCCTTTATTAAATTGTTGATTTATAGTAAAAATTTATATATTGGTTTGTTCACTCAAATGTATATATTGTTCATTAACTACCAGTAAATTGAAAACATAGATTTAAAAGTACTAATATAAAATTATGGTATCGCTTATGTGTGGAATCTAAAAAAGGGGTACAAATGAACTTACATACAAAATAGAAATAGAGTTACAGATATAGAATATAAACTTATGGTTACCAGGGGATGGCGGGGAGGAATAAATTGTAAGATTGGAATTGATATATAGACACTATTATATGTAGAATAGATAACTAATAAGGACCTACTGTATAGCCCAAGTATTGCATTCTACTCAATACTCCATAATGGCCTATATGGGTAAAGAATCTAAAAGAGAGTGGATATATGTATATGTATAACTGATTCACTTTGCTTTATACCTGAAACTAACACAACATTGTAAATCAAATGTACTTCAATAAAAATTTTTAAAAATTAAATTAAAAAAATAAGAAATAAAAGTACTAATATAAAAAATGTTCTCTCTTCAGATTTTTATTTTGACAACTTTAAAATCCTACCAAGCTTTTGCTTTTTTTAACTCTGAAAATAAATCTAGATAAACATACAATTAAAATATCTGGTTTTAAACATAAAATGTTATTGATGGAAGTCACATTGTTGATGGAGGCAGCTTAATGAAGTAGAAAGGACACCAATTTTACAAGTTCATGTCAAATCTCTACAAATTAGAAAATAGGAAGTCTTGGGAATATTATATACCTAATTCCCTAACCTTAAATTTTGGTCTACTGCTTATTTAGTTTATTGCAATTGATAAGGATACTGAAATAATATATGTAACAGATCTAACAGAGGCCTAGAAGACTGTGAGAACACGTTAATTTCTTCTCCATTCTCTGTTGATGTCATGATAACCAAAATATCTTATCCATCTTTATAAATAGAGTAACATTCTTCTTCTTCCAAGTAATTTCCCTAGAAGCCTGTGTGTGTTCCCAGAGGCTCAATATCTCCTCAGCAGCTGTGGGCCTCAAAATATTTCTTAGAACAACAGTGAAATCACTCAGTAAAGGTACTTATAAAGTCTACTATCAAAGGAACAAAAGAGTCTTTCTTAAAGCTGAACCTGAGTTTGACTCCAAGAACAAATAATTACAATGCATTGTGACATCTTGCATTTTTATAAATCTTCGTAAATCACTTCTCATACTCTATATCCACAGAAATCCTTTGAGAGTATAATATAGGAGAGACTGTAGATTTGAAGTAGAAAATTTGTTTAGTTTTCTGAGAGGGGCCATTATTAAGTTTCACTAGGTTTAGTTTTCATTGAAAATATGTTCAACTTTCAAATTTGTGAATAGGCAAATAACTAAACTCTGTAAGTCTCTGATAGTTTCTGAGTTGATTCATGTCTATTAGCTGTGAAGAAATAAACTTTACTCAAAAAATATGAATGAAACTACTAATTCTTAAATCTAGTTTTTGAAGTGAAGTAAATTGATTTATTTTCTGGATCTATGAAAGTATATTCAGTATCTAGATATCTAACCAAAGAAGAAATAAGGCATCTCCTTCTCTCAAGACACAAGCCTGATTGAAAAAGCAGTCAGTATTCTTAAATATTTCAAATGACACATGTCTCTTTGAGAGAGACTTCTGCATAGGGGTCAAGGAGAGACTCACTTTGTTGGCCAGTAGGATGCACTGAAAAAACTGTTCTACAGGTACATGGTGTACTTGAGAATCAAATTAAGGGGTTGATTCAACATGTAATAGCTGAAGTAGCATTTTATATCTGTTTTAGATATGACTTTGTGTATATTTATTTCCATAATAGTTTCATAGATTTTAGAACTGCTTTCTTGGTTAGATGGCCCAATGAATTGATTCAATTTATCCCAACAGTGGGTTTAAACGTATTTTATTTTCCCATGAATGACTAGTTTATTGGTTTTCATAGAAATCTCAGTTCAAAAATATTTCTGCTGAATCAGTATCACCACTTCCCTCAGCTAGTCATGAAGCTAATTTCAGCAGAGGTCTGAGATTAGGCAAGATAGTGAAGTGTACTGACAATGTGGTCCAGACCTTAATTTATAGTCTTGTTTAAAATTAAGGTTGGCTTTGCCTTTGGCCCCGAGACCAGAGAAACACCTCATGCTAGAACTATCATTAGGTCAACCAGAAGAATGTAGCTAAATTGCAACTATATTTGTCTTTGGAATCATTCTTTTTCTTCTCCTTACTGTTCCTGCCTTGATATATAGGTAGTTTAGAGTTTCCTTGTTCATGTGTCAAATCCACAATGGAGGGTACCTCTCCAGGCTTCTCTGCTCTAACAAGCACTGCCTCTACACTAGAACTTTCCTTCTTCTACTTTTCACTAAAATATATTTGTCCAAAGAAAATTATCTCAAATAATTTTTAAAAATATGTTGCTTTTCAACCTATAGACATTTTCAAGAAGCAAATGCTGAGATAGAATTTGGAGTGCAAGATATGGGATTAACACTTAAAAGAAGAAGGGGAGGAGGTAGGATTAGGCAGGAAAAGAAGTTGAATTGAAATGAAGGCTGAATAACTTCTGCCAACCCAGCAGGGAGTTCTGAAACAAACATTGCCCATCAGAGCAGTGTTACATTGGGCATAAATGACCAAAACTGTGTACCCCTACTTTGTTCAGTCAACACATGCTGACTCCACTAGGAGCTGTGAACTTGTGCATAGCACTCTCTAGAGCTGTCAACTAGAGGCAGTGTGCTGACTGCATTCTCCACAACTGTGTAGAAGTTTTTCTTTCAAAGGGGATCCAGAGAGAGCATTTCTGCGTCATTCTGACTCACATGATTAAGTAATTCATATTAATGTCTTGAGTACTAATGGCATACTTAACACTTTCTCAAATGTATTACTTGGAATAGATGTTAAAAAGTGTTCTAGAGTAAAAATATTTTCCGTTTATGTAGTTCCATGAAACTTTTCATCACACAAAATTAAAGAGGTTCTTTTGCTGCAGAATTTATTGTCCTTATTAATATTAATGTATTATCTAGTATACAATGAGACATCAAGAGGAAATGAATATTTCTCAAATATATGTATATATAGAGACTTTAATTTTCTTCCAATAATGTATTTAATATCTTTCAGAACACTAATAATTTGGGATATCATATTAAATAACTGGTTAGTAAATATTTGGTAAACACTTAGTGAAATTTTTCCTCAAATTAATCAAGACAAAATAACCTAATTTTATTTTTTAAATTGTCATTTAATTGGGAAATTCATTTAATAAAGTAAATATTGCTAAATGTTTGCCAAATATAAGCTACATTAGGTAATTTTCTGGTGGGCTATATGATAAAATATTGGCCAATATTAATATTATTCTGTAGGTTCCTCTGAGTGAATAGTTTCCTAAAATAATTTGATTAATTTGTTGATGCTTCATTGGAGAAAGTATTATATTGACATACCACTGAACTCTGTATTTGATGGTACTTTTATAAAATTTATCCTAACCCACTTGGTATTTCTATCAGCAACTTTAATGAAAACATTGAAAGCATGCCTATCAAATTCTCAAGCAATGCAAAAGTAGAGGATTGACCTTAGGTACTGAAATTCAAAATTCAAATTAGAAATAAGCACCATAACTAAATGTATAGCCTCAAACTGAGATTGATTTAACAGGAAAATACAATAATTGATATATTGGTTCCCACATCTTACTCAAGTGTATTCTGGATCTGACCAGAATTTGAGAAAGTTCATAGGAAAAAGATTTATAAAACTTAGCAGATTACGCACTTAATATGTTTCAACACTGTAATGACTGTTTAAAAGTCTCACATTATTATTACATGGAAATAATAGAACTGTTCTCTTCAGAGATTAAATTCAGACATATTTTACTTTCCCTTGGATAACCCACATCTGGAATATGTTTAGTTGTGGTTGTGATATTATAAAAAGAGGTTGACAAACTGAGTCTTTGAGGTACAGAAACCAACATATAATTAAAATACATAAAAAATTTTGAAAGGAACTTGTTGATTTTAGCATAGAGAAGGCAAAACTAAAAGTTGAAGGTAGTCATTGGATGCACTGTCATATTAAGAGGGAATAAGCTCATCATGTGATATTCCACAGAAAAAAGTAAAAGAAAGAGGTTTCTGTATGTCTGAATATTAGTTTTCTTGGACTACTGTAAGGCATTTTCACAAACTCTGTACCCTGAAAAAAATAGAGACCAGAAGGCAGACAGCAGAAGCAAGAAGAACTACAATCCTGCAGCCTATGGAACAAGAACCACATTCACAGAAAGATAGACAAGATGAAAAGGCAGAAGTCTATGTACCAGATGAAGGAACAAGATAAAACCCCAGAAAACAACTTAATCAAGTGGAGATAGGGAACCTTCCATAAAAAGTATTCAGAATAATGATAGTGAAGATGATCCAGTACCTTGGAAAAAGAATGGAGGCAAAGATTGAGAAGATGCAAGAAATGTTTAACAAAAACCTAGAAGAATTAAAGAACAAACAAACAGAGATGAACTATACAATAACTGAAATGAAAACTACACTAGAAGGAATCAATAGCAGAAAAACTAAGGCAAAGAACGGATAAGTGACCTGGAAGACAGAATGGTGGAATTCACTGCTGTGGAACAGAATAGAGAAAAAAGAATGAAAAGAAATTAAGACAGCCTAAGAGACCTCTGGGACAACATTAAACACAACAACATTTGCATTATAGGGGTCCCAGAAGGAGGGGAGAGAGAGAAATGATGAGAGAAAATATTTGAAGAGCTTTTAGTCAAAAACTTCCTTAACATGGGAAAGGAAATAGCCACCCAAGTCCAGGAAGAGCAGAGAGTCCCATACAGGATAAACCCAAGGAGAAACATGCAGAGACACATAATATTCAAATCTGCAAAAATTAAAGACAAAGAAAAATTATTGAAAGCAAAAAGGGAAAAATGACAAATAACATGCAAGGGAATTCCCATAAGGTTAACAGCTGATTTCTCAGCAGAAATTACACAAGCCAGAAGGGAGTCGCATGATATACTTAAAGTGATGAAAGGGAAGAACCTACAACCAAGTTTACTCGACCTGTCAATGATCTCATTCAGATTTGATGGAGAAATCAAAAGCTTTACAGACAAGCAACAGCTAAGAGAATTCAGCACCACCAAACTAGCTCTACAACAAATGCTAAAGGGACTTCTCTAAGTGGGAAACACAAGAGAAGAAAAGGACCTACAAAAACAAAAACAAACTGAAAACAATTAAGAAAAAGGTAATAGGAACATACATATTGAAAATTACCTTAAATGTGAATGGATTAAATGCTCCAACCAAAAGACACAGGCTTGCTGAATGGATACAAAAACAAGACCCATATATATGCTGTCTACAAGACACCCACTTCAGACCTAGGGATACATACAGACTGAAAGTGAAGGGATGGAAAAAGATATTCCATGCAAATGGAAATCAAAAGAAAACTGGAGTAGCAATACTCATTTCAGATAAAATAGACTTTAAAATAAAGAATGTTGCAAGAGTCAAGGAAGGACACTACAAAACTACATAATGGTCAAGGGATCAATCCAAGAAGAAGATATAAGAATTATAAATATATATGCACCCAACATAGGAGCACCTCAGTACATAAGGCAACTGTTAACAGCTCTAAAAGAGGAAATCAATAATAGCACAATAATAGTGGGGAGCTTTAACACCGCACTTACACCAATGGATAGATGGTCCAAAATGAAAAAAAAAAAAAAAGGAAACAGAAGCTTTAAATAACAAAATAGAGCACATAGATTTAAATGATATTTATAGGACATTCCATCCAAAAACAGCAGGTTACACTTTCTACTCAAGTGATCAGGGAACATTTTACAGGATAGATCACATCTTGGGTCACAAATCAAGCCTCAGTAAATGTCAGAAAATTGAAATCATATGAAGCATCTTTCCTGAACACAACACTATGAGATTAGAAATGAATTACAGGGAAAAAAATGTAAAAAAACCTCAAACATATGGAGACTAAACAATACGTTACTAAATAACCAAGAGATCACTGAAGAAATCAAAGAGGAAATAAAAAAAAATACCTACAGAGAAATGGCAATGAAAGCACGATGATCCAAAACCTATGGGATGCAGCAAAGGCAGTTCGAAGAGGGAAGTTTACAGCTATACAACCTACCTCAAGAAACAAGAAAAATCTCAAATAAACAATCTAACATTACACCTAAAGGAAATAGAGAAAGAAGAACAAAAAATAAAATACAAAGTTAGCAGAAGGAAAGAAATCATAAAGATCAGAGCAGAAATAAATGAAATAGAAACAAAGAAAACAATAGCAGGGATCAATAAAACCTAAAGCTGGTTCTTTGAGAAGATAAAATTGATAAACCATTAGCCAGACTCATCAAGAAAAGAGGGAGAAGACTCAAATCAATAAAATTAGAAATGAAAAAAGAGAAGTTACAACAGACACCACAGAAATACAAAGCATCCTAAGAGACTACTACAAGCACCTCTATGCCAATAAAATGGACAACCTGGAAGAAATGGACAAATTCTTAGCAAGGTATAATGTTCCAAGACTGAATCAGGAAGAAATAGAAAATATGAAGAGAAAAATCACAAGTAATGAAATTTAAACTGTGATTAAAAATCTTCCAGCAAACAAAAGTCCAGGAGCAGATGGCTTCAGAGGTGAATTCTATCAAACATTTAGAGAAGAGCTAACACCCATCCTTCTCAAACTCTTTTTCTTTTTGTTTTTGTTTTTTTGGCGGTACGCAGGCCTCTCACTGCTGTGGCCTCTCCTGCTGCGGAGCACAGGCTCCAGACACGCAGGCTCAGCGGCCATGGCTCACGGGCCCAGCCGCTCCGCGGCATGTGGGATCTTCCCGGACCGGGGCACGAACCCGTGTCCCCTGCATCGGCAGGCGGACTCTCAACCACTGTGCCACCAGGGAAGCCCCCCTTCTCAAACTCTTACAAAAAATTGTGGAGAAAGGAACACTGCCAAACTCATTCTATGAGGCCACCATCACCCTGATACCAAAACCAGACAAAGATACTACAAAAAAGAAAATTACAGACCAATATCACTGATGAATATAGATGCAAAAATCCTCAACAAAATACTAGCAAACAATGTCCAACAACACATTAAAGGATCATACAAGATGATTAAGTGGGATTTATCCCAGGGATGCAAGGATTTTTCAGTATAAGCAGATCAATCAATGTGATACACCATATTAACAAATTGACAAATAAAAACCATATGATCATCTCAATAGATGCAGACAAAGCTTTTGACAAAATTCAACAACGATTTATGATAAAAAAAAAAACTCTACAGAAAGTGGGTATAGAGGGAACCTACCTCAACATAATAAAGGCCATATAAGACAAACCCAAAGCAAACATCATTCTCAATGGCGAAAGCTGAAAGCATTTCCTCTAAGATCAGAATCAAGACAAGGATGTCCACTCTCACCACTACTTTTCAACATAGTTATGGAAGTCCTAGCCACAGCAATCAGAGAAGAAATATAAATAAAAGGAATACAAATTGGAAATGAAGAAGTAAAACTGTCACTGTTTGCAGATGACATGATAGTACACATACAGAATCCTAAAGATGCCACCAGAAAACAGCTAAACCTAATCAATGAATCTGGTAAAGTTGCAGGATACAACATTAATGCACAGACATCTGTTGCATTCCTATACACTACTGATGAAAAATCTGAAAGAGAAATTAAGGAAACACTCCCATTTACCTTTGCAACAAAATGAATAAAAGACCTAGGAATAAGCCTACCTAGGGAGACAAGAGGCCTGTATGCAGAAAACTATAAGACACTGATGGAAGAAATTAAAGATGATGCCAACAGTGTTCTTGGATTGGAAGAATCAATATCGTGAAAATGACTCTACTACCCAAAGCAATCTACAGATTCACTGAAATCACTATCAAATTACCAATGGCATTCTTTATGGAACTAGAAAAAAAATCTTAAAATTTGTATGGAGACAAAAAAGACCCCTATTAGCCAAAGCAGTCTTGAGGGAAAATAAATGGAGCTGGAGGAATCAGACTCCCTGACTTCAGATGATACTATAAAGCTACAGTAATCAAGACAATATGGTGCTGGCACAAAATCATTAACATACATCAATGGAACAAGATAGAAAGGCCATAGATAAACGTATGCACCTATGGTCAACTAATCTATGACAAAGGAGGCAAGGATATACAATGGAGAGAAGATAACCTCTTCAATAAGTGGTGCTGGGAAAACTGGACAGCTACATGTAAAAGAATGAAATTAGAACACTCCCTAACACCATACTCAAGAATAAACTAAAAATGGATTAGAGACCTAAATGTAAGACCAGACACTATGAAACTCTTCCAGGAAAACATAGGAAGAACACTCTTTGACATAAATCACAGCAAGACTTTTTTGATTCACCTCCTAGAGTAATGGAAATAAAAACAAATGGGACCTAATGAAACTTAAAAGCTTTTTCACAGCAAAGGAAACCATAAACAAGACGAAAAGACAACTTCAGAGTGGGAGAAAATATTTGCTAATGAATCAACGGACAAAGGATCAATCTCCAAAACATATAAACAACTCATGCAGCTCAATATTTAAAAAAGCAAACATCCCAATCCAAAAATGGGCAGAAGACCTAAATAGACAATTCTCCAAAGAAGATATACAGATGGCCAAGAAGCACATGAAAAGCTGCTCAACATCACTAATTATTAGAGAAATGCAAATCTAAACTACAATGAGGTATTGCCTCACAACAGTTAGAATGGGCATCATCAGAATATCTACGAACAATAAATTCTGGAGATGGTGTGGAGAAAAGGGGACCCTCCTGCACTGTTTGTGGGAATGTAAATTGATGAAGGCACTATGGAGAACAGCATAGATGTTCCTTAAAAAACTAGAAATAGAATTACCATATGATCCAGCAATCCCACTACTGGGCATATACCCAGAGAAAACCATAATTCAAAAAGACACATGCACCCCAATGTTCATTGCACCACTATTTACAGTAGCCAGGTCATGGAAGCAACCTAAATGCCCATCCACAGACGAATGGATAAAGAAGATGTGGTACATATATACAATGGAATATTACTCAGCCATAGAAAGGAACAAAATTGGGCCATTTGTTGAGACGTGGATGGACCTAGAGACTGTCATACAGAGTGAAGTAAGTCAGAAAGAGAAAAACAAATATTGTATATTAACGCATATATGTGGACCCTAGAAAAATGGTACACATGAACCGGTTTGCAGGGCAGAAATAGAGACACAGATGTAGAGAAGAAACGTATGGACACCAAGCGGAAAAAGGGGTGCGATGATGTGGGTGTTTGTGTGATGAATTGGGTGATTGGGATTGACATGTATACACTGATGTGTATAAAATTGATGACTAATAAGAACCTGCTGTGTAAAAAAAAAATTAAATAAAAGTAAAAAAATAAAGAAATATATTTTCTCACCATACTGGAGGCTAGAAATCCAAAATCAGGGTGTCAACAATGCCATGCTCATTCTGAAGACTCTAGGGAAAAATGTTTCCTTACCTCTTCTTAGCTTTTCGTTATTAACAGCAATACTTTGGATTCCTTGGCTTGTGGCTGCATAACTCCTATCTCTGTCTTCATCACATGGCATCATCCTCTCCTGTGTCTTCACATAGGCTTTCTAAAAGGACACCAATCAATATCTTAACTAATTACATCTGCAAACACCAGATTTCCAAATAATGTCACATTCTGAGTTTTCAGGTAGACATACATTTGAGAGTACACTATTCGACCCAATATAGTCTGACCCCCCAATTCACATCTATCCCTTGTGCCCAATATGTTCACTCTATTCTAATATCCCTGAAAGTCTTCACCCATTTCATCAACTCAAAATTTCATATCTCACCACCAAAATCACCTAAATCAGATGTAGGTGAGACTCTGGAAATGATCCATCCTGGAGCAAAACTCCTCTTCATCTGCGGACCTGTGAAACTAGAAAGCAAGTTATGTGCTCCAAAATATAGTGGTTAGACAGGGAAGAATAGATATTCCCCATGGGATAGCGAAAGAATGGAGCTATATCATTCTAGTCTCTGCCTTCGGTAGCCACATGGCCATCTTCACTATGTGTTTTCACATGTCCTTCACATAAAGATACCAGTCATTGGATTCAGAATTCTCCTTGGTAGCAGAATCGGCAGTTTCAAAAATAAAGAGATGAAAAAAATTGATACATATAAATGTATTTATATATATTTAATGCACATGTCCTTTTATACATATATTTTTAAAGGTATTGATCTCAGATCTTTTAGAAAAATCTTTGGTCAACATGTTTCTGTATTTTCTGGCCTCAAACACACCTGTAGTTCTCATTCCAAGGTGACTTTCACTTTGTGTGTGAGGAGAACATGCATTTCTGACACTTGAATCATGCCCTTCTGAAGGGCATGGGTTAAGCTAAAGATGAGTGATGATTTCCAAAGAAATTGATGTCACTGACAGAAAAGTGTCCTGACACAATGGATGTTAAGGTTTTATTCCTCAAAGGTCCTGTCTCTCTTTCATCAGGTATCAAGACTATTCAGTGTGGAAAAATGATGGAACAAACCTGGACAGAGTATATAGTTCTTGTTCATTCATTGTTCCCTTGTAGTTGTGTTTGTGCATGCAAATCTATTGCAAGAAATCAACTGATACTTAGAAAAGATTTTTTTTACCTAAAGTAGTTAGATAATTCTGGGGGAAAAGCTCATGGGTAGAAGGATAAGATGAATAAGAACTAATTATGAATAACCTCCACTCAGGATTTATTTTTATAAAAACCTCAAGTTTTATAAAAATAAGAGAGACATGTGCTAGCTAAGAAATGTTACCTAATCCAATAACTCACCAAATTCATCAGTACTTAAGTCTAGTACATTTGTATAAGAAAACATCCAAAACTCAAACAGCTCATTTTGTTTATGGATTATCTGGATTAAACATATCAATATTCTATTTTACTTTGACATTATGATATACTCCTTTTGTGCCACTCTGAGGAATACTTAGCTTCCAGATGAGTGTAAATGGTAAGGCTTTTAACTATGTTCTGCATATATCCCTTTAACAGAGAGTATTTTATTTAGGGAAAAGAAGATTAAAGATGTACACAAGACCTATCATTTAACACCTGAACATGACAAAAATAATGTAAATATTCTTATTATGGCCTAACTGAGAAGAAAGTAGAAGCTCTACAAATTCTGGGATCGTTGTTTTGTTTTGTTTTGTTTTTTCCCCTGATGTATCCTTAGGACCTAAACTGTGATTGGCATATGATAATCACTCAATATTTGTTTGACAAATGAATGAAGCCATAAGGTCACATTTCACTTTAATATGAAGATTTGTTTTAATAGCCATGCTCAAAGTTAGAAGTAAGCTACCTATTACTGGAAGATTTAACTATCAAAATGGTTGAGCATTTGGCTAACAAATATTTAAATATTAGATAAGTAGTTCCACAAAATACGCCTGAAGTTAATTTCAAGCATATGTGAAAGTCTGTAATTTTCAAATGTTATTCCCCATAGTTGACTTAGATTATATGACAGGTATTATTGTACAGTATAGGACAGATTGTGAGTAGTTGCTAACTTCTCTGGGTGGAGAACAGGTAAGAGGAAAGAAACAGATAGTCAATGTCCTCTGAGTAAGATGGCATTGAGTCTAAAATTTCAGATAGAAAGAGTCACAGCAGCAGAAAGAGAGAGAGAAAAAAGGAGGGACAGAAGAAGGGAAGAAGAGAGAAAATGAAAAGAAAGGAAGAAAGGGAGAATAAGGAAAGAGGGAGGGAGGAAACATGATATAAGAGAAAGTCTGCAGTGTTGATCCATGTAGGTCTGAGTTGATTCAAATAGTTCCCATGTTTTCTGGAGCCTACAGAAAGTTTTATTTCTCCCAGTTTCCTTAACCATATAAAAAGGATAATAATACTAAATACTTCAGAAGGTGGTTTCATGCATTAAATGAGATAATCTATGAAAAGAATTTAGCAGAGTTTCAGGTACAGAATAAATGTTCTGTAAATATTAGTGCTCAGCATCAGAATTATAATGTACCTATTTTTAGGAAAGTAATTGAATAAGTACATTGTTTCCTGCTTTCATACCATAACAACAGAAGGCTGAGAGGTTTTTGTGATCATCTTTGAGGACTTCCTGTACTACTGGTTTTGGGAAAGCCTTGTCTTCATGGATTGATGGAACAAATATTTCTTAAATTTTACATGTTATTGATTGTAGTACATCGATCATAATTCCAGTTCAATGTTTCAATAACTTGTTTTGTTGAGTTGAAATCATAATAATGGCATTGTAAAAACTACAAACTATAAACATTGGAGCTTTGGTCAGAGTCAAACTTTAAATGAATAATTTGACTTTTTTCTTTCTCATAATACCCTTCCAGTGGCTTAATTTTCTTTTGTGCTACAGTGTACATTGAGAGATAAGCAAGACTTTCTGTGTTTTGCACCATCCAGGCAAAAAAAAAAAAAAAAATTTCCCCCAAACATTTGAGGTTGCACAAAATACACACTAGCACTTTACAAGTACCTTTCTTTTCATTAAAAACCCAAGTGTATGCTATGGGAAATGTATTTCACATCTAATGGCTGGTTTTTACTCAAATTGTCATTTGGTAAAGCTATTCGATTTTTTTTGGTATAATTTTATGGTGACTTAAAAAAAATTAATTGCATTTTGCTAGTCAGAAATTAATCTGAATCCTCAAGGCTCAATTTCAGATTTGAATTTCAAGTCTCCAGGTTTGATGTCAGGCTTGCAAATTTCTTCCCTCAATGTCTATCTACATAAAACATTTATACTACACTATATCAGAGCAAGTCCCATATAAAGCAAGATTATGTTTCTTAAGTGGTCAAAAAAGTGTACTCTCAATAGAGGCTGCTTAAGATTCTAGACTATTATCCCATAATAGAAGTCATGGTATTTCTTTTTTACTATGATCCTCAGGCATAAACACATTTAATATTTTCATCCTCTCTCTCTCTCTCTCTCTCTCTCTCTCTCTCACACACACACACACACACACACTTACAAGTAACCAAAACAAAACTATAATGAAACAATACCTAAACTTACATAGGTAAATGTGCCTTGATTTTTTTTTCTATTTTTATTTTGTTCTATATATTCTATTGTATTCCATTCTATTCTATTTTATTTAAAATAAAATACTTATTAATGCTCACCAAATTGGATTTATGACCTACTTATGGTTAAAATAGGAAATGAAATGTGAGACCAACACCAAACAATTGTTCAGAAACTACTGCTAAGCAACAGCCAGTCAGTCCATCCCATGCAGATAGACAGATGGCATCCAGAAAGAAGAAAGTCTCAATATGAATAATACTGAGTGACAAATGTCAGAATGTCTGTTGTTAAAGCCACTGGTGGCAGATTTCTCTCTTGGAGACCAGACTCTTTTAGAGGTCTGCACTCTTCCAGGTATAAGGAGGAGACAGTTCTGGCTTATTCCTGTTGACACAGAGTCCCAACCAGTTTGTTCCATATTCTTCATTTTAAGGAAGTATTATAATAAATTAACATAGTTGCAATAAAATCATCTGAAATGGTATGATAACAAAGGATTACATTTTCCAAGAAGACTGACACAAATCTAAGATTTTATTTAGCATAAAGATTTACTAATAATTTTAAGGACATAAGAAATTGCAAGGCACTGGCACAACAGGAATGGTCTAGGTTCTCTAATGCAGTTCCCCAGGTTCTTTCTTGTTGCAGCAGAATGCACTCTGGTGCCAAATATACAGTATCTTACACAGAAGGAGCCATTTTGGCTGGGAAGCATCTCCATTCATCTTCATGTGATTACATACATTCTATGACATTTCTCAGGGAGCCATACCCTATAAAACTGTAGCTTTCAGGTTTGTTTACCATAAGCAATCCTAGATAAATGAGACATATCCAGTTAAAAGCATTCCAAAAATAAAGACTCTCCAACAAACCATTATTTTGTTTGCCAGTAGGACTACATTGCATGTTTACAAGGAGATTTGACAGGGTCATCCTCTCTTGAGGTTGCTCCCCCCAACATCAAAGAAAATATGGATCACAGACCAGCATACTAATCATTTACTTCTCAAATGCTTTTGATGAGCCTCCATTTTGTGTATCCAGATTCTGCCATGGATGTGAGATATATGTGCAGTAACAGTCCTCAGTTTCACACAGGGAAAACCTGCAGGAGGAAACTGGACTCACTTTCTTGATCTGATCTAGATTTAGCATCATAACTAACAAACACCCCCTTTTCAAGAATAGCTGATAAAGTGCTCTTCAACCTAAAAAGCTAGGAAAAGCTAGTACCTTCTGGTCTTTGGTGAGAGTTGAAGTTGTTTGATGCTGCTACTCCTTCCAGCTACTTGATGTGCCAACCAGTTATACCGTGGATCATGCCAACCCTGTCAGATGAACAGACTGCCATCCCCCTTGTCTGTGGGGTCAATAGAAAATGTGGCAGGTATATGGGAAATAAATGCTGGGCCGCCCTGTCTTAGATTGTATCTACATACCTTGCTATGCATATTTTGTCAGACATTCCATGGTTAAAATCTAAAATGTCTACTATTTTCATTAACATTTTTACTTTATAAACTTTTTATACAAGAATGAGCCTTAAAAAGGTCATTTTAATTTTATAAATAAAGAATTTTCATTTCTAAAGAAAATTGGTAATGAATATGTGATTTGCCTAAACTGTTTGTTATCATTAAGACATTTAACATACACTAAAATGGGAGGAGGACTATTATGTATCACCTGAAGGACAAAATTTACAGAAGAAGCATTAGCGTCTAATTGGAAAGATAGTAAATATTTTAAGAAGATTATTAAATGAAAGAAAGTACAGCCGTAGAATCCATGTTTAATAATACTCTGTGAAGTAAGAATTTTATTTAGCTCGAATGATAGTTTTTAAATTAACTTTGTTCATTTATTTATGCATGTACAAAATTACAAAGCAATGGATACTAATATGATTCTTCATTAACAGAAGAAAACAAATATTTAGATGATATAAATTTTATGTTCGTGTCATTGTCTAATGTTTCAAAAAGAAAGGCAATTTATTTAATTCTAAAAATTGTTCATTTTTCATCAAATTTAAAATCAAATAAATCTTCTGGAATTTCATTCTATTTAAATTAAATGTCTAATATTACTGCAAATATGCTTCTATAGTAGAAAGTTCGACATAGAAGATAAGATTGTTTTATAATGATAAATAAATTTTTTGGTGAATCCAGCCTCATAGGATAAAGAATGTTATTAATAAATTAAATGTATATAAGCTACTAATTATATGTCAAAAATCTGCAAATGTTTACTAATTGAAAGAAGAGCCACTATGTCAAAAATTATGTATGTTTTATATATATTCACTACAGTAAATATATACTATAAGAAGAAGCTGATGCTGAAAACAAACAAAAAAAAATTCAGGAAGAGCATACTGCTATGATTTTTCTCTCTTTGCTACTATTCATCTGTTAAAACATAGACATGTTTGAGCCTTTGAGAAGTTACTTTGTAAGTCAAAATGTCTTATGTGTCTTCCAAATTTTTATGTCTTGTTTACATGTCTTCTAAATTGTATATATCTTCTAAATTTTAGTCACATTTTTTTCAGATGAATTGGAAATTTACAATTAAAGTAATCCAGAAAAATAGTGGAAAAGAATAAACCAACCTGCAGTTTTTGAAGCTTTCAGCAAATTCGATATCAAAAAAAAATTTGAAAATTGCAAAACGTTCAAATTTATCAAGGAAAAAGCAGGAAACTGAACAAATTATGAATTCTGAAATGGAATACACATTTAATTTTGAAATTCTATAGTTGTACTCCATAATATCTTGATTTTTAGGAAAAAATGTGATGGAGCACTTATTTTTAAGTGTATAAATTGATCATTGATACTGGAAATGAATAAAATTGAGAAAGTCTATGATTTTTCAGCATCTACAACATTCAAAAGAGTTACAAATAAAGAAAACATTTAATAAGATTGATTTTTTAAAAAATTGTCAAGAATAGTTACTCAAAATGGTGACAAAAGGGTATCTGGGAAAACATTTGACCTAAGGTATTTACACATTAACTAAAAAATAAAATTACAAAACTAAATTACTTTTGGAAGAATTTGCTCTGAGTTTACAAGGCATCTAAAAAATATAATTTTCTCAGTTAGAAATATAGTTTTCAGAAAAGACTCAAAGATTTCAACAATTTCAAATATATTACTCATAAAATATAATTATGAAAAATTTTGCAATTTCATAAAAGATTTAAAAATAATGAGACAATATTAAAATACATTCATGAAAAAATGACAATAGAAAAAATATAGCAAATAAACTAATCAAAATAATATGAATATGTATGAAGAATAATTATTCTATTACGTTATTTTTTTAAGTTCAAATAATGAATAAAATAAGAATTTTTTTATTGTAACATCTGTGAATATGCATTCTTTTTATTTTATTAATAATTTTATTTTAAAAATCATTATTGAATAGAATAATTTTATAGGTCCACAAATAAAAACAAATTTGTTGCCTAACCAATTAATATTTCAAAATAATATTTTTAAATTATTTTAATGCCCTCATTCATTCTTAAGATATTCCATTTGGAGCATATATACAAGGAAGTTTCATATAGTGTGTTCCTGTAGGATATTCTGTGGAAAATGTACTTCAAAGTCAAAAAGGGAAAACAACACCTTCCCTTGAAGATTCACAATCAGAATAATACAGTAATTATTCTGAGAAACTCCTCAGCAATTTGTTAAATTTGATTTAGCCAAGATACCCCCAAATACATTCCCGAATACTATCTAATATCTATGTAAAATTTCTAGAATCCATGTTTTACAGAATACATTTTGGAAGCTAGAAGGGCATGATCTTTACCCGTTCTGGCTAGTTAACCCACTGATATAATTCATTTGCATCTTTGAACTTTGGCTGAGAAATTTACCCAATAATTACATTCGTGAACTAAAAACTATTCTCAATATTGAAAAGTTCCCAGAGAACGAAGAGCCATGAAAGATGAATTATGTGGAATATGTGGAAGGATATATCTGTTCACAAATAGCACCATACAGTCAAAAATGTTGAATAAGATTCTGGAGTCTAAAGAAAACCTAACAGTCTTTAAAGTAAGACAAGTAGATATGAATTCCTCAAATTGTCAGCAAGAGATGTCATATCTGTCTATTTTGTTGTAGTTTAAGTATTTTTTTAAAATGAACACTAACATTTCCACCCTAGGATTTCCAGAAGAAAAAGAACCTGTTGCACTACAATTAAAAATTATTTATTGTACATATTTTTCTCTACTCTTACTTCTTTCATCTGTTTTAGCTATGGTCTCTCAGGGTAATAACTGAATCATTACAAGAAAAGGCTAAATATCTGAGAAAGAACTAAATTGTCTAGCATATTCATAAATGGTAGTTACATATTCAGTCAATTAGTATTATAGTGAAAATTCCTATGAAGGCACTATGAGAAATAATGTGTGCTGTTATGCACTATTCAGACAGAGTACTTTAAAAAAATTTTTTTAACCCACTTAATTGAGTTTTGACTGACATACAAAAATCTGTACATGTTTAATATATAAAATGATGAATTTGGAGTTTAGTATATGCTGGTGAAATCATCACCATTCTCTATGCCATAAACATATCCATCACTTCCAAAATTTCCCTCCCACCTCTTTAGTAATTTTTTTTAATTTAATGCTAACAAACTATAAGCTTTCTCCTAAGAACAGAGAAAAGTATAAATTCAATTTATGAATTTTTCTAACGTGTAACAATCATGTAATATTTCCTACAAATATATCAAATACTCTACAGCCAGTTCAACTTTACAAAATATAAGTTCACTCTTAAGTTCCATTACGCTCTATGCAGAAAGGATTATCCTCATTTTGGTTTTTCTTTTAAAATGTAAATGCTCCAAAATCATAAAATATTACTTTATACTTGTTATTGATTAATTTAGCAGATAAAGCAAAGTAGATACCAAGGGAACAATGAAGTCCTGGATTACTATTTGGTGAGGCAGATAGACACTTTCACACACAAATTCAATATTATCTGTTGCATTTGAGATAGGTAACAAGTGCCTTGGGACCACAGTAGAAGGTACATTTTCTTTCTTTATAACTGAGAACTAATTAAATTTGTCAGATTTAATGAAGGATCACAGTCCAAAGAAGAAAACAAAATCATAAAACTGGTTGGCTGTTGTACCTGAAAAAACTTTACTTACACCAATTCTACCAGTGAATCATTTAGGACAAATGATAAATCAGAGATTCTCAAACTTTTTTTTTTTATCTTTGGGCCTCTTTACACTTTTAAATTGACTCCGGAGTATTTTTGCTTATCTGGGTTATATCCAGTGATGCAATGGAGCCACCTCACACTGACTCACAAGAACTGACTGTGTGTGATTATTCCTTACTCTGTGTTCAATGACATCACCTTGCTAGCTTGAAGTCAACCATCATGGGAGTATCTACATCACAGAAAATCAGTAAACACTATAAATCAGGTTTTGGTGTTTTGGGATCCAAATATTCTTCTTTTAAACAGTTAACAGAATAGCACTCTTTTCATCTATCAATATGTAATGTGTTGGAAAACAAAATTGAGGCATTTAAACACGAGAATACAAAGCCATTCATCTGCTAATGGACATTTTGAACCTGCTGTAGAGCACAGGGAGCTCAGCTTGGTGCTCTGTGGTGACCTAGATGGGTGAGATAGGGGGTGTAAGAGGGAGGTCTAAGAGGGAGGGGATATATTTATACATAAAGCTCATTCACTGTGTTGTATAGTGGAAACTAACACAACATGGTAAAGCAATTATACCCCAATAAAAAACAAACAAAAAAAGCATCAGTATGAAAAAAATAAAATAAAAGAATACAAAGCCATCAGAGAAATGGTATCATTATATTTTATGTAGCTTCTGAAAAACTTCACTATACACTCAGAGAGAGAGGTAGTGTAAAAAGTCAATAACATCTTAGCATTTTAATGAAATTAGTTTTGACACTGCAGACCCCTGAAATGGTCTTAGAAACCCCCAAGCATCATCAGACTATGCCTTGAGAACCACTGTTCTACAATAATGAAGGAACAAATCTTAACTTTATTGAGAGACTTTATCATATCCCATTTTTGTCCTTCACTCTATACTTTTATCATTTAGTACTCCATGGAAAGCAAGAATCATGAATGATGAATGCTACAGTGTATTACTTTGGAAATGATATATTTCAATTTTACTCACATGATTGCAAACTCTCATTATAAATAGTCATTATTGATTCTTTCTGGGATATTTGTGAAGTGATAGTTGAGGCAAGGTGTCATTTTCTAATCCTACAACCACAGAATTATTAATGTTGGACAAATACAAGTAAGACCATGAAAGATAAAATCTAGCTAGAAAGAACGATCTGAAATAAAACTTGAAATGAGTAATGATGTTAAGTGTGTGTGTGTGTGTGTGTGTGTGTGTGTGTGTGTATGTGCATGGTGGGGGGATTCTCAACAGAATTTTAGCAGTATGGATTGGATATGATCAAAAGATAGCACATGAAATCACTGAATCTTCAAAGATAAAGTAATTTAAAATAAACACTTAGCATATTCTGTGAATTAGTCATCTTACTCTACAAGACTAAAATTTTGTCTTGTAAACTGTTAAACTAGTAAGTGATCTATAACTCAAGGTTTTTTTCTTCATAGAGAAAAATTTTAATGGTAATCGTGGTAAGAAGACCCTAAGGTGACCCCCAATGATCCCCACCTCCCAGTATTCATGTCCTTGTGTATTCCTTCCCATTGAATGTGAGTGACTATAAATATATACTTTAACGGAAGTATAGGCCATTTCACAGCTCTTTAATATTTCAAAGCCAGACCTACTTCATTCTTCTTCCAAATTGCCTTCCAAAAAGTAACCTGGGTTGTAATTTTATTAAACACTACCTACCAAGTGTTACTTAATTTTCCTAGGACCCATCGCTCTAGGGGTATTTAATAAAATAATATACCTGGGCAGATATAAATAAAGTCCAACCACATTACTGCTGAACATTACCCTAGTATTTAGAAAGAATCCTTAAGGGAGTCTCACATGTAGTCACAAATGATCTTCTCTTCCTTCCTCCTATCCCTTTGTTAGTGTCCACTTTTTGTGAATCCATGTTTCCTAGTGGTGCTGATGCTTTTTGAGAACTCTGGGTTTGATCAGGAAATTCTATATGTTCTCACTTTCAAAAACTTTTTTACTATGCTAGAGTCATGCTGTGTATTTCACAGAACAGGGAGAATGCCATTATTTTAGAAGTCTAGGTCTTTGTTAATAAGATCCCCAAATTTCACTTTATGTGACCCAAGTTTCTGTATAGTCTCTTGTGTCAACAGCTCCTTCTGTTTCTATGACAGTGTTCCCTGCAGTGCCCAGGGTTTGCTCCAATTTTCTAGGTCTCAACTGGGTGTCATTTATTCTCACCCTCATCAATGGTCCTGGGTCTCTATACTTCCTTTTCTTCCCTGTGAAGATATCTTCTCCATGCATGTCAATTAACAAAAATAAAATTTGTAAGTACTGTTCTGCCATGTCATCATGTGGACATAGACATTTCTGAATTCATTTCATGATAATCTAGGATCCATGCAAAATTACTTATAGATCCTTCACAATCAATTAATTATAAACATTAAATGAAATAACATATGTGAAAAAGTCTCCCACCAATGCTTTAAACAGAATAGGAACCCAGAAAATTAAATTTTTCAATCATCAAACAATTTTTGACCAAATACAATTTCCCAAGTTCAAATTGGGGTGACATAAATATGACTTGGGGTGACATAAAGTAGATAGAGTTCTTGCTTTCAAGAAAATAGAAAGTAGAGACAGATATCTAACTAAATAATATAGCGACTTGTTGCAGGTTCTTTCTGTTGAGTTTTTCTGATTACTTGCATTCCAAAGCATCAAATTCAATCTTCTTTAACAATAACGTAATATTGGTTCACATAACTAAAACTCTAGAGGCACAGTGACATTTGAAAACAGTTTAATTGAACTTCTGTCCTGTTTCTTTGTTTTCCTTTTAGTTCTGTCCTCTCTGTTGTGTGGCTTTGTCCTCAGCTTGTTAACAGCAGCATACTTCCTCTTTCACATTCAGTAAAATAGGAAACCCTGATTTCCATGTCTCTATCTTAAAAGTAAGAAAATTTACTTCCCAGAAGTCCCCAGGGAAACATCTTCTCAATTTCAAAATCCCAAAATATCTTAGGCCAGTCTTTCTCTGGCAAAAAGAAAAAACTTTTCATTGGAAGCCTAGACCAATCAAGAGCCTCCCATCAATCTGGTCAATCCCCCTAATCACCTTGCTGCTACACAAAGAGAAGTCAATGGTCCACTCGTTGGTACCTAGATGGAAGACTCATCTACGTACAGGAGGAACACAAAAAGGCAATGCTAATGACAAAGTGTTCCTTGCCAATGAAAAGAATTAATAATGACATTCTTCAAGGAAGACAAGTCCAAGGTAGATTTGGAGGGAGTAAGGGTGATTAGTAAGTGTTTGTCAAGCAGGCACAGCAAGAAAAAAGACTTAAAGAATTATGACAAGGAATGGAAGCATAAAGCAGTGTTTGTGGACTTGCAAGCTGTCTGGCATATAGTATATGGTGGCACATTAACAGCCACCATAGCAAATGAGGAGCCAGGAGAAATTGACATAAATCATAAAGAGCCAGAGTTTAACTTTACACTCAGTAGAACCACTGCAAATTTTCAGAAGAGTGATTAGCACATTCATATTTTTAACTCATCTGTGGCAGCTGTATGGAGAATGCTTTTGAGGTTGTCTTTATAAGATCAGGGATACAGATAGGTATCAAGTGCAATAGCACAGGTAAGAGATGATAAAGTCCTGAATCAAAGCAACAACAGTGGGGATAAAAATGTTTATGTTGTGGAACTTCAAGCCTTTGTGGCCTATATGATGTACCAAATAAGACAAGAAAATATCAAGTGAAACCTCCAAATGATCATTCAACAGTGTATTGGAACGTAGAGACAAAAGAAGTTTTAGAGAATCTTAATTCATATTAAAACAGGTTGTGTTTGGAGTTGCTGCTGTACATCTGGTGGACCTAACCAGAAAACAGCTAGATCTAAGCATCCAAAAGTGAGAGGAAAGGTCTGAATTTATAGTACATATCTAAGCCACTGATCTGTAGATGTTAGTTGAAAGTATTAAGAACACGTGTTTGAAAATGCTAATACATAAGGTTAGAGAAGGGAAGAGGAAACCACAATGAAATCTGGGAAGAATTTCCAGAGATATAAATACATAAATCAACTAATAAAAATAACAATGGCCGACTGTCATTAGGTATCTAATTTAGCTGGGTACTCTACTAAACAATGACATTTACTATCTTACTTAATCCATAGGAAACACTTGAAATTTGCATCACTATTTTCTTCATTGTACAGACTAAAGAATGAAGGTTCAGAGGAAAATTAGAAAAGTTCTCCCACATTGTGAAGTAGTTAAGAGAGTTTACAGCAAACTTGTTTTAAAAATAATTTAAATGTGTTAAATCTGCCTTAGCAGACTGTGTGAATCAAACTGACTAGGTATTTTTATTGTATCCTATACAATGAAGGTACAAAACTAGTTTTGAAATGAGTTTTTCTATGTCCACTTGCCTCCTATAAATATAGTCCAGAATGAAGAACAGTAACAAGGGAAATAGGAAGTAATTTTAAAAACCTAAGAAAACAGTTATAAGGGCATATTTTCAGAAAATTACCTCTGAGGGAAGGAGGGTTAGGTTTGTAGTTTACTTTCCATCATACTTCTTCTTTGTCTAGTTTTCAAGAAATACTGTTTAGGGCAATTCCCTGGCAGACTTACATAGATTATGTGTGAGGCAATTTGCTGCAAGTAGGTTTCCTTCCCTCCCACATCTTATGAGATGGGTCAAATTTATTTGCTTTCTTGAATGGTACTAAAGAGTGAAAAGATATAGTTGACCAGTATGAAGGTATTACTATGTCAAACAATGACACCTAGGTTGTACCCAGATTTACAAATTAACGGTATTCTGGACAAGCACTCATACGTTATGGTGAGAACTCATTGTCCTAAGGGAGATTTAGTATGTGTTCCATATAGCTCTCCAATAGGCATAAGTGTAGCAAGTGGTCACCACCATCCTTTTCTATCACAGCCACCAGTCTACTTGCCATTTAGGCCCCCATTCTTTTTTTATTTGCAGGAGACATTATCCATTGGGAGTAAGAAAGACAGGGGCTAAGGAAAGTCTCAGGTTATTCAAGAGGCCAAGTGTTCATTTGTGACCAGATAAAATAATGACTGTGTACAACTCTATCTCTCTAAGGCCCCACATATCTCCATGTTTTTCTTATCACCTTTTCTCTCCATCTCTCCTCCCCATTCTGACTTGGGGACTTTTTCAAGTCTTTTTGGGGTATGGATGGGGTAGGAAGGTCTCTCATTTCTGCTCTTTCATATTATTCATCTTTATCAAGGAATACAAAATGGCTAGTTGCTTGAATAAGGCGTGACTATGGGAAAATGTAGAGGAAAGGCAGAGGAGAGTGAAGAAAAAGTGCAGTACAAGGTTAAAAATCACACATGATTTGATACATTTAAAATATTATCTTGGGCTTAAGAAAAGGAAGCAAGTATATTCCAGATAGACAAAAACATGTGTAAAATCACTTTGGAATGGAATACATGTTCTGTTCAGAGTTCCACAAATTTCAGATTATTTTGACTATTTTACATCATGGCAAGGCACTTAGATTTTATTCTTAAAATATTGGGATATTAGTGAAGTGTTTCAAGCAGAAAAATCATTTTTGTTCTAGAAAGATCATTCTGGCTGCTGCGTTGAGAATGGACCACAGGAGGGTAAGAATTGAGATAGGATCTCAATTATAGGCTATTGCAGTAGCCTATGTGACAGATAATGCTACTTAGCACTGTAACTGTGAATATGAATACATGTGGTCAGTTTTGGGCTATATATTGATGGCTAAAAGGACTTGCCTTGTGAACTGGATGTGAGATGAGAGAAAGAGGTAGGAATGAATAATAATTTCTACTTTGATACCTTTCCTGAAGAACTAGATAGAAATGGAAATGGAGATACTTTGGAGACAGCAGATTTGGATGTTGAAAATTAAGTATTTCATTTAGAAATGTAGCATTTGTCATGCAATTGAACATCAAAATGAAGATATTGAGAAAAATGTTTGATATTCATTCAAAAGATACAAATGTAAGGGACATCATCATATAGATACTATTTGAAGTAACACAACAGAGTAGCTCACCTAAGCAGAGAACATAAAAACAAAATAGATGAAACAAGGACAAAGCTCTAATAGCTAGTGAAAAAGCCAGCAAAATAGAAAGAAAACCAGGGGAGTCTAGAAATGAAATTATATATTTCAAGAAGTAGGGAATAGTTAAACTATCAAAGTTGCAATGATAAGTAAGAAAAGAGCAAGAAATTGGTCATTCATTTTGGCAAGATGTAGGTCATTGGTGAGAATTTTCAGAGGGGAGGGAGGGAAGAATAGCCAGATTTAAATAGGTTGAGGAGTAAATAGGGTATGAAGAAGTGTGTAAAAGAAATACCACTAAGGAGTTTCTTTGAAGGGGAACTGAGAAATTCAGAGTAACTGCAAAAAAAGTAAGAAAAACATAAGGTGGATAATATTAATGCAGAATATTATGGCAATAAGAATGTTTTGGTATGTGGAAAAATCACTGAGGCAAAGAGGTTTGCTTTGTGAAAATGAAGTTAATTCAGATATTAGCAAAAAAAAAAAAAAAAAAAAGCACTGGTGAATGAAGCTTTTTGATGTCCCTTAATGAACTTTTGTGGTGTTTAATAATGGTCTTCATTACATCCTAAATCTTAATTCATGGGATATTTTGTAACATTTTACAACTGAAGAGATAAAGATGGAAAAATATGAGAAGACTTAACAGACACTTGTCACTTTAAATATTGCTCGATTTTTTTAAAATCAAATCTTTTAAAAAGCCTCAAAGCTAAAAATAAATTACAACCACTTCTGAAATGTGAGGTGAATTTAATTCCTCTTGCCTTAAAAGAAAAGTGGCCAATGAAATTATTTGAAAATCCCAGAAGATGATTATCATAAAATTGGATGGCAAAGTATAAAAATCTTGCTATAAACTAACAAAAGATCAAGCCTTGGGAAGTTAGAAAAACTTTCTTTAGTAGTGGATTATTAGTGTGTGGAATTGGCTACTGAAGAAAGCAATAAAATCTTTAACTATGCACACACTGAAAATGATTTAAGCATTTGAATGTACAGTTTACAGCCCTTAAACATTAATTGTGTAAGTGGAGAGATCATTAAGCACCATATGGGCTCTTTCTTTGAAAAAGCATTATTTCAGAAGAGTGAAGGATGGAAAGGAAACAGATTTCTATTTTAAATCACAAATTATTTTCTTTGTTTTAAGACAAGGAAAATATTAAATGAGTAGAATCTATTTTTATAATATCAAGATAATAGTAGAAACAAGTCAGCCAAGTCATAATATTCTAGATTAGTGAAATGTAACTTGCCTGAGGTAATCCAAGGCCAAGGAAGAAAAGAATAGTCAGAATTATTCAGGGCACTGAAGCATTATGGAGCAGTAGCATTTTACAATGAAGATGATAATATAGATTAGCTGAGTTTAACTAAGTATTCAGCAATTTTATCATCATGCAATTCTGGTTCCTTTGGACACATAAGCATGACAACACAGAATGCTGACAATACCTTCTCATACACTTGCAGATTGAAGTAGACCCTGATGGAAAACATTTTAATACTTAAGGCCACCCAAAGTCTATTATCTCCCAAAATATCCAGGTCGTTGAGTTAAACTGTGCTTTATTTAACTCTCGTGATCTTTGGTCTAATATTTACTATGTTGCTTAATACTCCTCAATATTAACCATCCATGAACTACCACCAGCTTCCAGTTCCAGTTTTTTTGTTTTTTTAAATAAAATGTTAGGCACAGGGTGATCAGTACACCAGAACAAAAACATATTTTGTTCAACTAGTGGCAAATATCTATTCCAATATCAGGAAGTTTTCTAACAAATTAAATGCTAAAGGCAGAATGTATAATTTTGATGCCTCTGAGAACTTGTTAATACTCTGATTTTTATGCTATAGAAATATTTTAAAATCTGTTTTCTTTTCAGAGGAGAAAAGGAAAGAAACCTCCCCTTGCTTTCCTTCAAATTAAATAGAATTTAATTAAATTAAATAGAAATAAAATAAAATTAAATTAAATTAAATAGAATCAAAATAAAGAAAGGACTTACAACCATGATTCTAAAGAATTCATCTGATTTATACACATACAACCTCACTTAAAAAAGCTGAACCATCCAGAAGGGCGTTGTCAAGAACGAGGCGGGATCAGATTGCTAGAAAGTACTCAAGATCTAATCAAACCTGTAAAAAAGCAGAGTGAAAAAATTCAGTGTAACTTAAGTGTCCAGGCAAGAGGAATAGTGCAAAACTAGACCTTCTGGTACAATAGGTTTTGATTTAAAAATCAATTCAGACACTGTAATAAATTTAGGTGTGATGTCAAAGTAAAGTGGAAATTGCCTAGTTTCACATGCATTTGTTTTTATAGTTAGGATTTTGTTCCATTAAATAACTGCAGTTGAACAGGAAGAATTCACACTGAGCTAAACCTAATAGGCCATGAAGGAGAAATATGTCCACAGATGCCCATTCACCTCCAGTTTTCTTGGCTTGATTCAGGCATGTGTTCTGTCCAGAAATGCTTTATTCTGTGCTGCTCTCCAATCTTTGGGCATTTTTCCTTTGTTTCCATAACTCAACAGCCTCAACCCTTCCTTATACTCCTTTCCAATGAGCTACTATGATCTTTTTATAAAAAAAGATAAATTCCTAAACTTGTTATATTTATTTATTAGAAATTTGTCTTTTCAATTGTGCTAGTATTTTCATCAAAGTATTATGTCAGGTGGGGCTCTGGTTAGAACATCACACAGGTTCTGAATGATCTGTCCTTAACTTTATTTTTCCCATAAGTCTATTAATTTCAGTGTATGATTTTACAGAATACATGTTTATTTAAAAAATATATATGTATTACAATATAAAAAAGTGTCTGTAATAATATTCAGGTTCATAAGCTGGAACACTAGAGAGAGAAAAAAAAAATCACTTGCTACCCTTAGAAAACTTCCTTCTTTCTGAGTCTTATTTACAAGACATGGGCAGGAATGTCAGGGTTTCCACATTCCTCTGATAAGTCCTTGATATTTTTAATGTGTGTGAGCGAGTGTGTGTGGGTGTGTGTGTATGAAACAGAGATAAAGACAGAGATAGAGACAGATGGAAAGACAGAGAGACAGAGACAGAGATAGAAATAGAGGTAGAGAGAAAGAGAGACAGTGAGTAAAAGCTGTTCCAGAGATCCAGGGTCTAAAATACATGGTGGGGCTAAAATAGATCTTGCTATGTTAACTAAATAGGTCACACTCAGTTTAATCAATATTCAAAGGTTATAAACATTCACAAAGCAGCCAAGGTTTTGAAGATTGGGAAGTAAGGCCACAATTAGGCATTAAAGTGTGGTCTAAAATTCAATCAAATTTTTAAAGAAATATAGGTGAGAAATGCCAATTTACTTTTTTTAAAACATCTTTATTGGAGTATAATTGTTTTACAATGGTGTGTTAGTTTCGGCTTTATAGTAAAGTAAATCAGCTATACATATACATATATCCCCATATCTCCTCCCTCTTGGTGTCTCCCTCCCACCCTCATATCCCACCCCTCTAGGTGCTCAGAAAGCACTGAGCTGAACTCCCTCTGCTCTGTGGCTTCTTCCCACTAGCTATCTATTTATCATTTGGTAGTATATATAAGATCATGTCACTCTCACTTTGTCCCAGCTTACCCTTCCTCCTCCGACTGTCCTCAGGTCCATTCTCTACTTCTGCATCTTTATTCCTGTCCTACCTCTAGGTTCTTCAGAACCATTATTATTATTATTTTTTGATTCCATATATATGTGTGAGCATACAGTATTCACTTTTCTTTTTCTGATTTACTTCACTCTGTATGACAGATTCTAGGCCCATCCACATCACTACAAATAACTCAATTTCATTTCTTTACATGGCTGAGTAATATTCCATTGTATATATGTGCCACATCTTCTTTATCCATTCATCTGTTGATGGACACTTAGGTTGCTTCCATGTCCTGGTTATTGTAAATAGAGCTGCAATGAACATTTTGGTACATGACTCTTTTTGAATTATGGTTTTCTCAGGGTATATACCCAGTAGTGGGATTGCTGGGTCATACAGTAGTTCTATTTTTAGTTTTTTAAGGAACCTCCATATTGTTCCCCATAGTGGCTGTATCAATTTACATTCCCACCAGCAGTGCAAGAGAGTTCCCTTTTCTCCACACCCTCTCCAGCATTTATTGTTTGTAGATTTTTTGATGATGGCCATTCTGACTGGTGTGAGATGATATCTCATTGTAGTTTTGATTTGCATTTCTCTAATGATTAGTGATGTTGAGCATTCTTTCATGTGTTTGTTAGCAATCTGTATATCTTCTTTGGAGAAATGTCTATTTAGTTCTTCTGCTCATTTTTGGATTGGGTTGTTTGTTTTATTCGATATTGAGCTGCATGAGTTGCTTATATGTTTTGGAGATTAATCCTTTGTCACTTGCTTCATGTGCAAATATTTTCTACCATTCTGAGGTTTGTCTTTTCATCTTGTTTATGGTTTCCTTTGCTGCACAAAAGCTTTTAAGTTTCATTAGGTCCCATTTGTTTATTTTTGTTTTTATTTTCATTTCTCTAGGAGGTGAGTCAAAAAGGATCTTGCTGTGATTTATGTCATAGAGTGTTCTGCCTATGTTTTCCCCTAAGGATTTTATAGTGTCTGACCTTACATTTAGATCTTTAGTCCATTCTGAGTTTATTTTTGTTTATGGTGTTAAGGAGTGTTCTAATTTCATTCTTTTACATGTAGCTGCTGAATATTCCCACCACCACTTATTGAAGAGCCTGTCATTTCTCCATTGTATATGCTTGCCTCCTTAATCAAAACTAAGTTGGCCATATGTGTGTAGGTTTATCTCTGGGCTTTGTATCCTGTTACATTGATCTATATTTCTGATTTTGTGCCAGTACCATACTGTCTTGATTACTGTAGCTTTGTAGTAGAATCTGAGGTCAGGGAGCCTGATTTCTCCAGCTCTGTTTTTCTTTCTCAAGATTGCTTTGGCTATTTGGGGTCTTTTGTGTTTCCATACAATGTGAAATTTTTTGTTCTAGTTCTGTGAAAAATGCCATTGGTAGTTTGATAGGGATTGCATTGACTCTATAGATTGCTTTGGGTAGTACAGCCATTTTCACAATGTTGAGTCTTCCAATCCAAGAACATGGTATATCTCTCCATCTGTTTGTATTATCTTTAATTTCTTTCATCAGTGTCTTATAGTTTTCTGCATACAGGTCTTTTGTCTCCTTAGGTAGGTTTATTCCCAGATATTTTATTCTTTGTCTTGCAATGGTAAATGGGTGTTTCCTTAATTATTCTTTCAGATTTTTCATGATTAGTGTATAAGAATGCAAGAGTTTTCTGTGCATTAACTCTGTATCCTGCTACTTTACCAAATTCATTGATTAGCTCTAGTAGTTTTCTGGTATCACCTTTAGGATTCTCTATGTAGAGCATCACATCATCTGCAAACAGTGACAGCTTTACTTCTTCATTTCCAATTTGGATTCCTTTTATTTCTTTTCCTTCTCTGATTGCTGTGGCTAAAACTTTCAAAACTATGTTGAATAATATTGTTAACAGTGGACAGCCTTGTCTTGTTCCTGACCTTAGAGGAAATGGTTTCACTTTTCCACCACTGATAGCAATGTTGGCTGTGGTTTTGTCATATATGACCTTTATTGTGTTGAGATAAGTTCCCTCTATGCCTATTTTCTGAGGGGTTTTTATCATAAATGGGTGTTGACTTTTGTGGAAAACTTTTTCTGCATCTATGGAGTTGATTATATGGTTTTATTCTTCAATTTATTAATATGGTGTATCACATTGACTGATTTGAGTATATTGAAGAATCCTTGCATTCCTGGGATAAACCCCTCTTGATCATGGTGTATGATCCTTTTAATGTGCTGTTGGGTTCTGTTTGTTACTATTTTGTTGAGGATTTTGCATCTCTGTTCATCAGTGATATTGACCTGTAGTTTTCTTTCTTTGTGACCTCTCTGTCTGCTTTTGCTATCAGGATGATCGTGGCTTCCTAGAATGAGTTTGGGAGTGTTCCTCTCTCTGCAATATTTTAGAAGAGTTTGAGAAGGATAGGTATTAATTCTTCTCTAAATGTTTGATAGAGTTTGCCTTTGAAGCCATCTGGTCCTGGGCTTTTGTTTGTTGGAAGAATTTTAATCAGTGTTTTAATTTCAGTGCTTGTGATTGGTCTGTTTATATATTCTATTTCTTCCTGGTTCTGTCTCAGAAGGTTGTGCTTTACTAAGAATTTGTCCATTTCTTCCAGGTTGTCCATTTTATTGGCATAGAGTTGCTTGTAGTAATCTCTCATGATCCTTTGTATTTCTGCAGGGTCAGTTGTTACTTCTCCTTTTTCATTTCTAATTCTATTGATTTGAATCTTCTCCCTTTTTTCTTGATGGTTCTGGCTAATGGTTTATCAATTTTATTTATCTTCTCAAATAATCAGCTTTTAGTTTTAGTGATATTTGCTATTGTTTTCTTCATTTCTTTTTCATTTATTTCTGATCTGATCTTTATGATTTCTTTCTTTCTGCTACCTTTGGGGTTTTTTGTTCTTCTTTCTCTAATTGCTTTAGGTGTAAGTTTAGATTGTTTATTTGAGATGTTTCTTTTTTCTTGAGGTAAGATTGTATTTCTATAAACTTCTCTCTTAGAACTGCTTTTGCTGCATCCCATAGGTTTTGGGTTGTGGTGTTTTCATTGTCACTTGTTTCTAGGTATTTTTTGATTTCCTCTTTGATTTCTTCATTAACCTCTTGGTTAATTAGTAGTGTATAGATTAGTCTCTATGTGTTTGTATTTTTTACAGATTTTTTCCTGTAATTGACAACTAGTCTCATAGCATGGTGGTCAGAAAAGATACTTGATATAATTTCAATTTTCTTAAATTTACCAAGGCTTGATTTGTGACCCATGATATGATCTATCCTGGGGAATGTTCCATAAGCATTTGAGAAGAAAGTGTATTCTGTTGTTTTGGGATGGAATGTCCTATAAATATCAATAAAGTCCATCTTGTTTAATGTATTGTTTAAAGTTTGTGTTTCCTTATTTATTTTCATTTTGGATGATCTGTCTATTGGTGAAAGTAGGGTGTTAAAGTCCCCTAATATGATTGTGTTACTGTCAAATTCCCCTCTAATGGCTGTTAGCATTTACCTTATTTATTGAGGTGCTCTTATGTTGGGTGCATAAATATTTACAATTGCTATATCTTCTTCTTGGATTGATCCCTTGGTCTTATGTAGTGTCCTTCTTTGTCTCTTGTAATAGTTTTTATTTTAAAGTCTATTTTGTCTGATATGAGAATTGCTACTCCAGCTTTCTTTTAATTTCTATTTGCATGGAATATCTTTTTCTCTCCACTCACTTTCAGTCTGTATGTTTCCTTAGGTCTGAAGTGGTCTCTTGTAGACAGTATATATGTGTTTCCTGTTTTTGTATGCATTCATCCAGTCTATGTCTTTTGGTTGGAGCATTTAACTTAAGGTAATTATTGATATGCATGTTCCTATTCCCATTTTCTTTATTGTTTTGGGTTTCTTTTTGTATGTTTTTTCCTTCTCTGGTGTTTCCTGCTTAGAGAAGTTCCTTTAGCATTTGTTTTAAAGCTGTTTTGGTGGTGCTGAATTATCTTAGCTTTTGCTTGTCTATAAAGGTTTTAATTTCTCCATCAAATCTGAATGAGATCCTTGCTGGGTAGAGTAATCTTGGTTGTAGGTTTTTCTCCTTCATCACTTTAAATATGTCCTGCTACTCCCTTCTGGCTTGCAGAATTTCTGCTGAAAGATCAGCCGTTAACCTTAAGGTGATCCCCTTGTATGTTATTTGTTGTTTTTCCCTTGCTGCTTTTAAGATTTTTTCTTCGTAGTTAACTTTTGATAGTTTGATTAATATGTGTCATGTCGTGTTTCTTCCTGGATTTATCCTGTATGGGACTCTCTGCACTTCCTGAACTTGATTGACTGTTTCTTTTCTCATATTAGTGAAGTTTTCAGCTATAATCTATTCAAATATTTTCTCAGCCCCTCTCTTTTTCTCTTCTTCTTCTGGGACCCCTGTAATTTGAATGTTGTTGCATTTCATGTTGTCCCAGAGGTCTCTAAAAATAGACAATGTATTAAAAGAGACAAAATATTAAAAGAGACAAAATGACAACTATTAATCACAATGTGTAGGTCAAGATGGTGAAGTAAGAGGATGCAGAGTTCAAGTCTCCTCACAACTAGGGTACCTAGTAGACACTGGTGGGGGTCCTCAGACACCTAAAGGGATAGGAGGAATCCCCACATGACCAGGTAAGATGTGGGAGAAAAGGAGGGAGGGAAGAAAAGTGGAGGCAGGACAGGACAGGCAAGGCTGAGGGGGAGATGGTGCAGTGGAGAGGTTCCCATGCTCAGAGGGACCCACTCATGGTGAGGGGATCAGCAGGGATGGAGAGGAACCTTTGGAGGATTGGGGGATTGGAGGGGAATGTGGCCATCATCTCCCTTGCCTGTTTGGGCCCTGGCAAACCTGCTGTGCTCCCAGGCCTGAACTCCCACACCTAAGGCCCCCTCCTGCCTCACAAGTCCCAGGCCTGAGCCCCACACATGCCAAGGCTTCTTCCGGCCACATGAGTGCTGGGCCAGAGCACCCTTCCTCTTGGCCAAGGTCTATTCTGGCCATGTGGGTCCCAGGCCTGAGTCCCGCCCCCCACAAGGCCTCTTCCAGCCACGTGGGTCCCAGGTCTGAGCCCTGCTTCTAGCAAATCCTCCTCTGGCTGCCACACAGATCCTGGAAGCCAAAGTGCCACCCCAACAGGGCCTCCTCTGGTCACGCAGGTCCAGGCAGGTTGAGTGCCCCCTGCTCTAAGACCTCCTCCAGCTGTGCCAGTCCCTGCAGGACCACCTGTGAAGACCTATGCCTCAGCAGGCCTGTGGGGGCATGTGTGTTTTGGGCCAGCTCCAGGAAAAGACACTGCTGAGATGAACACATGCAGAATTTGGGCTGAAACAGTGAGTCCAGAGAGCTACCTAGAGATCTAGGAGGCCTACTGGGGAGGCAGAGGTAGGCTGTAGCTCACTGGGAGGGCAAGGACACTGATAGAGGAGGCACCTTTTTATTTTTTAATTTATTTTCTTCTTTCTTATTTATTTATTTATTTGCTGCCATGGTTCTTTTTTGTTTTGTTGTTGTTTCATTTTTATTTTGTCTAATACAGTATTTATTCTTCTAACTTTATTTTATTTTTTTATTCTTTGCTATTCTGCTCTTTTCTGTTTGTTGCTTTTTTTCCCTTTTTTTTTGGCCATGCACTGTGGCTTGCAGGGTGCTGGTTCCAAGGCCAGGGGTCAGGTCTGAGCTCCTGTGGTGGGAACACTGAGTTCACACTGCTGGACTAACAGAGAACATCAAGTCCCAGGGAATATTAATTGGTGTGAGGTCTCCTGGAGGTTCTCATCTCTGCACCGAGATCTGGCTCCACCCAACTGCCTGCAAACTCCAGTGCTGAATGCCTCAGGCCAAACAACCAACAAGACAGGAGCACAGCCCCACCCATCAAAAAAATGAGATGACAAAAAATGTGTTACAGACAATGGAGCAAGATAAAAACCTACAACAACAAATAAAGGAAGAGGAAATAGGCAACATACCTGAAAAAGAATTCAGAGTTATGATAGTAAAGATGATCCATAATCTTGGAAATAGAATGGAGGCACAGATGGAGAAACTACAAGAAACGTTTAATAAGGACCTAGAAAAAAAAATGAACAAACAAACAGTGATGAACAACACAATAAATGAAATAAAAAATACACTAGAAAGAAACACTAACAGAAGAATGGAGAGACAAGAATGAATAAGTGAGCTGGAAGATAGAATGATGGAAATAACTGCAAAGGAGCAGAATAAAGAACAAAGGATGAAAAGAAATGAGGACAGTAACAAAGACCTCTGGGACAACATTAAACACACCAACATTTAAATTATAAGGATTTCATAAGAAGAAGAGGAAGAGAAAGGGTATGAGAAAATACTTGAAGAGATTATAGTAAAATAATTCCCTAACATGGGAAAGGAAATAATCACCCAAGTCTAGAAAGCTCAGAGAGTGCCAGACAAGGTAAAACTAAGGAGGAACACATATTAATAAAACTAACAAAAATTAAATACAAAGAAAAAATATTAAAGGTAACAAGAGAAAAGCAATAAATAACATACAAGGGATTCCCAATAAGTTAATGAACTGATTTTTTCGGCAGAAACTCTGCAGGACAGAAGGGAGTGTCATGATATATTTAAAGTGATAAAGGGAAAAAAAAAACCTACAACCAAGAATATTATACCCAGCAAGACTGTTATTTAGATTCAATGGAGAAATCAAAACCTTAACACACAAGCAAAAGCTAAGAGAATGCAGCATCACCAGACCAGAGTTGCAAGAAATGCTAAAGAAAATTCTCTAAGCAGGGGGAAAAAAAGAAAAAAAGACCACAACTAGAAACAAGAAAATCACTAATGGGAAAGCTAACTAGTAAAGGCAAACATATAGTAAAAACAGGAAATCATTCACATGCAAATATGATAACAAAACGATCAACCATGTGAAGAGGTGAGTACAAATGTGGGAAACGGGAATTACATTTGAAATTAAGAGACCAGCAACTTTAAACAAACTTGGATACATATACACTGCTATATCAAAACCTCATGAGAAATGCAAACCAAAAAACTACAATAGATACACACATACAAAAGAAAAAGCAACCCAAACACAACACCAAAGATGGTCATCAAACCACAAGAGAAGAGAATAAAAGAGGAAGGAAATTAAAAAAGACCTACAAAACAAATGCAAAACAATTAAGAATATGGCAATAGGAACACACATATCGATAATTACCTTAAATGTAAAAGGATTAAATGCTCCAACCAAAAGACACAGACTGGCTGAATGGTTATGAAAACAAGACTGATATAAATGTTGTCTACAAGAGATCCACTTCAGACCTATGGACACATACAGATGGAAAGTGAGGGAATGGAAAAAGATATTCAATGCAAATGGAAATCAAAAGAAAACTGGAGTGGCAATACTCATATCAGAAAATAGACTTTAAAATAAAGACTGTTACAAGAGATAAGAAAGGACATTACATAATGATCAAGAGTTCAGTCCACAAAGAAGATATAACAATTGTAAATATATATACACTCAACATTGGAGAACCTCAGTATATAAGGCAAATGCTAACAGCCATAAAACGGGAAATTGAAAGTAACACAATAATGGCAGGGGAATTACCACAATGGACAGATCATCCAGACAGAAAAATAATAAGGAAACACAAGCCTTGAATGACACATTAGATCAGATAGACTAAATTGATATTTATAGGACATTCCATTTGAAAGCAGCAGAATGCACATTCATCTCAAGTGCACATGGAACATTCTCCAGGATACATCCCATTCTGGGTCACAAATCAAGCCTTGGTAAATTTAAGAAAATTGAAATCATATCAATTACCTTTTCCAACCACAACGCTGTGAGATTAGAATCAATTACAGGAAAAAAGCTATAAAATACACAAACACATGGATGTTAAGCACTATGCTACCAAATAACAAAGACACCACAGAAGAAATCAAAGAGGAAATCAAAACATACATACAAACAAGTGACAATGAAAACACAATGACCCATAACCTATGGGATGCAGAAAAAGCAGTCCTAAGGGGGATGTTTGTAGCAATTCAATTCTACTTCCAGAAACAAGAAAAGTCTCAAATGAATAACATAACCTTATACCTAAAGTAACCAGAGAAAGAACAAACAACACACAAAGTCAGTAGAAGGAAAGAAATCATAAAACTCAGAGCAGAATTAAATGAAATAGAAAACAATAGCAAAAATCAATGAAACTAAAAGCTGTTTTTTTGAGAAGATAAAGAAAATGGAAAAATCTTTAGTCAGACTCACCAAGAAAAACTGGGAGAGGATTCAAATAAATAAAAATAGGAATGAAAAAGGAGAAGTCACAACTGATACCATAGAAATACAAAGGATCATAAGAGACTACCACAAGCAACTATATGCCAATAAAAAGGGCAACCTGGAAGAAATGGACAAATTCTTACAAAGGTACAACCTCCAAAGATTGTACCAGGAAGAAATAGAAAATATGAACAGATAAATCACAACTACTAAAACTGAAACAGCAATTTAAAATCTTCCAACAAACAAAAGTCCAGGACCAGATGCCTTCACAGGTGAATTCTATCAAACATTTAGAGATGAACTAACACCCATCCTTCTCAAATTCTTCCAAAAAATTGCAGAGGAAGGAAAACTCCCAAGCTCATTCTATGAGGCCACCATCACCCTGAAACAAAAACCAGACAAAGATATCAAAAAAAAAAAAAAAGAAAGAAAGAAAATTGCAGGCAAATATCATTGATTAACATAGACATAGAAATCCTCAAGACAATATTAGCAAACAGAATCCAACGACACATTAAAAGGATCATACACCATGACCAAACGAGATTTATCCCAGTGATGCAAGGATTGAAAATCAAACAACATGATAAACGATATTAACAAATTAAATAATAAAAACCACATAATCATCTTAATAGATGCAGAAAAAGCTTGTGACAAAATTCAACACCCGTGTATGATAAAAACTCTCCAGAAAGTAGGCCTAGAGGGAACCTACCTCAACATGATAAAGGCCATATATGACAAACCCACAGCCAACATCATTCTCAATGGTGAAAAACTGAAAGCATTTCCTCTAAGATCAGGAACAAGACAACGATGTCCACTCTCACTAATATTATTCAAAATAGTTTGTGAAGTCCAGCAAAGGTAAACAGAGAAGAAAAATAAATAAAAGGAATCCTTTTTTGACCCACCTCTTGGAGTAATGAAAATTTTAAAAAAATAAACAAATGGGGTCTAATTAAACTTAAAACTTTTGCAGAGAAAAGGAAACCATAAATAAGATAAAAATACAACCCTCAGAATGGGAGAAAATATTTGCCAATGAAGCAACTGACCAGGTATTAATTTCCAAAATATACAATCAGCTGATGTAGCTCAATATCAAAAAGCAAAAGACCCAATCAAAAAATGGGAGGAAGACCTAAATAGACATTTCTCCAAAGAACATATACATATGGCCAAGATGCACATGAAAAGCTGCTCAACATCACTAATTATTAGAGAAATGCAGATCAGACCTACAATTATATATCCCCTCACACCAGTCAGAATGGTCATCATCAAAAATTTACAAACAATAAATGCTGGAGAGGGTGTGGAGAAAAGGGAACCCTCTTGCACTGTTAGTGGAAATGTAAATTGAAACAGCCACTATGGAGAACAGTATGGAGGTTCCTTAAAAAACTGAAAACACAACTAACATATGACCCAGCAATCCCACAACTGGGCAAATACCCTTAGAAAATCGTAATTCAGAAAGACACATGTACCGCAATATTCATTGCAGCACTATTTACAATAGCCAAGACATGGAACAACTTAAATGTCCATCAACAGCTGAATGGATAAAGAAGATGAGGTACATATATACAATGGAATATTACTCAGCCCTAAAAGAAAAAAAAATTAGGTCATTTGTACAGATGTGGATGGACCTAGAGTCCGTCATACAGAGTGAAGTAAGTCAGAAAGAGAAAAACAAATATATATAACATATAATAATATGTATATTAACACATATTTGTGGAGTCTAGAAAAATGGTACAGATAAACCTATTTGTAGGGCAAGAATAGAGACGCAGACAGAGAGAACAGTCATGTGTATATGGTGGGGAGAGGGTGGTGGTCTACAGTGGGAAATTGGGAATGACATATGTTTAATGCCATGTGTAAAACAGATAGCTAGTTGGAACATACTGTATAGCACACTGAGCTCAGTTTGTTGCTCTGTGGTTACCTAGATGGGTAGGAAGGGGGAAGTGGGAGGGAGGTCCATGAGGGAGGGGATATATGTATACATATAGCTGATTAACTTTGTTATACAGCAGAAGGTAACACAACATGGTAAAGCAATTATACCCCCAATAAAATAAAACAAAATAAAATAAAATCACAATGTGTAGACTGCATTTAGATAGTGATTCATGGCAAAAATATTAAATAAAAATAAATAAAATTGTACTACATTTAGAAATTTCAATACTGACTTGATAACTGAGAATATTAAGAAAATATTAATTTTTGAAGATGAAATTATATCACTGTGATTCATCTGATCTGGAATAATCCAATTAATACATGATATTAAATATAATTAATGCATTGTATAATACAATGCTGATTTTAAATCAAACTTGACAGACTGTTTTAAAATTGTTTCTCAGTGAATTGTAGGAGGAATTATTAGAGGATAATGGTAAGTATTATGAAAGAAATTTGGATATATTTGTCTCTAGGTTTGTCAAATTCCATTTTATACTTGATTGTTAATATTTCACTTGACAATAGTTCCTAAAATCAAAACGAATGATATTGAAAAGTAGGTTGTTTTTTCTAGGTACAAGGCAGTATTTACAGTACAGAGAGTTTTTTTTTTTAATTTAATTAATTTATTTAAACAGCAGGTTCTTGTTAGTTATCCATTTTATAAATATTAGTGTATATATGTCAATCCCAATCTCCCAATTAATTACACCACCACCCCACCACTTTCCCCCCTTAGTGTTCATACATTTGTTCTCTACATCTTTGTCTCAATTTCTGCCCTGCAAACCAGTTTCATATTTGGAAGGTAGAAAAACTGGTACCATTTTTCTAAGTTCCACAAATATGCATTAATATATGATATTTGTTTTTCTCTTTCTACTTACTTCACTCTGCATGACAGTCTCTAGATCCATCCACATCTCTACAAATGACCCAGTTTCATTCTTTTTATGGCTGAGGAATATTCCATTGTATATATGTACCACATCTTCTTTATCCATTCACCTGTTGATGGACACTTAGGTTGCTTCCATGACCTGGCTATTGAAAATAGTGCTGAAATGAATACTAGGGTGCATGTTTCTTTCTGAATTATGGTTTTCTCTGAGTATATGCCCAGTAGTGGGATTGCTGGGTCATATGGTAGTTCTATTTGTAGTTTTTTAAGGAACCTCCATACTGTTCTCCATAGTGGCTGTATCAATTTACATTCCCACAAACAGTGCAACAGGGTTCTCTTTTCTACACACAATATCCAGCATTTGTTGTTTGTAGATTTTCTGATGATGTCCATTCTGACTGGTGTGAAATGATATCTCATTGTAGTTTTGATTTGCATTTATCTAATGATTAATGATATTGAGCATTCTTTCATGTGTTTGTTGGCAATCTGTACATCTTCTTTGAAGAAATGTCTATTTCGGTCTTCGGCCCATATTTGGATTGGGTTGTTAAGCTGCTTGTAAATTTTGGAGATTAATCCTTTGTCAGTTGCTTCATTTGCAAATATTTTCTCCCATTCTGAGGGTTGTCTTTTGGTCTTGTTTATGCTTTCCTTTGCTGTGCAAAAGCTTTTAAGTTTCACTAGGTCCCATTTGTTTATTTTTGTTTTTATTTACATTTCTTTAGGAGGTGGGTCAAAAAGGATCTTACTGTGATTTATGTCATAGAGTGTTCTGCCTATGTTTTTCTCTAAGAGTTTGATAGTGTCTGACCTCATATTTAGGTCTTTAATCCATTTTGAGTTTATTTTTGTGTATGGTGTTAGGGAGTGTTCTAATTTCATACTTTTACATGTACCTGTCCAGTTTTCCCAGCACCACTTATTGAAGAGGCTGTCTTTTCTCTCGTGTATATTCTTGCCTCCTTTATCAAAGATAAGGTAACCATATGTGTATGTGTTTATCTCTAGGTTTTCTATCCTGTTCCATTGATCTTTATTTCTGTTTTTCTGCCAGTACCATACTGTCTTGATTACTGTAGCTTTGTAGTATAGTCTGAAGTCAGGGAGCCTGATTCCTTCAGCTCCATTTTTCATTCTCTAGATTGCTTTGGCTATTGGGAGTCTTTTGTGTTTCCATACAAACTGTGAAATTTTTTATTCTAGTTTTGTGAAAAATGTCAGTGGTAGTTTGATAGGGATTGCATTGAATCTATAGATTGCTTTGGGTAGTAGAGTCATTTTCACAATGTTGATTCTTCCAATCTAAGAACATGATATATCTCTCCAACTGTTTGTATCGTCTTTAATTTCTTTCATCAGTGTCTTATAATTTGCTGCATACAGGTCTTCTCTCTCCTTAGGTAGGTTTATTCCTAGATATTTTATTCTTTTTGTTGCAATGGTAAATGGGAGAGTTTCATAATTTCACTTTCAGATTTTTCATCATTAGTGTATAAGAATGCCAGAGATTTCTGAGCATTAATTTTGTATCCTGCTACTTTACCAAATTCATTGATTAGCCCTAGTAGTTTTCTCGTAGTGTCTTTAGGATTCTCTATGTATATTATCATGTCATCTGCAAACAGTGACAGCTCTACTTCTTCTTCTCTGATTTGGATTCCTTTTATTTATTTTTCTTCCCTGATTGCTGTCACCAAAACTTCTAAAACTATGTTGAATAAGAGTGGTGAGAGTGGGCAACCTTGTCTTGTTCCTAATCTTAGTGGAAATGGTTTCAATTTTTCACCATTGAGGATGATGTTTGCTGGGGGTTTGTCATATATGGCCTCTATTATGTTGAGGAAAGGCCCCTCTATGCTTACTTTCTGCTGGGTTTTTATCGTAAATGGGTGTTGAATTTTGTCAAAAGCTTTCTCTGCATCTATTGAGATGTTCATATGGCTTTTCTCCTTCAATTTGTTCATATGTTGTATCACGTTGATTGATTTTTTATATTGAAGAATCCTTGCATTCCTGGAATAAACCCCACTTGATCATGGTGTATGATCCTTTTAATATGCTGTTGGATCCTGTTTGCTAGTATTTTGTTGAGGATTTTTGCATCTATGTTCATCAGTGATATTGGCCTGTAGTTTTCTTTGTTTGCGACATCTTTTTCTGGTTTTGGTATCAGGGTGATTGTGGCCTTGTAGAATGTGTTTGGGAGTGTTCCTCCCTCTGCTATACTTTGGAGGAGTTTGAGAAGGATAGGTGTTTGCTCTTCTCTAAATTTTGAACAGAATTCGCCTGTGAAGCCATCTGTTCCTGGGATTTTTTTGTTGGAAGATTTTTAATCACAGTTTCAACTTCAGTGCTTGTGATTGGTCTGTTCATATTTTCTATTTCTTCCTGGTTCAGTCTCGGCAGCTTGTGCATTTCTAAGAATTTGTCCATTTCTTCCAGGTTGTCCATTTTATTGGCATAGAGTTGCTTGTTGTAATCTCTCATGACCCTTTATATTTCTGCAGAGTCAGTTTTTACTTCTCCTTTTTCATTTCTAATTGTATTGATTTGAGTCTTCTCCCTTTTTTTCTTGATGAGTCTGGCTAATGGATTATCAATTTTGTTTATCTTCTCAAAGAACCAGCTTTTAGTTTTAGTGATCTTTTCTATCATTTCCTTCATTTCTTTTCATTTATTTCTGATCTGACATTTATGATTTCTTTCCTTCTGCTAACTTGGTGTTTTTTTATTTTCTTTTTTTCTTCTTCTTTCTCTCATTGTTTTAGGTGCAAGCTTAGGTTGTTTATTTGAGTTGTTTCCTGTTTCTTAAGGTAGGATTGGATTGCTATAAAATTCCCTCTTAGAACTTCTTTTGCTGCATCCCATAGGTTTTGCGTCACCATGTCTCCATTGTCATTTGTTTCTAGGTATTTTTTGATTTCTTCTTTGATTTCTTCAGTGACCCCTTCTTTATTAAGTACTGTATTTTTTAGCCTCAATGTGTTTGTATTTTTTACAGATCTTTTCCTGTAATTGATATGTAGTTTTATAGCATTGTGGTTGGAAAGGATACTTGATACAGTTTCAACTTTTTTAAATTTAGCAAGGCTTGATTTGTGACCCACGATATAATCTATCCTGGAGAATGTTCCATGAGCACTTGAGAAAAATATTTATTCTGTTGTTTTTGTATGGAATGTCCTGTAAATATCAATTAAGTCCATCTTGTTTAAGGTATCATTTAAAACTTGTGTTTCCTTATTTATTTTCATTTTGGAAGGTCTGTCCATTGGTGAAAGTGGGGTGTTGAAGTCTCCTACTAAGATTGTGTTACTGTCAATTTCCCCTTTTATGGCTGTTAGTATTTGTCTTATGTATTGTGGTGGCCTTATGTTGGGTGCATAAATATTTACAATTGTAATATCATCTTCCTGGATTGATCCCTTCATCATTATGTAGTGTCTTTCTTTGTCTCTTGTAATAGTCTTTATTATAAAGTCTATTTTGCCTGGTATGAAAATTGCTACACGAGCTTTCTTCTGATTTCTACTTGCCTGGAATAACTTTTTCCATCCTCTCACTTTCCATCTGTGTGTTTCCCTAGGTCTGATGTGGGTCTCTTGTAGACAGCATATATACTGGTCTTGTTTTTGTATCCATTCAGCCAGTCTCTGTCTTTTGGTGGGAACATTTAATCCATTTATATTTAAGGTAATTATCGATATGTATGTTCCTTTTCCCATTTTCTTATTTGTTTTGGGTTTGTTATTGTAGGTCTTTTCCCTCTCTTTTGTTTCTTTCCTAGAGAATTTCCTTTAGCTTTTGATGTAAAGTTGGTTTGGTGGTGCTGAACTCTCTCAGCTTTTGCTTGTCTCTAAAGATTTTAATTTCTCTATCAAATCTGAATGAGATCCTTGCTGGGTAGAGTAATCTTGGTTACAGGTTTTTCTCCTTCATCACTTTAAATATGTCCTGCCACTCCTTTCTGGCTTGCAGAGTTTCTGCTGAATTATCTGCTGTTACCCTTATGGGTAACCCTTTGTTCTTCAATCTTCTACCTCCTTGTTAAACATTTCTTGTATCTTCTTGACCTGGGACTCCATTCTTTTTCCAAGATTTTGCATCATCCTTACTATCATTACTCTAAATTCTTTTTCAGGTAGACTGCCTATCTCCTCTTCATCTAGTTGTTCTTGTGGATTTTTATCTTGTTCCTTTATTTTCAGCATATTTCTCTTGTCTTCTCATTTTATCTAACTTTCTGTGTTTGTGGTCTTCTTTCTGTAGGCTGCAGGATTGTAGTTCCTCTTGTTTTGGCATCTGTCCCCTGGTGGGTGAGTTTGGACCAGGGGCTTGTGTAAGCTTCCTGGTGGGAGGAACTAGTGCCTGCCCTCTGGTTGGTGGAGCTGGATCTTTTCATTTAGATGGACAGGACCTAGTTAAGGGCTGGGCTTTGAGGTAGCTGTGAACTCAATATGACTTTAGGAAGCCTGTCTGCTGATAGGTGGAGCTGTGTTCCTGTCTCACTGGTTGTTGGGCCTGAGTCATTCCAGCTCTTGAGCCTATAGGCTGTTGGGTAGGGATGGGTCTTTGTGAGCTCACACCACTCAATATTCCCTGACACATCTGCCACAGTGTCCTTGCTCCCACAGTGAGCTACAGCTGACCCCCACCTCCCCAGGAGACCCTCATAGATACCTAGTTAGGTCTAACCCCAGTTCTTATGGAGATATTGCTTTGTGCTTGGTCCCACTGCATGTGAGGTCTTCTGTGCACCCTTCAAGAGTGGAACCCCTGTTTTGCCCAACCCTGTGGAGCTCCTGCACTCAGGCCCCCCTGGCCTTGAAAGCTAAATGCTCTGGGAGTTCTTCCCCTGATGCCTGACTGTCTTGGAGGGCTATTTTTTTAATGTAGGAACGTCTCTGTTCAACTTGCATGGGTTTAATATTTTTTGGTGCAAGGGCTGTTTTCAGTATAGATGTCTGCCACATCTGTCTTTGGTGTATGTTGTCCATTATCCCCTTTATAGGAGGTGTGACTGATGTTGTGGTGGTGAGAGCCTTCACTGGGTACTGAGTGGGGCTTCTGCTTTGCTCTGTGGTTGTCACTGTCCTGTCAGGTGCAGGGTCTGCTTCTTAGGTGTTGGAGTAGAAGGCCCCAGGTCTGTTTCTGAGCTGTGGTTCTGATCTGCAGTGTGATGTAGGTGGGATTGGAACAATCTCACTGGGAGAGAGGTCACTGAGTTTTCCTACTCTGGAATTGTTCACCTGTGAGTGTACTCTGTTGTGTCACTTTTCACCTGTTGTGTGGGCCCAGATTACACTATTGGTGTAACTGCTCTCAGCTACACCTTAACTGTGGGTATGCTGGCCATTGGCCCTGATGTTTCTCAGGTGTTTTTTTCACCTGGCTACCAGTGCAGATCTGCTGAAGTTAGGTCCCAGGACTGCATTAATCATGAACCTGGACCTGCTGTGGCAGCTATGGAGGCAACTCAAATTCTGGTTGGGTCCAGTCCTTGTGTGTACATGCCCACAAAGCCCACAGCTGCTAAAGCTAGACCCATCTTGGCTGTGGGAGCACTGGTCCATTTGGATGTTCCACAGGTGCTGAATTTACAAAGCTGGCAGCAGAGGTTTAAAACTGCTGCTCCTGCAGCTGTGAGGAGAGATTTCAGCTCTTCTTTCTTAGTTGCATGGCCCCTGGGGCTCACCTGTGGTTTCAGCCCCATCTCTGTTTCTTGGTCTCCCATTGGTGTCAGCTCCTGAGGCTGCCCTGTGCACAGGTGCCTGCCCAGGTGGGCAGAAGGCAGAGATGGTGGCAGGAGGGGTGCAAGAGCCAGCTTGGGCCAGTGAGAGCAGAGGAGGCAAGAGTGGGCAGGGTGCATGATCCTGCTCAGGCAGCAGCCTCTCCTAGTGACTGAGGAGGCAGGGGTCAGAGCATGGGGAAGGGGGTTCAACTATGGTGCCCTATTTCTATGGAGGCCCAGGCTTCTTCCACGAACATTCCTGGTTGTGGAGCTCCTTACTCCCATCTGTTCAGGCTGTCTCTTCCAAACCAATAGCAGTCCCTTCCCTGGGTCGGCTCTCCAAACCCTATGTTCCAGAACCCAGCCCCTGTCCACACCAAGAGACACACGTCTCAGGCTGGGGTATACAAGGATGTGGCACAGACCATCCATGTAGGTCTTGCTCTCCTGTCTGCAACTGACCAGTTTCTGTACTCTCTACAAATAACCAGCAAATCACCTCTTTATGCCAGTTGACATCCATTCTTGCCCTTGTGTGTGTGTGTGTGTGTGTGTGTGTGTGTGTGTTTGTGTGTGTGTGTGTGTGAGAGAGAGAGAGAGAGAGAGAGAGAGAGAAAGAGACAGAGAGAGAGAGATAACTCCTGTCCCAATTTAGGGAAAACACAGGTGCTGTGAGGTAATAAATTGTTGCATGGCGATTTCTGTCCCCTACTTAGGGAAAGCATAAAGTGTCATCAAATAATATATTGTGGCAACATGATTTCAATTCAGCCATACTCCTGCCTGGAATAGAAATGTAATGTCAACTATCACCAGTACATTCCAATTATATAACACAGTTAAATAAAATAAACCATAGCTGCTACAGATCCCAATCTGTAGATGAGCATGAGGCCTAAACTGATATCACAATACCTTTCTTCCACCATATACTCATGTTCTCCTTACCCTCTTCCAGCACCTCAGCTGGTTGGTTTTGATTCATTTTTTTCATTTGGTGAAGTAAGTAAAATCTTCATTCTCATTATTCTTTTTACTTAAAATCAGGTTTATATACTTTTGTAAAAACTTATAAAATAAATAATGATTAATATTTACTGAGCTCTTCACATGTATAATCACAATGACAGAGTTTAATGTCTTTTTAGATCTTTTAAGCAATCCCAATATTTCCCATTTTTCATATGAGAAAAAAAGGTTCTGAATGCTTTAATAATATGTAAAATTTTCTTGTCTAATTAAGTGGCAGATATATCTAACTACAAAACTTGTATTTCTCATGACCCACGTGGGTTTGGACTCTCACATGCAAAAAAAAATTCTTCATTTTTTAACAATAAAAAGAAAACACAAATAATACACAAACTATAAGATGATACAAATATTAGATAAATTATTAAACTTTGAAAGTAAAAATTGAATATTCTTTTCCATCTATATATTCTCTTAGGGGTTGTGTACATTTGCTCACTAAAAAAATCATTTGCTCACCCACCTATCTGTCTACAAATATTCTATTTAAAACCAAATCCTGACTATTGATATTTGTTTATAATTAATAGCATAGATAGACAGGAACTCATGAATGAATATTGGTTTAAAATACTTTACTTTAAAAAGATCCTCTTATGAATCATCATTGAATTTGTAAAAGCAATTGGCTTTAAAATAAGATGATAATGCTGTAAGAATGATGGAAAAACTACTTGTGACTCATACTATATTCCAACACTTTAGATAAAAACACAACAAATCCTTCTTAGATGCAGTCTCCTTATACTTGGAAAATCATATATTTGGATAAGCATATAAAATTGAGTGCATGAATGTCGCAGGTTCGGTTTCCCAGGAATCAGACTCTGAGCTGAAAATTAGCATACAAAAAGTGTACTATTTCTCTCAGTATCAAAACCTGTGGTAGAAAAGGAAATATGAAATCTGGCCTCACTCGAACTCATGGGGAGTTCTGAAGCTAAGATGGTTCTTCAGAGTTGTCTTATTTTGGTGTGAGGGGTCTGGAATTTTATACCAGTGGGATAACCAGTAGATGAGACTAGTCCAGAAGGTAGTATGTCCTTAAACAAAGCAGCTCTCTTGAGTTCTAAAGAGGACTCTCCAGTCCCAAAAAGGACTGGACACTAAGAGCTGATAACATAAATCTTTCAGTCCTGAAGTAGGGACACGAGCATATTGGTATAGCAGTCACAGGAGTCCATCTGATTTGACATTTAGGTCTACCTACTTCACATTATATCTGGGAGCAGCACCAAATAATTGTCATAGACTTGGGGTGTATACTGCATTCTAAAGGATAATGCCCCATACTTCAACATATCATTTCTAAACCTCCATTTGTCCTTTAGCAGACCATCCCACTTTTCTATTCTATCAGGCTATTCTATTAGGTTATCACTATTCTATCAGGCTATTCTATCAGTTTATCACTATTCTATCAGGCTGTCAGATTCTATTAAGTACAGTATGGGATAGTGGTCCCACTGTACTTCTTTGCTGTAAAGTATGTCTTTTGGATCAAGGTCATTTTATATAGGATGTTAGTGAGTCAAAAACTCCACAAGATCTTGGATAGTTATTTGATACCCTGTAACCAAAGAAGGCAAACCTGTGCTGAGAAATATCAATTCCCAACAATATGAATCACTGTCCCTCTAGGATGAAAGGGGTCCAAGTCAGTCAACTTACCACCAAGTGACCTGTTAGTCTCCTTGAGGGATAATATTATACTGGAGATTCTGTATTGGTCTCTGATGTTGACCAGTGAGAAGCTAGCAGTAGAAGCTAGATCAGTCTTGATAAATGAGAGTCAGTGTTGCAGGTCTCATGCATAGTGTCCATCCCTACCACCATTGCTACTCAGTTAATGAGTACATTGTGTCAATATTGGGGTGACTTGTAAGAAAGGCTGATTTCAATTGTTTGATTCACTCCAAACTTGACACTCAATAAAATAATTATGATTTCCTGGCTTATAATGTTTGAGACTCACCACTTGGCCTCCTGTTTGGGGCTCCCTATTGCTATTAGTAAGCATCACCTAGAACAAGTATTGCCCAAAAGGTAGCCAACACTGAGCTTCTCAGTAATGTTGGTGCCCCTCTCATCATGAAAAGGTGGAGGATTAGCATAGTTGCTATAGAGAATTTCAGAAAAAAACTATGCCAGCCATCTATATATATATATATTTTAAAAAAATACTAAATGACAAGTTAAGCCTCCAATATATGATTACACAGTTTACTTGTGGTCTCTCAAGAGCAGTAAACTTCTAGGAGGCAGAATTTTCATGTAGTAGAAGAAGCAGAAGTTTTGAAATGAAACAATCGTGGATTTAGATTTCTGACTCATTTGCAGTTTTGTGGTAAAAGAAAATTATTTACCCTATTACAGGCTTAATTTTGTCATCTGTAAAATTAAATGCATAAAATCTACTTCTAAAGTAATAGTGCAGTTTAGAAAAAAATCCTTACTATAGTACACAAATGAATTTTCAATAAATACATTGATAAAGAGGAAATTTGGTAATTTAATGGCATTTTGGACTGCCAAGGCTTAGGAGTGTTCTTACCAATTAGGGTGCAAATCTTAAGGAGCAAAGGAATGGTAGGTGTGAAAAAACAGAACAGCTAAAGTTACGCACTGTGGGCTTCTGTGGCTAGAGAAAGGAATGAAGCCACACAGGGCTGAAGGAGTAGAAGAAAGCAAACAATGGGCTAAATTGTAATTGAGATTGAGAAGTAATGTGGTATGGATATAAGAACGAGAGAGTCAGAGACATAGGAAGCTATAGTTGGGGATTAGGGTCTTGGAATCTGGGGTTATATAGGTGTTTCAGTTCTGAAATATTAAGATCCAGTGTATTATATTTGGTGAAGTTTGCAAAAGTCCAATGATGGTTACTTTGAAGTGTTACTGAAAGGGAATTTTGGAGCCAGTGCACTAGAAAGCTAGCATCTGTGTAGATAGTGAAATCTTCCATCATGGTGACTAGAGTTAGGAGTAGAGTAGATGTAAAACATGTATACAAAAAGGGGAAGACTTATGGTCCCAATGAATCCTCTTTATGATTTAACTTAATTGAGGTCCTTTTTATAATTATCAGAGATTGTATAATTTTGTGACCACAAAAATAACTGGGGAACATCTTAATCAGATTATCTGCCCCATTCAAGAGATTTTAGATTTTTAATATAGATCACAATACCCGCACAATTCTGACCAGGTTCTATATGTGCCAGACTTTGAGGAATACTTTCAGTGGATGTGACCCAAGTAAAGATATAACTACTGATTCTCATCTCTGTCATGAAGTAAAATGCAATTCATATACCTTAGATGGTTCTGGATATGATTGATCTCTGGGGCTCAACTAATGTGTGGCCGAAATGAATGTTGAACTTCTGGAGATAACAGATCTAGTAGTATTTATAAATTTGGATTGTATAATCTACTCTTTCTGCAACTACAGGGACTGAATATGAATACTTTCCTTTTTTATCCCCAAGACATTCTAGTTTTAATTCTACAATAAATTTTACATGATATGACCTATGGAGAAAAATGAGATATTACCACACTTAAAGAACAAATATTTCTCAATTAGGAAAGAAAAGTGGGTATGTTACATTTTATACAATGTATGCTTTATTATAATCCTCTTATTTCCTTTTATAAATGAGGATATTTAAATGATTAAGTGACTTCCTTTTGACTATTGAGGATATGTATATATAGAGAGCCCTGGATCCAAATGCTGATATATCTGACTCTTAATAAGATCTTGCCTTTTTAACAACCTGCTCCATCTAAACACATACTTCCCTGAATTATTTAGATTTGGAAACCAAACTTCTTTTCTTGGGCTTTGGGTTACATGACCAGAATTAGCGCAACTATAATAACTTCAATTCTCTACTTTAACACTTATGTACATTTTGCAGAGCTCATATATAAAAGCTGTCTACATTAGAGAAGGATTCAATATCATTGGACTATGTGTTGTTTGTTGTTGTTGTTTACGTGTTAATATAAATCCCATAGTTTTGAGTTAAATACTTTGCCTTTAATAGCTTGAATTACTTTAATATGAACCTGAAATATTGCTGGAACGTTTTTAACACACATTCAATTCTTTAGTCAGCATAATTGAGTATTATAGGAACCCTCAGTAATATACCATCTGCTAATGAATTGCCTTTGCTGCACAGACAGAAATCTATATGCTATATCAAAGGTTCAGGAGCAAATTATTGAATCAGCATAAGTCTATATTAGTAACCAGAGACTTGTTTTCAGGTAAATTGCTTGTTATTTATTAGCATGGCATATTCTGAAAAGAAAAATAGCCAGAGATATTTCAGAAGATTAAGTAATACTAATTCTCTGACTTGGAAATCCAATAAAAAGTTTCTGATGGGTTTCCAGATAAGGTGCAACAGCTTTAAGTTCAGAAACAAAATAATCAATTCTTTAGAATGTTCTATAAAAAAAGTGATCAGTATTCTTGTCCATTTGGAAAGGATAAAGTAAATTTATCCAGAGAGCTGAACAGTGTGTTTTGTGAGCTTAATTTTGTGAAGAAGAAATATTTATGTGATAGAAGAATAAAAAGAAGGGGAAATTAATTTCTATCCCATTCCAGTTAGTGGTTTTGAAATGCTGTCTGTAGTTTCTCTCTGAAAGTTGCCTACATTTTGTGTTCATTTCCTGATTCTGCTAAAATAATATCAAATATGAAGCAAACATCCGGCTAAAAGGTGAAAAGTTCTGACAAAGATGTATATTTAGTTTTATGTACACAATATATCTAGTGTTCAACTAAAATTATATTTTTTTTGTGTAACTCACCTTGGGAATATATACTTTGCCAATACCGTCACAGATAACTGTATTTGGAGAGGTATGTGAGCACAAAGGAATTTTTAGGTTTTGTTTTGTTTTAAGATAGGAGATATTAATATGATGGCAAAATAGGAAGATCCTGTGCTGACCTGCTACCCCTAAACACACCAAAACTATAACTACATATAGAAAAACTCTGAGAATGACCTAAAGACTAGCAGAATAGCTCTTCTACAATTAAGGATTAAAAAAAAAAAAGACACATAGAAACAGATAGAAGGGACAAAGATGCAATTTAGTCAGGACCTAACTTCCCAGCAGGTAACCTAAAATTGAAAGGGGATATCACAAATTGAGTGGTCCTCTCTAGAAAGCAAAGGGTTTGAGCCTCATACTGGGCACCCCAGGCCTGGGATCTGGCACCAGGAAGATGAGCCACATAACTCATTTTGAAAACCAGAAGGGCTTACATTCGTCAGAGCCTGAAGGCTGTAGGAAACTGGAACTGTACTCTTCAAGGGGTCATGCACAAACTTAGCCACTCTGAGTCCCAGTTCAGAGGCAGAAGGTTGAAAAGCACCTGGTGCTCTAGCTGGAATTCCAAGATCACACCAGCTGCCGCCTGGCCCATGCCCTGATACAGCTCCAGCTCTCCCACCAAGATGGTGACCCACCCATATTCCTTGGGGAGAGGCCCAGTCCACAACAACAGTAGCTCCAGCCCTCCCAAAAAAACTGCTAGGAATATACTGGCTGCAGTTGTACATTCCTACACAATGCAATGCCTTCAAGACTGGGAGAGGTAGTTCTGACTAATTAGTTTTGACTAATTCATAGAAACAAACACAGAAAGTCAAACAAAATGGAAAGACAAAGGAATTTGTTCCAAATGAAATAATAATATAAAATCCACAAAAAAGAAATCCTTAAAAAATGGAGATAAATGATTTACCTGATGGTGAGTTCAAAACAATAGTCATAAAAATTTTCATCAAACTCAGCAGAAGAATGGAGGAACACAGTGAGAAATTCAATAGAGTTAGAAAATATATTTTAAAAGATCCAAATCAATTTCAAGAATACAATAACTTTAAAAAATACACTAGAGAAGACAACAGCAGGTTAGATGATACAGGAGAATATGTAAGTGACCTGGAACATGGAATAGTGGAAATCATCCAATCAAAACAGCAAAAAAAAACAAAAAACAAAAAACAAATAGTTTTAAAAATGAGGATAGTTTAAGGGACCTGTGAGACAACATGAAGCATACTAACATTCACACTATATGGGTCCCAGAAGGAGAAAGAGAAAGAAAGGGGCAAAAAAATTATTTGAAGAAATAATTGCTGAACAACTCCCTAGCCTTGGGAAGGAAAGATACCCAGGACCAGGAAGCATGGAGAGTTCCAAACAAGATGAACCCAAAGAGATCCACACCAAAACATATTATACTTAAAATGACAAAATGTAAAGATTAAGAGAGAATTTAAAAGGTGACAAGAGAAAAACAATAAGCCATACACAAGGGAATTCCCATAAGCTATCAGCTGATTTTTCAGCGGAAACTTTGCAGTCCAGAAGGGAGTGGTATGATACATTTAGAATGCTGAAAAAAAAAAAAAGATACTCTACCTGACAGTATTATCATTTAGAATTGAAGGAGATATAAAGAGTTTCTCAGACAAGCAAAATCTAAGAGATCATCACCACTAAACTGGCATTATGAAATGTTAAAGGGTCTTCTTTAGGTGAAGATATAAAAGCCATAACCAGAAATAAGAAAATATATGAAAGAAAAAATAAAGATACTACTTTATCTCACTAGTAAAGACAAATGGATAGTAGAGGCAGTGGTTGAAATATGTAAAAAGCTAGTATGAAGATTAAAAGAAAGATGTAAAATCAAAAATAACTACAATAAATTGTTAAAGGAGGTAAAGTATGACAACATGAAAACATAAAACATGGAGAGAGGTTAAGCTATAAAATGTGTTTGAACTTAAAGGCCATTGGCTCATAAAGAAAACTATATATATATGTATATATATATATATATTTGTGTGTGTGTATATATATATATAATGAATATATACATATTTGAATATATAATGAGTATATATAATGAATATATATATACATATGTGCATGTGTGTATGTGTGTGTGTGTTTAATGGCAACTACAGACAAAAAATCTATAGTGGATAGACAAAAATAAAGAGAAAGGAACCTAAACATAACTTTAAAGAAAATCATTAAACCACAAGGGAAGAGACTAAAAAAGGAAGAAAGAAACAGAAGAAATACAATATCAACCAGAAAAAAAATTTTAAATGGCGATAAGTACATACCTATCAGTAATCACTTTAAATGTAAATGGATGAAACAGTCCATTCCAAAGACAAAGGGTGACTGAATGGATTTTTATTAAAAATACCCAACTGTACTATGCTGCCTACCAGAAACTCACTTCAGAGATAAAGGCACTTACAGACTAAAACTTGAACTATGTTGAGATAGTCCATACAAATGGATCCCAGAGGAAAGCTGAAATAGCAATACTCAAATAAGACAATGAGTTGAAGACAAACATAGGAGCACCTAAATATATAAAGCAAATATTAACAGACATAAAGGGAAAAATTGACAATAATACAATAATAAAAGGGTACTTTAATACCCTATTTACATCAATGGATAGATCATCCAATCAGACAATCACTAAGGAAATTTTGGCATTGGGCACACATTAGACCAGATGAATCTAATAAATATTTACAGAAAATTCTATCCCAGAACAGCAGAATACACATTATTTTCAAGTGCCTATTTAACAATCTCCAGAATAGATCACATTCTAGGTCAGAAAACAAGTGTCACTAAATTTAAGAAGATTGAAATCATATCAAGCATCTTTTCTGATCACAGTGGTATGAAACTGGAAATCAATTATGGAAAGTAAATTGGAAAAGACTTATACACATGGAGACTGAACAACATGTTAGTAAAAAGTCAACTGGTCAATTAAGAAATCAAAGAGGAAATAAAACAATACCTTGAACAAATGAAAATAAAAACACAACCTTCCAAAATCTACTCAGCATAGCAGCAGCAGTTCTAAGAAGGAAGTTCATAGCACTAAAGCCCCACCTCAAGAAACAAGAAAAACATCAAATAAACAAACTTAATTTACACCCAGAGGAATTATAAAAAGAAGAAATAAAAATGCACAAAAAATAGTAGAAGGAAGGATAAAGATCAGAGTGAAATAGACAAAATAAAAACTAAAAATAAAAAAATAAATAAAGCTAAGAGCTGTTTGTTTTTGAAAACACAAACTAAATTGACAAACATTCAGCCTGATTCATTAAAAAGAGGGGGCAAATAAATAAAATTTGAAAGAAAAGCAAAGTAATCACAACAATATCACAGAAATATAAAATATCATAAGAGATAGCTACAAAAATTATATGCCAACAATTGGACACCATAGAAGAAATGGATAAATTCCTAGACATATGCAATCTTCCAAAACTGAATGAGAAAGAAATAGAAAATCTGAAAAACATAACTGTAATTAAATTGACTCAATATTTCAAAAACACACAACAAACAAAATTCTAACACTGGACAGCTTCACAGGGGGATTTTACCAAACATTTTAAAAAGAGTTAATACCTCTCTTTCTCAAACTATTCCAAAAAATTTAAGAGGAGAGAACACTACCAAATTCATCCTATGAGGCCAGCATTACCCTGATACCAAAACTAGGTGAAGACATTACAAAAAAAAAAGAATAAGAAAAAAAAAAAAAAAGAAAGAGAAGAAAATTACAGGCCAACATCCTTAATGAATTTAGATGCAAAATCCTCAACAAAATATTAGCAAAACAAGATTAGCAATACACAAAAATGATCATACACTATTATCAAATGGGATTCATTCCAGAGATGCAAGGATGGTTTAATATCTGCAAAGCAGTCAACATGATACACCACACTAACAAAACAAATGATAAACAAATCACATGATCATCTCAACAGATGAAGAAAGAATATTTTAAAACATCAACATACATTCATGATAAAAATTCTCAACAAAGTTGGTATAGAGGGAACATGCCACAACATATGAACATCATGTATGACAAACCCACAGCTTATACCATATTCAATGGTAAAAAGATGAAAGCTTTTCTTCAAAGATCTGGAACAAGATGAGAATATCCACTTGTGCCAATTTTATTCAACAAAGTATTAGAAGTCCTAGCCACAGCAATCAAACAAAAATAAAATAAAATAATCCAAATTGAAAGGGAAGAAGTTAAACTGTCAATGTTTGCAGATGACATGATACTATATATAGAAAACCCTAAGAACTCTACTAAAAATCTATGAAAACTAATAAAAGAATTTAGTAAAATTTCCAGGTACACAATAAATATACATAAATCTGTTGCATTTCTATACACTCATAATGATCTATCAGAAATGAAAATCAAGAAAAACTATCACATTTAAAGCAGCATCAAAAATAATAAAATACATAGGAATAATATTAACCAAGAAGGTGAAAGAAATGTTCTCTGAAAGACTTTGATGAAATTGAAGACCATACAAATAAATGGAAAGTTATCCCCTGTTCATGGAGGGGAATAATTAATATTATTAAAATGTCCATACCCCCTCAAAGCAATCTACAGATTCAGTGTAATCCTTATCAAAGTAATCATGACATTTTTCACAGAAGTAGAAAAAATAATGCTAAAATTTGTATGGAATCACAAAAGACCCCTAATGGCCAAAGCAATATTGAGAAGGAAAAACCATGATGGAGGTGTCGTGCTCCCTGATTTCAAAGTACACCATAAAGCTATAGTAATAAAAACAGTATGATACTGTCACAAAAATGGATACATGGATCAGACAGAATAGAGAACCCCGATATAAACCTATATTCATATAATCAATTATCTACAACAAAAAAGGCAGAATATTCAATGAGCAAAAGACAGTCTCTTCAACAAATAGAGTTTGGAAAACTGCACAGCTACATATAAAAGAATAAAGCAGATTATTTTCTTACACTTTATACAAAAATAAACTTAAAATTGATTAAGTATTTAAATGTAAGACCTGAAATCATAAAACTCCTGGAAAGAAAAAATAGGTGGTATGCTCTTTGACATCAGCCTTAGCAATATATTTTTGAACCTCTCTCTTCAGGCAAGGACAACAACATAAAAAGTAAACCAATGGGGACACATCAAGCTAAAAGTTTTCTGAACAGTGAAGGAAACCAGCAGCAAATGGAAAAGGAAACCTACTAAATGTGAAAAGATATACGCAAATAATAGGTACAATAAAGAGTTATATTCAAAGCATATAAATAGTTTATAAAACTCAATCTCAAACAGACAATCTAATATAAAAAAGGGCAGAAGATCTGAATAGACATTTTCCCAAATAAGACATAGAGGTGGCCAAAGAACACATAAAAAGATGCTCAACATCACTAATCGTCAGGGATTTGCAAGTCAAAACCACAGTGAGTATCACCTCATACCAGTCAGATTGGTTATTATCAAAGACAACAAATAAGTGCTGGTGAGCATGTGGAAGCCTCATGCACAGTTGATGGGAATATAAATTAGTACAGCCACTGTGGAAAACAGTATGGAAATTTCTCAAAAAAACTAAAAAAATAGAACTACCATACAATCCAGCAATTTCACTTTGGGATATTTATCTGAAGAAAACAAAAATACTTATTCAAAAGGATATATGCACAACATTATTTACAATAGCCAAGATATGGAAGCAAATTAAGTGCCCATCCATAGATGAATGGATAAAAATTATATATATATATATATATATATATATATATATATATATATCACTCATGACAATGAATGAAATCTTTCCATTTGCAACAACATGGGAGGACCTAGATGGTATTATGCTGAGTAAAATAAGTGAGACTGAGAACACAAATACTGTATGTTTTTACTTACATGTGGAATAAAATAACAAAAATGAACAATATAGATACAGAGAATAAACCAGAGGTTGCCAGAGGGTGGGGTTGTGTGGGAGTTGGATGAAATAGGTGAAGAGTATTAAGAGATACAATCTTCCAGTTATAAAATAAATAACAGGGATCTAATGTACAGCAAAGGGAAAATAATGTTGCAATAAATTTGGATGATCTGTAATGTATAAAACTATTGAATCACTATGTCATATACCTGAAAGTAATATAATGTTGTAAATCAACTATACTTCAATAAAAAAATAGGAGAAATTACAACATAGGATGATGAAAAGGATTCTGTAGAGAAGCTCACTGAAATTTCAACTTCCAATTTTAAAATAACAATAAAAAATGAGTTCTTTTAAAACAACAATGAGATACAACTACACACCTATTAGAATGGCCAAACTACACACTTATTAGAATGGCCAAAATCTGGAACACTGACAACATCAAATGCTGACAAGAATGTGAAGCAACAGGAATCCTCATACATTGCTGGTGGAAATGCAAAATGGTACAGCCACATTGGAAGACAGTTGCGCAGTTCCTTATAAAAGTAAACATACTCTTACCATGTGTTCCAGCAATAACACTCCTTGGTATTTACTAAAAGGAGTTGAAAAGTAATGTTCACACAAAAACCTGTACAAGGATGTTTATAACAGCTTCATCTATAATTGCCCAAACTTGGAAACAACAAGGATGTCCTTCAGTAGGTAAAGGGATAAATATACTGTGGTATATCTAGACAATGGGTAATTATTTAGTGTTAAAAAGAAATGTGCTAGTAAGCTATCAAAAGACATAGGGGAGGGCTTCCCTGGTGGCCCAGTAGTTGAGAGTCCGCCTGCCAATGCAGGGGATATGGGTTCGTACCCCAGTCCGGGAGGATCCCACATGCCGCAGAACGGCTGGGCCCGTGAGCCATGGCTGCTGAGTCTGCACGTCCGGAGCCTGTGCTCCGCAATGGGAGAGGTCACAACAGTGAGAGGCCCGCGTACAACAACAACAACAACAACAACAACAAAAAGACATAGGGGAACATTAAATGAATATTACTAAGTGAAAGAAGCGATTATGAAAAGTCTACATGCTGTATAATTCCAAATATCTGACATTCTAGTGATGACAAAATTATGGAAACAAAGAAAAGATGAGTGGTTGCTAGGAATGGGGGTGGAGGATATAAACATGTAGAGCTCAGAAGATTTTTAAGTCAGTGAAAATACTTTGCATGATATTATAATGATGGATATATGTAATTATACATTTGTCTAAACCCATAAAATGTACCACACCAAGAGTAAACCTTAAGAAAAACTATAAACTTAGGGTGATTATGATGTGTTAATATTGGTTCATCTTCAGTAAAAGATGTACCACTCTGCTGAGTGATATTGATAATAGGGGAGACTATGCACATGTAGGGCAGGTGATGCCTGGAAAATATCTTTACTCACTCTCAATTTTGTCGTTAAGCTAAAACTGCTCTAAAAATCTAAAGTTTAAATAAATCAATACATACATAAACATAACTAAATACATAATAAATTATTTTAATACTTATGGAAGAGTGTATCATTGGAACTTATCAGAATATATTATTGAATCTACTGAAAGATGAAATAAATTTCAACACTATTAATCTATGACTTAGAAAATTATGGTGATATTATTTCAATCTTCCCTCATTTTTCCAATACTTTATTAAAATGGATGCTTTTAGTTATACAGTTTTTGCACATCATTAATTTTTCCATATTCATGTCATATTAATAATATACATGCTATGTATATGTGCTAAGAATGTAAGGTCCAGTGAGGCATTTGGGGCACATATTCAGTCAAGCATAAACAGAGTCAATATACTGAGAATTTCTCCAAGTATATCTTTAGACATATGGTAAAAATGTATTAAGCCTATTGCATCAGGTAGTTCATAAAACCAATTTCTATTGAGAATGACTAAGATTTCTCATGAAATAGTTGTCAGGGAAATAATTTCATAAAAGATTTTTAGTACATCTTTATTTTAAAACACCTGCAAGGCATTTCATTAATGAAAACTAGAGACTATGAGGTATTACTCAAATAAGTCACAACATTCCCAGCTGGCCTTTGGTTGATCTCATTAATTTGGGAAAAATTGTTTAGATCATCCCTAAATTACATGATATTTTACAGTCAGGAAATTTATCTGTTGATTATTCAAATGAAGAAATCATGCTTATTATTCTCATGTATATTACACTGTACAACATTTGTCCCTTGCAAGATAATATATTTTGTGTGAATATCACAAAATTAATTTAAATAATTGATTTATTAGAAAAACATCTTGAAGAGGGGGATGGGTAAATTTTTAATCTCTTTTTAAAATACAAAGAAATTTTATTCTCTAATTTCCTTTATGTTTCATCTAAGTAAATAAATTCAGAACAAGAATCTCTGAAATACTGATGAAGCTAGACAGAATGTGTAAGATGTGAATTGGTCAATTTAATAACCCAAAATAAGTCAAATCATTGAATTTTCACTCTTATTCTGGGTTCAATAATCAAATAAGTACCACTGCATAAAGTTTATGCTATTCCATAACAAGTATTATATATGTCTTTTCTTAGGGAAACACTATGTTTATTTACAAAAAAAAAAGGTAACACAAAAAATCTTGGATTAAAGAAAATAAATACACATTATATGTATATCAATGAAAGGTCAAATAATTTTATTAAAGTAACAAGAAAAAGAAGAAATAGTTTATATTTCTCAATGACAATAGGAATAAAATGACCAGTTATATAAGCCTAATTTCTCATGGAAAGTTGTGTATTATATCACATAATGACATTTAAGATGTGAACCATTCACATAAGAATGTTAATTAGGAAAAATTCAATTATTTTCCATTCAATTTTGAATTTGTGAATTAAACCTATTTGTTCCTATCTGTAAATTTTTATGTTCACAACTGAATCAGAGAATGTTTCAGCTGAACTGTAGCCAAACTAAGGCTTTTAAGCAATACATTTTACACTGGGAAAGTCTTTGATTATTATAGGATATATGCACTATTTTAGTGTTCATATTTATAACTATTATTTCTCCTTTTTATTCACAAACATTCTTGATCCAGCCTACTCCTAGGTCAAGTCGGCATATTTGATGGAATGTATAGATGAAGGATCTCTGAGTACATAGTGAGAAGGAACTTCGCAGGCTTATGTGTCTTCCCCCTCCTCCCAAGCTGGCTGATGTTTTTTGCTTCTTGTAAAAGAAGAGTCTAGGATGTGGGCAAGTTTTTATGCATGTACACCACCAAGGGGCACTATCACTAGTGTACTCCTCTTTCCTCAATCGTTCTGGTGAGTACTCCATAGAAACAGAAAACCATGCCTGTAGATCCCAGGGATTCTGAACTGTTACACTAGTCCATACTTCACCTTTAAGAATTTATTAAAATTTCATTTGTTCTTATCTACTTTTACAGATGCTCTTCAGAGGTGATTGTTACTCTGGAATTCAGTTCATGTGAGATCTAATCTTTCTATTAGACTACAAAAAATTAAGATTTTGTAGATTACATGGACATTTTTTACTGTTAGGGTGTATTGCTGTTCTCTTGAAGCTTTCGATAACCTGAGTGAAAACCAAACAGGCACATATCCAGTAATTTTTGTTTGTAAACTGTACATTGTAATTATAAACAGTAGGGATTCTAGTTTCTGTGTTGATTTTTGTTCTGGTAGACAATTATATTACTACATAATCATCTTGAGCTTATGGGACATTGTTTTATGCATTCTTAAATATTTAGTGAAGCCTAAGGTATTTCCAAGCCCTCCTAACTTGGCAGGACTCCTAATCCAAATACTGATTATCCAGTGAGGGCAACACACTGAAAACTTCTTTCAGTTCTTTTGTCCTCCAAGCTATTGGTTTCTGCTGAGGTTCTTGGAATCTGTTTATGTGTTTTTCAGGAGTCAGGCAAGAATGTAAAATGAGTTTACAAGTGGATTATGGGGCTCTTCCCCATGGCTCCCTTTTTATAGTATTTCTCCTCTCCGTTTTCATCTTCTCTGGTAGTCTTAAACTTTATCCTCTGACTCTTGAAGCCAATAAGAATGCAACTCAGTACTGGAGTTCACGACACATCACACTGTATGCACTACACAGTGCCCTCAGGGCAAAATCTTGATAAACATGAATCTCACCAAGTGAGATTAAAATATCTTCTTTTAATAATAAATTAGTTCTAGTTCTTGCCTGGTTAGAAATTAGTTAGGAACTATTCAGTAGTTGTTTTTATATGTTGTCCAGAGTTTATAATTGAACAATTATAAAAAGTAATGAAATTGCTTATTTCATTACTACACTCTACAGGTAGAGTAATGAAATAAGCAATTCTCTTGTTCCTTTATTGAAACCTCATCTTAGTTCCTTTATTTTTAAAACAGAGACATTAGAAATAATGCCTAATTTCTAAATATATTATATAGATTTAATCAGACCATACATGCAAATAATAGTTACTTAGAACATTGTCTAGCACTTTGTAAAATCTCAATACATATTAGTTGTTTTCATTATAACAATTTTTCATGTAAGCATCTTTACTAACACATCTTTGCAAATGTTTCAACTTTGAGTGGCTGCTTTGATTCTTGATTAAACTTAGCTCCTCCCATGACATGGAAATGTGGTCTTAAACAAATATTTAGGTTATTTAAAACAGGAAAATATTTTTAACTTTAGTTATCTGAACAGTGATTGATTTAGCAAAAATTAATTGAAATCCTACTGTGGTATATGTGTTATAACTATGTTTGATTCTGAAAATAATGGTAAACAAGATACAGATAATCCAGAAAATCTATATGTTTTTCAATCCATTTTTTCCCCTAGAGAAACAGAAACTTAATAACAAATTGTTCATAAGTAAATTATCAAAAAATGTATCTGGACTATCCATTGAATAATATTATTACTAGAATTGATACACAGAGTTATCAGACACTATAAAATAAAAGCTTTAACTATGCATATCATATCTAAGGAAACCACCTTATTTTGTATAACTTAACAAGGAACTGTAGTCATCTTCTATAATGTAAGTCAGGGGATCTAAATAATACAATCTCATATAGTAAGATTTACTTTTCTGCACATATATATTTACTTTTAAAAATATTTAAAATGTAGTATAAGAAATGAAGATCATAAAGCAATAAAAATATACCTCTAAATTGGTCACACATAGATGAAATCATTCACACAAAATATTACTATTTGCCTTTTGAACTTTGAAAGTTATTTTTTGCATGTACGGCAATATGATGATAGAAAGATGTTCATTCTCCATATTAAGATTATCTAATACCTATCCTGGGACTTCCTGAGTGAAATTGGCCTTTCATGAGAGAAATGATTTAGAGTTGGCTAGTACACTATCAAATACACAATACCAATATCTACTCATTGTTCACATCTTGTTCAGGGAGAAGATGAGCTGTAAACTTATTATGATTGAAAAGTAGCCCCAAATATATATTCACAGCTGATTTGGAAATATAGGAATCGATCCTCCTCTACTAACTTACACAGTCTCAAAAAAATTTAATTTGGTGAGTAACAAAAAGATCAGTGAGGGTTATGAATATACTGAGAATGTTAATAAGAAGTCTTTATCCTAGTGGACAACATGGGGAAAAACAGCTATTGTCAATTTCTTTCAAATACCAAGAAAACAATACCACATTCATGACTTAGAACCTAGAACACTACTATTTTTTAATTCCTTCCATCTCCATTGTCATAACATTTATTAATTCATAGATTCAGCCTTGATTTCATTTTCTAATGGACAGTTTAATAAACTTTGATTACATGATCTGTTTGTTTTTAAAGATGTATGACATGTAAGATCTTTTTTATTGTTGTTGGATTTGGTTTGCTAATATTTTGTTGAGAATATTTGCATCTATATTCATCAGAGATATTGGCATGTAATTTTCTTTTTTGGTGGTGTCTTTGGTTTTGATATCAGGGTGATGGTAAATGATGGACTATCAGGTGATGAAAAGACACTCAACATCATTAATTATTAGAGAAATGCAACCAAAACTACAATGAGGTACCATCTCACACCAGTCAGAATGGTCATCATTAAAATATCTATAAATAACAAATGCTGGAGAGGGTGTGGAGAAAAGAGAAGAGTCCTACCCTGTTTGTCAAATGTAAGTTGGTGCAACTATTATGGGAAACAGTGTGGAGGTTCCTCAGAAAGCTAAATATAGAATTACCATATGATCCAGTAACCCCACTCCTGGGCATATACCCAGACAAAACTATAATTCAAAAAGATACATTCACCCTGATGTTCATAGCAGCACTATTCACAATAGCCAAACATGGAAACATTCTAAATGTCCATCAACAGAGGGATGGATAAAGAGATATGACACACATATACAATGGAATATTACTCAGCCATAAAGAGAAATGAAATGAGTTATTTGTAGTGAGGTGGATGGACCTAGAGTCTATCATACAGAGCAAAGTAAGTCAAAAAGAGAAAGACAAATACCATATACTATCACTTATATGTGGAATCTAAAATATGGCACCAGGCTTCCCTGGTGGCAGAGTGGTTGGGAGTCTGCCTGCCAATGCAGGGGACACAGGTTCGTGTCCTGGTCTGGGAAGATCCCACATGCTGCAGAGCAGCTGGGCCCATGAGCCACAATTACTAAGCCTGCGTGTCTGAAGCCTGTGCTCTGCAACAAGAGAGGCCGCGATAGTGAGAAGTCTGCGCACCGCGATGAAGAGTGGCCCCCATTTGCCACAACTAGAGAAAGCCCTTGCACAGAAAAGAAGACCCAACACAGCCATAAATTAATTAATTAATTAATTAAAAAAAATAAAATATGGCACCTATGAACCTATCTACAAAATAGACTCACAGACACAGAGAACAGGCTTGTGGTTGCCAAGGGGGAGTGGTGTGGGGGATAGAAGACTGGGATTTTGGGATTAGCAGATGTAAACTACTATATATAGGATGGATAAACAACAAGGTCCTACTGTATAGCTCAGGGAACTATATTCAATATCCTGTGATAAACCATAATGGAAAATAATATAATGAAAGAATGTCTATATGTGTATAACTGAGTCACTTTGCTGTACATCAGAGATTGGCACAACATTGTAAGTCAACTATACTTCAATAAAGAAAAAATATAATTTAAAAAAGATGTATGACATGGTTGTAAATTGTAACCTTATCATTGTATTAAGAGGTATAATACAATAATATTCTAGCGTAATCACAACTGTAAGCAACATGGCACATAGAACAAGAATAAACTGATAGTTTTTGTTTTCATTGGAGGGGAAGATATGACATGAAAACTAGATGCAACATTTCATATGACGATCACTTCTAATTATAAAACCAGAGATTTAAAGTTTAGATATGCTTTCTTCCTCTGAAAACACACTTATCTCAATTTATCCACAGAAAGTCAAAGTAATTATTAAGGGAAGTTAACAATACTTTCTGATTTAACTAAAAGAAACACTATACTTTAGAATCAAGCTGTGGACACTCTTCCCAGAATATAAATAAAATATAATATGTTGTGACCCAGGCAAGATAGATATTCTAGACTTAGACTTTGGAACAAGCAAATTTTCCACCATTTTTTGCAACATTGAAGAATCTGAAATTAAAATCATAAGTCATACATTGTAGCTTAGAGTTAACACATGATTTGATGTCTCAATGTTTTCTTGAAATCAGAGCCAAGCAATATTAATTCAGTGTAGTTGCACAAAAGTTCAGAGAGCATTTTGTCTAAACAATAAAAATCTGGAGGGAGAGTGGCAATGATGGTGGATTAGAAAGACCCTGAGCTCACCTCCTCCAACAGGCACACCAAAATTAAAACTATTTAAAGAGGAACTATTGGTGAGAATGTCCTGAAGACTAGTAGAAAAGATATTCTACAACTAAAGATATATATAAGAAACCAAAACAAGACGGTAGGAGGGGCAGAGACATAGGAGAGTCAAGATTACCACTACCAGGTGGACATAAACAAAAGAATAATTACAACTGCAGAGATTCTCCCCAAAAAGTTAGGGGTCCAATCTTTATATTGGGCTCCCCAGCCAATGTCCTGCACCAGGAAGATGAGCTCCCAGAACGTTTGTTTTGAAAGCCAGCAGGGTTTACTTTCAGGAGAGCTGGAGGGTTATAGGAAATAGAGACTCTACTCATAAAGGATGCATGCAAAATCTCACACACTCTGATGCTCAGGGAAGCAGCAGTAATTTGAAAAGAGCTTGGGTCAAATCCACTTGCTGATTTTGGAGAGTCTCCCAGAGAGGCAGTAGGAAACCAGGACTCACCCTGGGACTTAGATGCGGGTGACAGCCATTTTGAGGAACTCATTCTATCATGAGGACCTGGAGCTGGCAGTTGCCATTTTGGAATCCTCCCTCTTGCTATTAGTGCTGAGACCCAGCCCCACTCACCAGTCAGTCAACACTAGACCCCAGGACCTGGAATCACCTACCAGTTGTTTGGCACTAGCCCCAGGACCTGCCCCAAACACCAGCAGGCTGGTACCAGAATCAGGACCCCATGGGCCTTAGTCCCAAACACCACAGATAGATATTAGCTCTGGGACATCTTGGGCCCCACAGCCAGCCACCCTGGGACCAAGCCCCACCCTAGTGGGCCAGAGCCAGGACCAGTACTCCCCAATCTGTGCAGCTAGCCTTGCCAGGAAATGCCCCCACCCACCAGCTGCCAACAGTCTCCACAATAGGCAGAACATTGCAGCCATCTGGACTGGGAGTCAGCTATGCCTACCAACAGGCTCAAAGTAGTCATCAGCCATTACAGAAGCACCTACAAAACCCATATTTAGCTCTGATAACCAGCAGAGAGTGTGCTGCTGGGCCCCAAAAGACATTTCCTCCATAAGGCCACATCTCCAAGATTATGAAATGTAATCAACCTACCAAATATGTAGAAATAAAAAAAAAGAGCTAGGCAAAGTCAGATGACAGACAAACATGTTCCAAAAGAAGGAACAAGATAAAAATCCCAGAAGACAAACTAAGTGAAGTAGAGATAAACAATCTACCCAACAGAGAGTTCAAGGTAAGGATCATGAAGACACTCAAAGAACTCAGGAAGATAATGGGTGAACAGAATGATAACTTAGAAGTTTCTAACAAAGAGTTAGAAAATATACAGAAGAACCAGAAGGAGCTGCAGAATGCAATAACTGAAATTTTAAAAATATTCTAAAATGAATCAACAGTTTATTAGATGCTACAGAGAAACAGATCAGCTAACTGCAAGAGAGAGTGGTGGAAATCACTCATGCTAAACAAAAAGAAAGGAAAGAAAAAGAAAAATGAATGTAAAAATGAGAACAGTTTAAGAATCTCTGGGAAAACATCAAGCATACTAACATTTGCATTATAGGAGTCCTAGAAGGAAAATAGAGAGAGAAAGGTGATGAGAGCATATTTGAAGACATATTAGCTGAAAATTTCCTTAACCTGGAAATGGAAACAGATATTCATGTCCAGGAAGAACAAAGCATTGCAAACAAGATCAACAAAGCGGACCACACAGACATTGTAATTAAAATGGCAAAAATTAAAGATAAAGAGAGAATACTAAAAGCAACAGGGGAAAAGCAACTAGTTCTGTACAAGGGAACTCCCATAAGGTTATCAGCTGAATTTTCAGGAGAAATTCTGCAGGCCAGAAAGGAGTGGCACAGTACATATAAAGTGATGAAAGCAAAAACCTACAAATAAGAACTCTCTACCCACCAATCCTATCATTTTGATTTTAAGAAGAGATCAAGAGTTTTAAAGACAAGCAAAAGCAAAAGAGTTCAACACCACGAAGCCAGCTTTATAAGAAATATTAAAGGGGCTTTTCTAAGCAAAAAATAAAATGATATAACTAGAAATATTAAAATATTAAAGGTAAAATATAATTGGTAAAGGTAAATATACAGTAAAGATCAACCATATATAAACCTAGTAGCAAGGTTAAAAAACAAAAGCAGCTTTTTATTTTTTTTGAATTTTATTTATTTATTTTTATACAGCATGTTCTTATTAGTTATCCATTTTATACGTATTAATGTATATATGTCAATCCTAATCCCCCAATTCATCACAGCACCCCCCCCACTTTCTCCCCTTGGTGTCCATACATTTGTTTTCTACATCTATGTCTCTATTTCTGCCCTACAAACCAGTTTATCTAACTTTCTGTTGTATTGATCAAATGCTGTAATGACAGGTTTTGGATGCATAGGATTAAATAAAATATATTACTCAAGAAAAATAAAAGCAGTAAAATTGTCTATATCCACAATAAATAGTTAAGGGATACACAAAACAAAATGATGTAAAATATGATGTCAGAAACATTAAACTTGGGGATGGAGTTAAAAACTGAAGGTTGCTAAAATGCATTGCAACTTAAGAGATCAGCAACTAAAATCATCACATAAATATAGACTGCTATATGTAAATTGCATGGTAACCACTACCAAAAGTTTATAGTAGATGCACATGTAAAATAAGAGAAAATAATACAAACATAATACTAAAGATGGTCATCAAATCACAAACTGCTAAAAAGCAATTAAAAAACAATTAACAAAATGGCAATAACTACACACCTATCAATAAATACTTTAAATGTAAATGGGCTAAATGCTCCAATCAAAATGCATAGAGTGGCTGAATGGATACAAAAACAAGTCCCGGGCTTCCCTGGTGGCGCAGTGGTTGAGAGTCCGCCTGCCGATGCAGGGGATGCGGGTTCGTGCCCCGGTCCGGGAGGATCCCACATGCCGCGGAGCGGCTGGGCCCGTGAGCCATGGCCGCTGAGCCTGCGCGTCCGGAGCCTGTTCTCCGCAACGGGAGAGGCCGCAGCAGTGAGAGGCCCGCGTACAGCAAAAAAAAAAAAAAAAAAAAAAAAAAAAAGTCCCATATATATGCTTCCTAAAAGAGACTCACTTCAGATCCAAAGACAGAGACTGAAAGTGAGGGTATGGAAAAAATTATGCTATGAAAATGGAAACAAAAGAATGCCAGAGTAGCAATATTTATATCAGACAAAATAGATTTTAAAACAAACACTGTAACAAGAGAAAAGAAAGATATTACGTAAGGATTCAGGGATCAATTCAAGAAGAAGAAACAATTATAAACATACATACACCCAACACTGAGCACCTAATACATAAAGCAAATATTAGCAAGACGTAAAGGGAGAAATTGACATTAACACAATAATAGTATGAGACCTTAACAACTCATTTATGTTAATGAACAAATAATCTAAACAGAACATAAATAAGGAAACACTGGCCTTAAACAACACATTAGTCCAAATGAGTTTTGTAGATATATATGGAACATTCTATTCAAAAGCAACAAAATACACATTCTTTTCAATGTTTATAGAATAATCTCTAGAACAGAGACTATGAGGCCACAAAACAAGTCTCAGTAAATTAGACTGAAATCATATCAAGCATTTTTTCTGATCACAATGCTATGAGACTAGAAATCAACTACAAGGTAAAAAACTGAAAAAACACAAGCATGTGCAGACTAAACAATACGCTACTAAACAACCAATTAGTCACTGAAGAAATTAAAGAAGAAATCAAAAAGTCCCTGCAGAAAAATAAAAGTGCAGAATGCACTGATCCAAAATCTACAAAACATGGCAAAAAATGTTCTAAGAGGGAAGTTTACAGCAATACAAGTTTACATAAAGAAATAAGAAAAATCTCAAATAAATAGCCAAATCTTACATCTAAAGGAACTAGAAAAAGAACAAACCAAACCCAGAGTTAGTAGAAGGAAAGAAGTAATAAAAATCAGAGCAGAAATATATGAAATACAGGCTAAAAAAAAAAAGGAAAAGGTCAATGAAACTAAAAGCTGGTTCTTTGCAAAGATAAAAAAAAAAATTGAGTAACCTTTAGTCAGACACAGCAAGAAAAAAGGGAGTGGGCCCAAATAAATGAAATCAGGATTGAAAAAGAAAAATTTATAACAAATAACACAAAAATGCAAAAAAATCATAAGAGATTACTATGAAATATTATATGTCAATGAAACTGATAATCTAGAAGAAATAAACAAATTCCTAGAAATGTAAAATCTCCCAAGACTGAATCAGGAAGAAATGGAAAATGTGAACAGATGTATTACTAGTAATGAAATTGTTTAGTAATAAAAAAATTACCAATAAACAAAATTCCAGGACCATACAGCTTCACAGGTTAATTCCACCAAACATTTAGAGAAAGGTTATGTTTCTCAAACTATTCCGAAAAATTAAAGAGGAAGAAACATTTCTCAAATCATTTTACAAGGCCAGTATGACCCTGATCTCAAAACTAGAAAGATATCACAAAAAATAAAATTACAGGCCAATATCTCTCATGAACACAAATGTAGAAATCCTCAAGATATTAGCAAACTAAATCCACCAATATTTTAAAAGGTTCATACACTGGAATCAAGAACTCATACAACTCAACATCAAAAAAAAAATAATACAACCTAGTTTTTAATAAAATGGGCAAAAACCTGAATAGAATTTTTCCAAAGAAATACAGATGATGAAAAGGTACATAAAAAGATGCTCAATATCACTAATCATTAGGGAAATCCAAATAAAACTACAATGAGGTATCACCTCACACCTTTTAGAATGACTATTACTAAAAGACAACAAATAGTGTTTTTATTTTGGGGAGATACATAACCAGGAGTGAAATTGCTGGGTCATATGGTAGTTCTATTTTTTGTTTTTTGAGAAATCTCCATACCGTTTTCCATAGTGGCTGCACCAACTTACATTCCCACCAACTGTGTACAAGGATTCTCTTTTCTCCACATCCTTGCCAACATCTGTTATTTGTGTTCTTTTGATGGTAGCCTTTCTGACAGGTGTGAGGTGATATCTCATTGTGGTTTTGATTTGTATTTCCCTGATGACTAGAAATGTTGAGCAGCTTTTCATGTGCCTGTTGGCCATCTGCATTTCCTCTTTGGATAAATGTCTATTTAGTTCTTCTCCCTATTTATCATCAAGTTGCTTCGTTTTTTTGTTTTTTTTTTTTTGATGCTGAGTTATATGAGCTGTTTATATATATTGGATATTAATTCCTTATTGGTCATATCATTTGCAAATATTTTCTCCTATTTAGTAGGTTGTATTTTCATTTTGTCCATGGTTTTCTTTGCCTCTTAAACATTTCAATTTTTTCTCTTTTTTCATTTGCCATTCTTTCTTTCTCTCTCTATCTCTTTTATTAACATTTTCCTCCAATCTGGACAAATCTTAATTTATTCTGGTTTGGATTCATGGTAAAATGATTCTCAAAATCTATACCTTCTCCAAATATCTTCCCAAACCAGTACCTACTTGCATTTTGGATTGTGTGTTTGTGTTTTTCCTCCAAGTACTTTCTGCTTTTGTCTAACATAGAATTCTTAATCATGTATTGTGATTTATTTCTGTGATCCTTAAAATTGCATATATTATATGATGCATCTCCAGAGCTCCTGCTTTATACTCTTTACAATTGCAATTATTTGCTTATTCATAATCATTTACCTAAAGTCTGCCTTTCATATTGTGCTTGGACTGTATGATAGCAGGGACCACCAATCAATTATTATTGATTACTGATTGGCTAGTGTTTTAAATATCTACTTTCCTGTTGAATTATCAAAGATGAAAAGAGTGAGTCTGTGTCTCCATGCCTGGCAAACAGTAAATATTTAGTAAATTTTGTTGAATGTTTACCAATCATCCCTCTTTCCAAGAGTGTCTAATTGGGAAATCATATCACAGAATAATTTATAAAATATAAAGTCCACTTCTGGCTTTGCACATGACCCATCATCTGCACTGCTGTTATGGGACCCCAGGTACCATAGGAGATAATATTAAAATTGAATGACTTAATTGTAAAATAAATGCTAAGTTATCTTTTATTTAAAAAAAGAGAAGGGATAATAATTTTTTGAATACTTATTATATGCCAGGGCCAGTCATTCTTCTACTCAATTCAATTTGGTTTCCACTTTGAATAGTCCTCTAAGGTTTCTAATAGCTTCTATTTTAGATCCAATGGAAAGGTTTCAACCTTACTTAAATCTCAGCATTTAACATAGATAACAAGTTTTTCCTTTTTAAAGTACTCTCCTCCTTTGAATTCCTTGCCCCGTGATCTCCTGGTTTCCCTTCTATCTCTTTGATAATTGTCTGTAAAACTATATTTTCAGCAGGCTCATCTTCTTCTACCAAGAAACTAATTGTTTCTGTTTCACTTACCTCAGTAATTAGCTTTTATTTTTTCACTTTATACATTTTTGCTTCTCTATCCATGGTGAAACATTAGTTACTATCTACATGTACACAAAACAGAACATAATGTTTCAAGTGTAGACACTTCCCTGAGCTCCAAACACATATGTAAAATTGCCACTTTGATACCCCTACCTTTCTCTTTTGAACTCAATATATCCATATCTAAAAACTATGAATAACTTTATACCTACTACCACACAAAGTAGTCAGTCTCTTTTCATTTCTAGAAACAGATCAATCATCCATCTCATATCTTATCAACTATCTCAATAGATGCAGAAAAAGCATTTGACAAAATTCATCATCCATTATTGATAAAAACTCTTAACAAACTGTGCATAGAGGGAGCATGCTTCCACACAATAAAGGTCATCTATGACAAGCCCACAGCTAACATCATATGCAACAGTGAAAAGCTAAAAGATTTTTCTTGAAGATCTGGAACGAGACAAGAATGCCCACTCTTACCACTTCTATTCAACATAGTACTGGAAGTTCTAGCCAGAGCAGTAAGGCAAGAGCAAATAAATAAAAAGAATCCAAATTGGAAAATAATAAGTAAAACTATTATATTTTGCAGATGACATGGTACTGTATATGGAAAATTCTAAAGACACCATTAAAAAACCATTAGAACTGAGCTTCCCTGGTGGCGCAGTGGTTGAGAGTCTGCCTGCTGATGCAGGAGACGTGGGTTCGTGCCCCGGTCTGGGAAGATCCCACATGCCATGGAGTAGCTGGGCCCATGAGCCATGGCTGCTGATCCTGCGCATCCGGAGCCTGTGCTCCACAACGGGAGAGGCCACAAGAGTGAGAGGCCCACGTACCACAAAAAAAACCCCAAAAAACAAAACAAAAAAAACATTAGAACTAATAAGTAAATTTAGTAAAGTTGCAGGATACAAAGTCAATATGCAAAAATCAACTGTGTTTCTATACACCAATGAAGAACTATTAGAAAAAAACTGTTTAAACAATCCCATTTACAATAGCATCAGAAAGAGTATATACTAAGCAATAAGTTTAGACAAGGAGGTAAAAGATTTATACACTGAAAATTATAAGATATTGGTGAAAGAAACTGAAGACACAAATAAATGTAAAGCTATTCCATGTTCATGGATTAGAAGAATTAAAATACTTAAAATGTCCATTCCATCCAAAGTCATCTATGAATTCAATGCAATTCCTATCAAACTTCCAATGTCATTTTCACAGAAATAGAAAAAAAATCCTAAAATTTGTATGGAGCCAAAAAGACCTGGAATAGCCAAAGCAAACCTGAGAAAGAACAAAGCTGGAGGCATCTCATAACCTGGTTTCAAACTATATTAAAAAGTAATCAGAACAGCTATAATATTGGCATAAAAACAATCACACAGATATATGGAACAGCATAGAGAGCCCAGAAGTAAACCCATTCATATATGTCAATCAATTCTTGACAAAAGGAGCCAAGAACATACAATGGGGAAAGGATAGTCTCTTTAATAATGGTGTTGAGAAAACTGGTCAGGCACATGAAAAGGAATGAAACTGAGTCCCCCTCATACACAGTACACAAAATCAACTCAAAATGGATTAAAGACTTGAGTATAAGACCTGGAAATGTAAAAATACAAGAGGAAAACATAAGGAGTAAGTTTTTTGACATCATTCTTGTCAATGATTTTTTAGATTTAACACAAAGCAAAGGCAACAAAAGCAAAAATAAATAATTGGAACTATATCAAACTAAAATTTTTCCATACTTAAAGGAAACTATCTATAGAATGAAAAGAAACCCTATAGAATGGGAGAAAATATTTGTAAACCAGGTATCCAAGAAAGTGTTAACATGCAAAATATATAAAGAATACTCACAACTCAATAAAAAAAAAAGTCATACAACCCAGTTAAAAATTGGGCAAAAGACCTGAATAGATATTTTTCCAAAGAAGGCATACAACTAACCAAGAGGTACATGAAAAGGTGTTCAACATCATTAATCATCATCAGGGAAGTGATGATGAAAACCACAATGAGCTATCACCTCACACCTGTTAGGATGTCTTTTATGAAAAAGACAAAAAAGAAATAACACATGTTCCTGAGAATGTAGAGATAAGGAAAACTTGTACCCTGTTGGTGGGAATGTAAACTGGTAAAACCACTATGGAAAACAGTATGGAGTTTCCTCAAGAAATTAAAAGTAGTACTGTCATATAATCTGGAAATCCTACTTCTGAGCATAGAGCCAAAGTAAAGGAAATCATTATCTCAAAGAGATATCTGTTTCCATGTTAAATGCAGCATTATTCACAATATTCAAGATAAGGAAACAACCTAAATGTCCAGGGATAGATCAATGAACAAAGAAAATGTGGTGTGTAGATACAATGGAATATTATTGAGCCTTAAAAAGAGGAAAATCCTGTCATTTGGGAAATGAACCTGGAAGGCATAATGCTAAGTAAGCCAGACAGAGACAAACACTGCATGGTGCATGTTATCACTTATGTGTGGAGTCTAAATTTAAAAAAAAAAGTCAAACTCATAGAAACAGAGAATAGAAAAGTGGTTGCCTTGGGCCGTAGAGTGGGGAAAATATGGAGAGGTTAATAAAAGTATACAAACTTTAAGGTATAAAATGAATAAGGCCTGAGGATCTAATGTTTAACATGGTGATTATAGTTGACTTCTCTGTTGTATAATTGAAATTTGTGAAGAGAGTAGAAAAATGTTTTCACCAAAAAAAGGAAGAAATAATATTTTAGAAATATAACTCTCTCTCTTTCACACACACACACACACACACACACACACACACACACTCAGTTTTGCCATTTTATAGGAAAAGAAGTGAGGTAATCAGATCATGAACATGGAGTTCATGCATCTTACCATATTCTATAACACAGAAGCAGCTGTTTTTTTCTGCTAATTAAATAGGGGAATGGCTTTTCGAATGTTCAACTAAGGTGTCAGGCCAGGAACAAAACCCTGGGAATCTGGAGCACTATCTATTTGTCTGCGGTACCTGTTTGAACCCAAAACTGTTAAATGATCATGTGTCTCCAGTAGCTAAATATGTGGGCCCTGGAATCAAGGCTTGAAGTAGGATGGAAGTCTCTCACCATCTCTCCTAGTGACTTACTCATAGAATTTGTGCTTCGAATCCATTCATCCTTAGGATCTTCTGGAATAGAGTTCCTGATACTTAGCGGGGGAAGTGTTTCCTCTAGGGGATACAATAAGGGTCCCACTGAACTGACCATTGACTACCATCTGGCCATGTTGGATCTTCATTCCAATATACCCACAAAAAGTAATAGAATGATTAGGCTAGATGACAAGGATGACTAGAATAATTAATTGACCATATTAGCATGACAAGCTGGTACACAGTGGGGACCAGAAGAAATATGTCTGAGTAAAAGGGGCTCTGTTGACATCTCTTGCTGCTTCCATGCTTAGTAAAATCTGTGAATGAATAATGGGAGCAACCATAACATAATAAGGGCAAGTTAAATAAGGGCCCAGACTCCTTATGTATAAAGATTTGGACCATCTTATCTGACATCTTAAAGTAAAGATCATGTATTAGTAAAAGGTTTTCCAAGACCAGCTGCAGCATGGAGGATTCCATTTCAATTCATTTGATTTGTTTGCTAACCAACCCTCTTTAAAGTCTTTTTTCAGGTGATTTCAAATGGCCATTTTTTTTAAGAATTGTATTTACATTTCCCTTCTCAGAGAAGAAAGAACATTCTGTTTTCACTTGTGAGTTTCATAAGTTGGTGTGAGCTCACTGGAATGGTTCAAGGTGTGTACTACAGCAGGTCAAGTTTCTGTGGGTCTCCAGATCCACTTAGACCTTCCTGCTCCCAAGATCTTGGCTTCCTCTCCAGAGCTTCCCAACAAAGGAATGATGTAACATCAAGTTATAAACTGTGGCAAATAGAACTACCATACCATCCAGCAATTTCATTCCTGGGTATTTAACTGAAGGAAATGAAAACATTAATTAGAAAAGACATATACACCCTAATGTTCATAGCATAGCAGTATTATTTACAATAGGCAAGATATAGAAGCAACCTAAGTGCCCATTGACAGATTAATGGATAAAGAAGATGTGATATAGATAGATAAATAGATAGATAGATAGACAGATACTTAAGGATGAAATCATGGAGTCTCTAAACTCCCTTTTAAAGGGTCTAATAGAATTTATTTTTCAGCAAAGGAAAAAATATATTTCCAAATATTATAAAATTATGTGCAGACATATAAGTGTTTGGCACATATGTTTGTTAAGGATTAAAGCATTAGTAGGTGAAAAGAGGAAGAAAAGTAAATTGGTATTAACATAGTGCCAGAGTAAACATTATTTCATTAAGCCTCATGGATATGAGAACAACAGGACTTTCATTATGAAATATTTAAACAACATATGAGGAAAATGAAACTGCAAGAAAAGCAGCAAAGTACATACTTCTGAAAAATTTTGACAGAACAGTGTCAGATACAGAAAGTGAGAAAGATAAAGAAGGAAAGATATTGCCTAATGATGCATATCGAAAAATTTAGAACAGATTTTTATAAATAATATATAAAACTTGTTTAACAATACATTAGCTGTTTTTTTATTCCTCACACCTAGTTTTCTAGATCCTCAGTTTTCCCCCATAGTGTTGATAAGTTTGGATATTTGAATATAGAATCTGTCCTGCCAAGCAAAGACTTGCTTTATAGTCACTATTGTTAACACTAAAAATCCTTGCATTTATTCTTGTTAATATTTAAAAATAAAATATTTATTCTTATTAAAAGTAAAAACTATTTTTAAAATATTAATGCCAATCACTTTAATATGCTTATATAAAGCCTGCAGTACTTTGACAAATATGCTATTATATAAACGATCATTTAGTGCTAAGGAAAAACATGAAGCCAAGAGAGCTTGACTTACTGGCTCAAAAACACACAACCACACAATAGATCTACTCATAAGTCCTGTTTGACAGGTTACAGTTTAGCCATCATTTTACATTTCATATGCTTCTGAGGTTGGTTACTCAATCCTCAGGTTGTTACTTATTCTCAGTTCTGCATATAAAGACACTAAATTCTTCTTCACAAAATCAACATCTTGTATCACAATAGAAACTCCAACACCAATCTTGGTACCAGCTTCTCCTTGCCCTGCAGAGGCAATTAATTTTGTTAATTGCAGGTGATTGCATTAGGAGAAACAATGTTCTATAGCCCAAGGATTAAAACAGTAAGAAGTAACATCTTCAGTGTAAACATTTTTTTGTAGGAATAATCCAAACTAATATTTTTAAAAGAAAATGTGATTGTACTTTTAAAAACTATAACATTACGAGCAAAATAATTGGCAATATATTTTTTGGCTCTAAATCATCATCGACTATAGATGTTAAGATTGTAAATGTGATTTTTCTAATTGTTTATTCACTAATTCCTCAAATATTTAAGGACCTACTATGTGCTAGGAATTATGCTTTGTGCTAAGGATATAATAGCAAAGGAAGCAGCTTTGTTACTTCCACTCACAGATGCCTGGAGGATTATATCAGGAGTAAGCTGTTACAAAAGAACAAGAAGTAACAGCAGTTTTCATAACTGTTATGAACTTGGGACTGTGATATGACACATTCTGAGAAAAAGATAATCATTTTCTGATAGTGTTTCTAAGCAGAGTTTGTACAACTTTATTTAGCAGTCACAAGTCAGTCAACTAGCAGAAGTTTTAAGGGGTAGACAGTCCCAAATGCACTGTTAAAGCAATATAGGGTATAGGGTCTCAGTGACCAAAACAAGGGGCTCATGTATAAATTGTTTAACATTTGTCCTGTGGCCCACTGACTGGTGTCAATTGCTTTTAAGACTTGTGTGTGCTCAGGAAATACTGTTAAGTGAGAAATTAGGGAAGGTAATTCACTATCTCTCAAAGAATTGGAGATTATGAAGGAAAATATTATGGTCTATTAGGCTAAATATTTTTGTTCCTTAACACACCAAACACTTTTGTATGGTAGTGACTTAATAGAAAGAAAAGTAGAAGATCTGACTCTGATAGGATTTTCATCTATTAAAATTTATTTATTTACTTTGTCTTTTATTGAAGAGGATTGAGCTTGAAGTACTTGATAGTTTATGCTGACATAATTTGCTGGCCTTATCTAAGAATATCTGAAGAGCTCTTGTTCATGCTGTCATGCCAGGATTTCAACCCTCTTACCTGCCCAGCTTCTGGAAGACCCCATTAACTGCAAATTCAAGGACTTTGAACATTGACTCTAGAAATTCTCAAACTATTTTAACTCCCATATATCTGAGCCTTTCTTATTCTTAATTTTGGAGACCATTTGATTCTGTTCTTTAATCAAATTCACTTTCATTCTTACTTTTATATTGCTCTCATGTTTATAACTTTCAGTAGTTTATAATTTTATTGATTTATCAGATTTATTTTTCTTCTTTGGGATTAATATTTTATAATTCTACTTGTTTAAAGAATTATACTGACTTTTGCTTTTATTTCTTTGTGGTATTAGAATCATACTGAATCATTATCAAGTAGACCTCAGTTGTTTTATCTCATTTTTAGCATTTATGTTTGGCATCTTTATTATTCTAATTACTTTTAATGAATTTTGATTTTTTTAATTTGGTTATGTTTTTGTTCTGTTTCCTATATTAAATAATAACTACTTCTGATATTTAAAAGGAATAAAGCAGTAAACAAAAGGACAGGAAAAAAAGATCAAACAAGCAAATAGGTAAAACATAATCATAAACAATTTTAAATTCCATAACTTTTTACTTTTTAATTATTAGTGAAAAAGGAAACACTACTAGAATGTATATACACACACACAAATATATGGTTGCCTAAATATTGACAATCAGAACTCTCAAGGAAGGACAGCCTAAGCTATGGCCAACCTACTTTCCATTTTCACTGATACCTCAATGGTTAAGTCTGCCAAAATCTCGAAATGTCTTGCATCTGTCTCTCTGAATCTATCTCTTACTACTGGAATAATACGTCCAATGATATATTTGCCCAAATCATTTAATTATGTGGATTTTCAAAATTAAAAGGTATTGCACTGTCTTTACTTTTTTTTTGCTCTGAATGTGCAGGCTCAGCGGCCATGGCTCACGTGCCCAGCCGCTCCACAGCATGTGGGATCCTCCCGGACCAGGGCACGAACGCGCATCTCCTGCATCGGCAGGCAGACTCTCAACCACTGCGCCACCAGGGGAGCCCTGTACTCTCTTTATACAAAAAGAGGAAGATAAGATAATAGAGGGAAAAACGCAAAGGATAGAAAAATAAAAATTCTCAAATTTCTCCCACAGTAGCCTGGCTATTAATCCTCAAGCAAAATCTGGACTTCTTAAATTGAGCCCTTTTATTGAAGGCATAATCAGACCTAAGGAAAATTGAGGTTCCCATCTGTCAAAAGTACACTGTCTAGTTGTAGAACTGCAACTGGTCTTAAAAATAGTATTGGCAATTTTGTTCCAACTCAACTCCATCCATTCAGAATCAGACACCATTTCTCAAGTTTGTTACTTTGGTTATATTTTTGATTCCATAATTTTTCTGGCAAGCTGGATATTTTGATGTGGTTTTACGTAGCTTAAGATAAATAAAATAAAACAAGTTAAACAGTAAGTTATTCTACCTGTCACCGAGTTGACATACGTTGTAACAAAATGACTTCAACTGAGGAGGTCAATGGAAGATCCGGACCAGCAATCTCGGTTCCAGGATACTAAGCAAAGAAATGCAAACTACCACGTTCAGCTTAAGCACAAATCAAAGTTTATTTAAGCATAGGTACACTCTCAGAGAGGGAGAGAGCGAAAGAGAGAGAGCATGCTGTTTCAGTAAAATGAAGCAAGCCCAAAGCAATGTTTATCGAAGCAAAGGTACACTCTCACAGATAGAGAGAGCGGGCTGTTTCTTCGAATTGAAAGCAGCATTCCTGTACAGGCTTTTTTTCCTTAAAAGGGCGCTTTTAAGGAGCATTTTGCAGGGAGGGGTGGTGAGTGACAGTGGTTCATTATTTGATTGACAGTCCCCAGCTATGTAACAAACTTGTTACTGCTGTGCATGCTCTCACCCTTGAATCACTAAGAAACTCCCAGTCAGGGGGCAAAACCACATGTAGATTTTATTATAATTATGGTATAATGAATTTGGGTTTACTATAAGTTATACACCTCTCTGGTCTGGGCATGCACAGCCGGCGGAAGTCCCCTCGTGTTATTGTGTGCCTCTTTATCAGGATAAGCTGCCCACTACACAACCATAGTTTCACCCGTTCTGGGTGGCATCAAGGGAAAGTCCTCAGATGGTTGGGTGTGACTCGATTTCTTCTTCTTGTCTTTCTCGTCACTGTCACCTCCTTACTGCTAACGTCTAACTACCTAACATAACTACTCTGACATATTCTAAATTCAGCCAAGATTTTTTCCGAGAAATTTATGTCTAAAGTGTATCCATGCAAAAGAGTTACAATTAACTGCCTTAATTAAATGGTGCCAGTTGATTCATGAGTTAAAATAACTTCTACAGTGTATGTAAAACTATTATTGAAAGTTCTTGGGTGCAACTAGATTCAAGAACAAGAGAAGAAAAGGGATTAGTATGCATTGAACTAAGGGAATACATTATTTTCATTCATCCAATATTATTTAAATGGGTGGGAAAATATTTTTGTCAATGTCAATGAAGATGTCCAATAAAGAGTGATTAATTCTGAAGGTAGAATAATTCAAAATCCAGTATTTCATTTTTTTAAAAAAATATTTTCTTGAATATATTTCTCAAATATATGTCTTAATTTTTTTATAAGCAAATTATTAAATGTTTCTCTCCTTAAGTAGATTCTAAAAGAAAGTAAAATTTCCTGTTTTACTCCAATTGTTTTAGCTTTTGATACAAGTTAATGATTAACATGGGACACACTCTCACTAGAGAGTAAAGAAGTGAGCAAAGATTATGCTGCAAGACAATCAGCCAAAGTTTGCTTCTGAGTCCAGTCAACTCAATTGTTTGTTATTGTTGACATAGAACAAATAAACTGCCAGATATTTCTCCAGCAAAGACAGGTTTATTCAGGATCAGCAGCAGATTGGAACTCAGTATCTGCAACCATGGCAAGCCATGAGCAAGTCCCCATGACAATAGAAGGAGGACAGCTTCTACAGAGGTGAAATGGAAGTTGGGAGGGCTATAGTTAAAAAAGAAGAATCCATGGCTCTTCACTGGCTGTGTCCTTGCCAGGAAAAAAGAGGAGTTCTTCTTTTTCCTGTTAGGCTCTGCTATCATTGCAGGGCCTGACAGGTTCCCCCATCTGGTCTTTTGGCTCTATTTAAGTGAAATTTCTCTTCATTAATTTTTCACATTTATAAAACAACAAGAGCAAACAACAACAGTAACAATACTCTTTAGAAGTATATAAGAGAGTCACCATAATACATAATTACTTGATATACGAAGAATCAGAAATACATGTCTTATTCTCAAAAGAAAAGACAATAAGTGAGGTTCAACCTCATGATAACTACATCTTGGAATGAGCACCCAAGAATTTAGAGCAGCTAGTATAAATACACTCAAAGAAATAAAGAAAATTATTCATGAGCAAATGAAAATATAGGAAATTAAAGCAGAGAAATAGATATTTGAAAAACCTAATGGGAATCCCAAAAGGAACATATATAACATTTAAATCAAAAAATATCACTGGGAGGAATCAGTGAACTCAAAGATAGATCCATATAAATTATCCAATCTGAAGAAAAGGGAGAAGAAAACATAAAACAAACAAACAAACAAAAAAACATGCAGCATATTGAAATGTCTTCAATATTTGTAATTGGTCTCCCAGAAGGAGAGATGAGAATGGGATAGAAAAATACGTTTTTAATGTGTGAAAAATTTGGTGAAAGACATAAGCTTATAAATTCAACAAGCGAAGTGAACCCCTAGTTCAGTAAACTCCAAGAAGGGTTGAATGGAGAAACCCATGCCCCACACATTACAGTCAAACTGCTATAAATAAAAGATAAAAATAACTTATTGAAAGCATCCAGAGAAAATAATACATTACATAAAGGGAATAACAATTTTAAATCCCTAACATTGCATCAGAAAATCTGGAGCCTAGAATGCAGTAGAACAATGTCTGTAAACTAGTGAAGAGGAAAAAAATCCTGTCAACCAAGAATTCTGATTTATCTTGTGGTCTATGAGCTCAAATAGTATGAGGCTTTCCTGAGATATTTACATTTATATTTATGCATGTTTCTGTGTATGTATGTAATAATTATATATTCATGACATTAAATAATGGTTTATAAGGAAAACTCCCTAACCTTAAAAACCTTAAAGTTTAGGTGAAGGGGGGTTGGATCATACAGTAACTGAAATAATTGAATGCTCAGGACAGAGAATCTTCACCGGGACCAATCCATTCTGAGGAAGGAAGAACCAGAAGAAAAGGTGTCCAGTGCAAAGGGAAGCCAAATATATCCATGGAGAGCAATTCTAATAAGCTGAAGCAGGCACAGAACATACTGCATTTCTCAGAGACATAACACAAGTTGTGAGGTATCTGGAGAGAAGAGGACTCAGATCCAACTCTGCGAGAGAGAGATAGAAAGCATTAAGCAGGCTAAACCTGAAGTGAGGGGTTGGGGAAAGAGAGGGAGCTAGGTAGACAGAAGGAGTTGCCTTTCTATTATAGTTTATTATATTTTTAGTTAAAAAAAAAGTTCATTTGATCTGCTAGAGTGAACAAGTTTTGACAAGTTTTCTTAGCCATTCTCTTTAACTGACTTGCTAGCCCAGCACATTAGCTCTAGTCTCTCCTTTCCTGCCTTTTGGACTCTGCAACAACCCCTTTCTATACCATCCAAGCCCACAGTCTGAGCCTGGACCTGGGTACCAGCATATACTTCTCCACTTGATAAGAAAAAAATTTCTCATCCCATAACCTTACCCTCCTATCACACAGCCTCAAGGAGTGCAATATTCAACTTATTAGACAAGACCTAATGAATGTCAAGTGAGTTATTAAATAAAATTCAAAGCAAGACTATTGATACCTAGTATTTTAGTTGTATTAGGACTCTTCTAAGTTCTATTTAATTATCTCTGAGTTTTGAACCATCTAAGAGTGAAATTTTTTGAACAGTGCCATAACCAGATGTTACAAAAAGATTAATCCAAGCTCTGGTGGCTGGCTCAGGTGGTCCTGTGAGTGACAGGAACAGTCAGGTTTTTACTTTGCTAATGGGTGTACTTAAAGTTTTATATATATTACCAGTAGAAGCAAATTACTTCCACTGAACATTTGATTAAATTGTACCTGTCACTTTGGATAGAATTGGCAGGGGTCTGTAATAATGAAAATGTATGTATACTTATATGTGTGCATATACACACACAACTCTAAATAAAATATTTTTCTTTAATATGCTTATATTAAACCCAGACTTTATATCAAAATTAGCAGGTTGGATAAAACCTAATGCTCTTGTCAAAGCTTTTACTACCATCTCATGTACCTTGCTCTGTCAACTTCTTTCTTTTCATCCACTGTCTCTATCTCCACCTGCTTTTTCCTATCAGCATTCAAAAAATTTCAAACCTCTGAAAAAAATAAACAAAATATCCCACAAATTCATCTCTCCATTCCAAAAACAAGGAAACAGCAATTTGTATCTACTGTATATCAAATATTGAACTAAATTCAGAACAAAACAGCAATAAACATGAATAATGTGATCCCTTACGACTTTATTGGCTAATAGGGAAAACTGAAATCAAACAAATATTTGCAAAAATAAGACAAGATGCTATGGAGATATATACCATGGTTACCCATGTTTCCTCCAGATGCAACTCTTATTTCCCCACCCTTTGGTTACCAAATTTCTTGAAAGAAACACCTTTACCCACTGTCCCCGATTCTTTTCCTTCAAACCACCCCTCATCTGACTGCAGTCTGACTCCTGAGCAAACCATTCAGTTGGGACTGTTTCACCAAAGTCTTAAAAGACTTTTGTTGCTAAATCTCATAGACCCAAATAAAGTAAATGATTGAGTCTGGGGTGGGATGATCAGGGAAGGTGTCCCAGACAAAGTGAAAGTCCTTCTAAATGTAGAAATTAAATCACCCACCAAGTGTTAAACAAGATAGATTCGAAAAAAAGGCATTAACTTAATCAAAGCAATGTAAATGTTCAAAGCAAGAAAGGTAAATCCAAGATCTCTCAAGCTTTCAGAGAGAAAATAAAACCCACAATATATTCACAGAAGCATGTGAAACAAACCATCACTGAACATCTTATCAGTGGGTCAATGCATTCATTTTTCTGAGGGGCAATGATTTAATCTAGAATTTTATATTAAATATTAATTAGATGTGAAGATACAATAAAAATATTATCAGGATTCAGAAATCTTCCCCACTAAATAACTTTTCTTCAGGAGTTACTTGGTGATATAAGCCAATAAAATGAGAGAATAAAAACAAAACAAAACAAAAAACACACATGATTTAGGAAACAGTTAATAGAAACCAAAAAAGCATTGAGGGAAGTCCCAAGGTGTCTATGTTCTTCTACAAAGCAGGAAAAAAGCAAGACTTTTAAAATGGGGATGGGGAGGTTTGGGAGTATGGCTTCCAAGGCAAAACAAAACAAAACAAAACAAAACATATTTTATAAAGTAAAGATTCAGGGAAATATTTAAGCTATGGTAATGACAGAAAATAAGGTGGAAAGAGAGAAAAGAGGTAACTGAAAACAACCAGAGATAAAAGACACATTGTTAAAAACGGCAGAATCATAGATGGAAGAAGCCCGAGTCACTGAATCATCTGGTCAGATGTATCTGTTTGTTTCTAATATCACTACGCAGCCAACTCCTATTATATAAGTTTCTAAGATTTGGATAGTATCTGTTACAGTAGCTACTGTTTCTTTAACACTTTGCTCTGTGTAATGCTTTTTGGGCCTAAATTTCACCTTGTCTGATATTGTAACCCCTGTTTCATTTTTTTTCCATTGTTGCTTTTTCTTCTCACTCTCTCTTTTTCTCTATTCTTCTCTTCTCTCCTCTGCTTCTTCCTCTTTTTCCTTTTCTTTCTCCTCCTCCTTCTCCTCCTTCTTTCCTCGGTATTCAATTTGCCTGCTATGACTTTTAAGTCCTACTTTTAAAACTCACTTTGTTTTGGATTTATGTGTGGTACACAACAAAGAATTGGGTTTTGTATAGTAGAAATCTAAAACTATTTTATAGATGAATATAGACCATTTACTTTTTATTAATGTGGTAACTATTTTGTTCTTATTTATTTATTTCTAATTAGAACTCTTTATTATATGGTGTGTTTTCTGCTTTTACCACTCGGATATTTTGGATGGTTTTCCTTTTCATTTTAGGACTACCTTTTAATGAAAACTTAATCATCCATATATTTCTCTTAATCCTTCATATTTTTAAGTAGTATCTATTATTTCCCTAGTAAGAGCAATATTGAAATTAACACATCTCCTCTTCTTCCCCATCTTCTGCTTATTTTTTCCTACCATTGAGTTTTGGACAATAATATTGTTTTCTTTTTTCTTTATCCTTATATCACCAATAGTTTTATTAAAAATATGAAGCCAACATGACATTTCTCAACCTTATGAGTGACTTGATCTTTTTGCCTAGCTGCCTAAAGTATTATTTCTGTCTAAAGTATTATTTCTATATGTTTGAATACTTGTAATGTTAACAAGAATATATCTGTGTTGATTATTTTAAGTCAGATCCCTCCCTGACATTTAAGGTGCCATTTAAATATTTACTTAAAAGGTGTTCTTTATTTCCATATTTAAAAAAATATATATTCAATATTAGTCTGTACATTTACTTTCTTCTTTTTCAGAAACTACAATTATGCATCTGATGGATCTCCTTGCCTTTCTTTTTACCTGTTATTTTCTTCCTAAAAGTTTTAACGTTTCCTATGTGCCATTTTATTTTGTTCAATTGTTTTTTTCCCTTTTCTGTATTTCTGAGGTTTCTGAAACCTCTTCTCTCACAAATGCTTTTTCTACTTTCTTCATTTCTTTGATTTTTTTTCTAAGTTTTGCCAGTTCACTTAGCACTTGCTACTATTGTAATATCATTTCTTTTCTACTTTTTGTATTTCTGTTTAATGGATTTGTTTTAAGGTGTGACTTTTATTAAAATTTTCTATTTCTTCATCATGACAGTATACATGGTCATCATTTTCATTTTCTCAAGGGCAACATATCCAATATCCTATAACTAATCATGCTCTTATTTATTTCTTACATTATTTTTGTATCTATGTTGTTCTAGATCATTTTTACTTCCTTACCCATGAATGATTAGGGTTTTCCTGAAGTATGCCTTTGCAAGAGTTTTGGAGGAAGGTCCTAAGGGATCAGATCAAGGGGACATTTCAGACTAACTGCTTTCTTAACACAAAGGTTCTCTTTCTCTTAAGAGACTAAAGGTATGTTGAAGAAAAATTTTGTCATGGTGATTTTACATAGTCTTACATCCTCAGCATCTCAAAATCATATTGTATCCTGGGGAGCATCTTGTGCCGTCTCACTCTAGTTTTCACCTTGATGTTAGAAAGCACAAGGAATAGATTTTTTTACCTCATGGTGAGTCCTTCATCTTCAACATACTTTTTTGTGCTAGTACTACTTTTCAAGATACACTTCCCCTGGCCTCTCTCAATGCTGTGATTTCTTTCCATGGCTTCTCAGGTTCATTTCCTCCTGCATACTCTGCTTAATTTCAGCTCTTTTGGCAGCCTTTAACTTTAATATGAAACCTGGGGATTATATTGTCTCCTTATTTTGCTGAATATGAAACTGTGATAGTTTTGTTTTTGAATAGCTTCCAGGAATAGAATGAACAGTGGTTGATTTATATAGTCATATTCCTACCAGAAATCTATCTCCATATATTAAGACAATTCATTTGATTCCTATTTACTTACTTTTCATTTGTAGAGATTGTTTTGTAATTTTCTAAAATGGAAGAAAAGTTCAAACATTCTAAGTCCAAACAAAGGCAAACAGAGTTCCTTCTTCCCATCCTCCCAATTGAGCTAAATTATAATTTTGAGTTAAATCAATAGTCAGTGTCCACATGGGTATTAAGTAAAAATAAAACAAGTAATCCTTATCATCATATCGTTCCTTGTACTTTTAAAATTTTGCCTGGAATTAATTGTCTCACTAACTTTTTTTTGCTTGCTTAGTTTATTATGTATCTATCACTAATTCACTCCCAAATACTTAGTGTGTCTCTCATCTCTGTACATAGATATATAGATTTCACTTTTTTTATGAAAGAGATCCCTCTATTTTTCTGCTCTCTTGCCATTTGCATGAAATCTAGGCCTATTCTCTCTTTCTTATTAGGATTTCCCTTCATTCTCACTCTTTGAATTCTCTGAGTTTTCTTCTTGTTGGATTTCCATGTATCCCTTATCAGTTATATACACATCCCCAGTAGCTTTCAAAATTATTTAATTCTACTTTGAGTAATACATTGACCAAGGTAGCAGGCAGAATTCTAAGATGGCCCCCATGATTCCTACCCCTGATATATACCCCCTTTAAAATTCTCTCCCCTTGAATGTGAGAGAGGCCTGTGAACATTATGGGATATCACCCCATGTATAGGTTATGTTATACAGAAGAAAGAGTTTTGCAGATGTTTTATGGTTCCTAGTTAGTTGGTTTTTAACTAACTTAAAAGGATATTATCTTCTATGGAACTATTTATGTGACTCTGTTAAAAGAGATCTGAGAGATTTGAAATGAGAGAGTCACATGATGGCGTTGAAGGAGCAAACTGCCGTGGTATAGCGAGACCTCAAGGCAGATAACAGTGGGTGGTCCCTAGGAGCAGAGAATAATCTTTTGCTAAAAATCAGAAAGTGAGGACCTCAGTCCTACAGTCATAAGAACTGAACTGGCTAACAAACAGGGACCTTGAAAGAGGACCCTGAGCCTCAGATGAGATCACAGCCCTGGCTGACACTCTTACCTAAGTCCGGTGAAACCCTGAACTGAGAAGGATTGACAGAATTCAGTCCTGCCTTTCAATCTGTGAAAGGCAATGTTATTAAAGCCACTAAGTTGTGGTAATTGGTTATGAAACAATAGAAAACTACTGCTTAGAATCCTCGACTGAAAATTATTTGCCCTCAGATTTTATAAACTGTTGCTTCCATTTTGTTAAGATTATGTACTGCCATCAATAAGTATGATGCAATTCTGACTCCTGGTGTTTTTCTACGTGACTAGTTCCCTCCATCCCCTGGTCACTGGAAGATTTTAGAGCATTTTATTTAAATGCAGTGGTCTAAAATATCAAGCTTATATATCTTAAAGAGAGTCTTTATTCAATCATAATGCTGGTCACTTGATAGATTCTTTTATTCTTCAAACTCTTAACCTCAGTCCTCGGCCCTCAGAAATCTTCCTCTTCTTCTCCTTCTCCTACATTTCTCCTCCTCCTACTTTCTTCTTCTTCTTCTTCTCTCTCTCCTTCTTTTCCTTCTCGATCTCCTATTCCCATTATAATTTAGATGTTGAAACTCTATAGCTGTTTTTTCTAATTTTCTTATCTTTTACATTTTTTCATCTCTTTGTGTTCTGGTTCTACTTTCTCTGAGATATCTTCACTTTGTTTTCTAATATTTTGACTGATTTTTCAAAACTTCTCGTATTTTCATTTTAATGAACTTTTCTTTATTCTTCTCCTACTCTTTTTTATAGCATCTAGTTTTTTTTGTTTTTTTGTTTTTTTGTTTGTTTTGTGGTACACGGGCCTCTCACTGTTGTGGCCTCTCCTATTGCGGAGCACAGGCTCTGGATGCACAGGCTCAGCGGCCATGGCTTACGGGCCTAGCCGCTCACAGCATGTGGGATCTTCCCGGACCAGGGCATGAACCCGTGTCCCCTGCATCAGCAGGCGGACTGTCAACCACTGTGCCACCAGGGAAGCCCACATCTAGTTTTTAAAACAAATATGTAGTATTTCCTTTTATCTGAGGATATAAATTATAATTTTTTGCATGTGTTCTCCTGCTCTCTGCATTGTCTTTGTTTTTTCCAAATTCCTTTTTGTTCATCTGTTGGGATCTGTTTATTATTATTTTTTAATATTAGAGACTTTCCCCAATGAGGGATGATCCTTGATCCTCCATTTATGTTTCATGGTAAAACACTGAAATATTTCTTAGAAGTTTCTGCATTTGGGCAGAACGATTCAGTGTGGGGGGGGGACTTTATTATAGAATGAGGAACCAAGATAGGCTTTTTACAGGAGGCTCACTAACTGTCATTACTTATAGGTCCTTCCTCTTGTGCTGGTCAGTTTTCCCAGAAAGGAATCCTCTAATCTCCAGATAATACTGGTTGCTATGTTCTATTAAAGAAGTAGAGAAGGGAGCTAGATGGTCCTACCTTTTATGTGAAGTTTTGAGTATGGCACCTTCACACTTAACCATGCCTGTTGTCTACAGGTGCAGAATTCCTTTGATTCAAATTCTATGAAGAGAAAACCTATTATAGGCTTTTGCTTGGGAGGAGGAGGAGTTGCCTGAATTGTTGGTGAAAGGGGAGGGAATCTAGAGGTGCAAACTATTCCTAAACAGACTTTTAATCAATCATCCTATTTTAAAACCTCCATGAGTCTGATTTTCAGAGTTTCTTAATGCCTTCAATTTGTGAAATTTGTAGTAAATTTATAGAGGTGGATTTATGTGCTTCTTAGCATTCTGCACTGAGCTTTCCTCTCTCTCCATGTCCTAATTCAGATACTACTTGCCTAGCTGTTGGCTTATAGAATTTGTGGACAAACAGCTGTCACCTTTTGGCCTAGTCTCACTTTTTGTTGTTGTTGAGATTATGATCTAATATAATACCTGTTCTATAATCTTTGTAGCTTCAGATTCTTTATTGATCCATTTTATTTTATTCATGGTGTTTTTATCCATCATACAGTCTTTTACTTAGTGTAAAAAAAAACAACTCTCCATTTTCTAAGAGAAATATTTTATCTAAAATATAGTCAAAAAATATATTTCAATCAAAATAATTTCAAATGCTATTGACACTACCTTCTTGTTGAAATTAAATAAATTAAAATGTAAAAAATCATGAATTATCCTGAAAAAAATAGTGATTTAAGCTAATATTAACATGAAAATTTAAATTAGAATAACTCATTCTTTCTGTAATTTTGCTTTGTCTTATAATACAGAAGTATGTATTCCTTTGTTATTATAAGTCCAATTATTCAGAGAGATCAAGTATTTAAAATGTTAAAATTTCACTGATAAAAACACATTTGAAAATTCAGACTCAAAAAAAAAAACCAAACACATTCGTTTTCTGACACAGAGAAGACTGAAATTCTACATTTATTCATGCATTTTTATTATAAAAAGTTGTGTGAGTCTCTCTCTTGGAATTCTGCTTAGCCAAGTAGGTTTGGTTTATCTGTATTTGGGGAGAGATATTTTTGGCAAGGATTCCTCATTCTTCAATTTCACTTTAAATGTGGTATACCTATGTGATGTGAACTGTAAATACTCTTTTGAGTATATAAGACAGAAAATTTTCTGTTTGTTGAATAAATGGTTAAATGAACAAATGGGGATCAAAGATATAGAATTTCATCACTGAATTCTACATTAAGCCAAAATTCCTCATATTGCCAAGATATCTTCAATTCTTTGAGGGTAATTTTTATACTCATGACTTTATTTTCTTATATTTTATGCTTACTAAACAGCTTTATTTAACTAATGTATCCCGAATACATGAACAAATATTTTAACACCATCAAAGATAATGGGGGTGGGGGACACAGAGAGGGATTTCTAACAAATAGATGGGACTATTGATACCAAAATGCTCTAGTATTGAAGGACTAATATATTTCAAGTAGAACAGTACATATTTTACACATATTGTTAGGACTTGGAAATTGACAAAGTAAGCAATAATCACTTGCTGTCATCAGAAATAAACTTAATGGTAAAAGTTATAGTAATGTATGAAAAATAAAAGTGGAAATGGTAGTTAGGGGAGATAAATGTTGAAAACTTTAAATGCAATATGATGTAAGCATGGGTTTTATCTTCCTCTCTTTATTTTTTTAAATTCCCATTTGGTTTCTGGGCTTAGTCTGAGAAATAAAACCTTTTTACAAAATTACCAATAAAATTCTCTTGATAATTTTAGCTGAATTGAAAACAGGAAATACCCTTTTGTGGGAAAGCCTCCTGCCCAGAGAGTATGGATTTTTGACCAGTTTCGTAAATGTAGAGACTTTGGAGGGTCTGGCTATCCCATTTTTATGTATATACAAACTTGACACAATGTTGCAAGAGTGAAGAAGTTCAACGATAATTATGATGTTTATATCTACCAACCACTAAAAATTATGTTATTGAAATTCATCTTCAATTTTGAAAATTTTAAATAACAAGGTGGATCATAAATTTTAATTTCCAAAATATCTGTCATCCCAACAAAGTTTTCTAAAATTAATCTATTGACTTTATTGTTTATAATGTAAAAAGGGTGGGTCATAGCAAAGCTAATTTCTTCTAGAATTTTTTCAGAAAAAATTGTTAACTTTGCCAAACAAAAACAGATAAAATTTACTTAAGGTTAGGAGTTCAACATTAGAAAACAAATTATTACTTTGATATATCATTTGAATAATTTTAGGAATAAGATTCTGAATGTTATTGGTGACATTAATCTGGCTATGTACCGTATTGAAAAAAACTGGAATTTTGCACTTCTGAGTATAAAAAAAAAATCTATTTGTTATCACAGTAACCCAGTCTGCAAACAAATTAACAAAAAAATCCAAAACAAACAAAAAAAGTACAACATACTTCCATTTTGTTAGTTGTGTCTTTATACTTAGTTTAAAACTGAATCGAAACCCAAACTGATGAGAATTAACAATTAATATAATTTAAATTAAAGTTATGAAACTAGCAATATATTTTTAAAATTAGTCACACAGTAATTATATCTTTTTTCAGTAGATGATATGGGATCAAGCAATGAAGACCCAGTGCAGCCAAAAATAAATAAATAATTTTTTTAAAAAGTTGCTGCATTAAAAAAAAAAAAAGATGTAGCAGCACTGTACTTAATTAAGAACAGGGAACAGAGAATGTAGTAATCCAAGATATTTAGATGGAAGTAACCTCTAGGTTTGTGTTTTGATAGCATGAGTGCCTAACTGCCAGAGATTAAAACTTTATCTTATTAATGCATTATCTTGCTTTCACTTAGATGGTGATAAGTGCTTCTACTCCTGGGATGTACCACATTGCTATAGAACTGCTATGTACCTTTTGTATATGAAAGTCTTCACTTGTTTATGTAACTAGACTTTTTGATGATTAAAAAAATAAGGAAAAAATTAAGTTGTTTTTATCTTCTTTTACTCATCTTGACATATTCAGAAATCTTTTATATTAATAACTTATCCTTTCCTGCACCACTGTTGTATTAATTTCCCCAGACCTAAAGTTATTTAAAGTTTGACCTGATTTACACCTTAGTTTCAAAGAGTAGACATATGCAATATCTGAGGGGAAACTCAGAGTTATCATTAATATTCATAGTTATAATGTGTAAATAACAAATACATTTCAATCTTTCCTCTTTAAACTCTCACTCTCATCAACTTCTTCTCTGCAGGTTTTGCTGGTACCTCTCTGTTAAAGATTTCTTTACTCTTTCGTCAGTTTCTATTCCTCAGACTCTCTTAATTTTTGGTGTTCTCTAATGTTCCTTCACACTCCTCTATTCTCATTCTATAAATTCTCAGTGATTTCATTTTTACCCAACTCTTCAACTAAATCTATGTAAGGCTCCCAAACATGTGTTCTCAATTCAATCCAAACCTCTAAGGATTAATTTTGTCTTGAAAATTTTAGCCAGATATTCCACGGATACCTCAAACTTAGCACAATGTTTATATCCAGGCCAGAGAAGCTTTTCTCCTGGGAACTCCTTGTCCACATATCCTGCCCTATATCTTCAAAGTAAAAGGCAAGGACATTGGAATGTCGTTCAGCTATCATGGGAGACAGACACTACTTCAGACAAGGAGGATTTGAATTGCAGAAGCAGTTAGGTAAAATAAAGGACAATTTAATCACCTTGTAAACTCCTACTTCATAATATCTAAAGGAGTAGCATTTTTCAAAATTGGCAAGTTATCTTTTTTTTCCATTTTTTTTCCTAAGGTTTCTGAGGAATTAGCATGGTATTTGCAACAGTACCATATGGGACTGGGAAACTCTATATGTAGATCTAGGCAATTTGCATGAAATATGATACCAATTTTTATTGACAACTGAATGAATAAAGCATGTCATAAATGAAATAATATGTGTTTTTATAAAAATATTTAAAACTGGGGGCTACCCTGGTGGCACAGTGATTGAGAGTCCGCCTGCTGATGCTGGGGACATGGGTTCGTGCCCCGGTCCAGGAAGATCCCACATGCCGCGGAACGGCTGGGCCCGTGATCCATGGCCGCTGAGCCTGCGCGTCTGGAGCCTGTGCTCCGCAACGGGAGAGGCCACAACAGTGAGAGGCCCACGTACCACAAATAAATAAATAAATAAATAAAACTCATTAAATTCCTAAACATTTTTCAGTTTATTTTAATAATTTTACTTTAAAATTTGATATACATTTAGTATACTTTGACTTTTAGTTTCAATAACCTTAGAAAAATTTTTGAAAACATTTTTTGCATTTATTTTAATTTACATTTTTGATGAAGATCTATTCAAATTGTAGACACTTTGAATAGAATTATATTTTATTTTCAATTATTTAAATCATTCAGTGAATACAATTCAATGTCAGGATAGTAACTGAAAGTATAAAAGTATAGCCCAGAAAAGGAAAAAGATTAAAAAAGACAAGAAATAGAGATATTTTCTGGATGAGGAATATGTTTCAAAGTAGAATAGGATGTATCTTTTTTAACAGTTTGTTAGTTTGACTTATAATTTTTTTTTCCTTTTTTTTTTTGTGGTACGCGGGCCTCTCACTGTTGTGGCCTCTCTCGTTGCGGAGCACAGGCTCTGGATGCACAGGCTCAGTGGTCATGGCTTACAGGCCCAGCTGCTCCGCAGCATGTGGGATCTTCCCGGACCAGGGCACGAACCCATGTCCCCTGCATCGCAGTGGACTCTCAACCACTGCACCACCAGGGAAGCCCTGACTTATAACTTTTAAATATTTAGAAATATGGAATGTGAGCCTACATTTGTACTCTTTCCATAGGCCCTAAAAATGTTAGGGGTAGGACCTCCTAAATTCTTTGTGTCCACAACCCAACTTAATATCTTCTTCTAAATCTACTTTGCTTCATCAATTTTCTAACTTGATGCATGACACAACCCACTATCCAATTACTTAAGCCAGAAACCTAATTGTCACTTGAATTTTTCTGCACATCTGACATCTACTCACAAAGGTTGTATTTATTTTTTAGTACATTTAGAAAAACCTTTAGAATTGTCCCTTCCTCAGATAACCTTCCTAACCAGGCTCTACAAAGCAGTTTCTCCCACCCTTCCATACAGTAACACCTTATCTCTATCTAATTTCTTCATTGTACTTATTAGTTTGGAAATTATTATATTTATGTGCTTATTTATCCATGATTAATCTCTACCCCTTCACTAGAAGATAAGCTCCTAGCAGGTTTATTTGGCTCATCACTGTATATAGGGGCTTAAAATAATATCTGGCACATGATAGCCACTCAATAAATAATTTGTTAATGAATAAATTTTCTGTGTCCACATAGAATGTTGTCATTGGCTTTACAGGTGCATTTAGAATATTTTTTCACTGACTGTTCAGAGAAGCATTCTCTTAAATAACAGGATTTTCTTAGCTGCAGTGCTGATAAATGTTTCACCAAGCAAACTTAGGGTGATGAATGATGCTTGAATCCTTGAAGAATTCTCCCCTCTTTGACAATCTTCTGGACTTACTTCATTCTTGAAAAAGCACCCACTCTTTTTTTTTATATTTTATTTTTTTTACAACAGCACCCGCTCTTTTAATAACATATGATCATTACTTTTCTTAACAGCTTTTCTTTTCTTCAAGTCTATTTCATTCTAAAAGACAATTTTTTATTAATGATCAGAAAACAATTAAACTATAAACCTGCAAATAAAGATATTCTTTAACTTCTCACATGGTTTTCAAACTTACTTGACCCATATGATCAAAGTTTTGTTTTGTTTTTCTTAATTTGTGTATTCTAAACACTGAGTTTCTTGACATTGATAAAACAAACATATTAGGTCAAAGAAAGTGCAAGTTACTCATATTAAACACAACCTTGAAATGATGTCTTGATTTATGTATGTAGTTGTAGACATATGTGTCGTGTTTCTCCAATTATATTCTTTGTCAGAAGTAAGAGTTCTCAACATTTCCAGTGGAATTCCATTACATTTTTTCATTCTCTTTCCCATAGGCAGAATACATGCTTCTTCTTATTTTTTTTCTCAATTCCTTGCTTTGGCTGTATTATTTTAGTCTATGGAACAGATGGCTTTCAAATTATTGAGCTTGCTCTTGAGAAATGTCTTTAGAAATGCAAAGTTAGTTAAGAAAACCTTTAAGCAATTTTTCATGTGGTTTTCATAGAATTAGTCCATGAGATCTAGTTTTGAAAATGGATAACATGATTCATACCTAAGATAGTATAACTTTAACTTCATCTATAATTTCCTTAATGAGCAAAATACCTTAAAGGCAGCTAAAAGACTATATTAATGGTAAATCAGTGAATATAAGCAAAACTTTAAAGTGAATTTAAATTAATTCTGGAAAGCAGAAGAAAGCAACTGATTTTAATTCTCATCAAGAAAACTTTCTCTTTCTTAGTTTACAATTCTTTATGTTTTTGGAAACGATTTTTCCATACCCACATTTGAATTCTGAAGCACTGTCCCTGTGTCTGCCTTTAACCCTCTTCTGGCTATTCCTCACAATGTGCACCAGTTATCTTTCTAAAACTTATTATTTTTTGAGTCAATGTCTTGTTCAAAAATCTCAGAGGCCCCAGACTCCAAGGATGGCATCCACAACCTTCACTGTTTGAGCCTGATCTGAGTTTATCTCCTGGTTAAACCTCTGTGTGATATTTCAGTCCTGGCCATAGGCAATTTAAAAGGTTTTCCTGACAGTCCTCATGGGAGAAGCTGCTCTCTCCATGCCCAACTTTATGCATAGCCAATGCATTGTGGTCTTTGAAGGGTGAAGGGTATTGCAGATTGTAGGGGAGCAAAATTTGCCACCCTGAAATGTGTGTCTTTGGCATGAGAATTAATTTAGTCTGATTATTTTAAGAAACAGAAGACTCAGGAAGTCTTTGTTTTTACCTCCCCCTTAGTTGCCTAAAAAATTTAGATAAAGGGCCTGTCCTTAGAATAGAGCTATCTCCAGAGATATCTGCAAAGAATATGGGCCAGGCATTGTGGGAGAAACTCTTAGGGATCAGAGTCCACTCTGTGTCCCCTTGTCTCTGCATGGCCCAGCAAACATTTATCTCCCAAACATTTGCTTTTCCATCTCTATGTCAATTGCTTCCTCCCCATTGAAGTCCCAAACCACTACCCCCAACATCATCTTTTGTCTTTAGCAGCAAAAGATATTTAAGGTGATGGTTTCAGGCATTTCGGCAAGTAACTCAGTTCTCCTGGGTCTCACCCATATATATGTGTTATTAAACTTTTGTTTGAATTTCTCCTGTTAATCTATCTCATGTTAATTTAATTCTTAGACCAGCCAGAAGAATTTAGAAAGGCAGAGGGAAATTTCTTCCTCCCAGACACAGTGAAGGACACAGACCCTACTGTTCAGTCATACCCTTTGCATATTTTCATTCCTAGATGTCTTTCTCTGAGGCCTTTAGCAGAGGTCTTCCTGAGGTTTCTTTGCCAAAGAAGGGGGAAACTTGAAGGTATTTTTCTCCACTCTGACTCAGTACCCAGGGTCCATAAAAGTTCCAGAAACTTTTGTGTAGGGCTCCCTCAACAGTTAGACAATCCCCGTGTCCCCACTGATCCACCTGCCCCTCCACCAGTGTTGGTTCAAAACCTTAGGAGCTTCCCAGGGTGAAATCTGAAACTGGCCCCCATACACTGAGAGCAAGGAGGGACTGAAGAGTCAGACCACTCCAGACTGGTAAATGGAAGGCTTAATAAGCAAGGGAACTTACTAAGAGGATTATCTTGGGCACCATAAGATAAGTAGAAGATCACAGCATCTGTCCATCAGAGTCTTAAGATTGTCTATAGAGGATTCAACAGGCTTCAATCATCTGTACCTTCCAGATGGTCTAACAACACCTTACTCTGTCACATCTATGTCCTTGAAAGAGCTCTTAGTGTGGGATGGTGGGCAGAACATATATTCCACAAACAGGGGATGGAGGAGAAGCATTGTTTGCCCAGGTCCAGCTCAGGGGTCTATGGGTTGTCACATCCTCACATTGACCTTCTCCTGTGGAAAGATGGAACAGGGGGAGTCAGCACTTTCTTCAGATTAGACTCTTACTTATATCATCACAGTAAGGCCTTAAAAGCTTCACTGTCAGTCTCCTTTTGGCTTGTTGCTTTTATCTTGTACCCTGTCACCTGGCACCTCTCTCTCAGCTCAGTTGACCTCCTAGCAAAACCTACCTCTGACTGGCTGCTCATGGCTCTGATCTCCTGTGCCACATCAGACTTTGGCTTGTCCCAGGACACGTGCATGTGAAGGCCCAGATGGCTTTCCCCTTGCCACTCTCTTTTCTTCTAACGTTCTTTCCACTGTTGAATAACTGCCTCAAATGGTCATTTTAAATCTGATCTTTTCTGGCAGAATTAATTACCTCTTCAGTTTTCTCCTTACTTGGGTAGGAGACTGAGAAAATTAACATTAAACTATTTTAAATTATAAAGTTATAGAAGCAACATGGCTATGTTACAGCAACATGACAATATTACAGAGAATATTAATTGTCTGCAATTATTCTATCACCCTAAAGCAATCTTCATTATCATTTGGACATACGTCTTCAAGTCAATTTTCATATACCTACTAAAGAGTAAAATAGTAGTTACAATGTAACTTCAAACTTTTGTTCTTTTTCCCTCTCTCCAACATCATGTAGAAAACGTCTTAGTGTTCGTATATGGTCTTCAAAACCATTGTTGTAATAACATCATAAAATTTATGGTGAACTAATATAATCTGCTAAGCTATCTTACTAAACATTTGTTGTTTAAAATTTCACTATTTTACTTATATCAGTGTGCTAGTATGAGAGAGAGGTAGCAGTGATGAGCATATATACAATGTATAGAACAGTACCAGAGCTCAGGATACTGATTTGAACAAAAAGAAACACCACATATAACCACATAGTATGGATGGGAAAAAAGGAAATGTCAAGGCATACAGTATTATGAAAGACTATAGGGCTAATATGATTTATCCTTCATATTCGTGGGTTTATATCTGGGTCAGCAGTTTTCAGGTATTTCTTTCTCTTTTTGGACATTTACATTGCCTTTTGGCTTTGCTTCTCTATAAAAAAAGAAAAGTATCAGATTTTGTTAAGAAAATCCCTGAGAATTGCATTTTATCATTATAGAATTGACCACCTATTCCTCTTCTTATTTGTTCTTATCCTCTAATGCTGGTTTCCTGCATAAACACACAGAAATGTCTCAAGAATAAACAAAAATGAACATTTTATTGGTGAAAGTTCCTGTTAAAAGTTCCCTTTATGCTAGCATCAGAACTACCTTAAGGAAGAACAATTAACAGATGAGAAGCTTTGTCTCACAAAGCCTAAAAATCCAAGGGACGAGGAAAAAAATTCTTCATTATAAATAATGATATAGTACCTATAAAATAAAACACAATCTCATTGTTTTAGGAGAAGTAAAAAAGAAAAAGGAAGAACTTTAACATTTGTCAAGAAATATCTATGTTCTTCCCTTTATTGTTGAAGTCTATGCACACTGTCATCTTCCTGACCTGTGAGCTTTTACTATATTAAAAGATAACTCATCATATAATAAAAGTCACCTGCCTTTAAGTTATGACATAAAACTGGTGACTAGGGCTCCCCTGGTGGTGCAGTGGTTGAGAGTCCGCCTGCCAATACAGGGGACACGGGTTCGTGCCCGGTCCGGGAGGATCCCATATGCCGCAGAGAGGCTGGGCCCGTGAGCCATGGCCACTGAGCCTGCGCGTCCGGAGCCTGTGCTCTGCAATGGGAGAGGCCACAACAGTGAGCCCACGTACCGCAAAAAACAAAACAAAAAATGGTGACCAGAAGAACATGAAAGAAGTAGATCCAAGTTACAGCAGGAGGGATTTATACTAGCTATAATAACATATATTTTCCCCTCACTAAGTTCTGTTAATACAGGGAGGCTATGAAATGCAATTCCTTATAAAAGTCAATCCATATAGGATGCATTTCCATCTACCTGGGATGGTATAGACATGGTCTCACCTAAAAGCAAGATAAGCTAAATGACTTATCACTCCAGTCAGTCAATGCCATTTTCAAAAAATTTAGTAATTGTAATTTAGTCTTTCCTTGAAAGACAAACAAAAAAGAACAGATTTTGTTAGAGTTTTGTTAAGATATCTAACTGGTGAAACATTATATGGAAATGAGGGTGATGCATTATTCTGTTCTCTCTATGACAGTAAAATTCCATGTTCTCTAGGTGATTTTTTCATAGCAGTTGGGAGAATTATACAAGTGTCAAGCAAATACGGGTGAGATTGTGTCCATGATTAATATTGTATGGAGAAGTAGGCTTTACTGTTGCTGCCTTAAATGTTAGATACTTTTCAATTTAATATGTAACCTTTTCTTCCACATTTTCTTATTATGGTCCACTAGTTCTCCTATTTGTTATATTTAAACATGGACTTTACTTGAGCATCCAGCACTCAACAGCTCTAACTGCTTCCACTAAAATTCTCTGAGAGAACAGGGGAAGTTAGCAAATGATTCAGGTAGGTGATCTGCGTGATGCATATTTGACCTGTGTATTCTAGTCAGAAATCATGGGCTTTTTTCAACTTTTGTCAAAGTTTCAAGGTATTCACATTTTTTAGACAAAATACCATTTAAGATCCATGGAATAGAAAAGGAAAAATTATGCATAAAATGAAAAAAAAAAGAACATTGACATGAATTAGTGCCTGAAAACTTAAAAGTGAATGAAAAGTAAGAGGAATCTTGATTAATTTTTAACTCTGAGGAAGCCCTTACCCATATTCCTCAAATAGAATCAGGTGAAGTGAGAGTCTAAGCCAGAGTGTATACATGTGAGAGGTGCAGGAGCCCCAGGGCAGGAAAAGGGCTTGACACCATCTGAGCGGTACATTTTCCACTAGTGAGTATTAGAGTGGGTTGGTGGGGAAGGAAGCAAACGGTTGCCTTCTCTTTCCCCCATAACATTCTCTCCTGCTTTACTTCTATTATTACCTTTATCACTTTATTATTACCTTTACCACTTCCTAATATTGAAGTTTTTAAGGCAGGTTAGTGTGATAATGTGTGACTCATATGTTCTAGCAGTTAAAGGCTAAGATTGGAATCTTACTCAAGCACTTTCTACCTGTACATCTTTGGGCAAGTTAATTAAACTTGCAAATGTTTTCTCATCTAAAAATGAGAGAACAATGCATACCTTTTAGAATTGTTGGAATATTTAAGTAAGTTAAAATGTCTAAAATATCTAATTTAGTGTGAGCAATTGTTAGGTGTAAGATAATGTTAGTTCCTTTCTCCCCGAAGGATACCAGTGCCTGTTCTTGTGAAAACAAAGTGCCGTTTCTCTCCCTTGCAAAATCTTTCTCATTTTATCAATCTAGTCATGTGGGATGCCTTCTATCCTCTATTTTCAAGTCCTTTCATTTCATGCCTGAATTATTCCAATAGTCTCTTAACTTGCTCTGATCTCCAGGTTCTTCCCCCTCCCATTTCTCTTGTTCACTGTTGCCAAACTAATCTCTCTAAAGTGTCCTTCTGACCCTGTCATTCTGCTGCTTTAAAATATTCAAAGAATTTCTAACAGACACAAGGAACATTCAAAACTGCTCACTGACATGGCAGAACAGGCCTCAACCTAATATAAACTCTCTTGCATTTATTTCTTAGGTATCTGTTAAATTCCAGGTGCTTTGCATGCATTTCCTCTAATCCTTACAACAATATGGCAAGACAGGAATTATTATTCCCAGTTTACCAATAGGAAATAGAGGATCAGACAGGTTTTAGGACTGGCCAGAATTCAACAACCACAAGGTAAGGGTGTCTGAACTCACATCTGGTTTTGTTTCCCTATAAAGTCACCATGTGCTTCCACACAACTGTACTACCACCGTATACTGTCTATAGACTATATACTTATACGTCACATGTTTCCAATTATTTGGTTATATGTTAGCATCTGCCATGAGCCATGGGCTTTTATCCTGGAGGGACTATGTCTTTTTCTTCTCAGTATCTTTTAGCACCTGCCTTGCTCAGAAGGGACAACTAGGAAGGAATGTACGTTGAATGAAGGGATTAATGAATTAAAGACAAAAAAGAAGGCAGGGGCAACCTAAAGTGGGCTTTCAGGGAAAGGGCGACCTGAGCACAGTGTGGGTAACCTTATTCTGAAAATGAGGAAGACACTAAAATGTATAAAGGCAGTGTATAAAAATCAGATGAGAGGGTAAGGATTAAAGCTGTGCTCACATTTCAGCTCTACCTTTTCTCTTTCCTAGTAATGATATCTTGTGCTACAGTGTTTCAGGCTCCCCCTGTCCCACACCCCCACCCCCTCATATAAAGCTAAACATTGTACTTTTTTGTTTTGCTTTGTTTTGTTTGGTTGCACTGTGTTGCTTGTGGGATCTCAGTTCCCTGACCAGGGATTGCACCCAGGCCTCCACTGAAAGTTCCAAATCCTAACCACTAGGCTACCAGGGAACTCCCTACATTGTACATTTTTTTTTACTTACATACATTATGAATTTACTTCTCCTCAGGTCATATTCTGCACTTAATAATCATTGTAAACTTTATATGAACAAGCAACTTTATTACTTAAGGGTAGTTCAGAATTATAGCTTTGTTTTAGAAAGAAATAACGTCTTCTGCCCGTGGAAACACAAGTTATTTTTTTAGTACCCAATTATGCCACTCAAGATCTAATTCTGACCATACACAGCATAGTCTCATTTAAAGTTTATTATTTAAATTTCAGTGTGTGTGTGTGTGTGTGATTTTGATTCTTCTTGAGTGGCTAAGAAATGATGAGTGCATTCATTTCTGCATCTAGGATTTATGGGTATGTTTACAAATAATAATGTCATATCAGAAAGCAGGTAAAAAAAAAGAGTCTAAGCAAATGAATTTAATCAGTCCAGTGACACTCAAATTTGAAATGAAAAGAATAGGTAGGCCCAAAGCTTACCTCTAATAAAAGGTAAGCTTACTTAGGGTTTTAAAAATATGCAATTAAAGTCCAGTCCCCACCACCACATGCAACAGTATATTGCTGTACCTGAGCAGTTTCTTTGCAGATGCCTATACTTTTGCATTTTTCAAGGATATGAGTTTTCCTTGAAGTAGAGAATTGGCAGCAAACCCTCTCACTGTTATTTGACTTTCAGTAGCGTATTGATTAGTGGAATAATTTAGGCACAACTGCCCTTGGAGAATCTATTAATACTTTAATACTAGTTACGGAAAGAACACTGGCATTAACCTTTGTTGAAAAACGGTTCCCTGGCCTTGTTGACATATGTGACGATAAATAAAGGACAAAGACACAAATGCAAAAAAAAAAAAAAATCAGGTAATGGCAGAAATAGCAATATACAAGTAAAGGATAGATTCAATGTTTATTAGGATTTGGTAACTCAATTTCAGTACTGGAGTTTAGATTATTGATTATTTTAAATCAGAAAGAATGAATAACTAAGGTAAAAGGACCACAAAACAATAAAATTATTTGTCATGATAGTAAAAATGATTTTATTTATTTTATTAGGCAATTTTCCATTCTCTTTATGAGAAGCAGTACATGTCTGCATTGCTACATAATTGGTTTTGGCTGCAAGCCAACTGACAAAGTTAATTAGTACATATCTGTGTACAGGTCCTAGGAGAGGTTCCAATATCTACAGAATTTAGTTTGAAGCAGTTTAGTCAGGTAGTAGAGGGAGAGTGAAATCTTTATGCTTCCTTTATGCAAGAAATATGATCAATTTCTACTATGGACATAGTAAAATTTATCTTTCCATTTAAAATATTTCCATTTCTCCTCCCCAAAAAATAGGTAACAACTAAGAAGTCTTTAAAAACTACAGGCTAAGGGCTTCCCTGGTGGCGCAGTGGTTGAGAATCCGCCTGCCGATGCAGGGGATGCGGGTTTGTGCCCCGGTCCGGGAGGATCCCACATGCCGCGGAGCGGCTGGGGCCGTGAGCCATGGTCGCTGAGCCTGTGCGTCCGGAGCCTGTGCTCTGCAACGGGAGAGGCCACAGCAGTGAGAGGCCCGCGTACCGCAAAGAAAACAAAACAAAACAAAACAAAACAAAAAACACTACAGGCTAAAATCATGGTCTTTCAATATATTAATTTAGAAAAAAACATTTTCTTAATGGTCTCATATTTTGTGGTGGAACAACTTGGCTCTTATTCTTGGTACCTACTCTCAATACAATTGTGAGTGTGTGTACGTGTGTGTGTTTCAATAAGAAAAATATGATTCTAAGTGTAAGCAATTATGGTTGTGAATTAAAAGAAATAAGGAAAATCATTACCAGGCAACCCTGGGAAAATAATAATACCACAAATATTTACTTAAGGTGACCGTATGATTTCTCATTAAATGCAGGCACTCTTGAGAGTAAAAGGAGATACTATTGATATTAGGTTAAGATACATGAAAATTGCTATATTTACATGTCAAAATGGTCAAATACTGACAAATTCTTTTGGTTTACCTTATGCTTATTAGGAGACAAAAGGAGAAAACAAAAAAGCCCTAAGTAAACGGGGATGTTTATATACCATATATTTCTTTCTAGACATGTTTTGATTCACACAGCATGGCATAGCTTGTATCAGGAGCACAATCATGAGGCTTGGTGTTGTCAAATAATTGTTCACTATGTGTCTGAGAGATATATATTACCACTGGGCTCTTCTCTGCAATTACTTCAATTTATAAATGGCACCTACATTTCTTGTCATACTTTGATGTGGTAACAGTTGCAGGTTAAAACAAATAATATTTTTTGCTTGTGGGCTATATCTCTCTTTGCCTATCTACTTCTTTTTTTTAATTTAATTTAATTTATTTCATTTTCTGAATTTTATTTTATTCATTTATTTATTTTTATACAGCAGGTTCTTATTACTTATTTATTTTATACATATTAGTGTATATATGTCAATCCGAATCTCCCAACTCTTCCCACCACCACCACCACCCCAATTCTCCCCTTGGTGTGCATAAGTTTGTTCTCTACATCTGTGTCTCTATTTCTGCCTTGCAAACCAGTTCATCTGTGCCGTTTTTCTAGATTCCACATATATGTGTTAATATACGATAATTGTTTTACTCTTTCTGACTTACTTCACTCTGTAAGACAGTCTCTAGGTCCATCCACATCTCTACAAATGACTCAATTTCATACCTTTTTATGGCTGAATAATACTCCATTGTATATATGTATCCCACATCTTCTTTATCCATTCATCTGTTGATGAGAATTTAGGTTGCTTCCATGACCAGGCTATTGTAAATAGTGTTGCAATGAATACTGGGGTGCATGTGTCTTTTTGAAATATGTTTTTCTCTGGGTATATGCCCAGTAGTGTGATAGCTGGGTCATATGGTAGTTCTATTTTTATTTCTTTAAGGAATCTGAATACTGCTCTCCATAGTGGCTGTATCAATTTACATTCCCACCAACAGTGCAAGAGGGTCCCGTTTTCTCCACACCGTCTCCAGCATTTGTCGTTTGCAGATTTTCTGATGATGCCCATTCTAACCAGTGTGAGGTGATACATCATTGCAGTTGTGATTTGCTTTTCTCTAATAATTAGTGACGTTGAGCAGACTTTCATGTGCCTCTTGGCCATCTGTAGGTATTCTTTGGAGAAATGTCTATTTAGGCCTTCTGCCTATTTTTTGATTGGGGTGTTTGTTTTTTTTAATATTAAGCTGCATGTGTTGTTTATATATTTTGGAGATTAATCCTTTATCCATTGATTCATTTGCAAATATTTTCTCCCATTCTGAGGGTTGACTTTTCATCTTGTATATAGTTTCCTTTGCTGTGCAAAAGCTTTTAACTTTCATTAGGTCCAATTTGTTTATTTTTGCTTTTAGTTCCATTACTCTAGGAAGGGTCAAGAAAGAGCTTGCTGTGATTTATGTCAAAGAACGTTCTTCCTATAAAACTCTAAGAGTTTTATAGTGTCCGGTCTTACATTTAGGTCTTTAACCCATTTTGAGTTTATTTTTGTGTATGGTGTTAGGGAGTGTTCTAATTTCATTCTTTATATGGAGCTATCCAATTTTCCCAGCACCACTTATTGAAGAGACTGTCTTTTCTCCATTGTATATACTTGCCTCCATTGTCATAGATTAGTTGACCATAGATGCATAGGTTAATCTCTGGGCTTTCTATTCTGTCCCATTGATCTATATTTCTGTTTTTGTATGAGGCCCATACTGTCTTGAGTACTGTAGCATTGTAGTATAGTCTGAAGTCAGGGACCCTGTTTCCTCCAGCTCCGTTTTTCTTTCTCAATATTGCTTTGGTTATTCAGAGTCTTTGTGTTTCCATACAAATTTTAAGACTTTTTTTCTAGTTCTGTAAAAATTGCCATTGGTAATTTGATAGGGATTGCATTGAATCTGTAGATTGCTTTGGGTAGTATATTCATTTTCACAGTATTTATTCTGCCATTCAAGAACATGGGATATCTCTCCACCTTATTGTGTCATCTTTGATTTCTTTCACCAGTGTCTTATAGCTTTCTGAGTACAGGTCTTTTACCTCCTTAGGTAGCTTTATTCTGAGGTATTTCATTCTTTTTGTTGCAATGGTGAATAGGATTATTTCCTTAATTTCTCTTTCTGATCTTTCACTGTTAGTGCTTAGGAATGCAAGAGATTTCTGTGCATTAATTTTTTTACCCTGCATCTTTACCAAATCCATTGTTTAGCTCTAGCAGTTTTGTGGTGGCATGTTTAGGATTATCTATGTATAGCATCTTGTCATCTGCAAACAGTGACATTTTTACTTCTTCTTCCAATTTGTATTCATTTTATTTCTTTTTCTTCTCTGATTGCCATGGCTAGGACTTGCAAATTTATGTTGAATAATAGTGCCAAGAGTGGACATCCTTGCCTTGTTCCTGATCTTAGAGCAAATGCTTTCAATTTTTCACCATTGAGAATGATGTTGGCTGTGGATTTGCTGTATATGGCCTTTATTATGTTGAAATAGGTTCCCTCTATCCCCACTTTCTAGAGAGTTTTCATCATAAATCGGTGTTGAATTTTGTCAAATGGTTTTTCTGCATCTATTGAGATAATCATATGGTTTTTATTCTTCAGTTTGTTAATATGGTGTATCACATTGATTGATTTGCGTATAATGAAGAATCCTTGCATCCCTAGGATAAACCCAACTTTATCATGGTGTATGATCCTTTTAATGTATTGTTGGATTCTGTTTGCTAGTATTTTGTTGAGGATTTTTGCATCTATATTCATCAGTGCTATCGTTATGTAATTTTCTTTTTTTGGTATCAGGGTGATGGTGGACTCATAGAATGAGTTTGGGAGTGTTCCTTCCTCTTCAAGTTTTTGGAAGAGTTTGAGAAGGATAGGTGTTAGCTCTTCTCTAAAGGTTTGATAGAATTCACCTGTGAAGCCATGTGCTCCTGGACTTTTGTTTGGTGGAAGATTTTTAATGACATTTTCAATTTCATTACTTGTATTTGGTCTGTTCATATTTTCTGTTTTTTCCTGGTTCAGGCTTCAAAGGTTATACCTTCTAAGAATTTGTCGACTTCTTCCAGGTTGTCCATTTTATTGGCATAGAGTTGCTTGTAGTAGTCTCTTATGATACTTTGTATTTCTGCTGTGTCAGTTGTAACTTCTCCTTTTTCATTTCTAATTTTATTGATTTGAGTCTGCTCCCTCTTTTTCTTGATGAACCTGGTTAAAGATTTTCAATTTTATTAAAGAACAAGCTTTTAGTTTTATTGACCTTTGCTATTGTTTTCTTTGTTTCTATTTCAATTATTTTTGCTCTGATCTTTATGATTTCTATCCTTCTACTGAATTTGGGGTTTGTTTGTTTGTTTTTCTTTCTCTAGTTCCTTTAGGTGTAAGGTTAGATATTTTATTTGAGGTTTCTCCTGTTTCTTGAGTTAGGTTTGTATTGCTAGAAACTTTCCTCTTAGAAGTGCTTTTGCTGCATCCCATAGGTTTTGTATCATTGTGTTTTCATTGTCATTTGTCTCTAGGAATTTTTTGATTACTTCTTTGATTTCTTCAGTGATCTTTTGATGATTTACTAATGTATTGTTTAGCCTCCATGTGTTTGTGATTTTTACATTTTTTTCCCTATACTTGATTTCTAATCTCATACCATTGTGGTCGGAAAAGATGCTTGATATGATTTCAATTCTCTTAAATTTACCAAGGCTTGATTTGTGACCCTAGATGTGATCTATCCTGGAGAATGTTCCATGCTCACTTGAGAAGAATGTGTAATCTGCTGTTTTTGGATGGAATGTCCTATAAATATCAACTAAATCTATCTGGTCTATTGTGTCATTTAAAGCTACGTTTCCTTATTAATTTTCTGTCTGGATTTTCTGTCCATTGGTGTAAGTGAGGTTTTAGCATCCCCCATTATTATTTTGTTACTGTCAATTTCCTCTTTTATAGCTTTTACCATTTGCCTTATGTATTGAATTGCCCCTATGTTGGGTGCCTATATATTTATAATTGCTATATCTTCTTTTTGGATTGATCCCTTGATCATTATGTAGTGTCCTTGTCTCTTGTAACATTCTTTATTTTAAAGTCTATTTTATCTGATATGAGTATTGCTTATCCAGCTTTCTTTTGATTTCCATTTGCATGAAAAATATTTTCCCATCCCCTCACTTTCAGTCTATGTGTGTCCGTAGTTCTGAAGTGGGTCTCTTGTAGACAGCATATATATTCTCCTTGTTTTTGTATCCATTTGGTGAGCCTGTGTCTTTTGATTGGAGTATTAATACATTCACATTGAGGTAATAATTGATATGTATGTTCCTATTACCAAATTCTTAATTGTTTTGGGTTTGTTTTTGTAGGTCCTTTTCTTCTCTTGTGTTTCTCACTTAGAGAAGTTCCTTTAGCCTTAGTTGTAGAGCTGGTTTTGTGGTGCTGAATTCTCTTTGCTTTTGTTTGTCTGTAAAGCTTTTTGTTTCTCTGTCGAATCTGTACGAGATCCTTGCCAGTTAGAGTAATCTTGGTTGTAAGTTCTTTCCTTTCATCACTTTAAATATATCATTTCAATCCCTTCTGGCTTGCAGAGTTTCTGCTGAGAAATCAGCTGATAACCTTGTGGGAATTATCTTGTATGTTATTTTTCCCTTATTGCTTTCAATAATTTTTCTTTGTTTTTAATTTTTGTCAATTTGATTACTATGTGTCTTGGTGTGTTTTTCCTTGGGTTTATCCTTCCTGGGACCCTCTGAACTTCCTGGACTTGGGTAGCTATTTCCTTTCCCATGTTAGGGAAGTTTTCTACTATAATCTCTTCAAATATTTTCTTGGGTCCTTTCTCTCTCTCTCTTTTCCTTCTGGTACCTCTATAATGTGAATGTTGGTGCATTTAATGTTGTCCCAGAGGTCTCTTAGGCTGTCTGCATTTCTTTTCATTCTTTTCTCTTTATTCTGTTCTGTGGCAGTGAATTCCACCATTCTGTCTTCCAGGTCACTTATCCATTCTTCTGCCTCAGTTATTCTGCTATTGATTCCTTCTAGTGTAATTTTCATTTCAGTTACTGAAGAATAGTTCCTCTCCATCTGTGTGTTCTTTAATACTTCTAGGTGTTTGTTCTTTCATTCTTCTAAGTCTTTGTTAATCATTTCTTGCATCTTCTCCACCTTTGCCTCCATTCTTTTTCCATGTCCTGAATCATCTTCACTATCTTTATTCTGAATTCTTTTTCTGGAAGGTTGCCTATCTCCACTTCATTTAGTTGTTTTTCTGAGGTTTTATCTTGTTCCTTCATCTGGTACACAACCCTCTGCCTTTTCATCTTGTCTATCTTTCTGTGAATGTGGATTTTTTTCCACAGGCTGCAGGATTTTAGTTTTTCTTGCTTCTGCTGTCTGCCCTCTGGTGGATGAGCCTATCTAAGAGGATTGTGCAAGTTTCCTAATGGGAGGGACTGGCGGTGGGTAGAGCTGGGTGTTGCTCTGGTGGTCAGAGCTCAGTAAAATTTTAGTCCTCTTGTCTGCTGATGGGTGGGGCTGAGTTCTCTCCCTCTTGGCTGTCTGGCCATAGGCAACCCAGTACTGGCACCTACAGGCTCTTTAGTGAGGCTAATGGCAGACTCCAGGAGGGCTCACACCCAGGAGTACTTCCCAGAACTTCTGCTGCCAGTGTCCTTGTTCCTGTGGTGAGCCACAGCAGCCCCCGCCTCTGCAGGAGACCCTCCAATACTAACAGGTAGGTCTGGTTCTGTCTCCTGTAGGGTCACTGCTCCTTCCTCCGGTGTCCTGATGCACACATTATTTGTGTGTGCCCTGAAAAAATGGAGTCTGTTTCCCCCAGTCCTGTAGAAGTCCTGTAATCAAGTCTGATTCTCTGGGAATTCGTCCTTCCATTGCCAGACCTCCAGGTTGGGCAGCCTGACGTCAGGCTCAGAACCTTCATTCCAATGGGTGGGCTTCTGTGGTATAATTGTTTTCCACGTTGTGAATCACCCACCCAGCAGTTATGGGATTTGATTTTATTGTGATTGTGCCCCTGCTACTGTCTTACTGCAGCTTTTCCTTTGTCTTTGGATGTGGGGTATCTTTTTTGGTGAGTTCCAGTGTTTTCCGTCAGTGATAGTTCAGCAGTTAGTTGTGATTCCAGTGCTCTCATAAGAGGGAATGAGCACACGTCCTTCTACTCCGAACATCTTGAACCACTCTACTTCTTTTAATATTCCCCTTCCTTCTCCTCATACCACAGTATACAATATACCTGGTTCAGCCTTCAACCATTCTCCATTAAAACTTACATGTCCTCTTGCCACAGGGACTGGCTAAGTGATTGGCCGTAAAAACTATTAAATTAATTTACACTGTAATGTCAAGGAATAATTCAAACTTAATTTGTTGATCTACATAGATGACAAATTTACATATTAATAGAACACTTTAATAGCCCAAAACCCAGTGATGTTGAACATTTTTTTATGCTTACTGGTAAAATATCTTAGGATGAAGGCATTTTTTCACTACCTTCATATCAAATCTTATAGACATTTGACTACCAATATATAATGTCAACCTTATAATTTATTGTTATTTTATGTTCTTAATAACAGCACACAGATTTGTTATAGTTCATCCAATTCAAATATAGAAAGACTCTCGGCATACATATCACATCCAGAGCATCTCTTTAATACCATTACAAATATAACTGTTCATAATCATTTAATATGTTGGGCAACTAATTCTATTTCTCTATGTATTATTATGAATGATTTCTATATCTCATAAATAATTCCAAGTGGAATATATGAAGTTTTTCTGCAAGCCAGAAAAACTTATTTCCTAAAGTATCAAATAAGATGATATCTTACTTTACTAGGGCTGCCATAACAAAGTACAACAGACTGGGTGGCTTAAACAACAGAATTTTTTTCTCTTAATTCTGGGGGCTAGAACTCTGACAGAGGATGTCAGCAGAGTTGGTTTTTCTGAGGCCTCTCTCCTTGGGTTGTAGATGACTCTCTTCTTGTGTTTTTACCTGGTCTTCCCTCAGTTTGTGTCAGTGTCTTAGTCTCCTTTTCTTATGGGGCACCAGCCAGATTGGATAAGGGCCCACCCTAATGACCTTATTTTAACCTAATTACCTCTTTAAAGACCCTATCTCCCAACACATTTACATTCTGAGCTACTAAGGGTTTGTATTTCAGCATATGAATTTAGGAGGGAGCAGATGGACACAATTCAGCCCATAACATATGGTATCCAGTCTTAACTATTCTTTCAAATAAAATCCATGATTTGGTTTGAAAATCTATCATATTTCATCCCCAAATCCAGTCTTCAGTAACAGACAAACCATCTCTGAAATATTAATAAGCAGGGTTATTTTAAAGCAGAAGGCATCACCTGCCAATTCTCTGTGATTGCAATAGACAATGTAACTAAGTCATATTAAAATCTATTTTGATATGTAGCTTCAAGTTTGTTTTTCTGTGAAAAATTATTCTAATAAGTTTGTATAAATTCTACATATCCAGTGCATTTTCCAGTTGATATTTGACTCAGGACAAGAATGGCTGTGTGGTAGATTAGAAAGAACTTTAGTAAAAAGGATTTCTTGATTTCAGGGCTATCTCTAATGCAAAGTTAGTTATAGCTTGACCTGTAACTGACCTAATTTTTAGCTTCCTTATTAATAAAATGAGGATAATTTTTCTACTTAAAGCAGTTGTTTTGAAAATTAAATTAAATTTAGTTTTACAAATTTTGTAATCCTTAGTTTTGCAGCCATTCAAATAATTCTGCTCTCCTTCCCTTTTTTATTTTCATTTAGTTTGGGCAACATTCAATTGATCCTTGCATGCTGAAAACCCAAACAGCTTCCAAAGGTACCCCTTTAAAATAAGTTATAGCATAGACCTTGAAAGCATCTGGCTCAGCATATACAACAATAATGTCCTGCAATATAGAGAACATAAATGTATTTTATTGCTTCTCCTCTGAAAATCAAAAAGCATTGCCTGTTTTTATGTTTAAGATCTGAGAGGAGAAAAAACAAAGTCAGGACATACTTTCATACAGATCACCAATAGGGAAATTAAGTACCATGGAATTACTTTTTGAGGAAGTCAACCAGGAGCCACAAATAAAAGCAATGAGCCTACTAGATTGTTCATAATCACACAAATTCTCCTGGAGATGATGTGACCAATACTTAACAAATGATCAATTGAACCTGCGTGGGGATCTGCTCCTGGAATGCCACATGCATGACACGTTCAGTTTCTGAAGAGTTGAGGAAAAGGTATCTGCAATGCAGTGATTAGCACCCACATCCACCTCTGAGGATATGTATGAAATCCTATGCCAAATAAAGGTAGCAAGAAGTCCTTGAACTTCATCTCTGCCCTTTGCTTTTACTCTGGGGGATACATCCTGTAATTGCTACAGAGCTGTAAGAGAATGTTGGTCAGAGAAGAAAATGTAGTTTGAGTAGAATCCAAAATTTGAGTACATGATGTTGTCTAGATAAAACATTGCCAAGGGAAAGATGGTGATTTTCTTATATTTGTCAATTATCATCCCACATAATAAATTTTATTTGTAAACATTTGAATTCTGCCTATTACAGTTAATTTATGCTTGCAATTACACATAATATGGCCTAAGCCATGTCTAAACTCACTGCAGTAAGTTCTCTGTTTGCATGATGCTGTACAATACAGTTTTATGTAAGGCTCCTGTTTTGTATTTTTAGTTTTTTTTTTTTTAACTTGGTTTCTGTTTACTGATGTAAAGACACTTGGGGATTTCAAAGAAAAGGAAGCTTATGAGACAAAATTAATGTGCTACTGATTTCAATAGAACAAACAGAACTTCTAAAAATTAATGAAAAATCATTCATCTCTTTTAAAAGTGTTTTCAAAACAAGGCTTTTGCCTTCAGTCCTTACTAAACCAAATAAATATAATTCAAACTTCTTTTTGAAAAGATTTGAAAAAATTTAGAAAAATACTTTAACTTACTCGTGTGGATGTCCCTAAACTCTGAATTCTTAGAGTCCACAGGGGTATCTGCAATGTAGTGTTCAAAGTTTTTTAATTTTCTTCAATGCTGTGTTAAAAATGATAAAATTTAAGACTACCCAATTAGATTTACAATCTAACACAAATAATCTGATATACATAGTAAAAGAAAATTTAATAATTATTGAATTTTTTACCATTTCTCAAAAGTAGAAAAATGTGAAGCAACTAGTGCATTAAAATTAACATTGTATTAGAATGCTTCAGTTATAAATCAACTAATAAATGACATAACCAGGCTAAAAATATTTACAGAAAACATCATCAATATTTCATTGTTCAAATTTAAGACATAATAATATGTTTCCTATATAAATGATTTAAAAACCATTTTGCACTTTATTGAAAGTGCACTTTATTGAACACACTTCTTGTTGTTCATTCTTTGATTAATCCTACCATCTGGAGAGAAGAAGTTACAAATGTCCTTCATAATTAACAGGTAATCCATATAAGGGAAATATTTAACATTGAAGTAGAATAACCCTTGATTTCTATTGTTGCTTCCCTCATCAGCAGGGTAAGATTATTGATACCACACACACACACTCAATATTGATAAAATAGATTCCCGAAGTCTAGAAAACAATAAAAATGATTAATAATTAGTTAATACATTTTCTTCTTTTGCATCTTCCCCTTGTTCATTGATTTTGAAAACAATAACAAGTCTTTTTGATCCATTACTTTATCCCTTGGGGGTTTTCTTTGTTTTTCAGTTCTATTTTGGTATTCTAAGAGAATACTTAGCAACACATGGATTATGAATTTTTGCATTCATTAAAGAATATTTATTAAAATCTTACCATGTGCTATTGTAAGTACTACATGAATAAGTGCACATGTGCACACACACACATATTGAGATTATTATTTTAAATTTGTTTATAAGTAGCTCAGCACCTACCTATATCTATTTCTTTAGTAATACAACTAGACTATACATTTCTGTAGAGGAGGAAAATATATGTATTTTTTTTTTATTTTTGGTTAACTACTGTTAAACATGTGGCACTACAACTAAAGGATGATAATTGCTTAGATAGAATTACACTAAGGAAACAGAAATGCCTGAATCCCTTTCTCAATTTTTCTCCTCTCAATATACCTGATGAAAATGCATTCACAGCTGAATAAGGCAAAACACTTTTTATTACTTGTAAGGGCTTTGGTGTCAAACCATGATAGACATCCCACTCCCACCCCCAGAGCTATGCTGGACCCATGTGGAACCTCTTTCCCTAAACTTAAATAGGTCTAAAATGTCAAGGCTCAAAGCAGGGCATGTGCTTTTCTCTCTATTTTCACATCAGAACCCAAATGTGAACCCAAAGTCTCAGATCTCTGGGAAGATCTAAGTGCAGCCACCCAGGGGAAAGAACCAGAGCAAGGGAGTGGGATTATTAGATATAACACAAATATTTCCCCTAATTCCAAGACAGGATTCCTCTAGACTGCCTGATCTAGATTTTCCAAAGTCCAGTAAGATGAACAGAAAGAAAATGATAGTTCTTCTTCAGAAGAATTTACCTAGGAAAAGTGAAAATTCTGTAAGGACCATTATGATCTTTAAACTATGTCAGTAATTGCAACTATTAGCACAATAGCCAATAATATCCTTAAATTTTACCAATCCATAGTTGCATACTCTTCCTCGAGAGCGAGTGCCCTCTGGTCCCCAGTAGAGACTGCTTAGGAAATAGCAAGAGACAAAGAGGAGCCTTGAAGTTCTCCTCCCTGAAGGCCCAGCAGCTACAAAATTCATAGTAATGTGGAGAAGAGATTACATAAGCTTAATAAATAAATTTAATTACTGCACTTTTTTGAAGAGTCTTTATAGATCCATGATTCTTAGAAATGTATACATCAAATCTAATTCTTTTATCCCTCAAGGTTTATTGCTTGGATGTGCTACAGTATTTTAACATTTCTTTATGTATTCACTTTTTCTGGCACAGCTTGCCAGGTTCAATTTATTTCCTTGGAAAGATTTGGAAGATTATTCAGAATTTTTCATAATCTCTAGATAAAATAAATATATTATATGATAGTGCTTTTACAAAGTTAAAAACTGAGAGCCAAATCTTTTTATATAAAAACAAAATACATTTAAATACCCACCTGAAACTACACCATCACTTATAATTTAATGCTCCCTTTAATTTCTAACTATTTTGTTTTAAGGTTATAAATTAGTTTTATCACAAAATAATTTTAAATTTTTACTGAAAACTAGGAAAATGTATATGAGACATTCCCTTTTAAGTTGTAGGTCTTCTCCAAATTATATTTAATTGAGACTTCTTGAATTAAAAGATAATAATATAAGGCCAGTAAGCCAGTCATAGATAAGAGCCTTCCAATCTTGTGGTTAGCACTCACTTGACACTATATTTGAAGAGAAAAAAGAGAGAGAGATGAAGAGGGTGCACATATCTAGTATGGGTCAGAAATATAATAGACAAGTCATCAGGAGAACTAGCAATGTTATATGTCTGTCTTCTAGGCACTACATTATACATCCTCATTACCAAATTTAAATGTTCTCCAGAAGCTAGATTTATAGCATCTACCCTCTAGACCTTGTTTTCTATCTGCTATGAACTAAATGTTTGTGCCTTCCCAAAATTTATCTGGTAAAGACTTAACTGTCCATGTGACTATGCGTGGAAATTGAGCCTCTTAAGGAAGTAATTTAGGTTAAATGAGGTCATAAGGGTGGGGCTTTAATCTGACAGGGCAAGTGTCCTTACGAAAAAATAAGAAATATCAGAGCTTTTTGTCTCTGCTAAGTGAAGACACAGCAAGAAGGCTGCCATCTGAAAGCCAGGAGGAGAGCTCTTACCAAGAACTGAACTGACCAGCACCTTGATCTCAGAATTCCCAGCCTCCAGAGCTGGGAGAAATAAATTTCTGTTGTTGAAGCCACCAGTCTGTGGTACTTTGTTATGGCAACCTGAACAGATTAATGCACACTATTCTTCCAGTTCCAATATCCCCACTCCAAAATGTTTTCATCCCTTTTGACACCTCTAATCCATTTATTTCACATCACTGATACTGTACAGTTTTCTTACTTATCTCCTTACCCTAAATTAGATTCTATGGAATGTCATATCCTATCATGTTTATTACTGCATAAACTCTTGGCCTTCCATATGTCATAACAGCCTGGTTTGATTTTCTGAATAAAAGTTACAGTCTGATATGTTGGATTTTTTTTCTGCAATTCAGTCAAGCCCTTGCCTTCTATCACAGAGGCTGGAAGACTGGAAACTACATTTCCCAGAATCTCTGACAGCAAGCAGGATTATAGGTTTAAATTGTAGCAAGTGCAAGAGATATTTACAGCACATTTAAATATTGGGAGTAAAGTAGACAGGACTGTGGGCTTTGGCAGGCCACTGATATGATGTTTTTCCAGAAACTTCCAAATATCTTCCTGAGAATCATTCATTTTGATGCTGCAGACAGCTGAAAAAATGTAGTGAAAGTTACTTATGATTATCAGTACTCCAAAAGCCCCTCTAATGATGTTTTAATACCACTTGTTTACTCATCCTGAAAGCTTAAATTATGCTTAATTAATAACACTGAACATTGGTTTGCCTATGTTTGAACTTATATAAATGGATTCATTAAGTATGAATTATTTTGCCTAGCTTCTTTCATGCAACATTAAATATGTGAAATTAATCAACTTTGCTGCCTGCGCTACAGTTACTTTATTTTCATGATAGTATAGTATTTCTTATGTATGAATATGTAAACCTGATTTACTCTACTGTTGACGAGAAATTGGATTTCAATTTGGGACAATTGCAAAAAATGCTTTTATAAACATTCTTGGACATTTTTGGGGTACACACATATATGGATTTCTCCCAAATATGTGTGTGTGTTTGTGTGTGTGTGTGTCTAAGAAATTGCTGGATCATAAAATATGTGCATGCTGAAATTTAATAGCATTTTCCAAAGTGTCTGTAATGATTTACATTTCTAACTGCAGTGATTTAAGAGTTGCACCTGTCTCACATCCTTAGAATCACTTGATATTGTTGATATTTTTAATGATTCCATTACTAATTCTTGAATGAGTAGTGATATCTTATTGTGATTTTAATTTCCATATTTATGATTACTAATGAGGTTGAGCACAGTCTTATATGCTTATGACCACTTGAATATTCTGTATTTTAATGAGCCTTTTGCCAATTTTTCTACACATTGGCTTGCCTGTCTTTTTCTTATTAATCATAGTAGTCTTTGTATATTCTGAATATAAGCCCTTTATGAGTTGTCTATGTTGCAATTATATTTTTTTCAATTTGAGGATTGCTTTTCACTCAATGGCATTTTTTGATGAACAGAACGTTTTCAATTTTATATAGTCCAATTTATTAGTCTTTTGTTCATGGTTTCTGATTCTTGTGTCCCTTAAGAAAAATTATTCAACTTTATAAAGATAGGTCTATGTTATATTCTAAAACATTGTTCTTTCACATTTTAATCTACAACCAAACTAAAATTGAGTTTTGCATATGATGTGAAGTAGTAATTATTTCATTTTTTACCATAGGAAGAACTGATTGACCCTGCACCATTTATTAAATTGTTTATGTCTTCACAACTACTCCACTACACTAAATTTGTCAAAAATAAGGTGTATGTGTATGAATGAGTCTCCTTCTGAGCTAATTAATCTGTTTCATTTATCTATTTTTCTCTTTATATCAATTTCACACAGTGTAAATTACTGTATCTTGATAATAAATCTTGTTATCATATGGAGTTTGCCTTCACACTTTTTTATTCTTCTTAAGATTTTCTTATTTATTATTGGTTATTTTGTTTTTCAAATGAAATTTATAATCTGCTTTTTAATTTCCTGCATATTTCTTATATATTTTTTCTGTATTTTTTATTCTTTTGCCTGTCTGGACTTTATTCTAAATATTTTCTTCTGATTTATCTTCCAATTTACTAATTCTTTATTCTGTTTATAGCTAATCTGCTGTTAATTTTAACCATTTGTAACTGTATTTTTCAGTTATAGAATTTCAAATTTGTTCTTTTTTTTTAACCTTCTAGTTCTCTGCCAAATTCTCAAATTTGACATTTAATTCCTTGAAGGTATCAGACCATTTATTTTAAATTGCATGACTCAAAACTTTATTATCCATATCTCCTGTGGGTTTGTTTCTATTGTCTATTTGTTCTGTTGCTTTTTGTTCCAAGTTATCTTCTAATATGCCTGGCTATTATTGATTAAATGAATGTTGTATATGAAAATTTGTAAAGTTAATTAGGAACTCTAGTATTTTCCTCTAGACACAATTGACTTTTTGTTTTGCTTGTTTGTTTGTTTTTATATTTTGTTTTCTTCTTGAAATCCAGGAGAGCAATAGTCATATCAGTTCACCTTCATTTAATTGCAAATATTTAAAACTGGGTTGGTCTAGTTTCTGTTCACTATTCCTTCAAATTGAGGCCTTTTGAAATCCTAATTGGAAGCCTGCAATATTCATCAAGGCCCACACTTTTCTGTGGATCTTGAACTTTCCACAAGAGAGTTACCCCCAGTCTGTGTATCTGGAGCTCTGCTCAGCTTCTCAGTCTCTCTGATGCTGCTTTGAGAATGGTCATCACTTTGTAGAGAAAAGTCACCCCCAAAGTTGGGCTTAATCCTCTAGATGTCTCTTTTCTCTCAGATTTTGATCTACAATTCCTCACTGTTTAATTTTTCTCTGATTGCTTCAAATAAATTGTTTTCTTTTTACATATTTCCAGTTTTTCTCTTAGTAGGAATGTTGATCCAAACCACTTAGTCCACCATTGCCAGAAGTGCAATCTTCATTTATGATTATTTTCTTTTATTTACATTCTATGTGTAATCCTGATGGCTTCACCTAAAAACATATCCCCCAAGTAATAAATTCTTATTACCTCCATTGCTACAATATTCCAGTTCACCAGAATCTTTTTTTTTCACATTTTACTACTTTGTTTTACATCCTACATTAATCCAATAAGAATCCAGTTGGTGTCACCTAAATACCTATCTCATAGCCACCAAGTCTTATTACCTCCATTATTAAAATATGTGAAGTCTTCATGACCGCTTGCCTACACTACTATCAATACAATGGATTCCTATATGGTCTCATGGCTTTCACTCTTGATATTTCAAAACTTATTCTGCACACATCTATCAGAGAAGTAATTTTTATAGGTAAGTTAGGTAAGATTACTTTCCTGCTAAAGTTCCTCCAATGCCCTGCCATTTATTCAGAATGAAGACAAATTTAATGGTCAAAAACTCTATATGATTTGACTCCTGTTTATTTCTCTGACCTTCTTTCCTAATATTTTTCTTATCTCTCATCCTGACCAAATCATCCGGTCTTCAGAATGTTTCTTGAATGGGCACAACTCGTCCCCAGTTCAGGGCCTTTAAACTTGCCATTTCCTTAGACCAATCACCAATGTCTCACTCCCACACTTTATTCAGGTTTCTGCTCAAATACCATTTTCTCAGTGAAGACTTCCTGGACTGCATTTTAAAATCACCTTCCCATGTACATCCTAGTTACACATACCTTATTTTGTTTTATGTTTCTTTATAATACTTCACTACTTTTATAAACTTACTTAAGCCAGTTTTTGTCATACAAACTCTTACATTCTTTACAGCACGCAATGGCAGCCACTAAAAGTAGTTAGAAGAAAATAAAGATGAACTACTTCCTCATAATCTTACTATTACAGTATAATGAAAGTTTTCAGACTGAATTCTGCAACTCGTACAAAGATTTGTTAAACAAATAACTTACTAGCAAGCAAGTACCACAATAATTTATAAATAGTTGTATAAATTATAGAGTCCCAGCTCTCTGTCTTCTTAGGTAATCTGATAACTACCTTTTATTAAAGACTCATCTGAGGCAGACAGAAATAATTTTAGGCAAGGTTAGTTACTCTTATTCTTGGAATCAGACAAGTGGAAATCCATCCAGTCAGTGGTTAGATAGAGGACTATTTATGGACCAAGTCTTTGGCCTTATCTCTAAAGGCAAATGTTATAGGGTTTGCTGGATTCTTATAGCTTATACCCAGAGTATACAAATGTGGGTGTGTCTCTAAAATATTTAACCCATCCAAACATTTTGAATGCCTTTAATTTCATCAATAAGAGTCCACCATGGTCATTACTAAAGCATTAAGTATTTATAAAGACCTCTATAACAAAACCTCTATTAGTAATTGCCTCTATAGTTCATATTTATAATTTTCTGACAGTTCCTGGGGTATAATATTTTAGTTTTAGCAGCTAACTGCCACATAGTTGAGGTTGAACAAGGTATCACATATATAATATAGCACTGTCCATTCCAACTTTTAAAAGTTATAGATATTACAATAACTACATGAAATAATAATATACATTTGTTTCCTTGTTTAGCTTTACACTAAAATAAAAGCTCTTTGAGGGCAGGCCTTTGTCCTGTTTATTTTTATTTTCCAATATCTATAATAGTGTCTAACACATAATGAGTGTACGATTTTTTGAAAGAAAGAATAAATGAATGAATGAATAGGTAGATAGATTAGATGATAGATAGAGAAATAATTTAGGTTAAATTTAAATAAATTAACTTTGTTCCACAAAGAGTTCTTGAGTAAATCTTGACAGTTAATTAGTCACCACTTGGGTAAACCTTGACTTTGTGTTTTCAAGCTGTTTGCCTTTGCTTTAATTGATAACAGATTCAGGAATTAAAGTATCCTCCCGGAAAAACACTTGTATTTATATCTCATAAAGCTCATGATAATTTTTCTTATCATCTTCCAGATTTTTTTTTTTTTGCGGTACGCTGGCCTCTCACTGTTGTGGCCTCTCCTGTTGTGGAGCACTGGCTCCGGACGGCAGGCTCAGCGGCCATGGCTCACGGGACTACCCACTCTGCAGCATGTAGGATTTTCCTGGAGCGGGGCATGAACCTCTGTCCCCTGCATCAACAGGCAGACCCCCAACCACTGCGCCACCAGGGAAGCCCCTCATCTTCCAGATTTAAACACTTGTTCTCAAATCTCTACTTATTTTAGCTGTGTTTTATTTATCTTGAGTATTTAAAGCCCAGAAAATAATTTCCTTTTTTCAACAAAGTTATTTTCTTTTATGAAGTTCTTTTAAATTTATGACCAAGGAGGAAGAATACTTAGGAAATATATTTCATAATTAATATCATCTTTGAACATGATATTATAGGATTGGTAAAATGCCTTCTTACTAAACAATTGCCCACCTAAACTTTATTTCACTCCAACTTTCTTCCTCCAACTTTGCCAAAATTCAGTTAAGATTAACGTGGATTCTAATAATTAGATCCTATTTCAAAGGGTAACTATGCTCAAAATCTGTGTAAGTTACCTAAAGAAACTAAAATTTCTTCTCTATCCCTTACTTGAACACTAATAATACAATTTTCACATAGCAAAACAGCATAAATATAGGTGTAGATTAATTTTCTTACACCATTAGGATTTATAAGTTCAGTATTTTTCTATTTTAACATTATCATGGGAGGGAAAGAATGTTCTGTATTTAGTAATCAGGCAATCTAAATGTATTCTAAAAATGAAATAAAGAGGTACTTGTATTTTTCTTAGTGTCTCATGACTTCCCACCTGAAAATAATTTTATCATATTTTGATAATATTTTAAAAATCATATACAATTAACCATTTAAAATATCAGGACTGGTTTAAATACTTTTAATAATCACTTCCTCTTATTTTGATAATCACTTCCTCTGGTTACACACTATTTATTGGGCCTAGGATTTGTTCCAGGAAGTATCTTCACCTTCCTTTTAAACATATACATTGTCATCATTGTTAATTATATGGCCCAATAAAGTCTGCAGTGATAAACAGTATTGTTCAACCAGTTTTCTTAATATGTTTTATTAAGTTCTCGTGGGTTTAGAGATAGTAGGAACTACATCTCTGAGCATTTAAGTGCTTTGCTGCCCTTAAAACCATTACAACTGAGAAATTTTATTGCCTTCTTGAGGACTTAGTGAGCTTTTCATCAGTTTGGTACAGAGCTTACCATTTTGCTCTGTCATGTTTTACTGACTCTTTTGCTGGACCAGGAACACCTAAACTTACCCAAGTTTATAAGGAGTCATCTCAAATCTCTATCAGAAATTACAATATTTTGCACTTTTGGGGCATAACAGCTGATATTACTTAAAGCTGAAATAAAATAATTGGTACAGGATTAGGTTAAGTGATAGTTGTCTCATATAAGAATTCCTACAAAACTTAGAGAAAATTGATGTGTATACATAATAGCTTAATTTGTCCAAAATACAGATATGATACAGAAACTTAGTTTATAATAAATATTAACCAACTAGTTAGTACTAGTAGTACAATTTTATTTCCAAGATAACCTGACATTGCAAGGCTTTAGTTATCTCATTATTTTAATTTTATTTATTTATTTTTTAAATTTTATTTATTTCACTGTGTTGTGTCTTCGTTGTCACTCACACACGGACTTTCTCTAGTTGTGGCGAGCGGGGGCTACTCTTCCTTGCAGTGCATAGACTTCTCATTGCTGTAGATTTTCTTGTTGTGGAGCATGGGCTCTAGGAGGGAGAGCTTCAGTAGTTGCGGTGCACGGGCTTAGTTGCTCCATGGTATGTAGGAACTTCCCAGACCAGGGATTGAATCCATGCCCCCTGCATTGGCAGGCGGATTCTTAACCACTGTGCCACCAGTGAAGTCCTATCTCATTAGTTTTAAGCTTATACTGTATACAATGCACAGAAAGAGATGCTCCTATTTTTATTGAGATTGAGTACTAAAAGAGATGACCTAATTATCATGCAGTTAATGATATTAAAAAGATAATACAAATTTTTAAAATTTAATTTATTTATTTTTTACTTTTATTGAATTAAAGATTCTTTAAATTCTTTACAGTTTTCAAAAGTTTTACACACGTGATTTCATATATTCCCATTATAACCCATTTTTCCCCCACCCCTATATTTCCTCTCTTCCCTTCCCTCTCCCCACTGGTAACCACTAGTTTGTTCTCTGTAAATGTGAGCCTGCTTTTGTTTTATTCACTAGCTTGTTGTATTTTTTAGATTCCACATATAAGCTATATCATATAGCGTTTGTGTTTCACTATATGACTTATGTAACTTAGCATAATGCCCTGTTGCTGTAAATGGCAAAATTTAATTCTTCTTTATGGCTATGTAGTATTCCACTCCATATATATGTACTACATCTTGTTTATCAATTCATCTGTTGATGGACATTTAGTTTGCTAAAAAACAATATGAACTCATACATAAAAAACATGGATGAATCTCATAAACATACTGTTGAGCAAAAGAAGTCATATACAATAAAGTATTTACTGTATGATTCCTTTTATATCAAGTTCATATACATGCAAAATTAAGGTAATATTATTAGAAGTCATTATAACATTTACCTTGGGAAAGAGGTTAGTGACTCAAAAGGAACATGGAAGCAATTCCAAGATGCTGTTAAAGTTCTGTTTCTTTTTTTTTTTTGAAACACAAATATATTTTTTTGACTCTTTTATAAAATTTTATTTTATATTGGAGTATAGTTGATTAACAATGTTGTGTTAGTTTCATGTGCGCAGCAAACTGATTCAGTTATACATATACATTTACCTATTCTTATTCTGTATGTAGTCTACAGAGATGTGTTCATTTTGTGAAAATTCATTGAATTTATGACTTGTACACATCTTTAACTATCTGTTATGGTTTCATTAAATATGCATTTTATATCTTTCAAGTAAAAATTTGACCAAGAAATTAAAGAAAAATAGAAATGAATTTATGACCTCACTAATCACTAGAAAATGCACAAACTATACTTAGGAAGTAATTACAGACTTGTAGAATACAATGATCTTCCCAATACAGAAATTTAGGGAACCTATGCAATCTGAAAAAATAAAATAAAATAAAGGAAATGTGCTTAACTCTAGAGTCCTAGCCTTCTGCTTCAGTCTTCCTAACTTTGTTATAGTTTTTTGTCCACACTGATATGCTTTTAAGAATTGATTGATATCCACAATTCTCTTTAGTTTTCTTCATTATATTATGCAAAGAGATGATTCTGGTTGTTAAAATTATGTCTCAGTCTCCCTGATCTGATCTTTGTACATTCATCTCTCCAATTTTCCTAGGACATCAGACTTTTCTCTATTCTCTGACCAAAAAACATGACTTTTAAGGAGGTTTTTAAGGCCTAATATTGGGAACATTTTCTTTGGAAGTTGAACTGAAATATTTCCTGTTAAAGCAGATAGTGGTGACACCACCATATTTTCAGGATAACATTAACATTTTCCCTATTACCATCATGTCCCAATATTGTCCACCAAATCAATAGCAGGTGGGTGTACAATAATTTAAACATTTGATGCTTGGTACTTTGTGGACTGCATTTACACGCCACAAAACTATTTGCTCAATAAATCTCACTTTTAAGACCATCAGCGTTTCAATTACAACAAATTCTTTCTACATTTACTAAGTATGTAACTGAAAACAGAAATAGGAGAAGGTGTATGACAGAAGCAGCCTAAAGTCACTAACTGGTGCATGGTTATGTTTTTAAATGGAACTATGCATCTCACTAAGGCTAGAATACAGATGAAAATGCTTCATCTGTATTCTAGCATAGCGAAACCTGAAACTGTAATCAAAGCTTGGAAAAGCATGTGTTTAAGTAGAGATCTCCACAGCTCACATCACTTTTTCCTTCATCTTCTGTAAGAGAGTTTATTTAAATTCACAATTTGTGGAGTCAGTTGTGCTGTCTGGACTAATAAAATGACACTAGAAAAATCCAGAAGATATCTCTGCCTTGAAAAGAAATCCATAGGACTAGATAGAACTTGCCTCCCCTCATAAAGCACATCTGGAAAACTTATATTCATTATTTCAGGCTCAGCTCCGTATCCTCTCTTCTGTGGAGCTCTCTTCAGCTATCCCAGGGCAGGTGGAGTAACTGCTTCCTGAGCTCAATTAGTAACTTCCATGCTATGCATATGTGCTCAGGAATTTTTTGTATTATCTCATAATTATTCGGTTTCATGTTTGTCTGTCCTTGTGGGCTCTGGAGTAAGATAAAATAATGATCTGGATGGTGGATTTTTCTATAATCAGTTTCAATCAAGTGGTCAAAAAAAAGAAAAAAGAAGGTGGTTGAATGAATTAATGAGTAAATGAATAATAAGCAATACTAGTTACAGGAAAAGACTATCACGGACTTCAAGATTTACTGGCATCCATTAGATCATTTAACATAAAGAATTGACAGCAAATAAAACATAAAAGAATCAGTTTTGTCCTTGATCCCTGTAAAGAATTAGACAATAAATGTATTTCCATTTAAAAGTTTATATTTTCCACATTCTCAAAAAGAGAAAAGTTAATTTTAGGTCATTTCCATTTAAAAATCACATACTATTTCAGTACAAGGTTGTCAGCAGCTCTGTCCCAGCTTTATGTGCTCATAATTGGGAGACAGATCTCAGCACATAGTAACACAGAGGAGGAGTATCAGGCAACGTGACTCATATTTCCTGAATCGGTTCTCACATTAGGGAAAGGAAAACAATTAGGTAAATGAAAATACAGATGATCCAATTTTTTAAACACAGATGAGTACGTAATTGTTTAAATTTTAATTTTTTTCCAAGTTTATTTCCTCTGGGAAATAACTCTCTGTTTTAGATCTAGAACAGAATAAAGGGCCATTAGGAATCATATCATCCAATCAAATATGACGCAGTTGTCCAATTCCTGACAGCTTTTTCTATGTCTGTCCTTTTCATTTCATTTCCTCTTTTCTCTAACCAATTGTTCTGTACCATCATATCTATACTACTTAATACAAGTTGATTTGTGTTATCCATTATTAATTTTGCATATAGTATTTGTCATCTGGTCCTTTAAAAAGATGTGTGTCTTATATATTATGTATTAAACATCATTTAGGGGTTATCGTAGAACACAAGAAATTATAAGAAATATATTTATACAAAATAAATTTTCTAAAACTAAAAAAATAGTTCACCCTAAATATGGTATCTGGAGGCATTGTACTTGAATACAAAGTCTAAATATGTCAGAAATGTCAATATATGTAAAACACATTAACAGAATCCACTAAAAATCTACTTTGTTTAATAAAATAAAGCTATTTCCAATGAAAAAAAATCTTCCTAACCTTATGTAAAAGTAAGTAAATAAAATATAAGATTGTTTCCTCTCACTACCCTCATGGCTTAGGTGCAGAATCATTATATGGATTTTTTCCAAAATGTTATAGTAAAACTTTGTTCAAAAAAAGGAGTTTATTCATAGGCTTTCGCCTATAGATGCTCTATCATTACAAACAAAGCATCATGTAAAGTATTAAAAAGCTTAGAGTATTGGGTGACAAACTTCAAAAAAAGAATAGTTATAGTGTGACTCTGAAAGATCATACAGGGTCATCCAATATAATTTACAACTCTAGAAATAAGATTTTGAAGTCAATTCAGTCATGCCATAAAAGAGGAATCAAAGAGCTTTAGATTGCAGAAATATAAGATAAGCTCCCATATTCTATACTATGGTCCAAGCCATATCATCTGAGAGTACAATTAAAATAGAAAATATTTACAGACAAAGTCTCCTTTGACATCTTAATAAGATGGAGACATTGGAATCCAGAATATAAATATTGGTCTCCTAGTCATGTCAGTGCATATATGTTTAGAGAGACTAAAAAAAATAAAAATGGTTCTGACGAACCTAGGGGCAGGACAGGCAGATGCAGAGAATGGACTTGAGGACATGGAGAGGGGGAAGTGTAAGCTGAGACGAAGTGAGACAGTGGCATGGATATATATACACTACTAAATGTAAAATAGGTAGCTAGTGGGAAGAAGCTGCATAGCACAGGGAGATCAGCTCGGTGCTTTGTGATCACCTAGTGGGGTGGGATAGGGAGGGTGGGAGGGAGACAGAAGAGGGAGGAGATATGGGGATATATGTATATGTATGCCTGATTCACTTTGTTATAAAGCAGAAACTAACACACCATTGTAAAGCAATTATACTCCAATAAAGATGTTAAAAAAGTTTTTTTTAATAAAAAAAATTAAACATAATAGCTTACAAAAAATCTTAGGATTACAAGAATCTCCTAGGTACTAACACAAATCTTGACTTGATGTTTATCATAGAATGTATATACCTTGAATTCCTGTGCTGTGGGAGTTTCAACAAATTAAAGCGACCTCCTGTGTTTAACGCACCATATTAAACTTTTGTAGAGAAAGCGTGGAATGAAATAAACAGTGGAAAGGGGGTTAAAATGACACAGAAGCTGATAGCTTTTGCCCGTTAAAAAACCTAAACCAAGTGATTATTAGTTGAAAGCACAATTGTACTAAGCACAGTGCAAACATAATTTTGTAATAGGGTGTAGCTCACTAAAAAGGCTACCAACCCATTTTTGGCTGGCAAAGTTCTTCCTCTCAGAGAAAAGTTTTCTAATTCTTTGCTTGTATTTTTTGATGTGGATAGATTGGTGAGGTGGAGGGAAGATGTTATCCAGTGTAGCATTGGAAAAAGCAAGCCCAAATTCTACTCACAGTTCCTTTCTCTCATTTTCTCCTAACCCAAAGCTGGATGTTTAAAATTCTGTTTCTCTGTCTCTCTCTCTCACTGTGGTTTACACATATATATACACACAAACCTGTACACATACTTATTCCTCAACAGTCTGCCATTTTAAAAAGAGATGAACATTGGTTTTTATTTAAAAAAGGTTCAGGGGCTTCCCTGGTGGCGCAGTGGTTGAGAGTCCGCCTGCCGATTCAGGGGACACGGGTTCGTGCCCCGGTCCGGGAAGATCCCACATGCCGTGGAGCGGCTGGGCCCGTGAGCCATGGCCGTTGAGCCTGCGCTTCGCAACGGGAGAGGCCACAACAGTGAGAGGCCCATGTACCGCCAAAAAAAAAAAAAAAAAAAAAAAAGGTTCAAATTCTTTAAAGAATGAATAAACATTTAACCTTGAAAATGTTTTCTATTGCCTCAGCTTATATTCACCCCTCTCTTTTTGATTCTCTTTCCTTTAATATTATATGCGTTCCTCTAGTTTAAACGTAACTAAGTAGTATTTTCCCCATTAGTCATGCATCAATTTAGTCTAAGCCCTTTCTAAATGCCTTTTAGCAAGCAAGCATCATTATTATGTGCCAGTGATATTGAAATAAGCAAATTATTCTGTTGGCCTGGAGGAGTAGCACATAATAAGAACAGTGAAGGGGCATGCAAATAGGTAAACTATAATACAAGGGGATACCTGCTACATTAGAGATATAAAAGAGTAGAAAAAGAGCCCAGAGGAAGTTTCCACCAACTCTACCTGGGGATGGTAGCTGAGGCAAAACTAAGGAGGAGCCCTTTGAGTTGGATTATCACATTGGAATAGAAGTTTGCCAAGCAGAGAACAAAACACAGAGGAAACCTGCTATGCAAAAGAAAAATTATAAAAAGAATAACAATATGAAAATGGGTAGGGTTAGATGGCAAGAGATGGATCTAATGAGGTAGACATAGTCCAAGATTAACCTCACTGATTAATTTATTATTAGCTAGAGAAAAATTTTGTCAACCATGGGATAATGTTAAAATGTGAAATACAGTTTCTCTGCCTTCTGTTCAGTAAAATTGTAGATATTGTGCACATTTATCCTTTTTCCTTATTTATAAATATTACTTTCTATAAGTTTAGAATAATTCCTGAGAATGCCTTCACCCCAGGAAATATTTCCCATTCCAACCCTAAGCCCCTTCAAGATACATTTGTATGAATTCTATTAAAAATAAACACTGGGCTTCCCTGGTGGCGCAGTGGCTGACAGTCCACCTGCCGATGCAGGAGACACGGGTTCGTGCCTGGGTCCGGGAAGATGCCACATGCCACATGCCGCGGAGTGGCTGGGCCTGTGAGCCATGGCCGCTGAGCCTGTGTGTCCGGAGCCTGAAAAAAACACTTCTCTGCTGGATTCTAGGAAACATTTACCATACAATTGGTTTTCCAATTATCTGGATAAAAATTAATTTCATTATGCTTATGAAAATTATAATTTTTTCTCTGGGAAACCAACAGAAAAGTTTTCAAAGCTGATAAAATACAATTATACAAATATTTATCTGGAACAAACTTACTGAAATTCCCAGTGAACATGAGGTTACCAACACCCTTTGGAGAAATTTCCTTCAGGAAAAATAAAAGAAAATCTTGACTGGCATTTTTTTGTCTAGAAAATGTAAATTGTTTTGTTTTGTTTTGTTTTTAACATCTTTATTGGAGTATAATTGCTTTACAATGGTGTGTTAGTTTCTGCTTTATAACAAAGTGAATCAGTTATACATATACATATGTTCCCATATCTCTTCCCTCTTGTGTTTCCCTCCCTCCCACCCTCCCTATCTCACCCCTCTAGGTGGTTACAAACCACGGAGCTGATCTCCCTGTGCCATGTGGCTGCTTTCCACTAGCTATCTATTTATCTATTTCTTTTACGTTTGGTAAATGCCACTCTCTCACTTTGTCACAGCTTACCCTTCCCCCTCCCCATATCCTCAAGTCCATTCTCTAGTAGGTCTGTGTCTTTATTCCCGTCTTACCCCTAGGTTCTTCATGACCGTTTTTTTTTTTTTTCCTTAGATTCCATATATATGTGTTAGCATACAGTATTTGTTTTTCTCTTTCTGACTTACTTCACTAATTTTAAAGCTAGGCCTAAAGCAAACAAACGTGGACACAGGCATCTGCCACTGTAATTTCATATTTATATATTCTTAAATATATTTGCGATTATGATACAAAAACATGTGAACCAAGTTACAAATGTAACCATTTTTATTTTAAGTGCTAAAGAAGGAAGAGAAAAACCCCAGAAAGAAAGAAAAATTTAAAAAATCAAAGGATTTTTTTTTTACCATACTAGTTTCAGTGAGAGAAATTGTAAAGTCTAAAACTTTGCTTAATTCCCCTAAACAAATACCACTAAGGCCATTAATAAGATGCAGTGAGGCACACTAGTGGACACTAAATTGACTATCCTTTCTTTTTATTGAAGTACACTTGACTTGCAATATAGTGTTAGCTTCAGGTGTATAGCATAATGATTCGTTCTTTTTTTTTTTTTTTTTGCAGATTATATTCCATTATAAGTTATTTTAAGGTATTGGGTATAACTCCCTGTGTTATACAGTGAATCATTTATTGCTTATCTATTTTATGTATAGTAATTTGTATCTGTTAATACCATACCCTTATTTTATCCCTCCCCTCCTCCCTCTCCCTTTTGGTAACCATAAGTTTATTTTCTATGTCTGTGAGACTGTTTCTGGTTTGTATTTAGATTTGTTTGTATTTTTTTTTAATTCCACTTGCAAATGATATCATTTATTTGTCTTTCTCTGTCTGACTTATTTCACTAAGCATAATATTCTCCAGTCCATCATGTTGGGGCAAATGACAATGTTTCATTCTTTTTATAGCTGAGTAATATTCCATTGTATGCATGTAGTACATTTTCTTAAGCCAATCATTTGTTGATAGGCAATTGCGTTACTTCCATGCCTTGGCTATGGTAAATACTGCTGCTATGGTGGCTATCCTTTGAGTAAGCTCTTCCTAAACCCTGAGATAAAATTATATTTGAAAGAGAATTGCTGATCATCACCTGCCAGTTGATTTAGTTTACTTATTACATCTCACATCCTACCCCCACTCAAAGACTGACCCATCTCTAATTCTGCCATATCCTAAACTAGCTATCTAGTCTGAGAGCAAAGTGATTCTGAGACATAAAAGCAAACTTCATTTCATGCTTTGTCATGTATTTATCATGTGGAATTTCAATTTAGAGTGTTCCTTTTCTGTGTGAATCATACCAGAGAGCAGTGGGCCATATGACCACAATGCAACTCAAAATCCCTGTTGCCTCATATGGGCGTATACTAGCTGTGAAATGAAGACATGGCAAATACCTTTGAAGATAGTAATACATGGTTCTTTCTAATTCTTTAATAGATTTTGAATTACAGAAAGCTCACAAAAGTGGCTTAACCTGAGATCTTGTATCATTCATTCTTTCATTTATTAAAACCCTACTGAATACAATGCTTTACTACTACCCATTCTTCAACCAATTTTCAAATCAATTATGTCCATAACTAGCTCAGAATTTCTTTGCAAATTCTGGTACCTATGGTATGTTATTTTGCTATCATGGTTAACTTGATTTATCCTAGACATGCTGAACCAAATCGAAACTATAAAGTCATCTTTGATTTACCCCTCAAATTTACCCCCACATTTCTTTGATGAGTTTCTCTTTCTTCAAATGAGCAGATAACTGAGGAACTGGACGACAGAGCTTGAGGTAGACTTTGGTGGTAAAAAAAGCAAAACGCGGCTAATCGGTGACATTATCTCCTGGGGTTTCTATACAGGTGCTCTTCTAGAGGGGAAATTCCTTGAGTTCTTTTGGCTGGTCTAATAATTAAACTGAGACAAAATAGATTAACAAGAGGAAAAAAATTTAATCCATATGCACAGAAATCTCATAGAAATAGGGCCTAAGAAGTGGCCAAAGCAGGCAGCTTTTATACTTTTTAGACAAAGGAACAATAAATTTGTGAGGAATTGACAGGACAAAGAAACTTAGGCTTTGGGTGCTTAATTAATGAAAAATCTAAGCAAAGTTTGGGCTTTGCATAGTAAATTAGTAAAGAAGTAACAAGATTCGCTAGTATGGGCTTCTCTGGCCCTGAATTCCCTGTTTCTGGTGACAAGGGTGTCCTTCTACCTCCCAATACAGGGAGGGTGGCTTTCACATGGCAGATTTATTTCCTGATTTCAGGGAGACAGAGGAGGATCAGAGTTTCCTTCTTACATCAGCTGGCTCTCAAGCAACTTCAGTTCAAAATAATCAATATGTCATCATGGCATATTTTGGGGCAGCCTGCTCTGAACCTTATCAGTGCCAAGGTAGAGTTCAGACTTCCACAGTCAAATTCAAACAAGGTAAACATAGAAGGAAGAACCAAGATGAAAATCCAAATATTTAGGGAATTAGGAGAAATAATTGGATTTGGAGTAGTTTTGAACCACGGAGGATAGTGAGTCCTAGAGTCATTTCCTACTAGAGAATCACATGCATGTTAAAACTTTTTATAGAGTCTCTCTGGGCATGTGACTTCAAGGACATACTTGGAGAAAATAAAGGAGTTATCTGACAATGGAATATTCATCTCTAAAATATTTTCCAAGCACTCTGAGATTTGACCAAATTGAATTTTTACTATTCCTTACATAATCCCTAAGTTTTTCTACTTCTGATTTAGTTCTCCAAGTTAATTTCAATCTTTCAATATGCAAACCATCATACATACTTCAAAAAAAGCCTCAATTCAAATTCTACCTTTTTTATGAAGATAATTCAGATTGCCTTAATTTGGGAGTAATTTATTTTGTCTTTGAACTTTGATAAAACTTTTCCCCAACCCTTATAGCACTTGTGAGTTAACCATACTACATATAGTTAAATATATATAAATATATATTTTCCAGAAAGGGGGACCCCTTCCAGTGCCCGAGTGAGGGCTCTTGTCTAACACTCAGAAACGAATTATCCGAGAAGACAAAGCAAGAGACTTTATTGGGAAGGGGCGTAGAGCAGCAGGGTAAGGGAACCCAGGAGAACTGCTCTGCCACGTGGCTCACAGTCTTGGGTTTTATGGTAATTGGGCTAGTTTCCGAGTTGTCTCTAGCCAATCACTCTGACTCAGGGTCCTTCCTGGTGGCCTGTGCATCACTCAGTCAAGATGAATTCCAGCCAGGAGGATTCTGGGAGGTTGGTAAGACATATAGACAGGAGTCTCCTTTCTCCTTTTGACCTTTCCCGAATTCTTCCAGTTGGTGGTAGTTAGTTAGTTCTGCATTCCTTACCAGGACCTCCTGTTTAAGATAACTCATGCAAGTGGTTACCTATGGTGCCTGGCCAGAGCAGGTGGTTTCAGTCAGTGGTTCTCCTAATATATATAAATATAAATATATATATTAATACGTGTGTGTGTGTGTGTGTGCAATAGTTCCTACTACTTTGGTAGGACTTTCAGTCTATTTTATTTTTATAAGTTCTCATTGTCTATCACTGTTTTATAGATAATAGATGTTTAGTAGAAGTTTGTCAAATAAATGAAGGAAGGAAGAATGTCAGGAAGGAGGAAAGGAAGAAAGGAATACAAATGGACAGGTGAACTACAGGTCTTTGAGAGCTACTAACCCACATCTGCCTTGGAAATTTCCTTTAAGTTCTCTTTCTTTCCCCTTTTCAGTCTCTTGACTATAAATATTAAGTTAAAAATATACGATGACTTAATTATCAAAGATTTTCTTATGGTTTCTTTACTAAAATCAGTTCAAGTTTTTTAATTGCTTCCAGTATAAGAAGAGAATGAAGAAGTCTTGAAATATTGGAGAACAAAAAAAGCAAACAAAACCTCTTTGGCTGAAAACCAAAGGTTGTTGCCATTAAAGCAGATAACTGGGGAAGAAAACAACAGTTAAGGAATCAAGGAGGCTTACACATACATTCCACCCTCATTCCCTGAAGGCAAACGAAGATAAAGAGAGTCCTAAAACTCACTGTAGGAGAGTGAGTTTCTTTCCACGCCCACAAATTAGAAACCTAGATTTTCCAAATAGAAACAAAGGTGATGGAAGTTAAGTAAACTTTTTGTAATCTGACTTAGGTACTTCATCACCAGGTATAACGATGCTCCTAAGGGAAGTATCTTACAAATATCTTATTAAATAATCAGTTTATCCATAACATTTCAGAAGACTGCAGATCTAACTGGTGAGAATGTCTATTCTCTCCTTCCTCGCTATGTATTGGTAACACTCCGTGGGAATGTGATGTTACTGCCCTCTAATGGGTGGAATGTAACAAAATTACCTTAAATTAAAGTGTATAAGAAAGTATCCAATGGTGATGATAAAGACTATATTTGTTAAATTTGTATAAAAAATGTCAATTTACAAAATGTGTGTTTTGTATCCCTGTAAAGTAAGTAAAAGACGTATTATTAATCCCATTTTAATAGAGTATTGTGCAGTTAAAGAAAAGGAATGCCCATGCTCACAAAGTTAATAAATGCAGCAGCTCAAGATATAAAGAGAGCGTTTTTATGGGTTCTTTGTAAATATTTTCTTGATGTCATAGCACAGGGATTTTACTGCTTAGAAATTAAACTTAGAAAATCTATTCCAATATCTCATATTTAATGAAAGATACCTATAAATGTATGCTTCAAATTGTACATTAAAATGTAACAATACAATAAATTGAATACATTTGTGTTATACAAATACATTTGTATTGTATTAAAACATGCTAAATTAATGTTTATTTATTTTCAAATAAATTATTTGTTTCTACCTTCATATCAATAACATTAAGTATTTACTGTTTTTTTGAGTGATATGCATAGAGTCATAGCATTTTAGTACTGCACAAGAGTTTCAAGTCCAAATTCTCATTTAAGAAATGAGGGAACTTAGGCAGAAAGAAGTTATGTGAACTGAACAAGTATTCTTATCTTGTAAAAGAAGCAGGACTGAATTGGAATTTTTTCTTATTCCAATGTTTTCCAAACTGTATTCTCAAATATAATCATAGTTATCTTAAGATATAGATATGATTCACTTTGAACTTTATAATAAATTACAAAAATTAGTGTTAGCATAAAATGAATCGCTGTTATAACCTAGGACCACCATATCAATTGGTGCCTATACTTATGTCAGACAAAGGCAAAAGGATGTCACTTCATTCTGCATGAACTAAAGATTTGAAGTGATTCCATTAAAGAAAACTGGTGACAGAAGTGGATCAACACATGACAAACTAATCATGACAGTAGTAGCATACCAAATCCAAGAGAACCTGCTCCATAAATATTTCTAAGTGACTATTTTTGAATGTGCTAATTTGAAAGAGTGCACTAGTAGTATTTTGTAGTAAGTACATGAAAAAAAACAATTTATGTTCCAGATTCCAATTTCAACCATATTAGATTAGATTTTTAATGTCTATTTGAGTAATGCAAAATGGTAATCTTATACTCAAAGTAGTAAAAAGACAGATGTATTGAATGATACCTCATTAATTATGAAATTAAGTCTTATTCTAAACTAGCAAACAAGTTCTGAAATAATACCATTCATTAGGTGACCAGGCACAGCCTTCATTAATAATACTGAAGTAAAGAAACAACACAAGACAAACAGTTATAGAATAAATGTAAAAGAAAATTTTACGCTGTATCTTTCTACCTTAACTCCAAGTTAGCAAAACCACATCATATTATTTTATTTTATTGGTTTTACTATTTTGTTTATATTTAACTTGTAAACTTCTTTTGGCTTTATAGTTCCATAAGAGCTATAAAAATAATAAATCTAAATCTAGTTTTCAATTTGTATATACTTTTAAGTAACTTCATAATGAAATAATTGTCAACTATGCATATATGGGAGCTTTTTTCCCTTTAAAAGAGAGCTAAGTTTTACAAGTATAAGAAAATCTATATTATAACAAGGTGACATTTAGTGGCAGGAAAAGCACATTGGAAAAGAAGAATAGAGTGTGGCATAGAGGCAAAGGAAATAGCCATGGTATGACTGCTTTGCAAAGGGATTTAAAATTGCATCTTAAAAATATTCTGTTTTCTATCTCAATAGCTTGAGAAAATGAAAGAAGCATATTAGGAAAAATCTTAAATCACAGATATTTTACCAGTCATGTCTTTCATTTTGAGTCCTTTATTGCATTTATAACATTCTTATTATTATTATCAATATGTGATAATAAGTATAAACTTCAGCATGGAATAGAAAAAAATTAATTTAGATAAACATAGTCTCAATCCTCCAGGATCCTCACATGTAAACAACTCACAGATGGAAAGTTCCACAAACTCGTGAACATTTTAATCACAGACCAAATATGTTTCAACAACAAGACAAACTGAACTGAACTTGGAATTTTAAGGCTTATTTGCATTAAAATATTTACTCTTCATGGAATATGTGATTGCATAATATGGAAGAATCATTTCTCTCCTTATTCACTCATTTAGTTAGTCAATTACTCATGAATGATTTGTTGAGTACTCATATGAAAGGCACTAGAATCAGGCAATTTTTCTATCTTTAATGTCATTCTTACTGTTCTTCACCATTTTTCTGTTCTTTGCTCTCTCACACACACATTTTATTGTCCAGGCTCTCCCTACACCAACTAGTATGAAAGAAACAAAGAACTCTGTCTTAAATATATATATATATATTCCAAGTTCTTTCCCTTGCTTATTTTCTGGTAGAAACAAAATGAAATGGAGATTGTGTTTGTCAAGGTATGGAAACTCAAACACACATTCACTGAGAAGTATACCTTTAAAACTTTGATCTAGTTAAGATAAAGATTTTGGAAAGAGTCTTATCATTTCTAAAATTCAGCCTTTTTTTTTTTTTTTTTTTTTGCTTAGGCCAATTTTTACTTTTCTGAGATCTAGGAAAATATTTTTGTATTTTTATGTTTGTATATGTACTTTGTTCTTTTATTTTATATTTAGTATTCATCTATCTACACTTTGAGATAGTAATTCAATTCTTGAAGAATCGTTTTGATCATTAACAGTGATAATCCCTTCTTCTACCTGATTTCTAAATATATTTGACTGCTGATCATTTTGTAAATGTTTTTTAAAAGACAGTAGGAGAAAGAAAATAGCCCAAATTTAAACTTGAACTGGAAGCTGGTGGTAGATAAGCAAAAACACAAAAAGCAAACTAACTCAGGGCCCAATGCTTATTAAGGCCTGACCTAGAAGCATTTGAATATTGAACACCGACTTTAAGCACACTAACAAAGCAGCCAGAAGTCACTTTATAGGTTCCCTCTTTGCCATCTCCCATCATATTCTTAACTTAATTTGCCTCTAGTAATGCACTGTTGAATTTCTTATAACCTAAGACAGCATCAATTTAAGATATACCATTTTTTATGTGCCACTAAGAAAAATATTTTTTTGTTTTTTTAAATTAAATTTATTTAAACTAAAAACACAAAACAAAACAAAAACAGTTCACTCATTTCTACCCCCAACTCCACCACCTGGCAACCACCAGTTTGTTCTCTCTATCTATGAACTTGATTTAAAAAAAAAAAAAAAAAAAAACTTTAAGATGCCACATGTGAGAAAGATCATATGGCATTTGTCTTTCTCTCTCTTACTTATCTCACTTAGCATAATGCCCTCAAGGTCCATCAATGTTGTCACAAATGACAATATTTCATTCTTTTTTATGACTGAATAATATCCCATTTTATATATATATATATATATATATATATATATATATATATATATATATATATATACCACATCTTCTTTATCCATTCATTAATCGGTGGACATATAGGTTGCTTCCATATCTTGGCTACTGCAAACACTGCTGCAATAAATATGGTGGTGCATATATTTTCTTCAATTTAGTGTTTCTCTTTTCTTCAGGCAAATACCCAGAAGTAGAATTGCTGGATCATATGGTAGTTTTACTTTTAATGTCTTGAGGAACCTCCAAAATATTTTCAATAGTGATTGCACCAATTTACATTCCACAAATGGTATGTAATAATTCCCTTTTCTCCACATCCTTGCCAACACTTGTTTTTTTCTAGTTTTTTTTGATTATAGCCATTCTAAGAGGTGTGAGGTGGTATCTCTTTGTGGTTTTGATTTCCATTTCCCTGATGATTAACATAGAGCATCTTTTCATATCAGTTGGCCATTTGTAATCTTCTTTGGAAAAATATCTCTTGGGATCTTCTGCCTATTTCTTAATTGGGATTGTTTGTTATTTTGCTGTTGAGTTCTGTGAGTTTTTCATAAGTTTTGGATATTAGTCCCTTTTCAGATATATGATTTGTAAATATTTTCTCTCATTCAGTAAGTTGTCTTTTCATTTTATTGATGGTTTTCTGTATTCTGCAGAAGCTTTTCAGTTAGATGTAGTCCTGCTTGTTTATTTTTGCTTTTTCTTTTGGTGTCAGATTCAAAATATCATTGTCAAGACTTATGTCATGGCTTACCACCTATGTTTCCTTCTAGCTTTACAGTTTCAAGTTTTACATTTAAGTCTTTAATCTTTTTTGAGTTAATTTTTTTATTAACAACTTTAAAAATTGAAGTATAGTTAATTTACAATTTGGTGTTAGATTCAGATGTAGAGCAAAGCGCTTCAGTTTTATATATATGTGTGTATATATATATATATTTATAAATATATATATTCTTTTTCAAATTCTTTTCCATTATAGATTACTAAAAGACACTGAATATAGTTCCCCATGCTATACAGTAGGTCCTTTTTGTTTATCTATTTTATATATGGTAGTGTGTATATGTTATTTTTAAAAGCCAGGTAAACTATGATAACTTGTCAGTTGGAATATGCAGCACAATTTCATTGAGATCATATAGAAATATCCTATATGATAACACTTGTATGGCCTTGAATTAAGGTCTTAGCAACAGCAAAATTTCAGGTATTAGCCCTTGTATTTGTTATAATAATTCAGTACTAATGTACCTTTGTACCAGAAGAGCCTATTTTCATGTAAATTTTTTCATATATAATATGGTTGTTTATTTAGATTTGTACTCTAAGCATTCATTCTAAAGGCTCTTTTATATTATAACAAATTACCAAATCTATATTTGTAAAGTTAAAATATCTGTTTAAGTGATGCTGATAATCTTTGCTAGGTACTTTGAGGTTGCTTTTTGTAGCCAAATTTCCAGACAGTAAGCTTGGTATGAAATGTTATTTAAGTGAAATTTGAAAGCAATATACTTTAAAAGTTAAGTAAATCTAACAATGGAGTATGTGAAAAAATATATTAGCTTTGTATAAGCCAGTATGTTTTTATATACACATTGATGGTTAAAATTTAAAACTTTAGTGAATAAATATAGTGCATGTTGCTGCCTGTCAATGTTAAAGCGATTTGTCATGACTAATATTTATGAAATTTTCCTATGACTCATAATGCTTACAAATAAAGAAACTGTGTCCAAGAGAGGCAAACTGCTTTTATCATATTAAATGCTCAAGTTCTAAATTTTTCCAAAAGATCATAGATCATCATTTAAACAGATGGTAGTGTGATCATCGGAAAAGCATTCAACCATGCTGTCATTTAATGAGCTTGACAATCTTGAAATTAGAGAAGCTATCAATGACTGTCAGGTGTGGCAGTGGGGGACAATCATGGTCTATATAATTTAGGAATATCTTCAGTACTCTTTGTCTAGAGGTCGTGCAGATTATAATTTTGAAAATCAGTCAATACATTCTTAGGGAAATGTTCTTAGTCTACACAGACATTTATGCAACTGATTATTATTTTAGCGTGGTTCAGTTATTTCACATAAACATACTATAATAACCAATATTTCAGTTTTTCAGTATTTCACATTTTTAGGTATTATCTCTATTTTGTTTTACATTTTGTTCTTTCCAAGCTAAGAGTAACTTACTTATCTATACATATTGATAGGTCAACCACATAAATCTTTTGGAGGGAAGCCAGAAAGGACATGTGAATTAAGGTATTTATAACTCAGTTTATTCATATCTAGTTCAAGCATCAGTTTTTGTCCTAATTGTCTGTCATTTCACACTACATATATAAGTATTTTACTAGAGTAAGAATGTTAAATTCCTGAGTAGACCACTTAAAGTTTATATTCCATTTTATTTTCCCTCCACTTTTGCTAACATTTTTTAAATGGAATTAGATGGATGTATTTCACTATACCACATCAGAACAAAATGAGGCCGTGGGGAGGCTGTTATATACATCTGAGTTCCCCTAACTTTCATGTCTTTATGAGCAACCAGTAACTGAATACCCCTCAGCACCTTGTGAAATTAACAGACTGCCATTTACGTGCAGGTCTAGGATAACATATCAGTGGTATTTTTGCCAAATTATTGAAGTTTCCATTTCCCTAATGAGCAAAACAGGAGTAAAGAACCATTTTAAATAATGTAACAGTCATGTCATATCCCAGGGTTTCACAGAGAGCCACTTTCTCTAAGTAGGAAATGCAGTCTTAACATATATGGAAGACATGAGAAATCACAGATATTGTCACACTTTGAGGATGTGTTGGATGACATTTCATAATACTAAAAATGTTTCAAACTATTTTAAGAAGAAAATAAAACAAAAGAATGCAGGCATGGCATTAAAATAGTGCAGCCATGGCTTTTTTGGCATCTTGCTAGGACCTCCAGAAGAGCCAAAGAGGAAGAAACAAAAAAATAAAAAAATCAGTACTGCAGTGTTTACTAAGTGGGCTTCTGCTTACTGATCAATAAATAGCTAAGTAAAGTCACAAACTGTTCATGGTTATATTGACTTTTTTCGTATATATCAAACACTGAGACTTTAACGCATATGTTATTTTGCTCCTTAAACAAGCTGCTTAACATGCCATTATGATCTGGAATCTTGACTAATAATATAGCTCTGCTGCTAAGGTATCACACCAAATATTTTGGGTTTTGTTAGGTGCCTTAATTGAGTTGTTTATTGATGTATTATTTTTAAGATTTACTCTTGTTCATAGAAATCCAAATGATAAGTAGGAGAAAAAATAATTTGAGCTCATGAGGAAAACTTAAAAAAATCTATCATAAAATAATTTTTAAATTGCTATTTATACCTTACTTAGAAGCATGAATAGAAGGAAATAAGCATATTATAAGAAATGATGATGGCATGAAATAAAACAAACAAGACTGAAATATACAAAATGAAAAACAATCAAGGTATCAATATTAATCTGAGAGAATCTTTCCTAACAATGTACGCTCTTAGGAACTTTAGTTAATTCTTAAATTTATTTCCTCTTGTAAGGCATCAACTTATTGACTAAAAATGTAAAGATGGCTATAAAGCTTATTTCTTAAGAAACATGAAGAAAAGATCACCAGCCTTTTTTATACCCCTAAACATTCTTCTTCTGTAAGTTATTGCCTTACACTCACCTTTTTCCTGCTTCCTTCCAAAATTTAAAATTCTTCATTTCTTCTAAAACTTCTCTAAGCTTACCATATATCATTTAAAATGTTAAAAACAATGTGTGCTTCCTAATAACTATCTCTCCTGTTCTGAGTTTAGCAGTATAATTTTTTCTCCATTATATTGAGATGTATTTCAATTTATTCAAACCCGTCTCTTGTTCAGTTTTATTTAAATAGAGCTATGCTCTTGGTTCATAGTCAGCTTATTAGAAAATAGCTGCTATTTTATCTTTTAGAAAATATATACTAATACCGTGATGGAATTAGTTAAGGAGGAAAGATGGTAAGAAATTTGAAAAATATAGCCTCAAAAGAAACTAAAAGTAAGACAGAAAAAAATTACTGCTCTAAGAGTCTCAGGGTTTATTTAAACATAAATCCTCAATCAGGAAATTGCCACATGATTGAACTGCTATTAGTAGAAATAAAAATTAAAGGGAACATAAATTTATTTTATCATTCCAATTTTAAGTGATCATCATTTTATGATGGGTTCCCAGTGGATCCATAAATAAGCTTATCTGCATTGTATTTCCCGTACACAATGAGCATTGCCATGGAATTCTGCTCTGATCCTATGTCTGTAATTCTAAAATGCAGGATACTCAGGAGCTTTGGACATTTTTTCCTCCAAATTCAATTAACTATTTTTTTTGTTTGTGGTACGCGGGCCTCTCACTGCCGCAGCCTCTCCTGTTGTGGAGCACAGGCTCCGGACGCGCAGGCTCAGCGGCCATAGCTCACGGGCCCAGCCGCTCCGTGACATGTGGGATCATCCCGGACCAGGGCACGAACCCGTGTCCCCTGCATCGGCAGGCAGACTCTCAACCACTGCGCCACCAGGGAAGCCCTCAATTAACTCTTTACTTACATGAAACTCTGCCTTATATGATTACTTAGTTCTATGATTTTTAGATTCTAATCGAATTAAGATATCTTGAAAACTCATGGTAAACTTTGAATCTACAAGAGAATGTTAAAAACAATAGTTATATCAAAATAGTAACTATAGACATACTTTGTTTTATTGCACTTTTCTTTATTGCGCTTAACAGATAGTGCATTTTTTACAAATTGAAGTTGTGTGGCAGCCCTGCATCAAGCAAATCTATCAGAATCATTTTTCCAACAATATTTCCTCACCTTCTGCTTCTGAATCACTCTTGGTAATTCTCACAATATCTCAAATTTTTCATTATTATTATATTTTTTATGGTGATCAGTGGTCTTTGATGTTACTATTGTAACTGTTTTGGTGTGCCAAGAACTGCACCCATATAAGACATCAAACTTAATTTATATATGTGTGTTATGACTGTTCCACAGACCAGCCATTCCTTCATCTTTCTCTTTCTCCTTAGGCCTCCCATTCCTGAGTCACAACAATATTGAAATTAGGTCAGTTAATAACCCTACAGTTGTCTCTAAATGTTCAAGTGAAAGGAAGGGTCACACGTCTCTCATTTTAAATCAAAAGCTAGAAATGATTAAGCTTGGCAAGAAAAGCATGTTGAAAGGTGAGATAGGCTGAAAGTCTGGCCTGTTGCACCAAACAGTTAGGCAAGTTTGATCACAAAGGAAAATTTCTTAATGGACATGAAAAGTGCTACTCAAGTGAACACACAAATAATAAGAAAGTGAAACAATTTTATTGCTGATACAGAGAAAATTTTAGTCATCTGGATGGAACAAACAAGACACAACATTCTCTTAAGCCAAAGCCTAATCTAGAGCAAGGCCCTAACTCTCCTCAATTCCGTGAAAGCTGAGGAAGCTTCAGAAGAAACTTTTGAAACTAGAAGACATTGGTTCTTGAAGTTTAAGGAAAGAAGCCATCTCCATAACAAAATTGCAAGGTGAAGCAACAAGTGCTGATGTAGAAGCCAAAGTAAGTTATCCAGAAGATCTAGCTAAGGTAATTAATGAAGATGACAGCACTATAAAACAGATTTTTAGTGTAGTCAAAACAGCCTTCTATTGGAAGATGTAATCTAGGACTTTGATAGCTAAAGAGGAGAAGTCAATGCCTGACTTCAAAGATTTAAAGGACAAGCTGATTTTCTTGTTAGGGACTAATGCAGCTGGTGACTTTAATTTGAAACCAATGCTCATTTGACATTCTGAAAATCCCAGGGTCCTTTAGAAATGTCAAATCCACTCTGTGCTCCATAAATGGAATAACAAACCCTGGATGACAGCACATCTGTTTACAACATGTTTACTGAAAATTTTAAGCCCACTGTTGAGACCTACATTTCAAGGAAGAAAAAGGATTCCTTTCAAAGTATTACTGCTCATTGACAATGCACCTATTCCCACAAGAGCTCTGATGGAGATATACATGATTCATGTTGCTTTCATGCTTCTTAATGTAACATCCATTTTGAAGCCCATGGATCAAGGAGTCATTTTGACTTTCAAATTTCATTATTTTAGAAAGACATTCTGTATGAGTATAGCTGCCGGAGAGTGATTCCTCTGATGGACCTGGGTAAAGTAAATGGAAAACCTTCTGGAAAGGTTTCAACATTCTAGACACCATTAAGAACTTTCATGATTCATGAGAAGAAGTCAAAATATCAACATTCACAGGAGATTGGAAGAAGTTGACTCCAACTCTCATGGATGACTTCAGTGGAGGAAGTAACTGCTGATGTGGTGGAAATAGCAAAAGAACTAGAGTTAGAAGTGGAGCCTGAAGCTGTGACTGAATTGCTGCAATATTATAATAAAATTTTAATGGATGAGGAGTTACTTCTAACCAGTGAACGAAGAAAGTTGTTTCTTGAAATGGAAACTACTCTTGGTGAAGATTACTGAAATGATAACAAAGGATTTAGAATATTACATAAACTTTATTGATAAAGCAGCAACAAAGTTTGAGAGGATTGAGTTCAATTTTGAAAGTTCTACTGTGGGTAAAAAGCTATCAAAGAGCATTGCATGCTACAGAAAAGTAGTTCATGAAAGGAAGAGCCAACTGATGTATCAAACTTCATTGTACTCTTATTTTAAGAAATTGCCATGGCCACTCAACCTTCAACAACCACCACCCTGATCAGTCTATAGCCATCAACACTGAGGCAAGACCCTCCACCAGCAGAGCAATTATGACTCATTGAAGGCTTATATGATGATTGGCATTTTTTTACCAATAAAGTATTTTTAATTAATATATGTACATTGTATTTTAGACATAATGCTATTGTATACTTAATAGATGACAGTACAGTGTAAACAAAACTCTTATGTGCACTGGGAAAGCAAAAAAATTTTGACTCACTTTATTGTGATATTCACTTTATTGTAGTGGCCTGGAATCAAACTGGCAATAACTCCAAAGAAGTTATAGTGCAATTTTGAACCCTTTTCTCTCATAATCTCTGACAAAAACAGTTTCTTAAATTTATATAATGCAATAGCTTTACTGACTTACCACAATTAGTACTTATTAGAAAATCCCAGTTTGTATTTCTAGGAGGAAATTTCTCCACCTATAAAAGCTAGAGAGAGAACTGTTCCAAACATAGCATTTTAGTTAGAGATATCTTCCACTTAGTGTCAGTGATCCATTCTTATTTTTTTTTTTAATTTTTACAATGTTGTGTTAGTTTCTTCTGTGCAGCAAAGTGAATCAGTTATAACTATACATATATCCCCTCTTTTTTAGATTTCCTTCCATTTAGGTCACCACAGAGCATTGAGTTGAGTTCCCTGTGCTACACAGTAGGTTCTCATTAGTTATCTATTTTATACATAGTACTCTATGTATGTCAATCCCAATCTCCCAATCCATACCAACCCCCTTCCCCTCTTGGTATCCATAAGTTTGTTCTCTACATCTGTGTCTCTGTTTCTGCTTTGCAAATAAGTTCATCTCCACCATTTTCCTAGATTCTATATGTTGTATATAAGCAATATTATACAATATTTGTTTTTCTCTTTCTGACTTACCTCACTCTATATGACAGTCTCTAGGTTTATCCACATCTCTGCAAATGGCACTATTTCATTCATTTTTATGGCTGAGTAATATTCCATTATATATATGTACCACATCTTCTTTATCCATTCCTCTGTCGATGAATATTTAGGCTGCTTTCATGTCCTGGCTATTGTAAATAGTGCTGCAATGAATATTACAGTGCATGTATCTTTTTGAATTATGATTTTCTCTGGATATATGCCCAGGAGTGGGATTGCTAGATCATATGGTAGCTTTATTTTTAGTTTATTAAGAAAACTCCATATTAACTCCATAGTGGCTGTACCAATTTACATTCCCACCAACAGTGTAGGAGGGTTTCCTTTTCTCCACATCCTCTACAGCATTTATTGTTTGTAGATTTTTTGATGATGGCTATTCTGAGCAATGTGAGGTAATACCTCATTGTAGTTTTGATTTGCATTTCTCTAATAATTAGTGATATTGAGAATATTTTCATTTGTTTGTTGGTCATCTGTATGTCTTCTTTGGAAAAATGTCTATTTAAGTCTTTTGCCCATTGTTTCATTGGGTTGTTTGATTTTTTGACATTGAGGTGCATGAGCTGTTTGTATATTTTGGAGATTAATCCCTTGTTGGTTGCTTTGTTTGCAACCATTTTCTTCTATTCTGAGGGTTGTATTTTCATTTTGTTTATGGTTTCCTTTGCTGTGCAAAAGCTTTTAAGCTTAATTTTATTTTCATTATTCTAGGAGGTGGGTCAAAAAAGATCTTGCTGTGATTTATGTCAAAGTGTTCTGCCCATGTTTTTCTCTAGGAGTTTTATAGTGTCCAGCCTTACATTTAGGTCTTTAATTCATTTTGACTCCAGACTATACTACAAAGCTATGGTATTCAAGACAGTATGGTACTGGCACAAAAACAGAAATATGTATCAATGGAACAGGATACAAAACCCAGAGAAAAACCCATGCACCTATGGTCATGTAAGCTATGACAAGGGAGGCAAGAAAATACAATGGAGAAAAGTGGTGCTTCAATAAGTGGTGCTGGGAAAACTGGACAGCTACATGCAAAAGAATGAAATTAGAACACTCCCTAATACCATACACAAAAATAAACTCAAAATAGATTAAAGACCTAAATGTAAGACAGTGATCCATTCTTAAAAAACAGACATTTGATGCTGCAATGTTAACCAGATGCCTATATCCCATTATTTAAATAGCATGCCATGTGAACCCAAAACCCTTAAAGAAATATTATTTATAAATAATAAAATTGTTAAAATACAAAGAAAAAATTTAAACCATACTTTGTTCTATAAAGTTTGGGTCTTAAAAAGCAGAAGGAATTTTAGTATGGGAACATTGATTAGGAGACCTTTCTACATGCTTTGCCTGTTATGCTGTGAAACATTAAAGGGTAATGACTTCATATATCAGTGTAACCATAGCATAGATATGTAAAAAAAATTATTATTTAGTGTTAAACTCACCAATTTTGCTTTTAAATGGACCACTTTTACCTTCTAAGAGCATTGGCATAAATCATGTCAATGAAATTCTAAATCTTTATACTTTTCAATTACAGTGACTAAAAGGGAGATCAAGGAAGGAAAATAATATTTTGATTTCTATGTTCAAAATAGCACAAATTTACATGGAGTAAGGGGATGTTGAGATGAATTGCAAATGGATTGCAATGTTTTTCAAATTGGAAGGTAATTAATTAAAACCATTAACTGACAAAACAGATTTACATATAATCAGTTACCTACAACTTACAGAGTTGCACAATTGCTCAAAGCCAATAAACAAGGCTAGAATACGATAAATCTGGAAGGGTATGCTATAGAGGATGCATAGTTTTCTGGTGAAACAATTTTTTTCTACAATCTCCCCTGTTTTAATCAAAAATAATGTTAAATAAACCTTGAAGTCTCCTTAGATTTGACCTGATTCTTCACATAAATGCAGCAAGAGAGCTAATTTGCTATATGGGCCTTCTAAAGTGGTGTGGGAATTTTTTGGTTTTGTTTGCTGAAAATTTTCATAAAGGATCACAGGTTGGACCTTTAAGAGCCTCTTGAGGCTCAGAAGCAAAACCCAGAACCCACCATTAGTTTTCACCTGTAATACCTATCTATTTGGGTGAATTTCTCCTTCTCAAGATCCAAAATAACCTGTTCCCCAAGATTGCCAGGAACTGGCATTTCTTACTCATCTATAAGAGTGGTAACCCTGTAAATCCTGAGCCAATTTTCCCCAAAGGGCTCTGAGGGCATTAGTTTTATAAAGTTAATCTTAGTTCCTTAAAACTATCTGCTTATACCCAACTAAATGAGCATCAATCTTCTAGGCAAGGCCTTAGTTGCATATACGTCCAAATATGTCCTTGTAAAAAAAAAAAAAGACAGATTGTCATTGGAACTATCAAAATAGTTATATTGCTATGAAAATAAGAATATTTCATAAAAATTTCCAAATTCTGAAAAGCTCAGATAGAAAAAATAAGATATTGTTTACAAATGCTTTATTTAAGCTTACAAAAGTAGAATATACTAAATTATTATGAGTTATAGACAGTTTAAGAGGAAAGAGAAAGGACTTCCTTATATATCCAGAAAATTAGACATTAGAACAACATCAACAATACTCTAAATAAAAACTAGAATCATCCTTCATCAGTTAATTTAATCCTATACAATTATTTTTCCTTTGGACCTTGAGTTAAAATTCTCATGAAGCCATCTGCTTCATGACTAAAATTATGGAAATCCTAATTCAATTCCACTGTTGAAGTTTGTTTACATGATATCATCTGAAGTCTATATCCAAAGCAATTTCCTTTCAAGAGGGCTCTCTAATAGACTTTGGTTGAAGACAAAGCCTCTTGACATATAGCTGAAGGCAGAGCTTTCAGGGAAACATTAAGGGTTAAAAAACAACAACAAACTGTCCAGAAAATAGCTGTGGCTAATTTATTACTGAAATTTTCAAAAGTGAAAGACTGAATGAGAGTTCATTATGAGAATAATGCCATTGACAAGAAAATTTGGTTGTTTCTATGGCATGCAAAACAAGATAATAAAGTCAATCCCCCAAAAAAACTTTAGACAAAATAATTATAAGCTTAATCTTATTTTGAAAGAAAAGGTTACATCAATTTATAAAACTAACATTTACATAGAAATATCTTGACATAAAAAACAATAATCTTAACACGTTGTACCATGCTTATACTGCAAATAGCAAGAAAAGACCAAGAATACAGCAGGGATATAAAGTAGAGATTCCATAAGTCTGGTGTAGGTCTTAAATAGCTGCATATTAATAAAACTCCATAGGTAATTATTGGGAATCCCCAGTTGAAAGCTACTAACCTAGAAGATGTAACCTATAAGATACTATATTCAATTTAAAGAAGTAAGGACACAATGATATTAGCATTTTAAAATGTAACTGAAGTTGTGACTGATAAAGTATATCCTAGATGTCTAGCAGCCAAAAGAAGCACCAAGACTCTGATAAACAGAATAGAAACAGATCAGGTACAGCAAGAAAACTGATAAATCTCTAGAAATTTCCTATATTGCATACATTTTCTGAAATAGTTATACAACATTTACCTAAACAATTTTGAGCATCTCTTCTGATTTTACTACTCTTCCTACACAACTTATCAAGAGTAACATATCAAATAAACCTTACTACTTCCAGCACCTCTCTTTACGAGGTGAAAAAACAAATTGTTGTGATTTTCCAGAGCCCCTCTGGAAAATCTCAGAGACAGTTTTAGTATCCTGAAAGTTGTTTAATTTATTTTAGGATTTGATTTTGTAAAAGAATGAAAATCAAAATTGGGCAAGATATTTTAATACTTAAGATAGGAATGAGATCAGAGTTCCTGAGAAGCAATATTATCACTCATTTCAGAGTGACAGTAAAACATTTGAAAATTAAAAATAAAAGGTAAATTGATAGTAAAGAACCTTATCTCTTTTCCAAGTGAGAAACTTTTATTTTCTTAAATAATCAAGAACATCAGAATGCCAACATAAATCATAGAAGTTTATTCTGGTAAGGCACATAATCTTTATTATCTAGGTATAAAACAGAAAAAATAAGAATTAAAATAATCCTTTATATTACAGATGATGGCAAAAAAGTAAACAAAATAAATCCTCCCCAAATTGGTCACATTTTGCTAAGAGTTTAAAATATTTCATAGCTTGTCAAATTCAAGTATTATTAATATGAGACAAAATTCAGTTCTAAATGTTTTCCTTCACTATGCTCTTTCCTATTCTGGAGCAAACTGTAACCTTACTTTAGGACCAATCTTTGAAGCTCCACAGGGTCAGAATTAGTTTCATAATATTACTAAAAATGTCATTATCATGCAATACATTCATCATTGCTATCTTCAAATTCATTGATAAGTAAGCATTTTAAATATTTTGTTTCAATTTATAACACATTAAATATCAATGATTATACTCAACAAAAACTATTTGGAATGCTCAATAAGCCTATAAAGTGTAAAGATATTTAGAGACCAAAAAAAGAAAAGACAAGAAAACAAACAACAATGACAAAAATACTCCTTTAGGAAAAAACTACACTTTCCTTTGAAAAACAGAACTATATACAAAGATGTATTTCTCCAAAACTGTTGTTTCTAAGTAGAGTCTAATTCCACACTGCAGTATAGCAAGTATAACTTTTAACTACAGTCACTTCTATTTTAGAGAAAATTGGAAGATGGCTCTCCATGAAAGCTACATACAGCAAGCATTCTTTCAGTCTGGCATAGTTCACAATCGCTGTCACACTTTATACTAAACTTTTCAAAGTGGCAAAAAGTAACACATTCATTAATAGACTCCAATATATAGTCTTTCTAAAGCATATAAAAATTAAAAACAAAAATATATGAAAGCTTAAAATTAAGCTTAACAATGTTCAGAATTCTTACTAGGAAGTGATCTCATTATCTAATTACCTAGTTATCTAATAAATACACATTAATTACTTACTTTAACATTAATACAAAGTTTAAATTATCTAAATATTTTTAGTAATTATTAAGTTAACATGTTACAAAACATAATTAGTTTGAGAAGAATTGTCAGAATAATGAATCAATTTGATTAAACACAAATGTACATTTTTTATAACCTTAAACATTAAGTAGAAGTAATGTTAACTTATTTGATCAATAAACCTATGTAAATTTAGGAAGGACATACCCAAGTGAATAAAAATCTACCCTTATATTCAACATTGATAAATCATAATAGACATAGCAGTTTTTATTAAACAAAATTATTAAACTAGTTTTATTTACCATGATTTTCCTAATTATGTGATCTTGAATACTTAAAACATTCCCAAGTTAGTTTCAAGAATACCTTTTATATCTAACACAGTAAAAGTGTTAGAAGTTCAATTTTCTTATTTTCTGAGAATTGAAAAAAAAATCTATTTATACAAATATTTATTTATTTCTATAAGCAATCAGAATAGACATACTTTAAGAGAATTTATAACCTAGAGAAGCAAGAAGAACTACAGTCCTGCAGTGTGTGGAACAAAAACCACATTCATAGAAAGGTAGACAAAATGAAAAACCAGAGGACTATGTAACAGATGAAGGAACAAGATAAAACCCCAGAAAAAGAAACTAAATGAAATGGAGATAGGCAACCTTCCAGAAAAACAATTCAGAATAATGATAGTGAAGATGATCTAAGACCTCAGAAAAAAATGGAGGCAAAGATCGAGAGGATGCAAGAAATGCTTAACAATGACCTAAAAGAAATAAAGAACAAACACCTAGAAGTATTAAGTAACAAAAAATCAGGTGAACAATACAATAGCTGAAATGAAAATACACTAGAAGTAATCAATAGCAGAACAACTGAGGCAGAAGAACAGATAAATGACCTCCTGGAAGACAGAATGGTGGAATTCACTGCCATGGAACAGAATAAAGAAAAAAGAATGGAAAAAAAAATGAAGACAGCCTAAGAAACATCTAGGACAACATTAAGCACACCAAAATTCATATTTTAGGGTTCTGAGAAGGAGAAGAGAGAGAAGGGACCCGAGAAAATATTTGAAGAGATTAGTCAAAAACTTCCCTAACACTGGAAAAAAATAGCCACTCGAGGGGCTTCCCTGGTGGTGCAGTGGTTGAGAGTCCGCCTGCCGATGCAAGGGACATGGATTTGTGCACCAGTCCAGGAAGATCCCACATGCCATGGAGCGGCTGGGCCCGTGAGCCATGGCCACTGAGCCTGCGCATCTGGAGCCTGTGCTCCACAACGGGAGAGGCCACAACAGTGAGAGGACCGCATATCACCAAAAAAAAAAAAAAAAAAAAGGAATGAAATTAGAACTCTCCCTAACACCATACAAAAAAATAAACTCAAAATGGATTAAAGACCTAAATTTAAGACCAGAAACCATAAAACTCTTAAAGGAAAACATAGGAAGAACATTCTTTGACATAAATCACAGCAAGATCTTTTTTGATCCACCTCTTAGAGTAATGGAAGTAAAAACAAAAAGAAAAAATGGGACCTAATGACTCTTAGAAGCTTTTGCACAGCAAAGGAAACTATAAACAAGACAAAGAGCAGCCCGCAGAATGGGAGAAAATATTTGCAAACAAATCAATGGACAAAGGATTAATCTCCAAAATTTATAAACAGCTCATGCAGCTCAATATTAAAAAAACAAAAAACCCAATTGAAAAATGGGCAGACAACTTAAAGAGACATTTCTCCAAAGAAGACATACAGATGGCCAAGAGTCACATGAAAATCTGCTCAACATCACTAATTATTAGAGAAATGCAAATCAAAACTACAAGGTATCACCTCACACTGGTTAGAATGGGCATCATCAGAAAATCTGCAAACAACAAATGCTGGAGAGGGTGTGGAGAAAAGGGAACCCTCTTGCATTTTTCGTGGGAATGTAAATTGATACAGCCACTATGGAGAACAGTATGAAGATTCCTTAAAAAGCTAAAAATAGAATTACCACATGACCCAGCAATCCCACTACTAGGCATATACCCAGAGAAAACCATAATTCAAAAATACACATACATCCCAATGTTTATTGCAGCACTATTTACAATAGCCAGGTCATGGAAGCAACCTAAATGCCCATCAACAGATGAATGGATAAAGAAGATGTGGTACATTTATGCAATGAAATATTATTCAGCCATAAAAAGGAACGAAATTGGGTCATTTGCTGAGACGCATATGGACCTATAGACTGTCATACAGAGTGAAGTAAGTCAGAAAGAGAAAAACAAATATTGTATATTAATGCATGTATGTGGAATCTAGAAAAATGGCACAGATGAACTGGTTTGCAAGGCAAAAATACAGACACAGATGTACAGAACAAATGTATGGACACCAAGGGGGGAAAGCAAGGGGTGGGGTGGTGGTGGTGGGATGAATTGAGAGATTGGGATTGACATATATACACTAATATATATAAGATAGATAACTAATAAGAACCTGCTGTATAAAAAAAGTAAAATTGAAAAAAATTATAATATTTAACTTCTAGGCATTTACAGTTTCCATATTTTTAATTTTTTCATATGATTCTTGGTTAGTGTTAGGCCACTTGACATACTAAATAAACTGAAAAGCAGCATATTTTAAAACCACATTTTTAAAAAACATTCTTTTGTGAAAAAATAAATTTAATGTTATATAGTTAATAAATACATATATTTTATCTGAATAAAAAAAGAATTTATAATCTAATTTATTAACACCACTGAATCTAGGAAAATATTCCAACCTCACACAATGAGACATAAAGCCTTTTCTGAATTACAGACACATAGCCAGAGATACAGAAATATATAGATAGATGGGACTTCCCTGGCAATCCAGTTGTTAAGACTCTGAGCTTCCACTGCAGGGGGCTTGGGTTGGATCCCTGGTCAGGGAAGTAAGATCCTGCATGCCACGTAGCAAGGCCAAACAAACCAAAAAGAAACAGATAGATAGAATTTATAAGGTTAACTTTCAAATATTAGACATGAATCAAGAATGACTCATGGTTTGCATCAAATAATTATTTTTTTCCTATAGATGCAAATTTTTTATTTAAGTTCAAAATAGACAAATATGCAAGCAGAAAAGACTAACATATCTGATTCTTTGTTATCTCTCCTCCAACAGAGACATGATCTCTGTAATCCATTAGTGTTTATAGAGATTACCAAATGATGAGACCATAAAATCAAATTCTGAGTTAAAATCATACTAACAAGCCAGGTTCTTTGTCATGTCTCACCCCACACAGAATAGATCTCTATAAAACATTAATCCATATACAAAGATCATTAAATGGTCAAACCATAAAAAATTCCAAACATGAAATAACTTATCATCCAAAAAAAACAAAAATGAAATTAATAAACAGTAGAAATATAATTAGAAAAACAAGAGAGTTGGCCAAGTTAGACCATCACTTTGGATTCACCTCTGAGAAATTAAACCCATGAGGTACATTTTTCTAGGATAAATTTTACCTAACTCTGATAGTGAAACCCATTTTGCATCTTGGTGAAAAACCTCAAAACTGTTAAAAGATAATTTCAGAAAATGTAAAATCATTATTCACTACAGAAAGAAGAATTGACACATATAAAGAACTTGTTTTACTCATATGATGCAAGGAAACAAGTCAGATATGATAACCAGTTCAAAGGATAAGTCAGAATAGCATAAATTTATATAGAGTAAAGGGACATTGACTTAAATTACAAATGTGAATAAAATCCTTTTTTTTTTCTGTCATAGAGGGGAGGATGTCAATTAAAATCACTACCAGAGAGGACAGAATTTACCTAAAACTTATAAAGAGTAACAAAATAGCTCAAAGACAATGACCAGGGCAGAAACTGACAAATAAAGAAGGATAGACTACAGATGATACATAGTCTTCCATTGAAACAAAAATATTTTTACAGAAGTACTCCTATATTTTATACCTATAACATCATTACTTGAATGGCACAATCAATATTAACTTGCAGAAACATTTAAGGTGACTGTAAAAATGCAGGACTTCTTTGTTGTTTCCACATTGTTTTAGATTCACTAAGTATTGTGAAGATAGCTTAGAAAAAAGAGATTCACTGTTACCCACACCACCTTAAATCCTGTAAGGCTTGGCATTTGCTACTAATGGACAGAAAACAAAATTTGCTCTTTTTTTATACTTTGTAAACAACTAGATGGGGGTCAAGAAAGATATTTGTATACAAAGTATTTACCAATCCATCCCTTCCTCCAATGTAATGCAAACCTAGGTCCAATATTATTAATCTTCAAATCTCTGCTTTAGTGCCTAGAGGGTGTAGTTTTTCCTCTCATTGTGTCTCACTGTTTTGCTGAATGTGACAGATACCAGAAATTATCTCTTGCTTCCAGGATTCTCAGCCTGATCCAAACTGGCAGATCTTGTCCCGATAATAAGCGTATTCTCATTAAAATTGGTCTATTCTAGGCCATAATTTAAAGGACTCTTTAACTGATCTAATTCTCCCTTGTTATGGTCACGGTTCCATATAATGAGTTCCTACAATGTACCTCTTTGTTAATATATCTGTGCTTTTCTAGTTTCTTAGAGATCAAAAACACAATGGGTGGGGACTCCAGAGACAGTGGCCAGCAGGCCAGGGAGCCACCTGGGGACAGTCAAGCTAAAACCATACTATATTAGGTGCTAACTGCATATCTAGGAAAATAGCAGCATGATGAGTAAGTTAATATAGTAAAGAAAATCTCAATTCTGTAGCTGATCTCTGACCCGGGCAGCCTGAGGAGGCTGTGATACTTAGTTCTGGTGCTAAGCACTGTCATTGCCTCTTTTTTTGTGAGTCTAACAATCTTAAACTCTTATCCAATATTTGGCAGGAATAATGAAGGTGCACATATTATTGATTCAGGGGAAAAAAAAAAAGAAAGATGAAGAAGTACCATTTGGTTTAGCTTCTCCTGTCTCTTGTTTCCATGACAACTTATCAGGGTACCAGACTCTTACCCAGGTTGCAAGCAGCTCCTCCTCATCCTGATCATAGGCTTTATTATATGTATGTGCAGAACCATCAGATGAACATACCCTGCATATTAGGGATAAAGCACCATCTGCCCATGTACAGGCTTCTGTTTTCTGTAAAGGAAACAGTGACTTTGTTATCTTTGCCCTTTTTTAAATTCTTATCACTGATGATAAGCTTGCCCAGGCTAATTCCAGGACATAGAGTGAAGCTGGTAAGCAATGGAAAGCATTTGAAAACAATGGACCTAGACATTGCTTTTTCTTTTCTTTTCTTTTCTTTTTTTTTTTTTTGCGGTACGCGGGCCTCTCACTATTGTGGCCTCTCCCGTTGCGTAGCACAGGCTCCGGACGCGCAGGCTCAGCGGCCATGGCTCACGGGCCCAGCCTCTCCACGGCATGTGGGATCTTCCCGGACCGGGACACGAACCTATGTCCCCTGCATCAGCAGGTGGACTCTCAACAACTGTGCCACCAGGGAAGCCCGACATTGCTTTTTCATCCTGAGAAGGTTTTTGTCTTTTCTCTACTATATTTGTTAAAATGGCTTTCAAAACCACTGTGACATTTTAAAAATTAAATTGTTTTTATTTCTTACAAAATAATGTATGTCTATTATAACCAAAAAACTAAATAAAAGGAGAGTAAGAAGTCTAATGGGGATTTCTATACTAAGAAAATAAAAGTAGGCCATGCTATTTTTGTATCCTTTAAAAATATAGTATATTGTATCCATACATTTTCTGTATTGTCTGCAGGCACTCATCTAATATTTTGTATACAATTGCTCACATAAAGCAACTATGAAATAAGTACTATTATTATCCCACAAGACAATTTGAGACACAAATTCACCCTATTAGTGGTGGAGCTGTGATTTGACCACATTTTTAAGCAGGTTACTAGGTCATGCCTATGTTATCAGATGCATCTATAAGATGATTTTAATGAATACAGTGTTCTCTGATATAGCTATTTGAACCATTCCCCCCTTATAAGACATGTTAAACACTAGTTTACAAAACAAGGTAAATCTGTGTGACTCATACACATTTAAAAATAAAGTCTTGATAAGATTATATTTAACCCATTAAAGAGGAAACTGTAAGGTGTTAAAACCTCTTCAAAAGAGAAGGAAAGAGAAAGAGAGAAAGAGATTTATAGAGCAATAATAATGAAATCAATGTGCAAATGGGGACAAAACTAGTTTCTTTCATGATGTAGGAAGGAAGTCAATTGAACCACCAAAGGATAGAATTTACATGTCTACAGACAAAAATTATTTTGCATTACTATGAGTTATATGCATATAGAGTTGAAAATACCTCTCCTGGAATCTGTTAATGCTGGAAGGTACACAATAGACAATACATGATTTTCCAACTTTTCCCTACAGATGCTTAAATTGTTTCTAACTTTTTATTGTTATAAATAATTCTTCAGTAAATAATTTTATATACATTTTGTGCATATATGTATTAATTCCTTACAATAAATTTATATATGTGAAATCCCTTTTCTCAGGTTAGAGATGTACACTGTCAAAGTCCTCCAACAAATGAAGCTGTACAAATTTCCCCACACGTAAAATGACAATGGATATTAAGTTCTCTGACTTTTTAATCTTCACTTGTTTATTCCATTTTAACAGTGACAGAAGGTGCATTTTATACATCAGAGCAGAATTAAAGTTGTGGCGTTTTGCAAACTGAAAACTTAGAAAATATTGCCTTGAGTAAGGTAACCTCTATTGAAGGCATTAGATGAATTTATCATAAAACCGTGTTCTTAAGGCGGACAATAAAAGGGCACTTAGTCATTTACATTATCTCTTTGACAAGGAAAAATTGCATGTAAATTTTACACACAGAGAGAGACACAGATATACACTGTAAATTCAAGAAGTAATCAAGAAGAAAGGAAAGGATAGTTATATGAACGAATACAGATGAATACTGATTGTATAAATAAGAATTCTTATGATGTTTAAAAAATACATACAGGATTAAAGTACATAGCAAAAAATAGCACATAACTTGAGGGATGAAAAAGTTAAAATGCTCCAATGCTTTGGCACTACCAAACATCTCTAAAAGAATATTCCAAGCCTTCTTGAAATACTATCTGTAATGGGTAAAATTGTGTCCTCGAAAAAGTTTGTTCAAGCTCCACCACATGGTACCTGTGAATGTTATTGGGAAATAATATTGGGTGTTGGCAAATGTAATCAAGTTGAGTTGAGGTCATACTAGATGAGGGTGGGACGTAATCCAATGACTGGTATTATTAGAAGAGGCAAATTTGGGCATAGAGTCACAGGAAGAATGCTATGTGATGATGGAGGCAAAGATTGGAGTGATGCACCTAGAAGCAAAGGAATGCCAAGGATTGCTGGCAACCATCAGAAGCTAGGAGAGAGTCCTGGAATGGATTCTCAGAACAGCTAGAAGTAATCAGTCCTGCTGACACTTTGCTTTTGGACTTGTAGCATCCAGAACTGTGAGTGAATAAATTTTTGTTGTTTTAAGCCACCCAGATTGTGGAATTTTATTATAGCAGCCCTAGTAAATTAATACACTATCTGGTCAGAAAAATCTGATATCCAAACTATTTCATATTTAATTCTCAGTAAAATTGCAATAACTAGATTTTATACACTCTAAAACTGAGTGAATTTATACTTTTCTGTAAGGAAATATCCATTTTAACTCTTTTCATAGATACTCTTACAGAATTTTGTTTTATTTTAGCTCCTCTCTTTCAGTCTTTCTCATTCATATGTACCATAGGGTCCAAATTTCAAAGCACTTCCGTGTGTGTGTATAATATATTTTAAGTCTATTCTAATCAGTAGTGCTAAAGTCAAACACAGGCTAAAGTCTATTAATATATTTCTCTACCTACTAGTGTTATCCCATTACTTTCCTTAAAATCCTTCTAATATATTTTCTAAGATATAGACTCCATAGTCTACAAAGGAAAACAATGGTCATAATTAAAATCAGGAAGAATTTGTAGAGTTGAGGTTTCATTTATGTCAATATTACTTCCACTCTTGATCCCAATTCATTTGTCATCAAACTGCTCAGATTTAGAACATTAGCATTAGGTTCACAGCACAAGTGGCAAAGTGTCTTCTATAATGAATCACACTTTGAAATAATTTTCTAGTTTGATCTAGTTGAATATACTGCTGACCTTCAGCTCTATAATAGAAGAACCACCTGTTTAACCGAGATTCTGTCAGAAAAGATGAGGGAAATAGCTGGAAATCAAGAACCTGACATCTTTACTTAATAATATTACTGTCTTAGTCTGTTTTAGCTGCTGTAACAAAATACCCTAGACTGGGTGGTTTATCAATAATATAACCTTATTTCTTACAGCTCTGGAGGCTAGAGATTCTAAGATCCAGGCACCAGCACATTGGGTGTCTGGTAAGAGACCACTGCTTGTTTCATAGATGGTTGTCCTTTTGCTATGTCTTTGTATGGGAGAAGGAGCAATAAAGTTTGCTTGGGTCTCTTTCATAAGGACACTGCTGACCTAAAACAGGCTACCAGATATTTCTTCAATAAAGATGGGTTTATTCACAATCAACAAAGGATTGCAGTTTGGGGTCTGCAACCACGCTGAGCCTTGTGCAAGTTCTTCTGTAGGGGAAGGAGAACACTTTTACAGAGGGGAAAAGGAAGTTGGGAGGGCTATAGTAAACAGAGTCCATGGTTTTTCATTGGTTGAGTCCTTGTCAGGAAAGAGGAGTCTTTTCTTCCTGTTATGCTCTGCTATCCTTGCAGGACATGAGAGCTCCCCTGTCTGGTCTCCAAACTCTTCTTAATTGAGGTTTCTGTTTACTATTATTTTTTTACAACACCAATCCCATTCATGAACACTCCACCCTCATTAGTGACACCAAGTCTTCTCTCAAAGGCTCCACATTTTGAGACCATCATATTGGGGAATAGGATTTCAAAATACATATTGGGCGGTGGTGACATATTCAGTATAACAATTACCAGTATAATTATACAGGAACTCAGAAGCCCAGCCAATCACTAATAAGATTTTGTTAAGAATATTTATTGAAAACCAAGAAAGAATGTAGAATATGTAAAACAATATATTTTATTTGCTCCTTTATTTATATGTTATAATTTGTGCTACATCTTGTTTAAGGTTTTCAATAAAAACACATTTTAATCACTTTGTGGCAGAAATAAAGAATATCACAAAACTTATCATGACACTACTTGAAAAAGTAAATTGACACTTAGATCTGACATATTTAGTCAGTTTTTCTTTAATGCTTAGAAAGAATGGTGTTAATCTCTCTTTTCTTGTCACTGCATGCTATATCAGGAACAGCCAAATTGCTTGTATAAAGTTCAAACTAAATATAAAATCATTTTGTTCAGAACATGTCTTTACTCAGCGGTTAGGTGGCATTTTCTAAATGGGCCTTCTAAACAGTACTTGGAAAATTTTCTCCAAAAGGTCATTTTCTACCACTTGAAAATTCTTTTTTTCCTGAGAATTTTTCTGTGTCATACTCATGAGGGCATTACTTACTTGTGGTAGGGCTTTTTTACTTTCACCTAAAAGAAATGGGTATAATTTATTTATTTCTGTCATAATCTACATCTTCTCATTATTAAGGAGTAACTATTAATATAAAGTAATTTTATATTGAAGGCATTATGAGGACAGTTAATTAAAAATTAGGATATGAAATTGCTGTAAAGGCACTTTTAATGCCCTAAAATGGTTTCTACTTTCTGTCCAGTAGTCTCCCATTACAATCAGGAATTATAAAGCAATGATTAAGAGAGTATAAAGACCATAAGAAATGAAAATGATGTTGAGCATCTAGAGCAGTGGTTCTCAACTCTGGCTGCACATCAAAATCACCTGGGGGACTTTTAGAAAATACCAGTGCCTGTGTCCCACCCTTAGAAATTCTGATATAATCATTCTGGACTGGGGTCTGGGCAGTGGTAATTTTAAAAACTCCATAGGTGATTCTAAAATGCACTCAGGTTTGAGACTCATTTTCTAGACTAGAAAACTGATCCTTAATCTTTTCTTAATTTCTGGCATCTTTGAGAATTTGTTTAAAGTTATGCTTGTCTCCTCCAATATAATACACAGAATTCAGGGGGCTTATAGACACACCCTCTTAAGTCATATCCCTTGATGCAATTAAAATAATTGCACATATCCAAGTCACCCATTAAGAACCTCTAGTTTAGCAGAAAAATAAAATTGTAAGAAATACGGTAGTATCATACTGGATCAAATCAGATCTATAACCTCTCAGTGACTTAACAGAGGAAGCTTGATATGAAGAATAACTAAATAGATAAAATAACTGTAGGATATAAAGAAACTATATGACATCCTAGGGCTGAGGGATAGTCCATAGGGAGGGCGAACATGAAAAGAGGATCCCTGACTAGATCTGGGGTACAGACCTCATTGGAGAGGGTTTAGTGGAACCCACTGGATGGCAGAGCAGTTTGCTGGCTTGCCAAGACAGAGCTGGTCTTCAGTCTTGAGGCAAATAGGGTGCAACCCTTCCAACAGCAGGCCGGATGGGTGAGCAATAGCTGATGATGGGGGTTTCAGTGTGTTGTGGGACTGGGAGTACCAATGTGGGCTGGAGACCTACAACACAGGATGTTCTTATGGGGAGGAATATGAGGACAGGATCACCAGGAAACTGGAGCAGCAAGGCAAATAGGTCAAATAGGATTTTTAAAATTTAATTTTATATTGGTGTATTTACAATATTGCATTAGTTTCAGGTGTACAGCAAAGTGATTCAGTTATACATATACATGTATCCATTCTTTTTCAGTTTCTTTTGACTAAACTTTAGATGAGTTTCTTCTTGACTGTAACCCCATTGCTTCCCTTTTCCTACAGCATTTATTTTTAGAAAACTTGCAATTGTAAATTATTTTTCTGCCCCTTTGATATGTTAATCCTCTCCCAGACTCTTGCCAGATTGACAACCTGGGTTGTCCTTTTTTCAAGGACGTGGGTGCCATTCTTTTGAAATGTTATAATCAAGAAAAATAGTGTTCCTCTCTCCCAGTCTCTGTGAAAGAGTAAGAACCTAACTATGATCAGTAAATTAGGAAATACATGTGGCTTAATCATACTGACAACTTCTCCCCTAACTTTTCACCCAGTACTTCTCCAGTAGCTCACACTAGTGTTTAAAAACTCTCTCACCTTCTGTTTCAACAGAGTTAAATTCAGTCCCTTTTCCCTTATGCAGTGATCTTGAATACAGCCTTCCTTTCCTATTTAAAACATCTGGGGCAATTTTTCTTTGATAATTATTACAGCATATATGTTAAAAAGTGAATTTAGATTTCAAAGGCAATAAATTTATAACTGACACAAATATTCACTTTCCTTGTATTTATTTGAAGGAAACTTGATTCATTCCTTATAACTGATCATTTTACCATTGATTAAAATGTACTGAGATACAGCATTTAAAGAGATATTTCCAAAAGAACCTTGATCTTCCAGTACTGTGTTGAATACAAATGATGAGAGTAGGCATCTAGGCTTGTCCCTGATCTTTGAGGAAAATATCTCAGCTTTTTACTTTGAGTATTAACTGTGAGTTTATCATATATGGACTTTATCACTTTGAAGTATATTCCTTCTATATTTAATTTGTTGAGAGTTTTTTTATCATGAATGGATATTGAATTTAGTCCTAACCAGAGCAATTAGGCAAGAAAAAGAAATAGAAGACATCCAAATCAGAAAGAAAGAAAAAAAATTGTCTCTGCAGATGGCATAATCTTATATATAGAAAACCCTAAAGACTCCAACAAAAAACAGAATTAACAAATGAATTCAGTAAAGTTGCAAGATAAAAAATAATCATACAAATATTAGTTGCATGTTTACAGGCTAAGAACAAACTATCAGAAAGAAAAATTAAGAAAACAATTACATTTATAATAGCATCAAAAAGAGTAAAATACTTAGGAATAAATTTAACCAAGGAGGTGAAAAACCTGTACACTAAAACTAAAACATTGGTGAAAGAGATCTAAGAAGACACAGATAAATGGAAACATATTTTGTGCTCATGGATTGAAGAATTAATATTGTGAAAATTTCCATACTACTCAAAGCAATCTATAGATTCACTACAATACTTATCAAATTCCAATTACATTTTTCATAGAAATATAAAATGTAATCCTAAAATTTATATGGAGCCACAAAAAACTGTGAATATATTAAAGAATCTTGAGCAAGAACAAAGCTGGAAGCACCACACTTTCAGACTTCAACTTACGTTACAAACTAATAAAAAAAGAATGCTTTACTGGCATAAGAACAGGCACATAAACCAATGGAACAGAATAGAAGGCCCAGATACAAGCCCATACATATATGGTTAACTAATTTTCTACAAGGGTACCAAAAATACAGTATGGGGAAAGGATAGTCTCTTCAATAGATTGTTGGGAAAATTTGATAGCCACATGTAGAAGAATGAAATTGATATCCTTATCTTACATGATACAAAAAAACAACCAAAATCAGACTAAAACCTAAACCTAACACCTGAAACCACAAACCTCCTAGAAGAAAATGTAAAAAAAGAGCTCCTTGATGTTGGTCTTGGCAGTGATTTTTTAGATGTGACAAACAAAATCACAAGCAACAAAAGTAAAATTTAACAACTGGGATTACATATAACTAAAAAGCTTTTGTACAACAAAGGGAACAATCAACAAAATGAAAAGACAACCTACAGAATGGGAGAAAATATTGTAAATCACATATCTAATAACTGATTAATATCCAAAAATATGTAAGGAACTCCAATAACAATAGCAAAAAAACAACCCAATTTTAAAAATGGAAAAAGGACCTGAATAGCTATTT